>NC_069726.1:10001553-10632803 GCF_027358585.1 Pangasianodon hypophthalmus
AAAGTCTCCAGAAGAGCTGTAGCTGCTTCTGCAAGATGCTCAGTAACACTTACAGCTCATTTCCTTATAAAACTGCACTAATTGTACCTCAGACTACTAATTTTTTTTAAAAAGCGAAGGATCATCATACCAAATATTGACTTTGTATCTTTTATTACTGTTTACTGCTCTTAATAGTAATTTTTTAAAATGTAGAAACATTTAATTTCATTATTTTTTGAAGGCATCTTTGCTCTACAGCATTTCTTTGCATGCGCCTAAGACTTTTGCACAGTACTGTACAGTATATGTACATGGTAGATTACTGACTGTAGCCCAGCTGTTGCTATACCTAGTGAACTCTGTCCAGTACACGAAAGGGGCCATGACTGAGTAGATATTAATGAAGATGTGGTCTTGTGATCAGAAATGGACGCTGATGAAGGCTAGAGGACAATTAAGGACAGGTAGGTGTAAAAATAAAATGGCTACTAAGTTTAAATGGTACAGAGTGTTTAAAAATGTCAGCAATGCTGCAGCACCTGATACACTCGTACCACTGCCTCCAGTGTAAAGTGGCATTCTGGCCTACCTCATAAAGTGTGTTGTAGGTTGTTACTGTCACAGTGTTGGTGTGCATCATTAATCTCTCTCCCAGCAGTGTGAAGAGGCTGTGTGTATGCATGATCTCCACTTTCCGCCTGCATCCACACACACACACACACACACACATTTTGAAAGTGAGATAAATGTCATTTTGACATCAATTCCACGAGACCCTTCTCTTTGACACTCTAAGACACTCACACGCTTATTCAGCCAATTAGGCGCCAACAACAACAAATTTCCTTTAGCTAGCACAGCCTCAGCAAGTTTGCTCTTCAACAGATTATCAAGATTATGGGATTATCGCTAATTCCTATTTATTCTGATCTGAGGTGTGAGCACAGTGTGTTCCATTGCAAACATTTCCTACCATCCTTCCTCCTACAATCACGGTGAATCAAAACATTTAGAGCTTGAGCAATGCTTTTCCCAGAATTCATTTCTTCAGCATGTAGCATGGCTTTAACGGATATGTGCTCTGTCAGAATGATTACTTTGCCTGAACTGGCTGAGTGCAAGTCTCCCTGTCAGCTGCTGCCTTCTGGAGCTTTCTGTCTTTATTGCTTTCTTAGCCTGTTTCCCAAAAACTGCGACATACACCACAATGTGTATAATACTAACTTAGTTATTACAACGGAGACATTACACTCATATAAATCTGAAACTTCAGCACCTATATCTTGGCCCAAAACAAGTACTTGTGAAGCCACTCACTTGTGTCCGAGGTGCTTGAGAAAGTAGCCGAGGACTTTGAGTGCTTGTACACGAATGCTCTCGCTCTTCGAGGCCAAGAGTTTATAGATGACCCTGGGGAGGAAAAAAAACACAACACTCTATATGATTCATGAGGAAGGCCTTGACCTGAAGGAACAGTCATTAGCTTTATATTAAAAAAAAAAAAAAAAAGCATGGCCAGACGACATGATTGTGTGTTGAACTCTGCTCAGTGAAGCGGCTGAGTGTTTTGACAGAGACACACACACACACACACACACACACACACACACGCACGCATGCACACTACTGCCACCGCCGCCACCACCATGGCGGCGGTGGCAGTAGTGTGCATGCGTGCGTGTGTGTGTGTGTGTGTGTGTGCGTGTGCGTGTGTGTGTGCGTGTCTGGTCAAATCTTCTTCAGTTATGTAAGTGTGCAGGGCGAGTGACACTCAGTGTGTGCATCAGTGCTCACCGTATCCCGTTCCTCTGGTCAAACGCAGGGATCATGGAGGCTGGATGCTCAGACATGAGAGCCACCAAGAGCTGCAGAACATCATGGATATTCTCATCCTACAGAGGGAAGGAAGTAAATAAGTAAGCAAGTAAGTAAGTAATTAAGGAAAGAAGAGAGAAAGAAAGAAAGAATATAAAATGATTTCAGACAGAAAGGCATACACATTATAGACACTAAAAGAAAAAAAGGTGAGCAGAAGTAAGTGCAAATACAAAGAAACAAACAAAGGAGGGAAAAAGTAAAAGTAAAAGAAGAAGAGACTAAGAAGAGTTGCAAACTGAGAGCTCTGAGAATATATTAATATGATAACATAACCTGAGTGGAAGTATTACAAGGACTGGATTCAGTAATAGTGTAATGAGTGTAGTTTAGAACAGCTAATATCACATCACACACACACACTGTAAAACAAACACGGACTAATGTACTGAACCCTCTGTAGCTCCTGAAGCAGTGACGACTGAGCTCAGGGTTTTATTCAGGAGTGTGAACAGAAAGCAGGTAGGTGTGAACTGTAATACAGAGGGAATGCTGGGAGTTCAGTACCTCATGCATGGTTAACAGGTAGTTCAGGATGCTCTGTAATTCGTCCTCTTTCACACCTCGGTCCTGCAGACACGACATGATGCACATCATGACATTTAACAGACTTTTTTTGGACAGCACATTACCATTGAGGCCAAATGTCAAGTGATGCAGGGTACTGAATTGTTAATCATTGTGTGTGTGTGTGTGTGTGTGTGTGTGTGTGTGCGTGTATGTGTATGTGTGCGTTTAAATAGTAATATGCACTTAGCATTACTTGCACGCTTTCAGATACGTGCTGACTCATGTGCACATGCCATTACTAATGTGATTAGCAAAAGAATAAGAGTTAAAGGGCAGCCACTTGTGCAGGTCACAAATGTGTGTAATATCTGAATGTAAAGCGAGAGAACGAGAAAAAACGACGAAAAATGGCTGAAACAAAAGTGGCTGTGGCTAAACGAATAAAGCGTGCTGCTTAGCAACAGTCTCACGCTCTTCAAAACAACAGCCCTGAAGCTAGAACACTGTGTCCATGTGACATTTCTATCTGTCTGTCTCTGAGACGGTATGCGCAAACGCACGCACACAGACACACAGACACGCACACACACTCACACACACACACACACATCCCTTCTGAGCAATGATCCATAATGCAATTCTCTCTGTATGCCTGGCCACACGAGTACTGAGTGCTTTTACGGTTTTAAGGGACATAAAAACCAATGAAGAAATAAATTTCCACTCGGCTGCCTCACAACAACACATCACATCTCCAAGAGGAATGAGGATAAACAGCTTCAGCACAATAAAAGCTTCCAACATCTTTGTTTTGCCTCTGCTTGTTTATGAAAATGAGCAGTTTATTTTTGACTGCAGCATTCACATGAATTCACATTCAGTGAATAATGAGATGAGATGCTGCCAACGCCGCCACCACACACACACACACACACACACACACACACACACACACAGAGTGAGGTCACCTCCGTGTAGCACACTGACCCTCTGACACACACTTAGGGTAGACACACAATCGCATGCTGATTAAAATGACATCATATGACAGCACTATTATAAACATCCATAGAACAGATTAAAAGACGTGATGAAAAGAATCAGAGCTTTAGTCTGGCTGAGTGCTTTCAGAAACAACCTGAAATATTGTGTACAGTTCAACGAAAAAAAAAGAGGACATTTTTTTTTGCCCACCTCTAAACAACTTTTTGCGTTTCACTCACCATGCATACTTGGATAGAGAAAAAATAATATTATCCAATAATATCCTGGTGATTTTGTGTATATATATATGCATATATATATATATATATATACATACATACATACATATATATAACCCTGTCAGGATCAATTCCAAAATCTAACCAGTTCATCTGCTGGTTACAATAATAATTCTACATAAATCCTACACACACTCATCCACTTGTTCTTGAGATATCGTACTAACCAGAATCTTGGATGGATGCAAGCATGGACAACCTGAAAACCTAATGCCTCCACCAAAATGTAATGTGTGGTAAACTGCTGTGGTATAAAGAGAATAAAACACTAATTTCTTACTTAGGAACCCACTGACACCCTGATTTATTTATCCTTACAACATGATCTAATGAACTGGAGCAGTTTAAGAGGTGCTCACCTTGAGAATGAGCTGCTTGAGAAAGAGGAGCATGAAGGCACGCAGAGAGATGATCTCCTTTTGTGTGGGCCTTGGACCATCTGCAAAACACACACACACACACACACACACACACACACACACACACACACACACACACACACACACGGTTACAAAATGCAGTCATTTTAAACAAATCAGACAGTACTGACATTGTGCAAGCACCTGGCCCAAACACACACACACACACACACACACACACACAGATAAAATGCAGAATCAGAGCTAACAGCAGTGCAGTCCAGTGCTTTTACTGTACTTTGTAAATGAAGACAACATTTTAAGATGCACTGTATAGAATGTCCCACAAGACCTGAGTTTAAGTGTCTGTGTGATTGTCTTAAGCCGTCTATGCTCTTCTGGTCTTAAACTAAGCTCAAGATGGGATGAGTACACACGCCTGAGTCTCAGCACATTAATAAATTCACTAAATATGGAGCCTCAGAAGTGTTGCATTGATTTTCCTCGCACACCCGCAGAGTCCGGGCTCTCTGTGGTGCCTGTGTTTTGCTGGCTCTGAAAAATCAGATGCTATGGTTTCCTTCATAAAAGGATATAAACAAGCTTATCAAATAATAACAACAATACCAATGCACAAAATACAGTCATTGTGCAGATGATTAAATGTGCAGATGAGAAATGGACACACACACACACACACCAGCCATAACATTAAAACCACTGACAGGTGAGTAACAAATAATGAATAACATTCATTGTCTCGTTACAGTGGCACCTGTCAAGAGGTGAGGTAAATGAGGCAGTAAGTGAACAGTCAGTTCTCGAAGTTGATGTGTTGGAAGCAGGAAAAATGGGCAAGTGTAAGGATCTGGGCGACTTTGACAAGGGCCAAATTGTGATGGCTAGATGACTGGGTCAGAGTATCTCCAAAATGGCAGGTCTTGTGGGGTGTTCCCGGGATGCAGTGGTTAGCACCTACCAAAAGTGGTCCAAGGAAAAATAACAGTTGAACTAGTGACAGGGTCATGGACGCTCAAGGTTCTTTAATGCGAACGAGGAGCGAAGGCGAGCCCATCTGGTCCGATCCCTCAGAAGAGCTACTGTAGCACAAATTGCTGAAAAGCTAATGCTGACTATGATAGAAAGGTGTAAGAACACACACAGTTCATTGTAGCTTGGTGCATATGGGGCTGCGTAGCTGCAGACCGGTCAGAGTGTCCATGCTGACCCTGTCCACCACTGAAAGTGCCTACAATGGGCACGTGAGCATCAGAACTGGACCATGGAGCAATGGAAGAAGGTGGCCTTGTCTGATGAGTCATAGTTTGTTTTACATCATGTCGACGGCCGGGTGTGTGTGCATCACTTACCTGGGGAAGTGATGGTACCAGGATGCACTATGGGAAGAAGGTAAGCCGGCAGAGGCAGTGTGATGCTCTGGGCATTCATGTGGATGTTACTTTGATACGTACCACCTACCTAAACATTGTTGCAGACCAGGTACACCCCTTCATGGCAACGGTATTCCCTAATGGCAGTGGCCTCTTTCAGCAAGATAACGCGTCCTGCCATGCTGCAAAAAATTGTTCAGCAATGGTTTGATGAACAAGACAAAGAGTTCAAAGCGTTGACTTCGCCTCCAAATTCCCCAAATCTCGATCCGATCGAGCATCTGTGGGACGTGCTTTAAAAACAAGTCCGATCCATGGAGGCCCCACCTCGCAACTTACAGGACTTAAAGGATCTGCTGCTACCGTCTTGGTGCCAGATACCACAGCACACCTTCAGAGGTCTTGTGGAGTCCATGCCTTGATGGGTTTTGGTGGCATAAAGGGACTCAACACAATATTAGGCAGGTGGTTATATATCAGTGTGTATCTACAGACATATATATAGGCTGTGAAGTTCAGCAGCAATATATGCAGTGTGTTTCTCTTGAGATTTGCAAATGTGGGATCACAGGGAGAAGGAGGGTACAAAAAAAAAAAAAGTCTGTGAGTGTCAGAGAGGATTAGATAAGGAAAGAAATGGAAAAACCCCAAACAGCCCATGGTCAATTCATGCTCCATCCTCCTTCTCCTCTGCTCATTTATTCCCCCGTTTCCCTGGGCTTCCTCCCCCACTCACCACTCATCTTTTATTTACCAAAACAGGCTTTACAAAGCCACGGTGAAAAATTCACCTTCCCCAGTGTGTGAAGCAGTGGAGTGCTCACTGGTGACCTGATGCAAGACTGTGTGTGTGTGTGTGTGTGTGTGTGTGTGTGTGTGTGTGTGTGTATTGAGAAGGGAATTAAACACCAGACCCATGGTCTTACTCAGCAATGATTGTGTTTATCACTGAGTTTGAACATGTGACATTCCTGGCCATTACAGCAATGTGTGTGTGTGTGTGTGCATGTGTGTGTGTGTGTGGTCTTCCCCACATCCTCCTTCTAGCCACTTCTACATGCAGAGCTAGTGGGTGTATGTGGGCCGAAGTGTGAATCATCTGCTCTATTTGGGTTCAGGCTCTACTTCTCAACTAGAACAGGCTTTAAAGAAGCACTTTGTAATTTTAGATCCTTTTTGTTGAGATTGTGTACTGCCTTTTAAGGAAAAGGAAGAGAGCTGAGCAGGGCTGGCGACTTGACTAGTTTCTGGGCCAGAAAAATGTCAACCAAAGCCAGAAATGAAGAAACTAGTGATATTTATTGCATAGCAATATTAGAAATCTTTGAATGTATGTAATTTATGTTATACTTCTAAGCATTACAAACTACACATTTAACCCTTCGAAATGACAGATGCATGTCTGAGGGTGTGTTTCTGTCCCAGATGGATGCTTTCCTTCACCCTGACTCCTCTGTTGTATCTTCAATGTCATCTGAATGTCACTCAGCATTGTAGAGCAGATAAACACTGCATACAAACACAAACTTATGGAAACCATGATACATGCATGCGTGTCTGAGTTATGGGCCTCTGGTCTGTGAGCAGTAATAATCTCCACTGAGCCTCCTGCTCATCACAAACACACACAAACACACACACACACACACACACACAGTGATAAATTCACATGGTAACACAGGAAGGAAAACAGCCATAATTCAGTGCTATCTAAGACACTCAGCATGCAACATATGTGTGTGTGTCTCCATTCCATTCTAGGTGGCTTATCCTAATGGATCTCCAGTGGATCTGTAGTGAGACTACACACACACACACACACACACACACACACACACACACACACACACACATACACACAGCTCATTTATTGTATACACCCTGCGGATAAGGAAATTGTAAAGCACCCTTTAAAGAACGCTGGTCTGCACTTCCTCACAGCCTGCAAATTAGTTTCATGTACACTACTGTGTGCTCTAACCTTTAATACAAATTTCATATGAATTTAGCTTCAGTTGTTCTGATATCTTCTGCATTAGTGTGTCAGAAGAAAAAGTTCATTTTAAATATCCTAACATTCATTTTCCAAAATGAATGTGTCCCTGAAGGACTAGCGGTTAGACCTCGGCGCCCTAATCGCCACGGCCCGAGTTCGATTCGATAAAACTGCTTCACAGTGTATCTAATAAATGAAAAGGCAAGGGCTGTTATACAAATTATTTCTTTATTTATTTATCCATTTATATTTACTGCTCTTCATAATCATCTTTGACATTTATTAACCTTTTCATAATTTCTGAAAGCATGTTTCTTATAAATTGTATTTTTTGCTCAGCACTGTATATGATGAACTAACTGTAAACATCTACAATTACAGATATTTTGAGAGTCGTATTAACATTACGGTTAAATTTGGTAAATGTGATAAAATGTGATTAAGCACACTGTCAAAAGTACATACACTCACAAAGCACGCTCACACTCACAAAGCACGCTCACACTCACAAAGCACGCTCACACTCAAGCACGCTCACCCTCAAGCACGCTCACCCTCAAGCACACTCACCTGCAAGCACACATTCACAAAGACACACCCATTACCATACACTCCCCCCCTACCACAACCCCAAAAAACATCCACACGCAAACACACATCACCACGCCCTCTGCCCCCCTCCACCTTTTAGGGTCGCACACTCACACACACACAAGCTCACGCATTTACAAGTTACACTCTCAAGCAAACACACTCTCAAGTACATGCACCCTCATGCAAATACACTCACAATTTCACACATTCGCAAACACACAAACGCAAGAAGACACTTAAAAGCACACGCAGACAGATACACAGGCCCACATTTACTTGAATGTCACATTAGCATGCAACGTGCAAATCTGTCAGTAATTACTTGTAGTTCTAGTCAAATGCCCTCTCAGGAGAGTAGCTGTAGCACACAGGCAACTAATGATCAATGCTCGCGAGTGACTGATCTTCAGTGGAACAGGAATCATTAGCACAGGTATTGAGGCTGCTCTGTTACGCTACTGCACAATTCTGAGCTTCACAACACTTGCGTGGTCATATGATCATAAATAAAGTGTGTTTCTCTGGAAATACACCATTACCCAGAGTCAGTACAGCGTGTCACTATGAAGCACTATGGGTGTGTATTCGCATGCAGGTGTGTTTGGGTGTGTATTTGCATGTGGGTGTGTGTTAGTGGATGTGTGTTTGCATGTGTGTGTGTTTGCCAAAGGCATGTGTTTGCAGGTGTGACTGTTTATCTGGGTGTGGGGGTGTGTTTACAGGTGTGGGTGTGTGATTGTGAGAGATGTGTGTTTGCATGTGTGACTGTTTATCTGGGTGTGGGGGTGTGTTTACAGGTGTGGGTGTGTGATTGTGAGAGATGTGTGTTCACGTGTGTGAGTGTTTATCTGGGTGTGGGGGTGTGTTTACAGGTGTGGGTGTGTGATTGTGAGAGATGTGTGTTCACGTGTGTGAGTGTTTATCTGGGTGTGGGGGTGTGTTTACAGGTGTGGGTGTGTGATTGTGAGAGATGTGTGTTTACGTGTGTGACTGTTTATCTGGGTGTGGGGGTGTGTTTACAGGTGTGGGTGTGTGATTGTGAGAGATGTGTGTTTACGTGTGGGAGTGTTTATCTGCGTGTGGGGGTGTGTTTACAGGTGTTGGTGTGTGATTGTGAGAGATGTGTGTTCACGTGTGTGAGTGTTTATCTGCGTGTGTGGGTGTGTGATTGTGAGAGATGTGTGTTTACGTGTGTGAGTGTTTATCTGGGTGTGGGGGTGTGTTTACAGGTGTGGGTGTGTGATTGTGAGAGATGCGTGTTTACGTGTGGGAGTGTTTATCTGCGTGTGGGGGTGTGTTTACAGGTGTTGGTGTGTGATTGTGAGAGATGTGTGTTCACGTGTGTGAGTGTTTATCTGCGTGTGTGGGTGTGTGATTGTGAGAGATGTGTGTTTACGTGTGTGAGTGTTTATCTGGGTGTGGGGGTGTGTTTACAGGTGTGGGTGTGTGATTGTGAGAGATGTGTGTTTACGTGTGTGAGTGTTTATCTGCGTGTGGGGGTGTGTGATTGTGAGAGATGTGTGTGTGTGTGAGTGTGAGAGATGTGTGTGTGTGTGAGCGTTTGAATACACACCAAGGCCTTTGGGTGTGATGCCGCTGCTCTCCAGTGGGTTGGTGGCCCAGTAGTAGTACTTGAGTGTGTGCATGAGCTGCAGCACGGTTCCCACTCGCCGTATAGTGGAGTAGATTGTGGCCGTGCCGATGAACTCAGCTGACAGGTAAGTGTACAGAGAGAGCTGAACCTGAGGAGCAGTCACAAGCAAGTCAGATATACACACACAACAAATACACACAGAGACACAGACACATGAAAACATTATAGTATAAAACTATAAGGTTTGATGTTTTGTGCATGCTGAGATGCTTTTCTGCTCACCGCGGTTGTAAAGAGTGATTATTCGAGTTACTAGATCCGTCCTTGCAGCTCGAACCAATCTGGCCATTTTCCTCTGACCTCTCTTAACAAGACATTTCCTACCCACAGAACCGTTTTGTTTTTTTTACATCATTCTTACATCATCATAAACTCTAGAGACTGTGGTGTGTGAAATTCCAAGGAGATCAGTAGTTCCTGAAATACTCAACCCAGCCCTTCTGGTACCAACATCCTTGCCACAATCAAAGTCACAGAGCTCACACTTTTTCTTCATTCTGATGTTTGATGTGAACATTAACTGGAGCTCTTGACCTGTATCTGTACGATTTTTTTGCACTGCGCTGCTGCCACACAATTGGCTGATTAGATAACTGCATGAATATGCAGTTGTACAGGTGTTCCTAATAAAGTGGATGGTGAGTGTATATGGTCAGGTCCATAAGTATTTGGACAGTGACACAAATTTTGCCTCTGTACACCACCACAATGGATTTGAAATGAAGCAATCAAGGTGTGATTGACACGCAGACTTTCAGCTTTAATTCAAGGAGTTTAACAAAAATAGTACATTAACCATTGAGGAATTACAGCCATTTTTTAACATAGTGCCTCCATTTTCAGGCTCCAAAACCTGGACAAACTAACATAATTATAATTAAAGCTTAAAGCAGCATTTTTGGGGGCCAAGCACCCGGAGTCCATGAGCTGCACATTCACAGACGCGCTACGATCGTTGATTAAGCAATCACAGGAAAGCAGAGCTATAACTTTAGGCAAAGGGATTCACGAGTGATTTGTAGTTCCACTCATGATGTGTGTGATGTGATGTTTTGACCACAGACAGTGGTGGAATTCTCTGACTGTAGGAGGAAAGGGTGGCGCTGCTGCCGCCGCTAACACTGTGACCTGTGGACTTGTCTGTTGCTACTTTGACCCGTGGTCATGACTGCTACTGCTCTGATTTGAAACTTTTGTTCTTCTTGCAATTTAAAAACATCGAAGGGATTTATGTATTTCTTCCTCATCAGTTTGGGGCTCCCCCCCCCACTTTGTGCAAGCATCTGCATCAAACTTATGTATAACTTGTATTGTGTTTTTTTTTTTTATTATTGAAAATTGCTCAGTAAAAATGTTAGTTGATATTAAACCCTGTCAGTCATGTGATGTTTGTATAATAGCACAGTGAATGGCTAGAATGGCAGTAGACAGTTGTTTAGACAGGAATCAGGATGATATGAGCCAAACTTGGTGAAGACTGGACAAACTAGCTAATTTTAGCATGTTATTGTTACTTTTGACCAGTAGGTAAGGCTAGCACAAAATTTGTTGCATAGCCTCAGGTCATGGTCCTGAAGATGCCTACCAAGTCTGGTGGTGGTGCGAGACCCTTAGACTCTCCCTAATCGGTGTGCTAAATTTCACAACGATGTACCAGTCGGTTCTGTGGGCTGCCATAGACGCCCCAGCCAGAAGAAGAAGAAGAAGAGTTCCATCTGTGTATTACGTAATATCTTTCTGTGGTTTCTGACTGTGCATAAAGACGTTTTCAGTAAGTGAAGATCACAGAGCAAAGATAAAGAGCACACGGCCAGTGTGACTGCTGTTTATTAATAACATTGGAGTTTATTCGAGAAATAAGAGAACATGGCTTGAGCTTCACCAGTCACGCGTTCATGCTTTGTGTTAACCTCAATCAAACCTTCATGTCTACATTCGGTCTGATCGCTACAGGCTTGTTATTATCAAGTTTAAGTAGTTTCTCTGTTTCTTGAGATTATTAAGAAGAAGCATTGGTTAATTACCTATCTCTTTATATTTGTTATAATTGGACTGACTTTAAACAGTTCTGTGCACAGCGCTATATACTGTATACTGTACAGAAACAACAGAAGCAGCGCTGCAGCTGCGCCAAGTCGCTTCAGCAGTGTGTTACATTCTACACAAAAATAGAGACATGGACCGTTTAACATTATAATGTGCTTGCAGCGAAATCCATGTAGATGAATTTTCATAATTGATGTAATCATCATGGCCATACACATGTAGTGTAAAACACAAAACTTGCTTTATGAATTATGTTTTTTTAATGCAGAAATGATAAGTTGAAACAACTTGAAGTTGAGTACTTAAAAGTCACAATTAAAATATTTTAAACAATAAAGTAATAAATGTAATAAAAATATATTGTCCCCTCCGAAAGTATTGGAATGGTAGGGGCAATTCTTTTGTTTTTGCTAAACACTGAAGACATTTGGGTTTGAGATCAAAAGATAATATGAGTCAAGAGATCAGAATTTCAGCTTTCATTTCCTGATATTTACATCTAGATGTGTTAAACAGCTTAGAACGTGGCACCTTTGGAGGCAGCCCATCCAATTTTTAGGTGAGCAAAATTATTGGAACAGAGAGTCTTAAAGTAAATTCAAATAAATAACACTTAATATTTGGTTGCATATCCCTTGCTTGCAATAACTGCATCAAGTTGCGACCCAGTGACATCAAACTGTTGCATTCTTCTTTCGTGATGCTTTTTCTTGTACTGCAGCTTCTTTCAGTTTGTTTTGGGGTTTTCTCTTCCTCTTCCAGAAGCAGCCATGGAAGCCCAAGCCATGACACTACCTCCACCGTGCTTGACTGATGAGCTCATATGTTTTGGATTATGAGCAGATCCTTTATTTCTCTACACTTTGGCCTTTGGTAGAGATTAGTTTTGATTGTCAGAGATGAGAACTTTTGTGGCTCATCTCTGTACAGTTGACCCTCCACGAATGTGGAAAAAATGCGAATAACTCTAGGGCCCATATTTAACACACAAAAAAAGTGTGTTAAAACACTAGAAGCACTATGCTTTGGACCCATGATTACAGTTGATATTTTATTGCACTTTAAAGATGCAAAAAGTGGAGAGAAACACAAGAGGCACTGCACACTGAGAGACAAAACAGGTGAGCGGGGCTGGCTAGTGCCGAAACAAAGAGCGTGGCGTCCCCAGAGTGCGTAGTCCACAGTTCTTCTGCGCACTGACACTTTTTACAAAATGTAACTTTTTATAATAAATTTGTGTATATATTTATGGTAGTAAATAATAAATAGATTAATAATACATACATTTTATGCATTTATGACTTACTAAACTTTGCAAATCTCCAAAGAATTTCCCATTTAATTATTGATGGCAAACTCACAAATAATCAAATCTGCGAACGTTAAATCCGCAAATGTGTAGGGCTGACTTTATTTCAATTCCAATCTGGCCTTCTGATTCTTACTGCTGATGAGGGGTTTGCATCTTGTGGTATTGTGTCTATATTTCTGCTCTCGAAGTCTTTTTCGAACGGTGGATTGTGATACCTTCACCCCTGCCCAGTGAAGGTTGTTGGTGATGTCACTGACTCTTGTCTCACAATAATTCTGTCATCAACTGCTGTTTTCCTTGGCCGACCTGTTCACTGTCTGGTTGTTAGTACACCAGTGGTTTCTTTCTTTTTCAGGACATTCCAAATTGATGTATTGGCTATGCCCCATGCTTGTGCAATGGCTCTGATTGATTTTCCTTCTTTTCTCAGCTTCAAAATGGCTTGCTTTTCTCCCAAAGACAGCTCTCTGGTCTTCATGTTGGTTTATCATTTTTAACAACAAAAGCAGTCTTCACAGGCAAAACCCAAAGCTCAAACCAAGAGCAGACATTCAGAGCTAATAACTGTTTAAATGATTAATCTAACAGGGCACACCTGGGCAACAAGAAACACCTGTCAGTCACATGTTCCAATATTTTTGATCACTTGAATCACACATCTACATGTAAATATCAAGAAATGAAAGCTGAAATTCTGATCTACTGTCTCATATTCATATTTTGACCTCAAATACAAATGTCTTCAGTGTATAGCAAAACCAAAAGAACTGGCCTTGCCATTCCAATACCTTCAGAGGGGACTGTATGTTTATATGTTTCTTCCTACTGAGTGTTGCACACCCTCCCTGGAAACCTCTTAAACATTAAAAAAAAAAATAAAAAAAATCATCTAATTACTTTTAAAAGATTTCTGCTACTTTTTTCTAGTATGAATTTTAAATGACTAATGTTATTAAGTGGAAATATGCCTTTCTAGTCTGTTAAAACTTTTACAATAATTTTTTAAATCTTTTTTACATAAATTAATTATATGGAATAATTAATAATAGAAATTAATTAATAGGGATTAATGAATTAATAGGGGAATAAAACAATATGAAATTATTTTCACTAGTTTTCTGCCATGATTCAGTATTGACTGAACTGAGAGGGCTGTCAGAAAGTATGGTAAATTGTGAAAGTACATGAGAAGTGTATACTCCAGCCATTTAATTGTTTTAAATACTGAACAACACAAAAATAAAGGTACAATGGTAGAAAAATCACAATTTAGTAATGGGTCAATTCATGTGAAAATACTGGAGGCCTCCTGACTGACCATCTCGGATCTGCTTCATACATTGTGGAAATAATGTCACTATTCCCAATAAATAGTGTGCAATACTTCAGGCTTGTGTGTGCATTAGTTTCTGAGATACAGATGCTTTAAAAAGGGGGTGTGCGTCTTTTTAATGAGTGCGACAGAAAAAGCTACAAAGTTCCAGAAGTCATTACTTTTGAACTATTCATGCAAGATGCAGGAATTTTTCAGATATTGTATTCTAGAACTACAGTAGATGTCTTTAACTTTTAAAATGGAAGGTCCACAATTGCATATTGGCTAATTTATGGCCCACTGAAAAAGGAAAAAAAAAAAAAAAAAAAAAAAAAAAGATTGTGCTTTGGCCCTTTGTATCTACAAATTAAAGCACATCAGATCTTTTATTACTTGTGTTATAGTTCTTTTTTAGCAACTATATGTATGTTTTAAAGAACTCAAACTTTCTGATTTATGAGGTATTAAAATTGAAAAAAAAAAAAATAATCATTTTCCCATGTATGCCCAAGGTCTACCATAAAAAGTGTTCTATAACTTGAGCAAGTTTTAATAAGCAAATGCACTAAATATGAAGTTGGTACCATGAAACAATCTAATTAATGTCATGAATGTGTGTAGGCTCATTAAGTCAAGTCATCTGAAATTTACAGTTCTGAAAGTCCTACAAAATCAGTGTATAACGATACCTGATGAAAAAGCTACACAGCTAAATAAGCTTATGAATAAGCTTACTTCTGAGATTTTTTTTTTTTTCCAATATGCCAAAGATGTAGCCGTGTTACATGTAAATCACTTATATGCAGCAATGACAAAGGAACTACTAAACCATGCTGTCTCGGGCGGACATGTCTAGCAGAGTAGCAGAGCTTTGCTGATATCAGCCGCCATATCTAGCTGATAAGTAGAAGCATATATATTATATGCCTTGAAAAAGCATTTCAATTTTGTAGTAAAACATGGCATATTTGATACCTTAATTAATATACTTTGGTTCAAAGTACCAACTTCATATTCTGTCCATTAGCTAAATTTTTTGCTAAAACATGCTCTTTCAAGGAATATAATTCTTTTTATGGTAGACCTTGTCGTACATGGGCAATATGCATTTAAAATATAGGTGCAAAATGATTTTTTTTTTTATTTTTAACACCTCATAAATCAGAAAGTTTGAGTTCTTTCAGACTTATATCTAGCTGCTAAAAAAGAGCTATAATATGAGTAATAGATATGAAAATTTGAAAGATCTGATGTTCTTTAGTGTGGAGACAGAGGGATTTTTTTTTCTTAATTTTCAGCAGGCCATACATTGGCAAAAATGCAACTGTGGACTTTGTATTTTAGAAGATACAGACATTTATACTAGACTACAGTGTCTGACATGCATCTAGTATGAATAGTTCAAAAGCACTGACTTATAGAACTTCGTATCTTTTTCTCTAGCACTTGTTTTTTACAGAGCCACACCCACCTTTAAAGCCTCTATAACTCAAAAACTATTGGCAGATACAAGTCTGAAATTTTGCACACTGCTGATTGGGAATAGTGACATTATTTCCAGAAAGTATGAAGCAAATCTGAGATGGTCATGGACATTTTTTTAAATCTGATGATTTGAGGTGGATTTACCCTAACCTTTTTTGCACCACCTGTATAGAATGATTTTTATATGTACTGTATATAGCCCAAAGAATTCAGCATACTTGATGTGGCGACAACAATATGACGTTTGCGGAGCAGACAAACATCACACTGAAGCTTTGCTCACTGTGTAATGTACATGGCGGCAGGTTCATCTTCGCACAACCCTCACAGAGTGTTGTCTCAGAATTGAGTATGCTGAGGCCTTAAGTCACCTGTGCTTCTTCATTTTTTAGTATTCTCTCATATCTAGATAAGTATTACAATTTCTATAATTCAGTAATTTTACCATTCTCACCAAAAGCCTAGCTAGGCTAAAAGTGAATTGTGTGTGAAAAGCAAATACTGACAGAACACACAGAAATACAGAAATAGCCAAAAATGTATGCTGACATATGGAAATGCAGAAATAAATTCAAGGCATTAATTTAAATATACCCCTTTTCATGACCAAAATTTCTTTATTTATTTCTGCATTAATTCATTTATTTAAGTCATTTTTTGCCCTCCATACTTTACAGCTGTAAAAGGTAAATAGTATAAATTGTTTCTCCTACTTTTTTTTTTTTTTTTTAGTTTTATTTAAATATAACACAACTGTTTTGCAGGTGTGTCTTTAGCAAACATATATATTGTGATACATATCAATGCCCTATGATGTGATATTTTGTCATAGACATAAATTGTCATAAACTCAGGACAGGATTGTGGCAGCTGTGCTCTGACCTTTGCAGGTGTGTGTATCCAGATGGCTGCGTTGAACAGGACGTGGTCACACAGCTGCTTTAGGAGAGGAGCTCCATGTGTGAGGCCATCTAGATACTTAGCGAAGGAGAGGAACTGCTCCAGTACAGCCCTGGTGATGTGCACACGGGACGACTGAAAGAGAAACAGAAAGAGAGATTGAGAGAGGCAGTGAGGGAGATAATATGGCTGATGTAACTCAGTGATATCCAGTAAAATGGTCACATTATTCTGAACACTGCTTCACTACAGCGTCTCACCTTCTCTAACAGGTATCCAATGACCAGGAAGCCCTTTCCTCCAAGCATCTGCTCCTGCATGGCTACAGAACTCTTCAACAGCTCCACCAGGAAAGCCAGGAGAGTGGCACTGCACACACACACACGTGCGCACACACACACTTTTGTCTTACTATCCTTGTGAGGACTCCAACTTTAACCCTTACCTCATTCAACATTAAGAGAAAATGTTACAAACAATGCAATTTTATAATTAACTGCACTCAAGGATAAACCACACTCAAGGAGAAATATTCAATTTTCATGAATATGTTAGACTTTCAGTCAAAGCCTGGCTCTGAAACACAAACACACACACACCTGGATCAGTATTAGATTAGTATTATGAAATACTTTTAGGTTAGGTTTTTCCAAATAAAGAAGAGTTTCCCTAAAACAAGATCATGACACCACTGTGAGGAGTGAGACATGTTTAGGCCATTACTGTGCTTTGAAATGTCTGAATGAGAACACGTATACATTAGTTGTGTGTATGTATGAGTAGAGCCTGAGGCACTGTTGTGACACAAAATGTGTCTTTTAGTTTTTCAGATTCACTTACGTAAATTAAAATGTGTACCGTTCTTTATGCCTCTTCTACATGTGTATGCTCAATAAAATCTCTCTTTACAGAAATACGAACATAAAACAGCCAGTCCCCTCGCAGGCGTAACTTCCAAAGCAATATCTGTATGAATAACATCACACCAGACACTGATTACTGACACTTCTGCTTTCTGCTTTCATGTAATCTCTTTTACAGAAATAGCTTGCAGTGAAACAACGGATCCTCAGTAGCAATCGATATGGACACACTCGCTGAATCATTTCCCACTGGCAGTATAGCTGCGGTGATGGGCTGAGGCTCCGCAGCAGAATGATGCGCTTGATGCACTGAAAGTCATGATGAAGTCCTCAGCAGCTCACTCTCGCCTGTCCTGTTTTTCCCCTTCTTGGTTTTTCTTTTCGCTCTCTCGATTTCTATTTTCTCCCGCTCTCTCAGCTTGCTGCACAGCAAAGCGGCTGGATGGCGGCACTAACTCACGTTCACATGAAGCTTGTTTTTCCTGCACTGGTAAAAAGCTCCCCAGAGGCTCTGCACTGATGCACTGCAGATCTGGATTCTACTGATGATGCCTGCCAGCAGTACTACAGATCTAGGACTGATTATGTGTGCAAGCTGAAGGAACACAGCAGCGAGATGAGTGTACAGAACTGAATTTGATCATATTGTCCTTCCAAGATTGTGTGTGCATAGCAACAGCCAAGCAGTGATTACAGAGAATAGTCAGTGAAAGTAAAAATAGTCTCTGGGTTTGTCAGTTGGAAAGTGAGGTGTGTGTGTGTGTGTGTGTGTGTGTGTGTGTGTGTGTGTGTGTGTGTGTGTGCGCTCACCACACGGTGGTCTCCACTGGGCTGTCATTGGGCTGCCGGTAGTCAAGCTGGGAGAAGAGCGGGAAGAGCACCTGGATGCCCCCGATGGAGTGGATGGCACTGTGGATGGAGTGGGTGACGATGGCCTTTACGTCCTACATACACAGATAACGATGCATTAGCACGTTTAACCTGTCGAGCAGTGGACATCTCGGTGACGCCCCAGTCCCCAGACTCAAAAACCACACACTCTTTCACACCTAGGGAGAATTTCTAGTAGCCAACTCACTCCCTGGTGTGTTTGTAGAAGGTGGGAGGAGACCAGAGAATCTGGAGGAAACCCACCTGAAGACCCTGAAGCTGTGTGAGTGCACTTCACACTGGTGGAAATGCTACAGGAAGTAATATTTTTGTTTCATAATTTATCATACAAACATGATTTTACATGTAGATAGATATAGGTTAGAGTAACTAGACCAAGAACCAAGTTTCATGTTGGAAAAATTGCCCTTTTTTTTTTTTTTTTTTTTAAACAACCTTAATATTATGCACTAATTAGGGCAAGTGAGCGCAACTGTGCAGGATTTCATACAAATCAAGTCCAAAGTGAAGTTAAGCTCTGTTCTGCTTGAGTCTTAGACATTTCTTGTTAATAAGATCATGCTGGGCTGAGACTGTGTGGTGTGTGTTAACCTGCAGCATGAGGGCGTGAGGTGAATGGACGAAGATGGAGGCGTTCTCTCTGGGTGAGGACTCGAGGCAGAGCTGTGCGTCTGTGGCCTTCGCGTTATAGGTGAAGGCGATGCTGCTGGCCAACTTCCCATCATACAACACCTGCTTATGGTGTTCAGCCAAGTGGATATCACTTTCTGATTTAAACTTAAAGGTGCTCTGTGGAGAATGACAGAGAAAGACAAGTTTTAATATGATTACTGCAGAATTGCCCACAGTTATGGCTACTCTAAACAAACAACATGCTAAAAATCTGGAGAGATTCATAGAAAACAGATGCAGACAAGCTGCTGCTCACGATATTTATGTGTTCAACAGCACAAAGTTCACATTCTACCTGACCACTGAGTCACATGATGATATAAAAGGGGTTGTAATAACTGTCATTTATGACATTTATTATTTTTACATTTCTCTGAAAACAGATGTATCCAAACAACGCACCACACAGGCACAATGTCCTTACATTATACAGTATGTAGTGAGCATATATAGTGAAGTAGAAGCCAATCTGAGATGTATGTGGACATCAGGCAGTGTGGGAATTGTGAAGTCTGGCTAAATATATAATAAAAACATGTGTTGGCAAATAAATAAAAAATGAATCTGAAACGTTTATAATAAAATTATGACATTGCCTACTCATAATGTTCTTTGCTGAAGAATGCACCAATGTGACTTTCTGTGGTGTGTGGCATAACATTATCAGCACTCACAAGAGAGAGTGCATGTTTAAACCCACAAGGTGAGTTCTGTTCTGTGTGTTCTCCTTGCTTTCCTGAAATAACACTGAAAAGAACAGGTTATTAAATATCAGCTCGACCTCTTGTTCTTCTGGCACAGAGCCTTTGTGGGCGTTGCTGCAGTGGAATGTAACAAAGCTGCTTTAATTCCTAAATCACAGCACAACCACATGCATGGGTGCATTATCTAAATGAAGCAGCAGAGGTGCCATCGCTCTAATGGCACAGAGATCAGCTGCCTCTGCAGAACTCCCATCAGGCCATTAAGCGTAACGCCATTAAAGGATGAGCACGTCGTCCTACGCATATATCCTACAGCATCCTGTCATCTTACATCTCGGATCCTATAGCACATATCGCTGAGGAGCTGAGAAAACCTGCATACCTATACAGATATTAATATATTAAAATTATTTTTATATCTTTTTTAATTATATACATTGAAAGTAGACTTAGAAAAGCTGATTTTATGCTGCAGCTGTGTAACCTTATGTACATACCTGAGAGATTTGTAATAACTACAGCAAATCAGTGGAAATCCCAAAGTTTTTCTCCTGACCTGATAATCCAGTATGCCTTAACAGTTGGTGAACGTGGATGCAGTTTGTAACTGAGCTGCAGGTTCTCTCAGTACAATTACAAAAATACATACTGACAGCTGCAAGAGGTCTACAGTGTTAACATGCTGCTGATTAATTCTGCACACAATTAAATTTATGCACAGAAATGCATGCATGTGTGTGTGTGTAGCTGTACCAGTGGGAGTGGAGAGGCATTATAAGCCTGATGTGTAGACGTGCTTATCTTCGTTTACACACAGATACAAAATTCAAAATGATTGTTATCATGGAAACCTCAAAATAATGAGCATACAGTTCTGATGCTCTGATCGTGAGTGAGTGTGTGTGTGTGTGTGTGTCTGTGTGCGAGCGTGCGTGTAAAGATACGTAAGCAGAGGAAGCTGAGAGAAACATGTTGCCTGACTGCTTGCGAGCTCAAAAACATACTCAAAACATACTGTACTGTAGAGCTGGAGACAATAAAAGAGAGATATAAAAGAGATGTTATAACACACTGGTCTAATCGAATATCACTTGTGGAGAATGTGGGTCTCCTTACTGAAATCACTGAACCAAGTGACTTTTAGGATTTCAGTTGTAGTTTATTCTTCACCAACCTGAGAAACGACTGGAACAGTCACAGTGATGGGAGTAAATGTGACTGCATCATTATCAAGGTGTGCAACAATACCATTGTTAAATGCAGCATGGAAGATGTGCCTTAAGAGTACTTTATTGTTTTTTTATTAAAGTAAAAAAAAAAAAAGTTATATTAAAGTTATTTTTGCCACCGTCTCCTCAGCTTGTTCATCAGGGATAAATTCGTACATTTACAATCACTGAACAGCAGATCAATTTCTGTAAAGCTGCTTTGTCACAATGTCCATTGTTAAAAGCGCTATACAAATAAAATTGAACTGAATTGAATTGATCAGCCATTTTCTGTCTGAACCAGCTTATATTAACTGCAACCAAATTTCTTCTCTGTAAAATTACATCTGTCCAGGAAAAACACTGTTAGTGCATTTTTTGAGAAATAGAACAGAAACAAAGCAACAGAATAAAGCAGAATAAAGCAGACTACAGCTGACTACAAGAGACTATAGCAGAATAAAGCAGAATAAAGCAGAATATAGCAGAATAAAGCAGACTACAGCAGACTACAGCAGAATAAAGCAGAATAAAGCAGAATAAAGCAGACTACAGCAGACTACAGCAGAATAAAGCAGAATAAAGCAGAATAAAGCAGACTACAGCAGAATAAAGCAGAATAAAGCAGAATAAAGCAGAATAAAGCAGACTACAACAGACTACAGCAGAATAAAGCAGAATAAAGCAGACTACAAGAGACTATAGCAGAATAAAGCAGACTACAGCAGAATAAAGCAGAGCAGACCTCAAGCAGGTACCATCGATCTGGATCAGTTGTGAATAAAATAAAGTGTAGGTCCAGTTTCTGGTGCAAAATGTTCCACTTTTTTAAGTAGCGGAAAAAGACTTACAGACATAACCAGGCAACTGCGCAACACCCACTCTACCTCCAAACATAAACAACATTCCTGTCTCCCTCTCCTAACACAGACACTAGCAACAGTTAAAACAGTGTCTCAGTCATTTTATCTGCAAGTGCTAAATAAGATCCAAACTTGAAATGAACACACACAAGCACACACACACTCACACACAGACAGAAGGTCACCTCAATCACACCTCCACCACACGGTACCATGGAAACTTAAAGCCAGCTCAGACATCACACGCTGCTCAGACATCTGGACATCCTCCACTAAAGTGTCCTCATTAGCATGGACACGGACACACACGGACACACACGGACACACACGGACACACACGGACACACACGGACACACACACACTCTTTAACTGTCATGGATTCGCACATTTTGTTTTAATAAATCTAAATCTATCTCCGGATTACTATACAGCTGTTTTGTGATGATGTCTGTTGTTAAATGTGCTATACAAATAAAACTTAAAAAAATAAGAAATAAATATATTACAATGGATATCACGATCACAGTGCACAGACCCAAATAAAGCAATATGTAAGACTCAGTGGAGGGAAAGAGCACGAACCAGCACTGCATTTCACAGTAATTAACAGCAAAAAAATCCACTTTCTGCTATTTTTTTAAGATCCCATTCCTGTTAGTCGATTAAAATGTGTTTTCTATACTTTTTGCCTTTTGTCTGTGGAGTTGAATACAGTTCTGTAGGGCATTTTTGTATTATTTATTATTACAATTTTTTCTTTGAAACTGCTGGAAAGTGCTTGAAAACTATCTAGCCCCAGAAGCCAGTTGTACTGCTTTAGAATAAAATACATTTTTAATAATATCAATAATTTAAAAAACGTTTGTCACTGCATTTCATCTCACTGGTGTTACATTTTGAAATCACAAAAGGTTGTGGATAACTGCTTCCAGGGTCAAAGTTCAGAAGAATGAGTGGCCATTTCAATCAGCACCAGAAGAGTTTCCTCCACACTCTATAAGCTATTAATTATGTGCATTAATTCTGTAGTTTCTTGTGGATTGTGGAAAATTGTGAAATTTAGATTTGTCATTGGAATTGAAATCTTCCTGTAAAATTATTTTTACTAGAAAAATTTATTTAATAGAACTATTTATTGATGCTAGTGTAATGAACTTCTTTCACAAACACTTCCGAATTAGAACCAAAACGCCGCTAATGGTGATGGCGCTATTTTATATCCAGTGTCTGCAGACAATCCCGAAAATGAACGTCAACAATGTTCATCATATATGTAAGAACACTAGCAAAGCTCCTTTTAGTAAGCTGGAGAAAAGCGTCACTCCATATGCTTCGTCATACAAAAGAACTATTAATAGAAATGAAAACCCAAGCTAACATTAGCTCAACTTAACGAGCTGTCTCACTGTACTGCCCAAAGTAAACAGTGCTACTGGAGGCACCAGATTCGTGCTATTTCGAAACGGAAATACGTCATAGCCTTGAGTGCCCATTATTGATGCATGCATTGAGATGCTGCTGACGCCATCTTGGAAAATACATCTTTAATGGAAATCTGTCACTAGCGACAAGGAATAACTCCAGTGACTTAAAGATCAAATCTTTAAAATGACACCACTTTAAAAGATCAGTAATACTGGTTATTCTCTAAAAAAAAAAAAAAAATCATTACAGTCACAATTTCCAAACAGAACATGAAACATTATGCTTGTCAGAAAATTTTTTGAGGTTGACACTAATGCAAAATTTAATATTGTTTTACCTGCTTATAAAAATGTCATATACCTTTTGCAGCTAAATAGTGTTTGCTCTGCTCTTTCTGAAGACTGAAACTGCTGTAGCGTTTAATGCCCTTCACTTACCTACTGTACTAACAGCAATTTTCCCAGGGTTGCCAGAGTTTACCACATGCCTCACAAATTGAGATACTTAAAAACCCATTGATCTGTAAACAGATTCCTTTGTGTTGATGGTTATATTTAAATTTTTATGTAATCGGGAGAGTGTGAGATGGATGGTTTGTATGAGACGGTTTTAAAGTGTGATTGGATTGGAAACAGTCAGCTCAAGCTCTGGTTTCTATACAACACCATCCTCTATAGGTGAGCACACCCTTTATACTGATTTTACATTGATTAGGGTTACAATGGCAATGTGTAGAAGTCAAAAGATTAAAATATGGGTAATAGATATATCGCATAACAACATGTAAAAGGAGATGAATAGGAAGAGTCTGGTAGTTTTATGGTAATTAAACGTGCAGAAGTAGTTATTATTTATGAACATCCGCTAGGAAACGTGCCACAGTCGGCTACAGTAACATTACATGAAAGACAATACAGACTGTCTAAACAACTAAAACAATCAATACATGAATGATCAATAAATGAAAAACTAAGCCACACTGAGCTAACATGTTCATTCCTCGCTAAACATGTTTCCCCCTAAACCGAGAACATGTTCTGAGCATATATACTGAATAGGAAGGCTTTTTAGTGGATATTTACATGGATCCCGGTTCTCTATAAAAATGTAAAGTAGCAGCAACATGAAGAGATTACTGTCTATTTTTTTTTTCTTAAAATTTTTTTAAGATCTTAAATTTTCCTTGAGTAATACAAATGGTAGTGCTACTACTAATGTTCATTCTGTAACAGTACAGAACATAATGGGCTTAGTCATATTCAGGGCCTTATTTAATTAAACAAAAAGGTCTTAGCTAATTAAAATCCATATGCATCGATCCCTCATGGCCATGAAGACCAAATTCCATGTAATGCTACAAACAAATGACCTACTAAATCAGAACTAGTTTCTCTTGAGCAGGAATCCTAGGAATATGCTGTAATCAGCAGCATTGGGGTCACACACACATTATTTCTATCGTCCCCCAGGAAGCCTACATTCCACGTTTTGAAATTGGTTCCCAAATCAGCTGTTGTTATTCTTCTTATGACTAATATACTTGATGATATTTAATATGACTTGACAAGCTGTGAAATTAAATTAGGCTTTTGAATTTTATATCATTGTTGCGTGTCAAATATGAGCATTGGTTACTTGTCAATTATTATATATCCATTATATAGCCGTATAGCCTGGCTGTACCACACTAACACACACACACACACACACACACACACACCACACAAGGCTATGAATAATCTACAGCTTCTGTTCGTTTGATGCGATTGTGTGGTTTGTGTGAGCAGCCGTGAGAGAGAGTGGAGCCTCAAGCAGCTTCACTCTGCCCCTGAATAATTAAAAACCCCAGTCAGAAGCAGCCATGATGACTCAAGCGTGTTCAGAAGAGGGACATCCCAGAGTGAGAGAGTGAGTGAGAGAGAGAGAGAGAGAAGCAGAGGAAGGGAAAAGCAGGATGATAAAGAGAGAGGTGTGTGAGGAATGAGGGAGAGCAATGAGGGAGAGAAAATCTTAATTTTTTTTTTTATTATTCTACAAAACTGTATTTGACAGTCATACTATAAATTGTATGATACCACAAAAATATAAGACCCCACACTTTACATCCATATCCAAGACCAATACAGATCTAAGGGTGCTCCATACAGTAGCTCTTACCACTGCCACGTCATTTGCTACTACAAACCGCTAAGTGGCGCTATAATCAGAATTTCCATAGGTGGGAGCTGAACGTGTCAAAGCCCGTTCTGTGAGTGGCAGTTTGAGTTAAAGATGTTGTTTTACCTAAACAATGTCAGAAAATGCCTGCTGTAAGCTCCCAGCGAGCACTGAATGTTCCACTGCAGTTAATATACCGTACAATATGATTCTCCTTTCGTTATTTTTGAGGGAAAGAAATTCCTAACATTACAGGGATTTATTTTTTATGTTTTATTTTTATAACCATAAACTACAGCTTTACTGACCACCTTATAAGAACTTACCCAGAGCATTCACTTACGGTTATTTGTAGGTTTTATTACACAGCAACTAAAGCTCGGAGAGTCAGGGGGAGAATGCAGTTTGTGAGCGAAGTGGTTTGATGCTTTGATAACTGTGCAATTGAAAAGATGAACTGATTTCAAAGAAGTGGTGTAATGTTTGTCATTGAATGCATTCTACTGTAATTCACACCTTTGTGTAGGCTTATGTCGGGTAAAGTGGGCCATAAGGTCAAATGGGCCACTTAAGGTTGGAATGTCTTAAAATTGAAGATTATTTTTCTGACATGCTAAATGCAACTTTTCATTTATAATGTTTATATAGGCTATTCATAAGAAACATTTGCCTAAAAGTAAGGTACTGTGAATGGTCTCTTGATGATCTTTAAAAAAAAAAAAAATGTTGACACCGAGAAGGGTTTCTGACATTCTTGGTCTTGGCGAAAAAATCTGCCAGCACAAGACAAAATATACTTACAGTATGTTCAAAACACCAACAACCACTAATATCAATACTGTTTGTAATGTAAAAATGTATTTCTCAATAAAACACTGTCATGTAAGTCATCATCAAAGACATTAATAATAATATAAACTTTCATAAAAATCAATACAATTTGTACATTCATAAAAATATAAACCATTATAAAACAGCCGCCTAGACCTACAGTACTTAAGGGTGGCGCATGCCACATTACTAATTTAAGACAAACTAAAGTGTACCTGTACCATTTCAGCGAAACAGAAATGCACTGCATCGTTTTATGGTGGCAGGAGGAACACAAAGAGGGTGAAAATTCAAAATGCCTATTAATAAAGATTATACTGCCATTGGTTATCGTTTTAAAACAATAAAAACAAAATCTTTACAAGCGGTTCATTCCTCTGCGAACAAGATTCCCGTGTAAATTTGTGTGTGCCGCGGTCTCCGCAGTGGTGGCTACTGTACATGGCTCACTAACAGTTCCTTGTTGAATAAACACACAACACATTAGTTTATATATACAATGCTTCACTAAAAACTCACTTTATCTTTCATGCTTCCTCAAACAACCACCACAACATTTTACGTCATTCTTAATAAATCTTGAGTAATATTGTATGTATTGTATTGTAAATCTTGAGTAATATGTAGTATATTGCTGTTATTCATGAATTTCTTTGAATAGACTCAAAGCTCAGAGCACAGTTAATCTAGACCATGTGTGTTGAATTTGCCATGATCCTGAAGATAATCTGAAAGCATTCTATTTCACACAGACACGCAACAATTAGAATTCAGCTCTGCCTAATTTCAGCCAAATAAGGAATTTTCACACTAATGGCTTCAATTTCACCTACTACCCTTGGAAATGAGGCCATTAATTGTTTAATCAATAATGACGGGACCTTTTCACTCTTCATCCTCGCACATCCACTGAGGAACACAGTGGATGAAGTGGATGGGCTCTGAGGTTCAGCAGCAATCAGTTCCTATCAGCGGAGTGAGTAGTGAAGATGTCCAATCAGATGGATGAACCAGTGTGTAATGAGAGAGAGACACCTCCACTGTGATTGCGAATGGGCTGGAGAATAGGAGGAGGAAGAAAGACTCCAGCAGGGAAGGCTTCAGAGATTGGAAAAAAAACGCAAGACTGAACAGGTAAGAAGAATTTTTCACAAACATTTTTTTAAAAAGGTTATTCTCAGACATGGACACAGCTATATTTTTGCAGTCTGGGTTTCTAGCATGCCGCACCTATGCTACTCCAAGTACAGCAGCACTAGGTCATTGTTATATACGATTTTAGCTACACAATATTGCTTCCTGCATCTGATTTTAATCACAGTTTTGTAAGCAGCGCTTCATCTCTTCCCAACCTGGTTTCTCCCATGGCAAATGCCTCCTCCTAATACTCCACATCCCCTATCATCTAGTAGGCCTGTGACTAACATGCTGTTACCATGGTTGAGTGGTTTTCCCCTGACATACCATGTGTTGCTCACTGCTGAGGCTGCTAAATTAGCTAGATTGCCAGTAATCTGTAGCTCAGTGGCTGAAGTCAGTTTTCTCTCCACAACATACACTTTTTTGTCTTCACTTGGGTCAGATCTGGGAGATACTTCCAGGCAAGCTGACCCTGCGGAATTGGCCTTGTGTGCTAGGGTCACACATCGGACCTGTTGCCAAAAAAAACCTGGACAGGAGTATGCGGATTTCACAATCATAAATCCAGCACGACCACATTAACGTGGAACCTTTAGGTAGAATCCTACCCAAGTTCCCCTGGTAAGTGTCTGATTGCTCTTCGTCTATCCCATAGAGCAGGGGAACCAAGATCTTGTTGGTTATCTCAGGGCCACGAGCAAGACTCTGTGGTCTAGTTGCTGAATTCTGTACAATTGGAAGGATCACAGGCAAAGGTGGAAATGCATATAACAAGTGTTGATGCCAGTCATGGGTCTGAGCATCCTCTTGAAGCAGTCTATCAGGATCTGCCAGAAAGAACCACAACTAGCAATTTTAATTTGGCGCTGGTGAAGAGGGCCATCTGCACCTTTCCCATAGCTGGGCTACCACACCTGGGTGTAGAAACCACTTCTCTGGATATATGCACTACCTTGACTGTGCAGCCACTAGACCACTGTACAGCCACAGTAGATGAGTTACCCTCAGCGAGGCCAATTGTGAATGGGCCGATCTCAGGAGATTCTGCGCAAGATGGAGCTGTTCAACCTGATGCTGCCCTAATGGTTGATATAGCTAATTGTCACGAATTTGTCTGACCGGACAAATATTTGGCAATGTCAGAACTGGCAAGAAGTTAACGGGCCCACAATTCCAGCTGGTTGAACACACCCCTCTCTTACTCCTATGACACCATGCTACTCCCCAGGCTGTATCATCAGCATATGCCAGTATTGCACATGGTGGTCTGGCTGAATCTACTGTCCCAAATGGACAGTTAGAATTAGCACCTTCAGCCAGGTTACCTGTATCTGAGGGTCTGGCCTCTCAAGGCAGAACACCAACTGAGGACTGTGACCTAGAAGTCCAGACAACACTAATGAATTAAAGAGCCCCTAGCACACAGGCCTTGTATGGTGCTAAGTCAAAGTTTTTCATGTCAATCATCTTCACCTCATAGACTGGATCCAGTGCACTGCTAGTCACAGGATCCTGGCTTTTCTTTTAGGGACTGCTATCGGCATCACATCCCCATCTACACTAAAGGTGTATGGGATCACAGTGCACCACATCACAGTTGATCTCCCTAGGGTTTTACAGGCTGCCACAGTGCCCCAACAGCCAGACAAAGGACCTCCCCCTTGTTCTAGAGTACCTTAAGAGCTCTGTTTATGAGCCTACGAAGGATGCTGAACTGAAATCAGTATCTCTGAAAACCTTGACATGTCAATAATGCTACTTTAAAGACATATCTGAAATCTCTCTGCAGAACAGAGTTGATACAGTGCAGCCAAAAGTCTCATAACACCCTGGTCCATGAATCAAACTGCAGTAACAGTACAGCTCCTGCAGCCTCAGTCTGGATAGACACACACATCCTATCTCAAATGAAAGTCATTTTTAAGAGAAATGATTGCTCAAGCTTGTATTAATTCTGACCCTGTGTGCCCTTCTGGGACAGATTTTTCTGACCCTTCAGACATGAGTGGAATAGAAGTGCTATAGTGCCTGAAATGCCAGAAATGGTGAGGTCTTATACCTGAAAGGATGTTGTGCACTCTGCTGAAAGCTGCACTCTGTCTGACACTTCAGCAGTAGTGAACTTTTGTCTGTGTTCAGGCTGAAAGAGTTCTCCTTAAAATTTAACAAAAGCAAGGAAGAACATCTCAGAGAAGGGCAAAGTAACAACAGTTTGGTGGTTGGTAGAATAACCCCAG
The DNA here is from genome assembly GCF_027358585.1 of Pangasianodon hypophthalmus. Classification (NCBI taxonomy): domain Eukaryota; kingdom Metazoa; phylum Chordata; class Actinopteri; order Siluriformes; family Pangasiidae; genus Pangasianodon; species Pangasianodon hypophthalmus. The sequence continues at coordinate 10,031,248 of NC_069726.1, forward strand.
AGAGATACATGAAGCAAGAGAGAGACCTAATAACAAAAGCCCATATATTTATAGGTTTTATATAGAGAGATCAGACACATCAGACACTGCATATATGAATTGTTGATCAGTTCACAATTAATGCTTTAGTCCATTGCTTTAGAAAAGAACACAATGTGATGTAAACCTCCACACACCATCCAAGAATAAGGACTATTACCTTCAATGTGAACTTTTCAGAATTTTGAAGTTGATCACATATGCTTGAACCTAGAAACTGGCCACCATAAAGATAGTGACAAGATCCCTCTGAGCAGTAGGTCTGTGCCAATTATCTTTTGAAGGTGAAGGTGAAGTGACTTGTGGCCAAGTATGGTGACCCATACTCGGAATTTGTGCTCTGCATTTAACCCATCCAAGTGCACACACACAGTAGTGAACACATACACCGTGAACACACACCCGGAGCAGTTGATATTTGATATAAAATACCATGATATTCAATAGTCCTGATACTGTTACTATGGACACGTCAAAATATCTTCACAGTGCTTGCATTTCATTTTTAAGATAGCACTTTTTAGCAGTCTTTGTCTCATTTAGCAGCGTAAGACACCTAGCACTTAAGATGTGGTATTTTTTTACACAGATTGTAAAGCAAGAATTCAATGTATCCTTTTTGGTGAAGACAATTCCGTAATACCTAATACAAGCGTTCCAGGAAAGTTTGAAAAATGTGGTGGAGAGAATGTCCATTGAATATGATTTTAAATATAACTTAACCATATCTCTAGCCAACATTCTCTACTGAGCGAGTACATTAATTATCACCGAGGGAAATGATGTGTTACTCAAACACGTTACTCAAAAAAAATAAAATAAAATAAAATAAAATTCTAAAGCTTTTTTTTAGTCTCATGGAACAGATTTGTTTTCATTTTAAGTAGTTTCAATCAACACTGTCTCTATAAGTCATGAGATGCACATCCATCAAAACACAACTACATCCGTTTATGCTCCAAATGTCCACTTTTAAGCTCAATAGAAATCCATTAAAATCACATACTCTTTCAGATACGCTGATCTACAACAGTGTTATGATTCATGTAGCTGCAGAGCAAATTGTCTGTACAGTAATGATACTCAGTAGGTCAGCATGGGAATCAGAATAAACTCAAACAAGCTGTTTGTTCACTGTCCCATTGTCTCATGTCATGTTTTTCATGTTTACAGATAACGGGTAGTTTAGGAGATGTGCAGTCACTCTGTTCCTAACAGTAGTGCTTCTGGAGCTATTTCAGAAGCAATGCGGACTGAATGAAAGGTCACTTACGGTACACACGCCATTTTCGTGTTGCATTGTGTAAATTCTACACAAGCTCTAAGCTCACAAGCAGAAGAAGTGACTGAAAGTAAATAAATGCCACATACAGATAACACTATAAATGATGTATAATAGCACTAAAATCCCCCAAATCCCCTTGTATTTTTGTATTGGTATTTTTTAAATACATGATAATATAGTAACCCATTATAATAGATTAGGTCATTATTCTGATAGCAGGCATTTCAGATGTGTTACCTTGTATCCGGGTCCCAGCTGATGAATGGCGAAGATCTGCGCTGGGTTAAGTGCCTCACTGAACACATACACAGCACCAAGCTGACCGCAGAAGACCCGATTGGCATCGGCCGTCTCCGAAGAGCCAAGGAAACATTTATCATAACTCTGAAGCAGAGAAAGGGGGGGGAGGGATGGTGGAAAACAGAGAGCTAGGAGAAGGAATGGATAGCATTTGTTTATCAGGGCATCAGTTCTGCTTATCGGACAGCTTCCTGTGGAGCCTTCTGAACTTGTTTACTCTACCCCTGTGCTTTCACTCTTATATATCTCTGTATTGGACTGACTCACATGTACACAAAATACACTGTAACACTGTAACACACACACACACACACACACACACACAGAAATCTAAGAGGTCCAATTTATCAACCCTCTCTGCTGCATATTTTAACCCACCATTTTTTACTCCTTGTCTTCGCTGGTTCTCTTCTACCCTCAGGGGGAAGTGCTTATCTAAAGTAGAGGCGCTAATCATTGTGAAGACACTTACATCATTGGTGTTGACGTGCCAGGCCATGTCGCCGTAAGAGACCAACTGGCCATTCACATAGCAGCGGATTTCACTGTTCCTCCAGCGGTTGTAGATGTGCACAATGCTGATCATGTACCACTGCAGAACAAAGGAGAGAAGGGGTGAGCCTAAATGAGGGCAATGTAGACGAGGACAAGGAGAAGACGGTGTTCCAATTCATAAGCGTTCAAAGGTCACGCTGTTATTCAGAAATGCAAATTCTAATATTAAGTCCTCACCAGCTTTCACAAGCCTTATCCCTGTTTGGATTCTAGAGCTAACCTAACTAACTAGACCTAACTAGACTTTGGCACAGACTAACTTAACTGTCTGATTATGTGATGGATAAAAACCTGATTTATATCAGGAAGCTTGTGAGGGGAAAAAAAAAATCATTCTGAAGTGTTAATGAGTCCTATGTGAAGATGGTGTATTATTATTGAAGCCCTTCCTTTTAGTTTCTTGTTTATAAGAAAATGTTTGGTTATATCTACACCCTGCCTCCTTTAATTTGAGAATGTCTTGGCTTAAAGATGTTCCAAAAAGCTTCACCATTTCGACATGGTGACAGATGTTCAAACATTTTGTGATACTGAATATTTTTCCTCTTATGTTTAAAGCCTTTACCAAAGGTAGAATCAAATGCTACAAAAACTCTAGCCTTCCCTTGCCCACAACTGTGTGGGCATTGCATAATGAGTGCAGTGGCGTCTTCTTGGTAAACAACCTGTCAACATTTTAAAAAGATTAGTAATGACCTCGGGGAATGTTTCCAGAACCCCTTTCCTTTTTTTTCAATACAAGCTATGAGTCAAAACACTTTGTAGGGTGTAATTAGCATGTAGTTTCTAGTGGTATCACAGCAAGCAGTTTGTGCTCAACGGACTGCTCTGCCACTATCTTTATCTTATGACTTTATTCTCTTGGATGTACAGCATGTTCAGTTTGTCAGCTGCCTCACTTTCAGGTTTGGTTAGAGAAATCAAAGCTGACAGAAAGCTCTTAAAACTTGGAATTAACACTCAGAGGTCAGAGGTGTTTATTTTTATTCCCATATGATGTATATGCAGCATGAAGCATGTTGAAGAGCAAATCCCACCTTGAAAAAGAAAGAACATAAGCTAAAGATAACAGTAAGAAGCTAAGCATTAAAATAGGTTGACAGGGGCTTTAAAAACCATTAGAGAAGAAAGGATTTGTGTGATCTGAGTGTGAATGCCACTATGGATGCTTATATATGACTGTGGTTATGTTATGGTAACTCTTATTTCAACCGAAGCTCATGCTTGCTTGAGATAAAGATGAGTCACCCAAAGTGGCTAAAAGCACAATCATTCTGACTTGACAAAAGCTCTAGTTTGATCACTGCAAGACCATTATTGCTTTTGGCTTTCTCTTCTTTTTCTTGTTTTTTTTTTTTTTTCCTTTCTTTTCTTTGATTATCTCCCTCCAGCACATGCACACACATTCACACACACAGAGCTGTTCTAATTGCCAGACAAGGTAGCACGCTAATTAGGTGAGCAAGCTTCATTGTTAAGCAAAGCGCACGATCCAGCAGCCCGCACCAGCATGACTGTGTGTGTGTGTGTGTTTATGATTCTGACTGTCAAAGCTGGGAGATCTTGCAACTTTCCTTCTAATAGGCAGCCAATCCTCTGTTCTCCTTCTCGGAAAACCATCTGCAGGAAGTAAAATTCCTGGCCTATTTAAAATTCATTTCATATTGAACAATGCGTGTTGCTGGAGTGTGAGGCGGAAATCTGGCGGGTCAAAAGGGAAACCAGACAAAGCCAGATGTAGCTGAGAGAGATCAGGTAGAGAGAAAAAGACAGATACTGAGAGAGAGAGAGAGAGAGAGAGAGAGCGCGAGTGAGAGCGAGAGCGCAGGTGGCTGGGGGAAGTGCAGTGCTCCTGTCCAGCTGCAGCCCCCTCACGCCATGCTGAGAGGTGCTAGAGTGTGAACACCAGCGTGTCACCTACACTGCTGCCAGGTCTTCTGTGTGTGTTTGTGTGTGAACATATGTGTGCGTTTGCATGTGTGTATGATTTAGCACTCCAGATGGATCCATGTCCCAGCAGTGAGGGAAAATTAACTAGGATTTAGATTCTTGTCTCAGATGTATTCAAATGTCCGAGAGCCTCCAGGGTGAGCAGTTAAGTCAAAGGTTTGCATGAACTGCAAGGTTTTGCTCATGTTCCTTTGTAATCACAAAGAAGAAAAATATTTATTTGTGTATTTAATGACCATATTTATATTGTATTCAGAAATATCATGTTGATTTTTTTTCCACTTGTCTTTAAGTGGTTTTTATTAGCTCTGTCTTTGTGGAAGTTTGTCTTTTGACACTTTCATAACTTTTAACACCCCTTCCTGATTCTGTGAAGATCAACATTTTCTGTTTAGTTCTTATGAAAGCTGTTTTCCAGATCCAAATGACTCCTGACCACTGAAGTGTTTATACCTGTCTGAAAAACTCATGTCATAAATAGGAATTAAAAAAAACTAAACATGTTAACTGTTTAGTCATTATGAACAGAAAAGCACAATTAAATTAACACTGATTTGTGGATGTACTGCAATATAGTTTTTTTTGCAATTTCTTTTCTACCTAGATACCAAGGGATTGCAAACATATATGTGTCCTGAGCGCTACAAAATTTCCATTTAATGAGTCAATACAGTCCAGCTCCATTTCAAATGATCCAATGCAGAAAAATAGTCTGACTGAAGTTGCTGCACTGTATCACATGTCCATCTCACACCATACTGCTTTTGATCTTTTGTGCTTTTTAAAACTCCAGGCCATATGTGTGCCTGCAGTGCTGTGGTTGATTTCACAGTTGGCTGATTGTACTAGCAAAAAAAAAAAGATTCCTATTAAGCTATAAGCTGCTGATATTTACTGTGAAGTTCCTGAGGAAATCTCTGCAGCAGTAAAGTGCCAATACAAGCACAGAAAATTAGCTAGAGAAGTAAGATTATACTTACTTTGAAAGCAGTATTGATAGAACACTGTAAACCTTAATGTTGTCTTTACTTAAACAATCAAGTAATCATGACTAAACGTGGCTTAAAATGCTGTGATTTGTACCCATAAATCAAAAATTTAAGTTCCTTTACCTTATTTACCTACAAAACACATAAACATAAGAGTTCAAGTGTTATGAACCCAAAATCATGGTTCTTTAAAATAGTTCACTCTGGTCTTTCTTTGATGTGATTGGCCATGCAAAGAGTTCCGCCTAGCAACAAGAGAACTCATGCACTGATTGGTAGATAATTGCAAAAGCAGTCCTCTTCGTCTGGTCTGTTGCTGGTACGGGTATAGTGAAGTTCAAGAGTTCACCATGAGTAGAAGAGACGACTTTTTGTGCATTTACATAGAAATGGCAATCATGTAGAGGATGTTTTGTAAATAAAGTTACATTTTGCTGAAAAGTGTTAACTTCCTCTCTGTATGGAGACTTTTGGTGGCTAGTGGCTAGCCTGTGGCGCTGTGGCAGGATCGATTCACGGTCAGTAAACTATAAAGTACGTTATACGAACACCAAGTCAAGTTAATGTCATTATTTAAGCACACTATATGAACACTAAGTTAAGTGAACTTAACAGTTTAAGTACAGTTTACGTGAACACCAAGTAAAGTGAACTTAAATATACAATTTAAGACCGTTTTGGAGACCGGTATTTTCTCTAGAGAACGCAACTTATTTTCTTAAGGAAGACTCTGAAAACAGAACCAAGTCTGAAAAACATTAAGTGTTGAGGTGTCGTGGAAAAGGCAAGTCTCACCTTCCTGGGCTGGAAGTCGTATTTCACGCAGTGCTGGAAGCCTTTGCCTTTGGACTTTAGCGACGTCACGATCAAACAGTTCCCCACAAAATGGGCAGAGTATCCAATTCCTTTGCTCGTTCGGAAACTAGGAGAGAAAGGGTGCAGAGGGGAAAGAAAAGATGACACCGAATGCTGGCAAACTCCTCAAACACAGCAGTGTTGTGTCTAGATGTTAAAGCATTTTATTCCATCACCATGTTCATGTTTTACTCCCAGAAGGAACCCTGTTTTTTCAGCTGAGTGCAACAGTGTAGCCAGAAATATAAAGTTTGCCTACATAGCTGCAAGATGTGCCACAATCGAAGCACTAGGATCATATTGGGAAATCCACTCAGCTCACCAATAACATGAAAGAACAAATGAATTATTATTTTTACTTAGATAAATCACGTCTACTTTTTATAATACAAGTACTATTTTTGTGCGCAGATTACATTTGTTTTGAGCTCAGATGGGGATACATCAGAGTAGCTAAAGAGTATCACAGAACTCCAGACAAACACGGCTGCATAAAGAACAGCATTTACAGAACAAGCCGGGTTCTGTTGATAAGACGGAAGACTATCAGAGCTATCTTTGTTCTTATTCTCTCTCTCCCCCTCTCTCTCAGCAGTTTCAGGATTCCATGCTGATTTCGGCATGGTTACAGATATCCACAATTTTGAAGAGAATCAAAAGCAAGGAAAAAAAAAAAAAAAATTCAACACATGCAGTTTTCCCATTACTTCACTTTCAGCTGATCAGGAGTTAGTACTACTATACATAATAAAGAGACGGTATTCGCCGTCATGAGTATCAATGCAGAAAGGAAGCCTCCCAAGTCAAATGGACAAATAAATGAAAAATGGTGAGAGAATTCCTTGAGCTGTGTGATGTTGCAAAAAACAAACAAACAAACAAAGTGGTTTTGAAATAAACCACTTCAAGCCAATTAATTAAGCTAATTAAACTTAATAAACTTAATTTACAGCAGGGATCATCAGTTAGATTTGACCTGGGGCCAAATACTTGCAGAGTGTATCTGCATTAGACCTGTGTTTCATGTGCTCGATGTGGGGAATAACAAAACGACCTCACACACTCTACGTAGTGCACTACAATTGTACACCATTTGATATTTAGACACAGAAAAAAAAATGTGCTTGAAAAATGTAATGTAGTAAATGTACATCTCTGTCTTTATATATTTACTCACATATAAATAGAAAGTGATCTCCACTAAAGCCACTTAAAAGGTCCTTTTTTTTTTTTTGGTTTTGAACAGCCACTTGACATGCTGCTTGAAATATTTTACACAAAACGGTATGGAACTAGAGAAGTCCTGGCTTTTCAGTACAAATTGTTGCTCACTTCCATTCTCATTCCTTGCTGTGTCAGACACTTGGCCTAACAGCACACATCTTTCATTTAGCATAAGAACTAATGAGAGCAGTGTTTTTAGCTGTTCGTACGGGTATGTTTTCACTCTGCACTGCGTGGTGTCTCTCTCTCTCTCTCACATGCGCACACACACACACACACACACACACACACACACACAATATATATATTTTTATCTGTGTAAATGTTCATTACTCAGAGCCATTACTTAATAAATAAGGTTATATTTGTTACATTCCCTCTAATGGTCTATTGCTTGTCCCACCTGCACAAGAACCTCATGGGTAAAGTTCTTCATCACACTATAATCTAATGCACTGTGTATTAGAAAATAATGACCTTGGCTTCTCAAACGGAATGAACTAAAAAAATTAAAAAATAATAAACAATCATAATAATAAATCACAAACAGAATGAACTCAAATGAACCTGGCTACAAATTGAGTGTAGCTTTAAGGGTGTTTCAGTCTTTAAAACGTGGAAAGTCATAACAGTACTTTTAAATAATTTCCAACATACACCGATCAGCCATAACTTTAAAACCACCTGCCTAATATTGTAGGTCCCCCTTATGCCACCAAAATAGCTCTGACCCATCGAGGCTTGGACTCTGAAGGTGTGCTGTGGTGTCTGGCACCAAGATGTTAGCAGCAGATCCGTTAAGTCCTGTAAGTTGTGAGGTGGGGCCTGCATGGATCAGACTTGATGGCCAGCACATCTCAATGCTTGATCAGATTGAGATCTGGCGAATTTGGAGGCCAAGCCAATTGTTCCTCAAACCATTGCTGAACAATATCTGAGTAAGGCAGGGCACATTATCCTTCTGAAAGAGGCCACTGCCATTAGGGAATAACGTTGCCGTGAAGGGGTCTCCTTGATCTGCAACAAGTTTTAGATGTTTAGGTTTCCCAGCAGAACATTGCCCAGAGCAACGCATTGACTCCACTGGCTTGCCTTCTTCCCATAGTGCATCCTGGTGCCATCTCTTCCCCAGGTAAGCGACACACACACCTGGTCGTCCACATGATGTAAAAAATGTGATTCGTCAGACCAGGCCACCTTCTTATGCAAGCTGCGATGCATTGTGACACCTTTCTGTCATAGCCAGCATGCTCTGACCCAGTCGTCTAGCCATCACAATTTGGTCATTCACATCCTCATTCACATTTCCTGCTTTCAACATGTCAACTTCGAGCACTGACTGTTCGCTTGCTGCCTAATATATCCCACCCCTAATATGTACCGCTGTAACGAGATAATCAATGTTATTCACTTCACCTGTCAGCGGTTTTAATGTTACGGCTGATTGGTGTATGTGATTTTGTAAAAAGCTTTGCACATTAATAAAGCTATTTTCAGGTTTATTTAACTTGTACAAAATCAACCATTTGGGTGCTTTCTGAAGGCAACAGTGTAATTAAATCAAAAGGTCAGTACCAATATAACGTGACTAGGCGTGAGTAAACAAGAAACCTATGGTATCTTGCGACAGCTTTTTTTTTTTAAATAAACACTTCACCTGACTTTGTTTCTCCTTGTGACATTTAGCTAGTCACATATTTACCTACTCCATCCTGCAGGACACCTTCCAGCACAGAGCTTTTCTTAGTAGCATGAAATATAGGCCAACACTCAATAAAATTAACAGTGGGCCCTCTGAGGCCAGGCCAGGAGAGTATCCTCCCACCAAAAAGAGTAACACTTTATTCTCGTACATGTCCGGCCATTCATCCAGGTTTAGACCCCCGAGATCCCTGGCGTTTATTTTAATCCAATGATTTACAATTACAATGGGAAGCCTGGACTAGAGAAGAAAACTGGTCCTGGATGACAGTACTTACCAGTATAGGTAGGGTTTGTCCTTGTCTACATTGATATTGTTCAGAGGGTCCATACGGAACCATGTGTTGAGAGTGAAACCGTTCTGGTAAGGCCACTTAGCAATGGGAGGCAAAGCAATGGCCTAGACAAAGGAGACATTACGTATACAACATCAGAACACAAACATATACATGCAGGCATAAATGTAACACCAGTACAGTTACTCAAATGCAAATCACATCTTGAAATGGGGAACATGTAGCCGTTGGAACCTAAGACTCATATAACTACCAAAAACTTTTAAAACTTTTAATTGAGAGCATTGTATACTGTTGCAATAGCCCTTTCATATGTCTTCCTTTTACATATAATAAGGATTAATGTGAAGTACAGTCGATCTGGCACAATTTTCCCTTTAGTTCTAGAGAAATGTTATTCTGATTTTAAAACATGCTGTGAGGAAGAGGAGGAGAGTGAGTGTCTCACCGCTGCACTGCGTCCTGGGAAGTTGAAGAAGGTATCTGGGCCATGTCTCTGAGGCATCTGGTTCAGGACAGACAGCAGCTTGATTGCGTGCCTCGGCTGCAGAAAGTCCAGAGTCAGATAAAAAGGCAGAGGAGATACCGAGAAAAGCTTTTTAAGCGAGTGGATAATAAGAGCTGACAGATTTCACAAAATCTCTCTCAGTTTTGGCCATTCAGTTATTCCTCCCTATTGCATAGCAGGTACTAGCCTGGAAGGGTGAAGTGTAACACATGCTTCCTCACAGACATATGAAAAGCATCCACAGCATCTTTCTGAACTGCAACTCCTGGGGAGGAGGAGAGTGCTAACTGCCCATAGTTAGAGATAGCATCACTCTGACTGACAGAGAAGAACAGAAGGCTTTCCTTCCCACCCATGAATCCTGGCTAAACTCACAATCTTACAATAATGTAGACATTTTGTGGAATGGAAAGCAGGCAGGTGATAAAGACAGAAATACAAAAACAAGTACCAACAAATTAGAAAAATGTGGAGCATTTCAGAAGAAAGAAGACAGCCTTCACTGTCACAGTCAGTATACATGTACAGTGCAGTGAAATTCTTTTCGTCGCATATCTCAGTTTGTTAGGAAGTTGAGGTCAGAGCACAGGTCAGCCATGTTACAGCACCCCTGGAGCAGAGGGGATTTAGGGCCATGCTCAAGGGGCTGACAGTGGCAGCTTGGTGGTGCTGGGGTTTGAACTCGCAACCTTCTGATCAGTAGCCCAGAGCCAACCATTTTCAATAAGCATGGATGAGATTATGAGGTGGGAAAAAAAAAATCCATATTTTTCGGCTATGACCCCCAGTGTAAATCCAAACCTTAACTAATCAATATCCTGTCCATCATTCCTGTAGCACATTCCTCCCCTCAGGCTCTGAACCTCATTGACGTCAGACCTCAAGAAGTTTTCTGATTAGGGGCCACATGTATTAAATTCCTCAGGGATTCATATTCTGTCAAAATGACTATCAGTGAGCTATGAGTGGATGAACTGATGTTGGGGGAATGTGTGTCTTTTACTCACCCATATGCCATTATCTCCTCTCAGCATGCTAAACAGCAGCTTCAGCTCTTTCACTGTGATACTGTAGCTGGCCAAAACCCCCAGCATATCCACCAAGAGGTCTAAAAGACAGAGAGAAAGCGACAGTGGTAGAGAGAATGTACAAAAATCGAAAAAATAAACAGTTTTACTAGAACTAGTTAGAAATACCACTGATCATGCAATTTTCCTTTTTTTTTCCTGCCAAAGAAGGCTTTGTCCTCATAAATAATTTATGAGAATGCATTTACCCCTATGCTAATGACCTATATCATGCTGTAATATAACAAAAAAGGCAAGAGGCCACACTGGGGAAATATTAATTTGTATGCTTGAACCTTAAAAAAATGACAAAATTAATTAACCTTGAGTTAACTTTCATAGTCAAGTTCTCATTCACAACCCCATACATTTTAAATTCTGTTGAAATACTAATGGCCTCTTAAGTGACCAACAATTTAAAAAATGATGCTATTTGACAGATATAAGCCAATGTTTCAGTGATCTGCTCGTCTTTCAAGGTGACGCACAATCGCAGTACAGCAAGGTCCTGCCTCATTTACCTACTACAGAGTTATGGAAAAAATATATATATATATATATATATATATATATATATATATATATATATATATATATATATATATATAAAATTGGTTATTTATTTAGATTTACAGCATTTAGCAGATGTCTTTATCCACAGTGACTTATAAAAGTGCTCTGTAGGCTCTATCAAAAACACATCCTCTTTCTAGATCATTGGCATTAATTAAAGAATATGAAGAATAAAGAAAGCGAGCCAACACAACCCCTAAATTAAGACAAATAAAACTAATCATTGAATTATAAGAAAAGAAATGTGGCCGTATAAACGGAGGAAGGGCTGGTCTGTCTCCGCATAGCCTTAAGCCATAAACAAATGCCTCAGCTAACAGAAGATTAAGGTTGCGCTTATGAGGGAAAGGATGTTTAAAGACTGGTATGATTTTTTGGAGGATGATTTATAAGCCAGCTGCCTCATAAATCGGTTCCATTGGCCACGGTATCTTGTTTTAACGCTCCGCAAGACTTTAGATCCAGCACTTTGGCCAAGACACTTAAACCAGTTTAAACATAGCAGTTTCCCTGTGTGATGTGCTTGATGCGCATGATTACCCGAGTACTCCTCCGTTTTCATGTCATACCATTTTCTTTTCAACTCGCTTAATTCACAGCTAAAATTTTTTTTTTAATTCTACCCCTGAGAAAGTGGTTAACTCTCATTTTAGTGCTGTGAGTTTCACCTTTTATGGAGTTTTGTGGGCGTCACCAAACGTAAATCAGCTGTGCTGTGTATGTGCCTGCTAATTTATGGGTGAGCGATCGGCGTTTCCGAAAATTTTGTAAATCTGGCAAAAATTTTTTAGTTCTTTTTGGCTTAGGCAAACATTTACACACGACTTTACTAAAAGACTGATAAATGAGGCCCAGTGTATCTAGGACACACAGAATCATTTCTATTGTGAGACACACTCCAAAAATTGGAAAAAGGGGAGTGGATAATGGAGTGGGATAATGTCCATACATCAGAAATGTGATCGCTTCTCAACTCAAATTTTATTTGAGGCTATGTCATTGCTCTTACACCATTACATCGTCTTGCCCCACCATAGTCTATGGTCACGAGTCGCTGCTGTCATAACAATAAATATATATATATTTTTTTACTAACTTTAACTTAGTAAGCTGGCTAGCTAGCTTAGGACGTATATTCTGTAGCTAACATGTTCTGGTTACCATGTTACCCGCTGTGGTTTGACCCAAATACATTAGAATAAGATAAGAGAACCAGGTTTGAGTGCATTAAGCCCCATAATGAGCAATAAAGCAATCACAGAAAATGTATTCATGTCAATCAAGGCAACTCTAAAAACTGTTTAATTCACAGCTCATGTTTGCTTTTTCAAATCATACAAGGCCGGCCTTAGCTTCATATGCAGCCTAGAATGCTTTAGATTCCATGAGAAGAGAGGGAGAGGGCCATCAGCATGCTCCAGGTGGACTTTCATGTAGCAGCACTGTCACTCCACTGTGTACTGACTGCGGATGAGATTTCAGTCAACTTTCAAGACAGAGGACCAGCCACGTTCTAGTCTCCATGTCTGACCTTTAACCTGCGAGACTTCCTGGATCCAGGTGAGTGTCTGCTTGCTTAATGCAGCAACTTCATCAAGTTCTTCTCTAGGAATGGAGAGAATCCCACTACTGCACAGTACGAGTTTTGACTCTATGATTAGGTTTGAGAAGGCTCTATCCACACCAGAGGGCTTGAGCCATCCAAACACAAGTTACTGCAGAACTGCAGGACAGCATTCCATGTTCACAACTCTTTTTTTTATCATTACATAATGAACTAGCAGTAGCAATGCAGAAACTTGCCAACACCCAGCTTCATTAATCTCTATAGCACAGGAAATTCACTTAAGGACTGTTCAGACAGGATACAAAAAAAAAAGAAAAGGTAATAATTGATATTCTAATCATGTTAAAAGCCCAACATGATTTAAAAATGCAAATCAGGGGCATATAAGGAATAACTGAATGATAAGTCTGTTAAAACATGCAGCTTTACATATTAGGACAGCAACAACTAAAATGTACAGGCCACTGCTGTAATTAAGAAAATAAAGGCTATTATTCACATGAGTATTTAATGACTAGAGTAGAGGCATCTTTTTTTTTCTGCCAAAAACCATAATCTGTGTAGGATTAGATTATACTGTCAAGGGGAACTATAAAAGAACTACTGCTGCAATCACAAAGACTGTTCTGTGCCCACAATATTCTCATACTGAACATCCGTTTAACACACTCAGTAAGGTTTGCCTTTACAGTATACAGTATATATTTATAATCCCACTATCGGATGTCACCCGGATGAGTCTGTAGTCTCTGGCTTGCTCATTAGGGATTTAAATCTACACCCAGATTTCGGTAAAGCTGCTTATGGCAATGTCTATTGTGAATTTAACTACACCAAACAGACAAAAACAACACAAAACCATTTTTCTAATGAAGCAGATTTTTACTGCAGTGAATTCTGACTCTCGACTAAACACTGGAAGAGTTATGATCTCTTTTGACACCTTGTATAAATGATCCTATCCAGACTTGAAATCTGAGCAGGAGCCACCAGTACCTGCGATCATGTCGTCAACGGAGCTCATCTTCTGCAGCACCTGCTGTATGAGGCCCACCTCGGTGCAGGTTTGCAGGTTGCGCACGCTCTTGCGCAAGATGGCCGTGAACATGCTCCAAATCTCAGCCTGGCACGTCACTTCGCAGTGTTCCAGGAGCTCCACCATGCACGTGATGCTCTCCGCGTCCTGGATGATGAAGTTCATCTCCAGGTCAAACTCACCACCGACAAGCTGAGGGGGGAAAAAAAAAGGTGATGAGAAAACAAGCATGGGTTTAGGAGGCAAGAGAGGAGATTGTTAGAGAACTGCAAACAGAAAGAAATTTAAAAGAACTGAAATAATAAACAGAGTGATGGACAGAAGAAAAGGCTGAGGGGTAATTATTGAAAAAGCTGTGAAAACAGATGCAAAAAAAAAAAAAGGCCTGACAAACTCGGCTATTTGAGTGGTTTATTTAAGGGCTGAGGGCAAAGAACTGGGATAATGACATATAAAGTTCCTGTCTGAGGTAGCGCCATGGAGGAAAAGCATACCCACAAATCAGAGGCATGGCTCTGCAGCACACAGTAATCACTCTAGTAGCTCAACAGCCATGAAATTGGCTGGTTCTATTGCAAAGCCCTGCACCTTGGGGTAAACAAGGTAGATGCAAGAAACAAGAACTCGATTCTCCATAAATGATATCGCGGCGAGAAAAAAATCTGCACAAAGCTGAGCCAAGCTTGACTACCTCGGGTTCCGTGCTTTTCATATTGTGTTCAAAGTGTCTCCATTAATCACTGATAAATCATTACAACTTCTGCCAGTACAGACAGAGATAATGAAATGTTTTGCATGTTAAAGTGCTGTCCAATTAACATATCAGTAATGCAAGCTGCTGACTGGCACATGGCCTTGGGTTGTTACTGAACTCTTATTTTAGCCATGTATAAGCTCAGGATGCTCGTCAGAATAACAACGCATTCAGAGTGGAAGATGTCATGAATGACCTCCGACTTACAGAAAACATTAAATAACCTTTCAGAACAGTTAGACCTTGCCTTAGTCTAGAAATGTCAAACTCATTTTAGATAACGGGCCATATTACACTTATCAAGCATCCAAATCAGTTCAGCGGACCAAAAACACTCCAACAACTCCTCTTATACGGGTTCACTTAACGACATTTATCTGAAATGTACATTCTTAATGCACAAACTGAACATATATCAAGAACAAAACACAAGTACACACTGAAATTTATTGAGAAAAAAAACACACCTAATTTTCCCAATTAAAACTTTCCACGTTTCATTTTGGTGTTACAACCTGAAAGTGAAATGGACTTCATGGATTATCTGTCACATAGCCTCTCGAATGAGCAATTATTTATCACAAACACATTTTGTCAGGAGCTGAGTTTATGGCCCTGAGTTTATTGCTCTATTTTAGCTGCTACAGGAATAACAGAGACTAGCTCTTTTTTGTTTTTCAAAACTTTAATTCTATTATGGTCCACTAGGTGGGTTTCATTTAATTTAATTCTCAATTCATTTGGTGGGACAGATTAGGTCTGTGGGCCAAAAATTTGACACCCCTGCCTTAGTCGAAATGTTGCTGCAGTGTGATAGGGTGTGGGTGTGGGTGTGTGTGTGTGGTATGCAGAAGCGCATAACTCCACGTCCTAACACTCAAGCCACAAAGTTCACTGTAAGGCAGGCCAAGGATAACCACTCCAATAGATTACTACTGCACCATTAGCCCTCAGTGGCCATTAGTGAATGGATGATTAATTGTTAGATGCTTAGCAGTCAATAACAAACACTCTAAAAAGAAACTGAATATTAATGTGAGCCTCGTGAAACACATTAGATGTTGATAAATACAGCAGTGTGTGCCATCATGAAGATTTCATGCATGGCAGAATGATCTTAAGAATGTGCATAAATACACTCAGAAAGCTTCAAATACAGCTAATGCTGAATAAAACATAACCTCAGACTATTGCAACCCCATATAAATGTAAATACACACTATTCATTCTGAAGAGTCAATAGCACATCACACAGAGAGGGAGAGGGAGAAGGATCATAGCAAGCTTCTTTACCTCCTACACACACCGCACGCTTTAGATAGCACACGCATAAAGATATGGCATGGTAATGTTCTTTTTAAAAAAATCATCATATTTCTGTGATTGCACATTACACACCACTCAGGAACTTTTAAGTGGTACCAGATTTCATTATGAGCTTGTGTGAAGCAGAAACCAGCAAACAGAATCTCTTTTGGTGTGAATCAACATTCCTGGACCTGTGGGGTTTAGTGCACGTCTAGTCAAACACGACTGATTCAGCTTAGTTCAAGGGCTCGCTAATGAGCTGATGACCTGATTCAGGTTTGATAAAGGGTTGTTTGCATTCTTTAGCTAAGGCTGCTGTAAATCTGCACTGCATCTATTTATATCCCCTCAGCATCGCGGTTCTCATAGCAGGGTCTGTGAAGCATAAGCCAAGAGGTCTGTCATTTTTTTTTAAACTGTGGAAATCACTAGCCATTGCAATCTGTTGATGAATAGTTCAGCAATAGAATGCTCTATGACTACAATAATAGCCAGATTATCAAGTAATTTTTATTTTATTCAATATTCATTGAACATATCATATTCATTTGAAACATACAGCCAGTTAGTACATAGTGAAATGAAACAACGTTCCTCCAGGACCAAGGTGCTACATAAGACAAACACAGAACAACTACAAGGGACTACATACATTTATACATAAAGTGCACAAGTGCAAACATGCGCAGACAGCACAAGACAGTACAATGACTACTGAGACAGACAATGGGCACAGTAAGTCCAAAAAGTCCAAAAAGGAGTCTAATAACTGAATAGTTGGATTATGTTCATTAAAAATAAATCTGTGTTGAGGTGCTCCATGGAACTTATTTTACAGTTAAAAGGCTGATAAACAGATGGATGGATAGATAGATAGATAGATAGATAGATAGATAGATAGATAGATAGATCACTCCCATGGCATTTCATCTATAAAAGAGTTTCCTAGCAGAGTGCATTTACAGTCTATGCCAAAGACACAACACCTGCTCCAGCAGTCGCTGTATAACTCACTCAGCCAGCCAGCCGGCCTCCACAAATAATTAGCCACATCCCAGGCAGACCAGCTAGTCTGTTTTTAGAAATGAGCTAATTAATCTTCAAATGAGCCAGACAACAGAGTCCAATAAACAAGCGGAGGGGAATCTGATTTGCTCGGGCATCCAGGCTGAAAAACAAAGACGAGCAAGTGGGGCAAACTTAAAAGTGGTATTACTCCTGAGATAGTAAGATAAATGCAATGTAACTCCCTGCTTAGTCGATACGTTATCCCATTTCTCTGCTGCATTGCTTTAAAGTGGCTTTGTCACCTCTGAAACTCAAACGCTGAGCTTGGCTTTTAAACGGTCACTGATCATTCTCTCCAAACAAGAGGAACGGTCCTGCTCTCTACCGCATCAGATGGAAACGACGGGGGAAGGTGCAGGGCCATCACAGGGACATCGATCCTTAAGAACGTGGAATTCATTAGCTGAAATTAGGCCAAAGTCTTACAGTGTTTAGGCACCGCGGAGGAATTAATTTCCCACCCTACTTTCCTTTAAGACTTCCAGTAAGAGTGCACAGAACATCTCCTGTGCAGTGCTAATATTTAGACATCTTTATTTCTGTTAGTATACTCTGTGTATTTGAGAGAAGTCTTTAAAGAAGACCGGGCCATTTCAAAGCCGTTTGTCATTTCCTCTGACACCTCAGAGTAGGCGACAGTGGATGGTGAGGGGTTTGCTCTGCTCCAAGGCAGAAATATAACCTCCCTTCAGTGTTTAATGTGATGTTGCCAGGCAACCGTCTATCGTACAAGCTATAAGACGCCATGAACGTTCGCGAATAAAGCGACAAAAAAACGGCGACAGAAAAACTAGTCAGAAACAAGTGAGGAATCGGGCAAAGTGACAGCATTTAAAATTGCATATGGCTCGGAATACCTGTACACGTAGCAACAATGCTGACTGGAACAGATCCTGTCTGCGACTATAGCTTATCGTCACAGGGACACGGATAAAGGTTCTGTGTAGCACCACATTGCTAGGAAGCCAAGAATGATGCAAAGGAGGGGCAATCTGAGAAAGTGACTAAGAGAGAGAAAAATCTATGGACAATCTGAGCAGAATTTAGAACAGCCAGACAAGAATAAAGTCCCCACACTTGTTGTTTTTTAGGTTTTTTTTTTTCTTCTCTGTTCAAATCAATGTTCACAGCATTAAACCATACAGACACATGAGCATGCGGTTTGTTTTTGTCCAAGTGGAATCACCCAGCAGACTAGAGACCGCAGATGAGCGCCTTCTTTCCTCTCGAACCCACCCAACACTTTCTCCATTAATTCTTCGATATTTGTTATCATACAGGATGACTAAAAAATTGTTCTACAGACATCAGTACGCAACACACATTCAGTCCATACACAGTGGATCCTCTTCTACACCTTAACACAGATACACAACATTAACGCAGTCTTCAACATATCCAACATCGTTAAACTCCAAGTCAATTCAAATGGATCAGGCTTTAAACAGTACACACTGCCGCAAAGCGGTTTTACACAAATCAAGATGATGCAGCCAGAGGATACAGTGACAAGGGGAAAATATATATAAAAAGATTATAAATCATTACAGTGTGTTGAAAGAATGTTCGGTATGAGTGTACTTTGAATAAGAGTCTTGGGATAAGCACAGATAATGGAGTAGCGGGGACGTAATGAATATTTCCAGGGTTAAATGGGATGTATTTACAGCACATTTAAAAAGCAGACTTATTCAACATTCTCTTACTTTAAGAAGCTGGTAGTCAGATGGGTTTTACAGTTAAAACAGTAAATGTACAGCCATGAAAAAGCGCATGCCAATGATGTAACCAGTCAATCTCTCTAAACTTCACTGACTTCTATCAGAACATGTACATGTCCCAGGGCTTTCTTAATCAAAACAATTTGTGTCACTTGTTGAACAAGGGAGGGGGCAATTAAAGACAATTAAGGATTCGAGAGCTGATGAGTCCCCAGGGAGTGCTGGTTTTCCCCAGATGTTTTTCATTTTTTTTCTTTTTGCACTGAATACGGCACAGGACTACGACTCCCATCAGTCACTGCGCATCACATGATCACGACACTCAAGTCACACGACTGTTTGCACCTGATTCATGTTTTAATGTTGAATGAGCACTAGTATTTAAGTCACGTCTTGTACAGAACTCAGTGTCTAGCTTTTTTTGTCTTTCGTCGTCATTGCTATTGGTGTAGCATGTTACCACGTCGTTACTCCTCGTTTGGTTTCATGGTCATTATGTTTCGTGTGTTTTCACTTGCATCCGCCTCCATTTCCGTTCCATGACACTCATAGTCTCCATTAACTGATTAACTGATTTCTTTTAGTCCTTTTGTTTTGTTTCCTCTCACTTACACTACTACACTACTTACACTACTACAAGAAAGCTATCATTTAGAAAGCTGTCATTATATTCTACATTCTCAAGGTTCTTCATATTCATTATTCGCTGCCAGTTCTTCACAAGTGTACTTATGTAAATACTGATGTAAATCTGGTTAAATCTACAACTGTGTTCCATACCTGCACTACTACATTTCATTTAACTTATTATATTTTAGATTTTATATTTTGTATGTGTACGTGTTGTATCTTGCTACTGACCATTCCGCTGCAACACAAGAATTTCCCTCATGGGATCAATAAAGTCTATCTATCTATCTATCTATCTATCTATCTACATGTTTGTATTTAATACGGAAACCAATAAAATCTGAAAAGGAGCAAATCAAATCTCATAAAACTTTTGACAACTGAAGTACAGATTATAAAGCACGTTATAAATGATGGAAAAGTCCTGGTCCTGTTCTAGAGCGAAATTCTTGGTTGACTTCTACAGATATGCCATACGATATACTCTGAAAACTATATTTCTGCAGCTGACTGCTTTGCTTCTACTGGTGTATACTCTTAACATACTCTGTAGAGCATAAATGTTGTGTGTAAGTGGTTTGTGCGACCTCTCTTTGACCCCATACACAAACACAACCTGCTTGTGGTTAACATCATGTCAGGTGGTATTATATTCAAGCGTACTGTTGCAAATATTCCCTGACTTCAGACACATCCTCAGTGAACATCGCTTAAAATAGGCCAAAAAAACCCTTCTTTGCCGATGCTATTGGAACTTCCTGATTTCAGCCAGACGTATTTTTAGCACAGATAAAAAGATGATTGTTTATATAAAGTGTATAAGACATCAAACTTAATATAAACCAGGCCAGACTGGATGTCTCTGGTCAGTTAGTGCACTGAGATCAGGTAGACATTTTATAAAAGACGTTTAAAGCTTTTTTTCAAACTGCAGATTTACTGTGCGTGTAAGAAAGATGGCAATAATAATAACACTACGCACAACAGATGACATTTAGAATAATCATCACATCATGTGTACAGACATGTTTCCATCACCATTTTTAAAAGTGACTCTTTTATTAAGTTTAATTCAGACATCCATATACAACTGAATATATTTCAATACATTGAATTTAGACTAAGAGTACTGATGTACTGCTCTCGAGATCACTGAGATAACTGAGAGAAGTACGTGCTGTATGAACTTGTACTTAAAACTGAACGTCCACAGTAACTGTTCTACTTCAAGCCTTAAAGATTTCACCTCCAGGGACAAACCGAAGAACACTTTTGAGCTAGAGGACAGGAGCTTTTCCCCGTACAAGCGTGTAGTAGCAGATTTCCTTCACTGAAGCCCAAGCCCAAGCGGCAAGCCTGTTGTGTGTATGGTGATTATCGTGCTGTTGTGGATATGGACAGATATAATTTGTAGAGCAGATGCATTCCATCATTTCCATCTATATGTATGTCGTGTCCTAATGGGCTGCTACAGTGATCACCACACACGGCTTGCCATGACAGTGTTTTTACATGCGCCGAATCCATTTGCTCAATAATTATGGCCTTTAATTCTGTCACACTGCACAACTCTCTTTCTCACACACACACACACACACATACACACACACACTTTCAGTGTGAGAGGTTATCTCACTACCAACACAAGCAGTCCAAAACCAGTGATTTGCTTCAAAGACATGTAATAAAACTGTAAAAATTGATTCAGACGACATGAGCTAATGTTCCTCCTGCTGGAAATTTAAAAACGGATGCACAATATACCAGTATTAAATTAATTCTAGATTAATATTTCTCAACCCTGGTACCTCCACCCTGCACATTTTGGTGTTTTCCCATCTCCTACTCACCCGATTTGACTCATCAGCTGAGTAACACGCCTGAACTAGGTTGAACTGGGTGAGTTAGAGGAGGGAAATGTGCGAGAGAGATTGAGCAGCACTGCTCTAGAACATCGCTCGAGCATGAGGACTGAGCAATGCAGTGCAATGGTTGAGTTCTAAAAGCAGAAATGCCAGTTCTTGACTTATTCAGTTAGGACACTACTTTAAATGAGACTGATATGATGACTGTGTGAACTGCCAGCTGCTCTGTCTCTCCCCTCTCTGCAGCCATTTGCTTTGAAGGTCAAGGACTGCAGAGGTACATGACTAACCATCTGCTTTCCTGCTATTTACTTCCACAAGGCTAGACTGACTGATTTCCATATCCATGAATCGAGTTTTTTTCCCACTTACTGATGGAAGCAGTCCATGCAAATTATGGAACATATGATGATGTTTACTATTCACACCCTTTTAGGCATTTAAATTTTGAAGTGCAGTAAAAATAGAGACTATTACCATAATCATAATTTTAGAGCGTGTCTCAGTTTAACAATGTTCACAGCCTTAACCACACTTAACAATGCAACACGAATCCCTCATTTCCAATCAAGTCCATGCTGTTCGACCAAAGGCTTTGATGAACAGCATAATTAGAGGTAAAACTGAAATTGGGAGACGAGCCAGAGGTATAGAGCAAACCTGTTCTAGTGCACCGCTGAGCATCTAATTATGCAACTGCAAGACTATCCATTCAAGGCCAGTGCCAAAGGGAGGGAAGCAGCTGGCATGAGCTCCACCAACACTGGCTTCATGTTCAGTTTTTACAGTGAGCTCCAGAACACTACAACCTCCTCAGACAGTCAGCACGAGGGCTAAAACTTTCCTCCTCAAAGCCCATGCGTTCTGGAGCTTTCTATTACAGGCATGACCTGAAATAAAATTTATGATCCAAGACATTAACAGATATTTTATATTTCTATATCCTAAAAACAGAGACAATTCAGACAGTTTGTAGTTTGATAGGCATATGGACAGTAAACACACTCCCAATGGCCTTGACAATAAACCAGTAGTCCCTTTGACACAAATAATGAAAAGCTACGCAACCCCTCAGTGCATCCGCTCATCCAGAAAATTAGTTAATAGATCCTTTTCACACTTCCGGATTCTGCACAACGGGAGTCATAATAGCAAGATGAACCTGTAACTACTGTAACATTTTTTATCTCATTACATATTTCAAGTCAAAACTTTCAATAGCAAAAAGTCAGCAAAAAAAATCCAATGAACTTTTTCATCTTTTTGCATTTTTTCAACTCCATGGGATTTTATTATACACATATGATAAACATTTAGCATACATAATTGTAAACAACAAGATTTAAAATTAGTAAAAGGGTTCATCTGAAATAAACAAATAAATGAAAATATGTCACTTTACTGACTGAAGTGTTCACTTTGTTGTGGTAGATTGTTGATTATTGAAGGACGATTTCATTTTCATTAGGTATAGTACAGGCTTGTAGTTTATATGTACACACACACACACACACACACACACACACATATATATATATATATATATATATATATTAGGGCTGGGCATGTTAAAGAGTTATTATCGTGTTAACGCATTAATTAATTAACGCAGACAATTATTTTATCATGCATTGAAGTAGTAATTTATAAAACTGTTATTTCGAAAGTCCGTTGCTCACTGGCTCTGAATACACATACAGACAAACGATGGGGCACAAGAGGGGTGGGATGTTGATCAGTACTGGCTTGGGATGGGCGTCATCACGCATCTCAACCAATGAGAGCATTTGGGGTGGGCCTAAGACTGCTGAAGCGTGCACATGAACCAGGAAAACTGGAACAGAAACATGGAGAAAGGTACCGAACTTTTACATGGACATTTTCAGTTTAAATCTCTTCCGTGACATGTTCAGAACATGTTCATTTATAAATGTTAACTTGCTGTTGCTCTGAACGTGTTATAATGTTATGATCGGGGCTCTGGGCTCTGAGCATAACTTGTTTTTCTATAACAAACTAGACTAAACGTTAATGCCCTGGCAGTGGCACATAGCTTTGGTTTTATATTTAATTTGATTACATTAATGTTCAAGTTGAGATTTACAAGAAATATTTTAAATTAAATTTTTTAACTGCTACTGTGTAAAGGGAATACTGCTGTAAAAAGCACCTTATCTGTTTAAAGTGTTTGCAAACCAAATGTTATTGCACTTTTGTTCATACAGCAGTACTTTTAAAATAAAAGTGCACAATACTACTTTTGAATTCATTATTTAATTTTACACTTAACAATTCGATTAATCGCGAATGCTCAGATAAACCAAAAAAAAGTGGAAAAATGGGATCTCAGTGATTCTGATCACGGCATGATTGCTGGTGACAGATGGGCTGGTTTGAGTATTTCTATAATTGATGATCTCCTGGGACTTTTATGCACAACAGTCTCTAGAGTTTACTGGGAATGGTTCAATAAAGAAAAAACATCCACTGAGCAGCAGTTCTGAGGATGGAAACACCTTGCTGATGAGAGCGATCAGTGGAGAATGGCCAGACTGGTTTGAGCTGCCAAAAAGGCTACAGTAACTCAGATAACCACTCTGTACAATTGTAGTGAGCAGAAAAGCATTTCGGAATGCACAATATATCAAACCTTGAGGCGAATGGGCTACAACAGCAGAAGACCATGTCGGGTTCCACTTCTGTCAGCCAAGAACAGAAAGCTGAGGCTGCAGTGGGCACAGACTCACCAAAACTGGACAGCTGAAGACTGAAAAATGCAGCCTGGTCTGATGAATCTCTATTTCTGCTGAGGCGCACAGACGGTAGGGTCAGAATTTGGCATCAACAGCATGAATTCATGGACTCAACCTGCCTTGTGTCAACAGTCCAGGCTGGTGGAGGTGGTGTAATGGTGTGGGGAATGTTTTCTTGGCACACTTTGGGCCTGTTAATACCAGTCAGTCATCTCTTGAATGCCTCAGCCTGTTTGAGTATTGTCAGTGACCATGTGCATTCCTTCAAGGCCACAATTTATCCATCTTCTAACGGCTACTTCCAGCAGGATAATGCACCATGTCACAAAGCAAAAGTCGTCTCAAACTGGTTTCATGAACATGACAATGAGTTCAGTGTTCTTCAGTGGCCTTCCCAGTCACCAGAATCTCATCTGAATCTCAAAGGAATGTTTCCAAAATCTTGTGGAATCCATGCCACTGTTTTTAGAGCAAAGGAAGGTCCTACCTGGTATTATTATGGTGTTCCTAATAAAGTGTTCGGTGGGGTGTGTGTGTGTGTATGTGTGTATTTATATACACACACACACACACACACACACACACACACACACACACACACACACACACTTCCCTCCAAAAGTTTTGGAACAGCAATTTTGCTATATGGGTTTAGGATCAAAAGATGACTATAGATCAGAATTTAGTTATGTATTATTAGATATTAGATTAGACGGTTACCTTGCTTACTCAGTTACATTAGAAAACCAGAACGTTTTCAAGAAAGTTCCACAGAGCGCCTGGTTCAGGAGTCAAATAAAGTTCTGTTCTGCAAAGAGCTATTTGTTATAATTTATGAATGAAAATGACTTCTTTTTTCCAGCAGCCCTGTTTTTCAGTGTTTTTCAGTGTTTTCCCGTGTTTCTAGGGCATGGTGGTAGGCTTGACATTAAAAATAAAAACACAAAAACCCTTCCAGTACAGACCACGCCCACTTTAAATCCGAATATAAATATATACTCCGTAGTATTGCAAAGTT
Organism: Pangasianodon hypophthalmus; assembly: GCF_027358585.1. Taxonomy (NCBI): domain Eukaryota; kingdom Metazoa; phylum Chordata; class Actinopteri; order Siluriformes; family Pangasiidae; genus Pangasianodon; species Pangasianodon hypophthalmus. Next base: position 10,056,310 of record NC_069726.1, read on the forward strand.
TCATGTTTTGAGTGCCAGTTTTATCTAGTCATATTGGGCGAGAATTCACGAGCCATGCCTCAATGTCAAGCAAATAGCAGAAGCAGGCTGCATTTCCTGGCCATTACATCATGTAGCGCTGTCCTGTTATGCAAAATCCTGTAAAAGCCACAGAGAAATGCAGCATTTATTTCAGAGAGTTTCAATTACATGAGCAAATTACAATGTTTTGCATAAAACTGTAAGTTTGGCTATAGTCAGTACGTATTTTCCTTTGACACACATCACTGTTTTTTTTCTCAACTGCTTCCAGTCGTATAGGCCTACTCTTTCTCCAACTCATATTTCACCCCTTTTTTTCAATTGCTCGCACTTCAGATCTTTTAAGGATTGCTGTGGTTTGACCATCTGTCGTACAAGGCTTCGTTTCTCTCCTCTTACAGTTTGGTGACCTGAATGTTCTCACTATTTCTCTCTCTTCTATTTCTCAGATAAAGCCAAGAGTGTGTCTTCCAACTGTAATGGCAACACACCAGGTTGGCCTCTTTCCTCTCCGTCTCTCTCCGCGGGTGGCAATCTATCAAATCAGCCAGGTTAGGAGAAGTGCCAAACAATCTCTGCTGCGCTCATTGGGCCTGACCTCATCCTCAAGATGACCCAGAAATTTAGAACAGAGACCAAGACTTTGCAAAGGCTACTGTCTCACATAGCACGAAATGGCACGAGCTTGGCTTTCTCTCGAAAGCGCCGTGGAGAATTGGCTCAGCAAGCGAGGACCACTTCAGAGGCAGCTGAGGTTACCAAGCAAGGTGATTTTAATGAGCTCTAAATCTGAAACGCTAATAAACCACCAGAAAGGAGCCGAATAAAAAAAACCACAGTGTAAACCAGGAATTTCATGCTGGGAGCACAACTATGTGTTGCGTGACAGATTTAATAATAAACTTATTCTCCTGTAGCTTCAGCTGTAGGACAGCAAGTCACACTCCTCTACAGTAACCTTGGTTTATAAAGAGAATAGCTTGTATACATGAACAACAGTAAACATGACCTTCCTTTTGTCCTTACAAAGGAGCATATTTTCCTGCCCCATCACTTACGTGCTGCATCTTCATCTGAGCTGATGTGTGTGCAAATGAGCAGAACTCTAGCATCATTGCTCATTTTAATGACACTGAGCTGAGGTCAGAGGTGAGAGGACACTAGAGCACGGCTGGTCAGCCATTAGCCGCCATTAGCCTGTGGAGTGGGAAAAGGTGCACTGAAGTACCGCATCATTAATCGGAACCTTCAAAGGGGCCTGGAACGATCTGTAGCAACGGAGAGCTAATTGTGTATTCAGCTACCTGGGATAATTTACACCCATTGTGCAGCAAGAGCCGAATCGAGACACGAGATCAGAGATTAAGCACTTAATGCGAGCTGAAAGGAGCTTTTCATAGACAAAAAGGAGGAGGTGAGAGAGCTGAAGGAGAGATGGTAATTAACGGGTGACCACAATCTTGAAATGAAAAAAAAAAAAAAATGACAGAGTGCAAACAGCATAGAAAATATTTACTGAGAGAAAGTACATTACAACCCTCTAATCCCTGCCCATGCTGTGCTCACGAACTGATCTTCAGTCCAGAAGCTTCCTCTTATTATGTCCATGTTTTCGTTACAGGCCCTCTTCTGAACAAACGGCGAAATAAATTAGCCATCCATTTACATGCTGAAATAAGGCTGGGGAGAAGCAGAAGTAGAGCTGTAGAGCTGTAGAGCTGTAGAGCTGCAGACTTGCTGACAGCTTTCCTCTCCACATTCATCACTCTCTGGCTCACAGCTTGAGAGGAACATGCAGTACGGCGGAATCTATCGGTGTGAGGGGTATTAAAGGTCACGACTCCAACATTCGAATAAGAATGGCTGCTAGAGAGATGAAAAGAGCTGCCTAGAAGGATGGGTTTGTGGAGAACGTCTGGAATTCATGAGCCAAATTTAAGGTTGTATTACAGTGGATGGAAAATCCTCCTCCTGGGTTCTTCATGTCTTGCGCAGGTGGAATGCACCTGATTCAGCTCCTGAAGGTCATGGCTATTACTGGAGCTGGAGGAGATGTACTAGAGGAAGGTATAGACAAGTATAGACAAAAACATGCACGGTATGGAGTCCTCAGCACTGGAACAAGTGGGTAACGATCAACAACTCAACCAGCTTTCAAACCGTTTTTTTTTTTATTTAAAGGTTATATTAAGACATAGTGATAATACAGGGATGGAAAAGTGTAGTAATATTAACAAACAGACCAACACTAGAATATTCCATAAACCCACCACGTGTATTTAACTTCCTATCCACAGACAAAACTATCATTTTCTATAAGAGCAGCTCTGCTAGTTTTGGCTGCAAAGCGAATCACATGTTTATATTAACACACCCATTCTAATGTTAGCATTTCTATAGCAACAGCTTACACAGGGATTTGTATAATGTGTGTAAGAGAGATCCCGAGTGGTGCAAAGTAAACTGTTCATCATTTTGTCGGGACATCCAGCCATGACTGGGAGTCACAGGAGTAAAATCAGCCATGCCTCGGGGTGGGATGGCATTACTGACTGTCCCCTGTCAATCAGAGCAACACCAGCCAATCACAGGAGTCTGTGAGCTTACGTATGCAGAACAGGGAAGAAATCGTTTTCCCTTTAGTAGGTTAAGCTGCCCTGTGATGCAGCATAGATAGACAGATAGACAGATAGATAGATAGATAGATAGATAGATAGATAGATTCGCAGATTACAGCAGCAAGAAGTATGCAAGCGAGAAGTATTCAAGAAGAAATTTAAAAAAAAAATCATTCAGTAAAAATATATATGAAATATAGAAGTATGAAATATTATACAAGTGAGAGAAACATAGAGTCTGGTGAGGCAACAATTGTTTATAGCCGTTATTCCATAAGTGAAAACAGGAACTAATTGGTTTCGCAGACCTTCCACAACATTAAAAGTAATTAGAAACAGATAAAACACATGACATGACATTCTTTAATAAATAAGAAATTGTTAATGCGCGCATAATGCTGTGATATAAGAGGAATAAAACACTTTGGCACGTGCAGTTTTCAGAAAATCATCACACCACAATGTTGGTGAATATTTTCCTATAACAGCATGCCCAGTCATATTTTATTCCGTACAAATAATACTATTATAATATAGTGTAATACAGTAGTAACATAATATAGCACAGCACAAAAGCACGGCTAACATATACAGTACTACTGCCATTTTAATGAATGAGCTTATTCTAATTACTATAGCAACTTTTAGGATTTTCTTTGCTATTTAAAAATTCAAGAACAGCAGCCTAAGCTTTTTTTTTGTAAACAAGCCATGCAAAATTCTTGTGAAACTCCACACAAGAAAAGGTATGAATGCTAACCTCGCCACTAACCCTAACCTTCATGATGCTCCATACGAAGGGCAAGTGCCAACATAGTATAAGTATGAATCTAGTGAAACCTTTTTATGATTTTAGTTTTGGTTTGTATCAGATTTTTATTTCACTTTTCACGTTCCAAATGACTTGGACTCATGCGGCCCCCTAGTGGCCTTGGGCCTCTGTGCTCCACACACATAAGCCGAATACAACTATGCAGGCATGATCAGATCAGATCGGATCAGACAGGAGGATTAGAGAGAGGGGAGAGAGTACTCGGACTTAACTCAAGCTAAAGGGATTGGAGGACAGATGTGGATCAACATACTTGCTGTACACAAACATCACTTGCTCAGAGGTATTGCCGTAACTAGTCATGAGAAAACAGGAGGTCTGGACCTTGGTAGTTTCCAGAGGTTTTTTTTTTTTTTTTTTAAACCTCCCATGTAGCATCTCCAGCTGTCAACTTTAGTATTGGGAACAGAGGAATCTTTATAATATGGTGGCAGAATGTAGCCTATGTGGAAAAACTTGTACTGATCAGTAATGATCAGTTCTCAGCTGATCTCAGAGCCACTGAAGAGGACGTTTAAGGTTCGCCCATAGACGTAATCGCCAGTCCTGTTCAGCTACCAGACTTCTTGTTGAGAGGTATGCTAGCAAGGTTTAATAGGCTAACATCTGACATTTGACTGTCAGCACAGGCAAGAACATGTGATGTGTCATGTAATGTAATTCAGAAATCTACAGGTAACGTGTCTACAACATGCTTTATCCCCCAAAAAATGAAATGATCTAAATGTTTATGATCAGCTTATGGAAGAATGGATGTAGTACGCGCGTGTGATATATTAGCTATGGCACATTTCTGTAACGTGGACCTCTCTAACATTGTGATCCTGCTGAGACGAGGAGAGAGTGTGAGTACATCGCTGTGCTGTCCATCATGACCCACGGCATGTTGTGTATAATGGGGACAGATATTTTAAAGACATTATAAATGAAATGAAGTGGGAGGACTTGGTTTAGAGACTACATTATTGCTGTCTAAGTGAAGTATTGCTGTGTAAGTAAAATATAAGCTAGTATAAACCACGAAAAATCATATTGTGGTTCATTTTAACACAAGCTTGACTATGAAATGTCAGGACAGGGTGAGAGACGCTGGGGGCTGGAAGAGACATATGGCTCTCCCTTTCTTTACCTTAGTGTGTGAAATATGTGGATGACAGGAGGTCGATCACTGCTCAAGATGCCAGCTCTCCTGGCGATTCTCCATGTGTGATTGTGTGTGTGTTCCTTCACGCTTTCCAGTCAGACCCCTTCCCCACTCTATGTCACCGCAATGTCACCTCGCGGGACGCCAACCATTTCGAGCAGCGCTCTCTGAACTGCACTCCAGCTTTCTCTCTCAGCCCTTAATACCTCAACCTAAATCTAATTGTCATCACACACTAGCAGTCACATGTCAGGAACAAACCCAGCAGCCAATCTCTCACTGTCACTCAGGCATACACACGTGCCCACACATTCTCGCTCTCTCTCTCTCAAACATACACACACATGCACATCAATGAAGCAAGCAGAAAGGGCCTTTTGTTATCTCAGCTGAAGTTTTCTGGATCCATTGTGATGGCCATCTGCTCATTCGGTCCCACAAACCCCCCGGGGGGAAACGCAGTCCAGTGGTCCTGCTGTTTCTGTTGGGCTTCCGCTTGCCACTCTAGTCAATCAACATGTCACTATCCATCATCATCAGGAGAGACAGGGAAGGGAATACAGAGTGAGCTTTTGCCACGAAAGAACAACCATTTATCAAATAACCCATGTAAATAAATGAATAAAAAAAACACACACATACATATATACACTAGGGCTGCACGATTTTGAGGAAAAATGAGATAACTTGTTAAATAATGCGATATGCAGTACGATAATGCTACAAGAGTTCTTCTGAGGAAAAAAAGCACTCTCTGCTATCTGCATCACTCTAAAATTTGACTTTTCATCACTTTTCAGTATTAAAATCATCCCGTTATCGCAAGCCCTTGGGATGTGCATATCGGATATTTACATTTGCGATATTTTGATCATTTCGATATACTGTGCAGGCCTAACACACACCTATAAATTATTGACATCACAACCCTGAAGCATATTTGAATCTCTTGAAATGATTCTCTTTAAATGATTTAAATGAATCTTTAAAGGACTCAATTATTTTGGTGCAATTCTAATTATTCTAAAAATACACTGAAAACACAAATGCAAGTGGTGGAACTATTCACAGGGCAATAAATCATACGGATTTTGTTCAAAACAAGCATACACTTCACTGAACATTATTATAATAGATTATAGTTAAATCTAACATTCCAAATGAATCGAGTTGAATGGCCATTATATAAATGACCACATCAATGCATCTTTGCACCAGAGTATTTTTCACACCCCTGATATTTTATTAGCGGTGTGTAATTCTGTCTAAAACTTCTCGGCTTTTACAAGATGAGCTGTACAGCTATCTATTAGTGGTCAGTTTTATGCTAGTCAGCACTGCCATAAAACCCTCTGAAGGTTAATTAGATTTGGACAGTACAGTCTCACCCCTGGCTCTGGTCCCTGTCTATTTCCTGTAGAAAAGCCTTGGAAGAAGCAGCAGCAGCAGCATACAAAGCTTAAACACATCCACAGTACACAATGGTTCTGCTGAAGCTGCTGTGTCAACACTTCTCAGCTGAAAACAGTGAATACGCCTCTCTGATCAGTGCATACTGCAGTAATGTATTAGCAAGGGACAGGAGTGGCACAGAAAAGCGGGGAGGAAGAGAGAGAAAACTGCGAGCTGGAGAGAAACAGCAAGATGATGAGGAACAGAATAGAGGAGTAAGAGGATAAGAGACTTAGAGAAACGAGGAATTCCCAGCTCCCCAGGAGAAAGTTGTGGGTGAGCATGTTTCAATTTGATGAAGGTTATGGTGAAAACTAAAAGCCTAACACACCCACTAACAAAGCCACTGGCGGCCTGGGTACAAGCTCCAATCCAGTGGATTAGACCCAGTGTGAAACTCACATAAGCAATGAAAAAACATGAGATGCCTGAGGCACAACACACCTGCTAATAAACGCAGCAACACTCCATTTCGAGCACTAAAATCAATGTTACATCACAATATAGTGTGGGATTTTATTACAAGCTTCTCAACAATGTACAGCCTACCACCATTAACCCAGGGAACTTCTTTCTGAGTATTACTGTGGGAAAAACCCACACTATAAAGAAATGGACAAAATAAATCTACTAGGAACTAAGTGATTGGACATCAGGAAAGTTATTGGTCGAGGGCACACACACAGTGAAAGTTTGGGTGTTAGGCATGTGATATTATTGCAATCTTTTACCTGACACACACACACACACACACGCAGTAGGTACAGTATTATTGGCCATTCTTGTTTTTATCGGTGTGTAACTGGTGTGATTTGCCTGGCTTTATTTGCTCAACGCACTGTATGCTATGATATCGACACTGTGATACAAAAATTATATATATTATGATTTAAATGTTGAATACAACTTTTCTTACAACTGCACTGTTTTATTGGCATCAAAACAAAATACACTATATGGCCAAATGTATGTAGACACCTGACCATGACAGCAATATCTGGTTCTTCCCCAGACTATTGCCACAAAGTTGGAAGCATAGAATGGCTTTGTATGCTGTAGCATTGTGATTTCCCTTCACTAGAACTAAGCGGCCCAAACCTGGTAAAGCATGAAAATGCCCCTGTGCATCATGATACATACACTGTTATGACAGTCTTTCATCATGCTCCTTGTGTTTGTCTGGATGCTTGTGTTTCCTTTCTTTCTCTCACAACAGTGCCCGGTGTGTCATCACTGGTTACACTCTGGCTCCCTTTCCGGGGCATCAGAGCAGAGCAGACCAGACCAGACCAGACCAGACTAGGCTAAGCCAGACCAGACCAGACTAGGCTAAGCCAGACCAGACCAGACTAGGCTAAGCCAGACCAGACCAGACTAGGCTAAGCCAGACCAGGCTAAGCCAGACCAGACCAGACCAGGCTAAGCCAGACCAGACTAGACTAAGCCAGACCAGACCAGACCAGGCTAAGCCAGACCAGACCAGTCCAGGCTAAGCCAGACCAGACCAGACCAGGCTAAGCCAGACCAGACTAGACTAAGCCAGACCAGACCAGACCAGGCTAAGCCAGACCAGACCAGTCCAGGCTAAGCCAGACCAGACCAGACCAGGCTAAGCCAGACCAGACAAAACTGACCCTCCTCACTTTGAGTTGACATTTAGTACAGTAGCTTTAATCTCTTGCAGTATTGTTGAAGTACTAACTATTTTGTGGGGTTTTTTTTTGTTATCTTCCCATATACTTACCACTAAACTGATGAAAAGTTGCATCTTGAAGTGAGAACACAACTACTCCAATAAAACTACACTGATACTTTAGTAAGTACTCCATGTTTGGGTCTGGCAGAAGGAGTAAAGCGTCATATAGCACACCATCCCATAATAAACAATCAGCACACTCTCACCCACACGAGCTTTCTACTCTCACTTGTCCAAGAGATAAATGCTTTTATACCAGTGTGGCTAGATGTTACATTTTCAAGTTATCTTAGTTCAGGCTATTTCATTTTTAAAACAATGCACCATATGTTTTGCTTAACTGGCAGAATTATGACCAACCAGCCTATTTAGCAGTATCATACATCCTATCTTGCTTACTTTTTGTTTATATTCGTTTACACACAATCCCTAGCTTCTCAGCTTTACAAATGAAGTTAGTTCTGAAAACTGAGCAAGTAAGTTACATGTGCTGCCTGGACAGTGTTACATTTGCAATAACAAAACATGATCTAGTTAAACTTAACTACGTGAATGATATACAGCAGGCTATGAACACGAAAACACTGTCAGAACTTTTCCTTGGTGTTGGTACCATCAAGGGGACATATTTTGTACCTTTAGTATGCATATTTTACCTGAAAACCTTGAAATATAATTTAAGGTACATACAAGACCTTAAAGACCACTACTCTAAAAGCTAATTAAAGGTACATGACATGCACTTTCCTAGGTAAAAGATACATATTAAAAGTACAGAACAAGAAAAAGTACAGGCTGGTACGTTTATTTTAGAGAGTACATGACTGTTAATGAAAACAAAGGCAAAGAAAATGTTAGCTACCCAGTTAAAGGTATTGTATAGAACAGTCTGAGCATCTGCTTCTGAGCATCTGTTTTTCAAGCTTTAATAAAACTCTCATGCTTAAAATGCCTTGATTGAGATGGTTACAATAACATTGCATTCACAATCTGGCCAAATTAAGGTGCTGTAAGAGATCAGTCTGAATGTTATCTATTAGCTGCCACACAAATGGTGCGGAGTATATTGAAATGCCCACTATAATAATATCCTGCGTGTAATATCATGAGATATCATATAACCAATTATCCACACACACCTACGCTAATTAAATTACGGATTCAAACGATTAAAAACCAATTAGGAACCTTCAACAAATAAAACTCATTTAGAGTAACTGTAATGAAATATCACTCAAAAAAAAAAAAAAATCACGAGAAGAGAGAAAAATCATGAATCAAAGTCAACACTGTGGAAGAAAATGACAATTGGACTGAAATGCTCAGTGAGAAGAAAGAAAGTGGAAGAGAGAGCATTACAGAGTGAGAGATGGAGAAAGAGAGAGAAAAAAAAAGAGAAAGACAGAGGGATATCTACCCACATATCCCTCTTATCTTCAGCCAGCAGGGTGTACATCAGCCCCAACCAGGCATGGTTCTGCAAATGTACAGCATCCGTCACTGTCTCCACACCCGCCGTGTGTGTGTGTGTGTGTGTGTGTGTGTGTGTGTGTGTGTGCGCGCGTGTGCATCATGTACATCAAGCAAGGAAAAGGCATTGAGGATTAATGTTGGACCTGCACATCCCCACACTATCTAATAACTGTGTGTGTGTGTGTGTGTGTGTGTGTGTGTGTGTGTGAGATCTCCTTTTATTAGTGCCAAAAAATGCAACCACGCTTCTTCACTATCTGGTGCAGCCTAACCCTCATGCTATACACTCATATGTTAAGTAATATCTACTGGATATTAATAAATATGCATAAGTAATTAGTGAATAGAATAAAATATTTTGTACCCCTCACATTACACAATTTCCTGCAGCATTATCGAACTTCTCCTCTTCATTTAGTCTTTTGCAATGGTCAGATATTGACAGAATACAAATACAAATAGACTAAGAGAAAACACATTACAAAAAAAAAAAAGATATTAACAATACTGCATTTGTGAAAACAACCAAAAATCTACAGCAGTGAAACATGACATTACAATGCAGTGTAATGTGGCAATATCACAGCATTAGCCACAACAAAAAACATGCTTCAGGTCACTAGGGGCAAACATTTTCATAACAGAAGGAGAAAAAAAAAAAAAAATGCATGAAGAATTCAGAATTAGCTTCTGGAATTCGCCGGGCTTTGTCGTGAAATGGTTATTTTGCTTAGTGTGAGTAGTCTTTGCTAAGATAAGGTTTAGACTCTGTAGTGATTTTTGCATAGAGACTCTCCCACAGGACACTAAACATTCACGGTTTTATTTATGTGGATTCCATGTGTGTGTGTGTGTGTGTTTTAGTTATTTATTCACGCTTAGCTATAGCTGCAGACTAAAAGTGTGCATCAGGTCGCAGGAGGTTTTTACTCTCATTCCAGTACAAGGCTCGCAGGGCAAAGAAAGACCACAGTGATTAACATGAGTATGTACTGGCCATGGCATGGTGTTAACACAATGCTTTGTAGTGGTCATTCTTTGTCTTCAGGATCTGCTTCATCCTGGTCAGTGTTTCAGTGGTTTAAATTACTTTTGTGAAAAAGAAAAACCCAACTAAGATCAACCTTTCTGCAGGAGTGGGTGGGATTAGTCAAAATTTCTGTTAGAGTGCGTAGGACTGGTCAGACTTCCTGCAAGAGTGGGTGGAAGTGGGATTTAAAAAACTGTCCTGTGCGCACCTCTAGTGCATGTAACAGGCTTAGCCAAACCAAGTAATATAACGTTAATGTCGTGTCAGTGAATGTTTACAGTGCTGTACTTTTCTGACGGTTTAAATCTTCCATTTTTGGCAATGTTGTGTTCTGCTTAATGTGGTCACCGAGGTTGCCAGATCTTTCTGACAAAACTTTAAAAGCCACCAAGTAATCAGGCCAATTCCAAAATTAAAACTATTCCCATTCCTAACCCTATACACACACACTCCAAAAGTATAGCAATAATTACCAAACGCATATATTTATATACACGATATCTAAAGTAACAACATACATTTTTCTTAATTGTGTAAATAGATTCCCTAAATAGATCTTTCTCCAATGTCCTAAAATAGTCTCGTACAGCTGTGAGAATATGTAGACCACTTCACTGACAGGAGATTATGGAGATTAGATGGGCAGGTATGAGAGAAAACCAGCTTGTGTGGCTGCTAATGCAAGCCGAGAGGTTTAGGATGGTGTCCGTGGATATTAATTTGTGTTTATGATGATCTTGGGGTTAAGTTGGTACACATATACCTGTGACAGCAGTTCAAACATTAGTCTAAACACGTAGTAAAACCACAGATCTGGAAAGTCTGTTGTGTTGGAACTCTCTTGGCCATCACACTACACACACAGGTTAACATTACTTAAGTGGATGGCGGTGTGCGTTTCCTCACGCAAACAAGTGGTTTTCAGATGGCACACAAGGCTCTCGCATGAGCAGGAGGTTGTGTAAGGCTGCTTTGTGAAAGTATTCATTGTTAAAAGTGCTATATAAATAAAACGCTAATGTCAAATCCTGCATTCTGTTGTCTGTAGGGTGACATGCGTAGTCATCTTAACCCATTAGATCATAAAGCATGGCTCGGTGGCCACTGACTCACGTCCTCTGGACGGAGTGATGCTTATGCCCCCCCCCCCCTTCTCTTCACCTCATTGAGCTCTGGCAGCGGAAAAACACGCACTTGGATCTATTTAGGGACACAATTAAACATGTAATTGCTTGTTACTGTGCGGCAGTTGGGGAGGACAGAAGAGCTGCTGAAGGTCGTTGTGTGCGCACTATTTATGTGAGCACACAAGGCAAGCACACACACACACTTAACAAATTACCAGATTTCTGCTCTAACACACTGTCAATGTTTTTTCTCACTCCTTTTCTCCCTTCTGGCATTAACCATACAAGCACAATTTAGCTTGGTGCTGTCTAGTATTGAGCTTCTTCCCTGCAAGGCCACCGTTCTAACATTACTTCAACCATACCACCCTGAGGAAGAAATCGTGCTTTTCTCAGAAATTTAATCATGTATGCACAAACATTTTGTTCACACAAACACTCTCTCATTCCTTTTACAGCTGTCTTAACAGCCTTGTGCAAAAAGTATATTAAAAAGAAAAGAAGATGCAGTATGATAGCAATCATGTGTTATTAAGTATCATTACTTCCACCACAATCAAACTGAGTGGGTAAAAAGGTGCTGCCTTCCAACTGTACAACTCATTTGTGTCATTGTGTCACTCTGCATCCTGGAGACGTCTGAGTGAATGACACAAATGAGTTTTTGAGAAATATTTTTGTTCAAAAATCTTTCCATTGTGCTGCGTATGCCAGTGCAGGAGCTGGGACAACAGTTAAAGAAGTTACATTGGTTACATTTAAAAAAAAAAAAAAAAAAAAAAAGAAAGAAAGAAAGATTGCCAAAATATAAATGAGAATTTGTGCATTTCATCAGCTACTTTTGTACAAACAAGCAAAAACTTGCAACAAGATAAAGTTCGCACTGGGTCAATCACAGGTGCCTCAAGAAGCCAGTTATCCGGGTTTCACATAAACAATGTTAGACATGTAACTAGCATTCAAGGGGCCAAAACCCACACACATGGGTGACTTAGCTGAGGATGCCAAATATCTTTGTCTGTTTGGGACAGCAGATCTGCTCAGGAAGCAAGCAGTCAGGGTGTTAAGACCACCAGTGAAAGCAGTAGTGGAAAACAAAGTCTCGCCAGCCAGGTCACCACTAGGAGCACCACTCTGTGGTCTAGTTGCTGAAATTTGTGTAATGAGGAGTAGATTCAGTGACAGAGGAGGAGGAAAAGTATATAGGAAATGTTGAAGCCAGTCATGCTCAGTGCATTCTGTCTCCATGGGCCACAGTCGTACAGCCCTAGCAGATATGCAACACTGTCAACGGACACACTGATGTGATGGAGTCGATGCCCAGTGGAAGATGTTTTCAGCTGTAAAATCCAGTGACCAGTCCCTTTTTTACATATGTTTGAGGTCTTTGGGTGTAACTCTCCCTGCCTTCTTCCCTGCAGATGTAATACTTTAGGGTTCTGGAAACTGGAGCCTTGTTGCTCTGACCCTCATAGTGCTGTATGCATGGCCATGCCGGATCTGTGATTCTGAAAGTTGTACTCTCTTGTCCAGGGTTACTTTCACAGCAGGCCCAAAGGGCGACCTCAGCGCAAAGTGCAGATTACGTGGGCATGGTTTGCACAAGTCTGCTAACCACACCAAATGCCATGCATAAACCAGGTTGACGAACATTTGCCCCATGTCCTGGTCTATGTGTCCCACTGCTAGGAATGAGCTTTCATTCAGCTCCCTTACAGAAGGATCAACTTCAGTAGATTGGACTGATTGCTCCAGGGCTAACAGTAAGACAACAGACTATTGTCACTTCATACCACACATGATGCAGCGTTGTTAGTTCTTCCCAGAATCTCAGTAGTTCGTCTGCACCACTCAGCACTTGGCAGCACGTATCTGGACATAGTGCTTCATGTGGTCAGACTACTAGTAATGCGTTACAGGCATCAGTGGCAGGGATGAGGTCCAGCCCGACCTGCTGGCGATCCATCATATTAGCTAGAAGCGCACCACAGGGTTTGGCGCAGACGAGCTTTCTGTCCAAATCCCCCTTTAAATCTCTCTATATAATTCCTGCACTCACAATCTGCCAAGTGCATAACTCCATATGGTGGTCTGATGTGTGAGAGTACAGAGGAAAAAAAAGGGGGAAATGCTTTGCACATTTCCAGCATTCAGGCTTAATGCTTACAAATTAATTTAGCATAAAAACAGCCAAGCAGTAATAGTAGTGAGTGCTTTAGCTACAATATCACACTGCAATACTTTTTCTCAGTACACAATATGCATCACAATAGTCGGGTTTGCAGACAGGGTGACAGAAAACCACTAGTGCCACATTCAAAAACCTGCTGATTGAATTCAACAATCATTTTTATTTAAGGTGTAGAAAAATAAATGATTTAACATGAAATATTTTCAGTACAAAAATATATTTTAATATCCAATCAGCTACTTATTAGCTTGCAACAATTACATTTTATGGCTAGTAATCACCACAAAAATGAACTCAAATACCATAACAGCACATCTTCAATGCTGCAGCACCTGAAAAGGCGACATCCAGGTTTCACAGATCTGCCACCAGACACAGCACAGTGAATTCACCACTAGATAGATTTGAATCATTTTGAATAATCTTGAATAATGAATAACTTGCACACCCGTTTTAAGAACAAGCCTGAAAATGATGTGTATGATATGTATGATGTGTGTGATGTGTATGATATATTCGCATTACATTATGAAAGAGTTTTTCACCACTTAAACTCCTGTCAGAGCGCACAATTTAACAGAAAGTAGATAGAAATGCTAATGATCTCTGACCACATGTGAAGTAAACATGTGAATACATCAATATTACTGTTTCATAATAAGGTCATAACTCCCGCTTTGAGCTGCATGTTTCCATGGTTACTCATCACGCAAAACAAGGAATTATAATCACTGTAGCATTTCTATCGTAAAACAGTGGTCAAATATCAAATATTGAGTGATTGAGTGACCTTTCGAATTATATATAGTTTGATGATTATATTACAGTCCTTCATGGGAACTGTGAATTATTGTGAAAATCAGAACTCACACTAATTCAATTATACAGAGTCAAAGAATTCTGTGTTCCATCACATTGCCACACTGTTATTATGTATTTTAAGTCCTTTTAAAGGTTTTTTTAGGTTTTTTTTCCTCCAATCAAGTTTTTTTTTTTGAAAAGCTAAGCATGATATGTTATTGTTCACTTGTCTATTCTTATTGTGAATTTTAAAAATCCGATTACTCGATTAATCGTCAAAATAATGGTCAGATTACGTGATTACCAATCTAATCCATAGCGACAGCCCTAGTAATCAGTAATTATGGCAAGCAGCCAGCGAAGGCTTCAAGGACTTTTGAAGGTGAGCCGGCATGTGGCGGTAACGCAGGAGACATCCGGATGAGAGAGTCGCAGCTGTTTCTGTGTAAGTATTAAAAACGAGGTGAGGAGAAAGTGTAGCTGTTATTAAGACTAGCGTGTGCTTTCATAGAAATGTGGGAAATCAAGGTGACTGGACTAGTGTTATAGTCTTGATGTCTCACCATCAACAGAACTGATGACAGCTCTCATATGAATGGCAATATGAGAGCATCACAATATGTATCACGATATAGGTTTATAAAAATATACATAATATTTATTTATTTATTTTAAAAATTTACACGGAAAGAGACAAAGAATAGAATTTTAAACATTAAGTACCGAATTTTAACATTACATCTGCTCCTGTGATGTGACATAGTTTAATACAATACTGATATTATATTGTCATATTGCCCATTCCTAATACTTGACATACTTGACTGTTTCAAAATAACCTGGATAACTGGTAAATGACTGTTCTCTAGTCTCCTCCATCTCAGCTCCCAAAGCACCTTTTATCTTGGACCTGTTCCCTTTATTTCCACGTCCGAGCCCTGGAATGGCCGTGCTGCAGTACCACTAAAGCCAAGCTGCAGTGATGACGTTGTAAATAAAATAGTTCTCCCATCCTAAGAACCAGTTGCTTTTCTCCTCTGTGTGTCAGAAAAGGCTAGTTCCGCTTCAAAGGAGCTCCTGCTGGGGAAAGGTCAGCAAACGGCCAGCTAAAATTCCCTCCCTCCCTCTGAGCTACTCTAAAGAGAGGCCATTAAATACAGGCTGTACAGTAGAGCTCCACTCAGCAGGCTTATGCCGAACTCTTTAACACACTCCTCTCACTCTGCCCAAGTGGGTACCGCTGCTGGGAATAGCGTTACTGCAGCTTTCACTGACTGAATAGAAAACCTTTGTTTCTAGTTTCTGTTTCAACAACACAGTAGGTAAAGCTGCATGTGTACCATGATTTACAGGACATTTCTCTACAAAAACAGAGGAAGCGCTCGGTAAGGCAGAGGTAGTCACAGACGTCCACCTACACACTGGAGACTGTCAAATACCTATTATACACTTCTCTGGCCACAAGCTTCAGAATCCTGTGGGCTGTACTCTTATTGGATACCTACACTTCTGGTTTTCAATAACAATAGTTTAAAGATTATGACACAGTGAGCTTTTCAAGCTAGATAGAGTCACTGCATTGGGGGAAAAAAAAAAATCAGTGTGAGGTGAGTAAATAATGTATGTTTAATGGGATTAGAAATTTCTTGACTACATTATTGCATAAAATGTATCAGAATCTCTTGCAACAGATGCGTAGTTAGGCTATTAATAATACTATTCCAGGGTACCTTCAGGCCACACCACTGTTAAATCCATGACTTTTCAGTAGTCATGGTTTTTCCTCATTCTTCCTAATCAGTAATATAATTATATAACTATAAGAAAAATGCTGTTTTTTTGTTTCTCCAACCCTGTGGTGAGAAATCCTGCCTCCTGTGCTTCAAGCTGGCTAGTAATTCTCACTCACAAGCAGAGCAGCAATTGGACTCTGTGGAACAAACGCTAAACAAGCTTTAGACCCACCGGTATTTCAACAAATACCTTTCTCTTCTTTCTCTCAACGTACCTTTCTCATCTGTAAATCAGCTTTTCTCTGCCGTCTTACACCCTGATCACAGTGACTGCATTACTGTTACAACAGAGTAGTACTTAACTCAATAAGTTTATGACGTCAGACGTGTAAGTCACAACAAGCTATACGAACAAAAAAAAACAACAATTTGCTTTTCTTTTAAACAGAGTCATTGCTTATGAAGATCTAAACACACAATATGGCACAGAGGCAAAACTCAATTACTGGTGCATTGCGAAGTCAGCTTTAGACCAAGCTATCAGCTGTAAATAAAAGATGACATGGCTGTGTCAGAATACAAACTCTTCACAGTTCCATGTTATGACAAGGCACAAAAAAGTGATGCAGTGTTGTGACAGATTTAAATCTCTGACTGACCTCAGTGCACTGATATACTGAGGAACTAAAGACTTGCAGAAAAGTGCAACGCTAACTGTGTCTAATTCAGGGCTGTTATTCAGCAGCTGCACTCACGTCAGAAATAAATGAACTCAACGATAAAACAACGAAGCATGTGAAGAGCGTCATATCTGGTTTGTGGTATCTGGTAAAGTAGCTTAGAGACAGAGAGAAAAGGGCAAGAAAAAAAAAAGGAATGTGGAAAATGACAATTACGCAACCCTAACCAGCAGCACTCATTAAAAAGCGAAAGCACAAGCACAACATGCATGCTGCTCTGAATAATCTCACTCTCCCCAATTAATCCTGGTCAAACAACCAAAAGAAAAGAACTGTGCAACCCCACCTGAGCCTTTCAGATGAAGTTAGAGAGAGAGAGAGTAAAGAGAAAGGGAGAGAGAGAGGGAGAGAGAGAGAGAGAGAGAGAGAGAGAAGGAGAGAGTGAGCCAGAGAGAGACATGCCACAGATACCGCTTAGTGCCGCGTGATTTGTGGTTAAATTGAGACAACAATTCTCAATTCTTTGAACAAAAAATGTTTCGTGAAGAATGATATTTATTCATTAGTCATGTTTCTACTCTGCACTGCTGTAGCAGTCTGTGGTAGCGACATTGTCCTAATGGATGTTCGTGAATGATGGCTAGTCTGCCTTTATGAATAACTGACTGTTATTGTTACTGGCACATTTGTACTCCAATAGACTATAACCTGAGCAAATAATACCCACTATTTACTATAAAACTTTAATCATATCAGAGTGCTGTGAGTGCAGTGTGTCCTTCTAAAGTTTAAAAATAACCCTCGCCACTGGACACTAGCCATATTAACTGAATTTCTCTGATCATCTGCCAGCAGTGATATTATAAGCCACTCGTGGTTGAAATTTCGCTGCATTTCGATAAATGCAGTCTATGCGCAATGCACCAATGCCAATTAAGAGTGAGAGCCCTAACTCATTCGCCCCATGAGTTAATTTCATTCACTTAGTCATTATTCTGTAATTTTGAATTTATTATTCAGTACATAATAGTGAATGTCTGATTTGCTCCTTTTCACTGCAAGTGGTCACATGGTTTGTTTTACAACTTCCACATGGCTAAGCATTCAAGCATTGTTTCCACCATTCATAGTGCACTTGAGGCCATGTGGTACAATGACTATGATTATTCGTCACGCAAAATAGTGGCGCTCTGTTTAATGTAATTATTGCCCAAGTGCAAACGGTGCAGAATCTGTGTTTTTCTTGAAAGAAATTGCACTGGGAAATGAATTGAGATCGTGATTTAATGTGATTTTTTTTTTTTTTTGTGCAGCCTTAATGACACAGAATTATGTTTATATACACACAAAGATGCAGACTAACGCTTCTCCAAAGAAAACCAGTGTACAGACAGACTCACAACACACACACACACACACACACACACACACACACACACACACACACACACACACACACACACCCGGATTCACAAACCCAGACAGCTCTCAGTGACCAATAAAACATCTGGGCATGAGAGCTGCTGTCATGTCTGATCCCAGCATTAGCTCACTTTGCTCCATGCAGTAATTTTATGGCATGATAAAGACTTGAGGCCTGAGAAGAGAGGTGAAAGTCATAATCAGCTCTCACCATCCAGAGTGAACAGAGTTTGCTCAAGAATAGGAAATGAGCACCATGATGAGGAAGAATGCTGGAGATGGAACCTGCTGATGTGGCAAATATTTTAATCTTTTAAAGGAAGACACCCAACTGGCGAATTGGAGTATATTGTAATGCAATGCAAAGATGAAGGTAACACTAAGATAGCACTGGAATAAGCCTGACTTAGCAGGCATGGTTTGCATTTTCTTTAAATAACTGCATAGAAAATAAGCACAGTATGGTGGTTATTACTTTTTTGTGGGGGAGGGAGCTGACAGTGGGAAAGTAACTTATTATAAATAGCCAAAACAAAATTTTTTTTGACACTTTTTCCCTCCAGACTCAAATTGGGACAAATGCCTCCTCACCAGTAGTCCTTACTCACAAGCAGTCCCTGATTTGACATCCGAGAAGGCGTTGGAATTACCACTGGAACTTATTTTCTGTATGAAATGCAACACCTCTTGCTGGACATTTGTCTCAACTTGTTCTCATCAGCACGTCTGACGTACACAATGCTCAGGCCTGGACCAAAAACTATGTCTGTGACCAACAGGACTATTCTCATAAAACAGGCTTATTTCACAGGTCAGTGGATCCAGTGACCCCCCCGCCGGTCCTGGCGCAGGATAAATTCCTTAGCTGCCTCAAAGCTATGTCTCATTCTACAGTCAGAACCTTCAGAAATTCAGTGCTCGCCAATAAAATACTATGATGACAGAGCCTACATGTCACTGATCAGCAGGGAGTTTGTGTGGACACAAGCTAAGCAACTGGAAATGTGCTTAATTTGGTGCTTTATTAAGCAGTGATGACAATAAATTAATTGGCGCTGCATTGACAACATTAAGAACTCAAGTTCCAATTGACAGATCCTAAGAAAGTCTTGGGTATATAAAGTTAGCCAAGTCAATTACGTTGTGTTAACTGAGTAAGCCAAAGATTTCGATCAGGAGTTAAAAATTCATTGTGTATACCAGCAGCATGGTGGAGTAACTAGAGTAAAAAACCCCACATATCCAGGGTTCCTAGCTCGACCCTGAGCTAAGGATACTGTCCGTGTGGAGTTTCGCATGGGTTCTAGACGGCTTCTCCAGTTTCCTCCCAGAAACATACACGCAAGTGTTGGCTAACTGGCTAAGATAAATTGTCCCTAGGTGTCAGTGAGTGTGTTGCTGTGTGTATTCCAGGTGCCCTGTGATCGACTGGCATCCCATCCACGGTGAACTCGTCTGCTTTGCACCCAGCGATTGACTCCGGATCAATAATAACCCTGAGCAGCATAAAGTGGCTACTGAAGATGAATCAATGAATTGTGTAGACTCTTTCACCAGTTATGGAAATAATACAGAATGATTTCTTATAACAGGCAGTTTCCTAGGATTATGGTTACTGTAACAGCCTTAGTTAAAATCCTCCTAATCTTAACCCATCAATGTAGCTTTCTACTTCCCTGCTGAGAGACTGATAGCGCTTTGTTCGATTTTTAAAAATGAAAATGAAAAAAAAAAGAGCCAAATTGCACTTTTTTACTTTCAAGAAAAGTACACCTTCCTGAGGCGTGTAAGCTGCTGTAAAGCTGCAGCTGTGGCAACACCACTGCCGCTCCCAGCAGACAAAAATAAACAGCTTCACAAAGACACAAAGATCTTGAGGGCCAATTAAATAATCATCACAGAGAAGTGGGGAACCACCGCAATAGGAGCTTTAAAAGCAGCCTGAACACTACTGACACATGTGACCTGAACACAGGGGACACGGCTGGCGTTTAAAAGAAGGGGAAAGGAGCAACAACTAGACGTGAGGAATCAGTAGCAGTGGAACTGTTGATGTTCAGTCAGAGAGACTACAGTGCAGACTTTATTTCAGCACCTTGGAGAGGGAACGGTTCACACACTGACAGGACCGCTCTCTCTCGCTCTCTCTCGCTCTCTCGCTCCATTTCCCCGAACCCAAGCACAGCATCGAGACAACCCACTACATCTGCACTATTAAAATGATGAATGGATGTAAGGGAAAATGATGACATAACTGGTGCGCCAGGGCTCTAGTGGCACATCCTCCCCGTACCCCAGGGTGCGCTCTGCAATTAACCATGCATGTGCCAGACAAGTAGAAGCTACACAGTGGCTAGTCTTCAGCATGTTCCAGGTCATATTCAACGATAAATAAATGAGGCTGTGTATGTGTGAGCGTAATAGTCGCTGGTCTTTTCATCTGGCCACAGAGGCACACATTAAAAGCAGAACCGGTGAGAAACAAAGAGCTCTGGGATTGCTGTGAACACACATCAAACGTCAGAGACAGCAGGTCACGGCTGAAACGGGTGAAAAGCTGGACTGGTGCACTCCAAATTTCACAGACAAGTGATAAAGGTTTGCTCGTATCAGGGACACAGTAAAAATCAAATGCTCTAGACACTGTTGTTTGCAGTTACTCACCTTAAACTGGGGCTTTAGGATGTTTTCGTTTGCAGTGTTTGTGTTTGGTCAGTTGTGAAAGCTGTTCTTGAACCTGGTTGTGGTGCAGGGAACTGATCTGTGATCCAGCTGAAAATGGTGGCTCTGCTTCACGTGAACATGGGTGTGGTATTCACCATGTGTAACAGCGCTTTCACTTTCAGGCCCACATGGGGAATAATGTGATTGGCTGAATTCACCACTTTACTTCTGGTTACTATATGGAGCCTGGAAGCTGACAAAAGTATCTGAATATGAATTTCATATTTCATATTTTTCTGTATTTAAGAAATTTACATATTTGATAGGGTTAGGGTTTGCCTTATTTAAGATTTGCCTTAAACATCATTTGAAATGAAAGCTTACAGCAGAGTCTTTTTAAAAAAAATAAAAAAAATACAAGTCTGAAAAATTCAAATCACAAAAATATAGATTTCTGATTTCTGGATACAGCTGATCCAGAGGTGGTCCTCTCCCCTGCTGCGACACACACAGCGCTCCGAGCGTCTCTCAGCGCTTTTAACCTTCTGATCCAGCACGGCATGCAAGGACAACGTTTCAGTGGATTTCTTTAGCTGCTGTTTATTTCAGAAGTTTTTATACTTCATTATGAATGAAACTACTGACAGAAAAAGAGAGAAAGACAGAGAGAGAGAGAGAGAGAGAGAGAGAGAGAGAGATTCAAATCCCATATATGCAGATTTCATGTAAATTAAACCAAAGGTGAAGCATCTTGGATCCCACAGAAATGTAAGCATTTTCAGACGGTTGAAACTCGGCCTTTAGCCAATCACAGTCGTCTGCCACGCTTACGCCCATGCTTTAAGTTCTACTAAAATTCTTATTAAGCAACCGACTTTGGCTGGTAGCTGCTAACGATTGTCAGAAAGCTAACATTAGCATAGCCTAACTAGCTAGAGCATTACCTAAATCTTTAATTCACTTAAAATCTATATTTTTGTGATTTTGAGATTTGTATTTAGGGTTCTGATTTTTTTTTTTTTTTTTTTATCTCAAAACCATAACCTGTCATTCTGAATCTTGCCACACAGCAAAACAGTGGCAAAAATGTACATTTACTAAATACCACAGAAAAAGAAAAAAGAATTTAATTTCATGCAATCTGTATATAATTCAAATCTATGAAATTCTCATTTAAATACATTTGTATTTAAATTCCTGTTCCAATGCCTAAACTCTCACTGTCCACAAAAACAGCACGCTCTCGCGAGACAGTATCTGTTACTACGCTACTGTTGTCGCTTATGAGTGTGCACTGACCAAGATGAAACCACGGCAACAGGTTTATTTAAAACTGGAGCTAATTTGCGAGTGTGGATCTGAAGAAACCTCCGAACCACACGCACCAGAGGCATCATGCAGCCGTTATCTTACTTTCTGTAGAATTTGACTGTAAATGAAGCGGTGCTATTGATCTGTGCTTCTGAAGGACGACTTCTGTGTGTGGAAAATAAAGCTGCAATGATGACCCCAGTTGATCCTGAGTGCAAAAACTCCTGTAGCTGAGACTAAACCCCTGTCCCAGGAGATTTACCATAAATAAGCACTCATCTCTCTCTGATCACTGCAATTTTATGGTCTTGCATCACAGTAATTCGGAATCAATAACTCGGGTCAGAGTTCGGTTCCTTCATTCTCATGTACAGTCGTGGCTCAGAGGATGTTGGTTTATCTTGCAGGGAGTATCAGACAAACATACAGGTAATATGAGTAATAGGTAGTCTATAAACGAGGGTCTGGCGTGAGAGCCACATCCATGCGCACAATCAGTTCACTGTATGAGTAAGCTACGATTCCCCTTATTAGGCTTGTGCAATATTTCTAAGCTGCTTTATGTGAGCACGGACCAGACAGGCTGATCCAGATATGAGGCGGTTCTCTCCACTGCTGCAACACACACAGCGCTTCGATCTTCCCTCATCCTGGTGCTTTTAACACTCTGACCCAGCATAGCATGCAAGGACAAAAAGATTCACTGGATTTCTTGAGCTGTCGCTTATTTCAGAAGTTTTACGCAATGTTATGAATGAAATTACTGGCAGAAACAGAGAGCGAGCAAGCAAGATTGAGTGAAAGAGAGAGAGAGCGAGAGAGAGAGAGAGAGAGAGAGAGAGAGTTTTCCTCACTGTATGCAGGAAATTTTCCCTGCGGCAGCTAAACGTGGAGAATGCTCAGTAAGCCGGGTCACATGCTCTAGAGCCGAAAAACAAAAGCCAAAAAACATCAGAGGTGTTCAACTACTATTTATGAAAGTTCAACTACCTAAAATTCTCTGCTCACAAAGGTCACGATAAGCCACTAACATCACTGATATGCAGTGTTTAGTCCGTTTTGCATCTTAGGTGTGGACAAAAACAACTGATCCGAGACCATCTGAGCGAGTTTCGACAATTCTAGCATGGTTCGATTGCAGTAAGAAAGCGATTCAATCCTGAATCAATCCTGAAATGAATCACACGTGCTGCGTATTTTGGGCTGCTGGTGAGATGGTTCTGTAGACAAGCACACAACTAAGTGCTGCAGAAATGTGTTGTGTTGTGGAAATTTGACCTGATGCACAAAAAGAGAAAATAAAGGGTGGATATGATAGATAAAATGTTTTACACTGGTCATTTCTAAAATTATTCAGTAATATATTGAGTGTAGCTCTGTGTTCTCTGAGCTCGGGTGATTTTTATCATTTCTATGAGCGCAAGGTTTGCTTTCGTCGTATTTCATATCAGTGAATGAAGAAGTTTTATGCATATATTTTCATCCCTATGCATAAAATGTGCGAGCTGCTGATAACTGGAGAACCTCAGAGAATAAGGTATAGGTGTGTGTGTGTGTGTGTAAATGTGTATGGTGTATACAGGACAGAGCCGAGCTCTAATCAGATTTTCTTACTCGCACTGATGTGGTTTACCCAATATAAACAGAAATACACTCAGAAGTGTAGGTTTCCCTTTTTGCACTTTAACCTGACAGTCACTTTTTCATTTCAAATCTAATACCATCAATACATTACCAATCCAAAGCTAAAAGACAGAAAAGAAAAACAGAACACTGTGACTGTTGTCACTGAATGCGTGATATGTGGTGCATGCATTTGCGTGTGTGTGTGTGTGTTTTTCAGGATGTGTAAAGAGTGTAGGAAGTGTTAGGCATGGAAAAGACTGTGGAAGATCTATGCATGACGTTCGTGGTGTGTACAGGTTGGGAAGTGTGTAGGAAGGGTAAAAGATAGACAATGGCTTTGCCATGTGTGAAAGGTGTGTGTGTGCGTGTGTGTGTGTAAGGTTAGCACATTGTGCGTACAGAACAGAGATAATGATGTGCTCAGGCCCGTTAAGCTGAATTGCATTGTGTTGCAGCTCCTCCTGCAGCACTCTGAAGCTGCCCCCAACGACCTGCGCGTTAATTGAGTCTTTTGTACTCGGCCTTAATATGCGCCATGCAGCGGCATCAAAAGAGTGAGAGTGCACTCAGAACACTAGCCCTCATTTCACACACACACATGCGCACACACACATGCATACAGCATATGACAGGGAAAAACATACACTGACTAAACTATGCTCATCAATCTGCTCATACTCAAAATTCTCCTTCTATACTTTACAGGAATGCACCAAGCTGATCGTTTCCGCTGATGTATTTCACAGCAAGTGTTAGCTCATGCAGGTAAACGCAGGACACACCTCATCCGTATTCCTCCATAACGAAGCAACAGATGCTTGCAGAGCATCAGCTTGGTTACTCTGAGGACGTCAGCAGCGAATCACTGGCATCAAAGCTCACAATGTGAAAATGGGAATACTGTAACTCTAATACTTAAAGCACACAAATTCTCTCTCTGTCTGCCTTTTCGCCTCATTAAACAGTCCTGTTTACTTTAGGCTAGGAATACACAATTAATCATATTTTAATTAGGCCTATGATTATTGTCTTCTCTCAAAAAAAATTAAAACATAGCTGACTAACACTGATGGGCTAAAAATAAACGCAATTAATGCTGCATATCATTTTTGTTCTTTAATAACACATGAAATAAAGGTTCCACTTATATACAGTGCTACTGTGTGCTTGGTTGCATATTCTAATGGTTTGTTTGTATACATGTAGCATTAAACACCTACTCTTAATTAATCAGTTATAATTAATGTGAATAAGGAGCAGTCGATTGTGATTCAAAATCTATCCATTTAAAGAAATACAGGTTTCTGACATACAATGTCAAAGTCCATTTGCTGTTGATTTAAAATGATAAATGATAAAGTGCTAAAAGAAAATAAATACAGCCATGCAAGCTGAACCCCGATTAGTCTCTCAGACACAAAGAAGGTGCAGGAACATCGGATAGAACTGAGCTACAGGAACTCATTTCTGTTGCCGTGTTTCGATCAGACAACCACCGGTACGCCTTCAGATTACAATAAGCCTCAAAATACAGTTTTTTTTTTCCCCAAAATTACCTGTATAATAATTGGGATTATGATTTGAGTTATTACAGTGCAGTCCTCTCTTAGCCCATGCTTTGCGGGATGCAAAAAATAGATGACTAAATTCCAATGAACCTAAATTAATCCATCGTGTTGTGTAACGTATATTATGCAAAGAATCCATAAAGCCCTACACCTCCACACGTCTTCAGCTTGTCGTTCATTTGAAATAAGATGAGCGAGACTGAGGATTTTGACTTATCAAAGCAGGAAAATGTGATGCTCGACACAGAGGAGAGGAGAGGAGAGGGGGAGAGAATAAACAGGAGCAAAAATGGAGGCAGTAGGAACAGACACAAAGAAAATGAGAGGGAGAGACAGAGAGAGATAGAGAGACAGAGACTGAGAAAGGGGGAGGGTGTGTGTGTGCGCGCGCGCGTGTGTGTGTGTGTGTGTGAGTGAGAGAGAGAGAGAGAGAGAGAGAGAGAGAGAGAGAGAGAGAGAGAGAAAGAGCGAGAGAGAGAGGGATGAAGACACACAGCCCCTGGCTCCACCAGTCTGACTCAAACACAAAGAAACGGAGAACAAGCAGGACTAAGAAAAAAAAAAAGAGGGACAAGCTAAAGAATTAGGAATGAAGATATACATCCATGCAAGCTGAACCTCGATCACTCTCTCTGACTCAGACACAAAGAAAGTGCAGGAACATCAAACTTAGGAGGGGAACTCATTTCTCAATTCTGTTGCCTCCTTTATATCAGACAACAAGCTTAGACAGCTCAGCCTGCAGTCTCGCGCTCACAACAACTCTAAAATCCCAAATCACAAAAAACCGTCATCCACAGGAACATAGCACATGGAGCCGCACAATAGGAACAAAAACAGCATATTGCGCCAGGAATACTCTTACAGTTTTGATTGTGGTATTGTGGTGAGTGGGGGAGGATGGTCAGAATGCCGTTGCTGCCTTGCGTCAATGGTTCAGGCTGGTGGTGGTGGTGGTGTAATGCTGTGGGGAATGGGGTTTTTTTGCACACACTGGGCTCCTTAACACCAACAGAGCATCAAGTGATTGTCCCAGTTGAGTAAAGTCGCTGACCACATACTGCATCCAACAGAGCGCTTTTGGGATGTGGTAAAAAAGGTAAAACAGGAGATTCGACTGCAAGAGTTACGTGATCCAATCATGGCGACGTGGAGCAGAATCTCTAAGGAATGTTTCCAACACCTTGTGGAATCCATGTCAAAGAACAGAGGCTGCACTGAGACCAAAGTGGATCCTATCCAGTATTAGTATGGTGTTCCTAATAAAGTGACTGGTGCGTGTATTAAACCAAAATGGTCATGCTGTGAGGCGTCATGTTTTACCGTTTTTTCCCCTTTCAGGATCATCCCAATGGCACACTTTATCAAGACACCCACAGAGCTCATACAAAAGCAATAAAAATGTTAATTTGCACTTAGCAGGCTTCTACAAAGGCAAATATTGGGCTAATAATTGTGCAGCACTAATAGCAAAGCTTCTGGTGTCCAGTGCACCTGAGTCACCCCAGAGCCACACGCAGAGCTACACCCAGAGCTACACCAACGCCACACGCAGAGCTACACCCAGAGCTACACCAACGCCACACCCAGAGCCACACGCAGAGCTACACACAGAGCTACACACAGAGCTACACACAGAGCTACACCAACGCCACACCCAGAGCCACACACAGAGCTACACCAAACCCACACGCAGAGCCACACGCAGAGCTACACCCAGAGCTACACCAAACCCACACCCAGAGCCACACGCAGAGCTACACCCAGAGCTACACCCAGAGCCATGCCAGAGCTACACCAAAGCCACACCCAGAGCCATGCCAGAGTTACACCAAACCCACACCCAGAGCCATGCCAGAGCTACACCAAACCCACACCCAGAGCTACACCCAGAGCCATGCCAGAGCTACACCAAACCCACACCCAGAGCTACACCCAGAGCTACACCCAGAGCTACACCAAACCCACACCCAGAACTACACCCAGAGCTATGCCAGAGCTATGCCAGAGCTACACCAAAGCCACACCCAGAGCTACACCCAGAGCTATGCCAGAGCTACCCCAGAGCCACGCCAGAGTAGATCAGTAGGTTTGTATAGTGAGCAATATAACTCTGATTACTTTAGGACATTCCTAACTAGAACTTAGCCTGAGCAAACGTTGTGGACATTAATGACACTAATTCAGCAACGTTCTATAGATATTTACACAATATGCAATAGCACTGTAGCAGATATACAAAACCAAAATAAGACAATTTTTACATCTGCCCAGTTTACAGCTAAAGCTCAGGACTGGTATAACCAGCAGTGGTTATAATTATGATGGCAGTGATGATAATTATGATGATGGTGCGGTGTTTGCTCCCCCAGTACTGTCCATTTGGCAGGTGAGTCAGCGCTAATGGAAGTCCATGAGAGTGCCTCATACCGTGGTTTCTTGTGTGTGGCCGGAGATCAGGACCTTTGTTTCACTTGCCAATTAACTCCCATTTCTCCCTTTATATTTTTCGCTATTTTTAACAGTGCGGAGAACGGTGACAGGAACGCATGAGTATAATAATGGCATTTAGCGATCACTGCTAGGAGACGTCAAGCACCTATTAGAATGCTCCAACTCACACATGTAAAAACATGAAATGGAAAGAGAAGTGCATTAGTGCCCACCGCTGCCACCAATCAGCTAAACAATTACCTACCTCTTTAAACACGAGCAACCTACTTAAGCCCTATTCGGATTGGATTAGTTTTACATGGGGAGGCGGGGTCATGTGTCAATTCTAACCGCACCATTTCTGGGATTTTAGTTCCATCTACATCTGTAATATCAGTCATATTTTCAGATTAGAAATAACTCCAGGTGATGCACATCCTGTCCGAATTGACATGCTGGTAAAGTTTACATTATATCCTGTGGAAAAAGAGGTTTTGCTCTTTTTTTTTCCAGTATAAAGACACTTCAAGAATCATTCTTTTCTGTTGTCCTCCATTGAAACCAAACAGAAACCAGTTTTTTGGCCCAGGTTAAAACACAGAACAATAAAATATAGACAACATTTAAAAGGAAATGTCAGAGTACAGCCCAGAGCTTCTGGGTTGTTTAACGTACATTACTGAGCTCCTAGCACAGTTAAAGCCTACATGCATATTATGGCCACAAGCCCTGCAACAAGAGCTTATAATAAATTTCAAAACAATCAGTTTGTTGTAAAATGAGGTGTATGTAGTACACATGGAATTTTCAGTGTGACAACCACGCATACATCATGTGTGATTTTCGGAGAGATCGCTCGCCCTGTGTGAATCGACTGTAATTATTACCTTCCTGTACCATTTACCTAACAGACATGTGTCCAGAAAAATCACTTCCTGTCCGAATAGTACATACTGTACATACAGAAGCACAGAATGTATGTATCTGACTGTAAACTATATGATAAACTGAAGTGTGTAGTGAAGTGTGCAGCTGCCAGGCCTGCTTCTGTACTGATAGGCAGCGTGATGGCAATTCTTCTGACTAGTGTGCGGCTGTCACTTCAAATGTCAGGGTACAGCAGTGAAACTCCAGCAGCAGAGAACTCATTTCCTGTTGCTATGGTGAGTAATACAAATGAATAAATATAAAGGCATTATGGGAGGCAAATAACAGCCTCTGCTCGGCTAGAAAAAGAAGCACTATGAGAAAAGGGTTTAAAAAATAAGAGCCAAAAAAATAAGCCCTTCTTAATTTTTTTTATAATAATGTATTTTTGTACTGTCAGTACGAGACATTGGAGGGCAGTGAAGGATCTGATTCTAGCGTGCAGAGGTGAGCGCATTTATACCATAGAAAATTTGCTCGAAACCAAACCCAGACCACTAGCCAAATTCCTATTTTTTTACGCATCAGAAGCTGGCCAGATGTGTGCAGCATGAGCAGGTATGGGAGAGACCCACATTTGTAGGCTCATTAGACTAGTGGTAACCAGCGTTTTGTTCTCTTGTTCACCAAGCCGAGAAAGGATAAACCCTACTAACTTTCTCAGAACAAACATTTTTATATGGCATGTACTGTATATTTAAAAGTAATGTGCTTCATGGTGGTGTGACACACCTCAATGCTCTAACTATAGCAAGGGCTACTCCTTCTGAATCCCACCGCCTGCTGCATGCTACACACACTGGCTTTCCCTAGGCAGATTATTTTGCATGCACGGATGAAATATAACAATTTCAGAATCAAGAGCATGCAGACATACTATATGGCCAAAAGTATGTGGAATGTTGCCGTTATAATAACCTCCACTCTTCTGGGCGAGAGGCCTGGGGTGCAGTCAGTATTCACGTTTATCCCAAAAGTGCTCAGTGGGGTTGAGGTCAGGGCTCTGTGCAGACCACGTGAGTTCTTCCACAGAAAACCATGTTTTTATGGACCTCACTTTGTGCCCATTGTCATGATGGGACATGTTTGGGCTCCTTAGTTCCAGTGAAGAGAAATTGTAACGCAATCGTACAAAGATATTCTAGACAACTGTGTGCTTCCAACTTTGTGGCAACAGTTTGGAGAAGAACCACATATGGGTGATGGTCAGGTGTCCACAAACTTTTGGCCATATAGTGTATGTGAAACACTAATGAAACTAATGATACCCAGGATTGGCACTGGGCCGATACTACCAAAAAAGACGGATCTGATATTGGATAAAGAAAAAGGGATTGATTCCTTTACTTTAATACATTTATTTAATACATTTATATCTGCAATGCAAGAGATTTTTCTGACAAAAGCTGCGGTTTTGTGTACGTCACATTTTTAGCTATGTATTTTCTGTATTTCTTAAACGCTTCAGTTTAAAAATCGTTTTAAGCTTAGTAGAAAAAAAATTGGATGGGTATCAATACCGGCTGATACTCAAGGTTTCAGTATCAGTATCTGTATGTAGATGGTATTGTGCTATCTCTAAATAAAGTGAAGCATAAAGCTGCCATATATTCACAGACAATGTGCTACCTCAGACACTTTCTTAGAAAAGGATAATGAATATGGCAGAGTCGTCATCTACACAGGAAACACACACTCACTGAGTACTTTATTAGGAACACCTGTACATCTACTCATTCATGCAATTATCTAATCAGCTAATCATGTGGCAGCAGCGCAATGCATAAAATCATGCGGATACAGGCCAGCAGCTTCAGGAAATGTTCACATCAACCTTCCGAATGGGGAAAAATGTGATCTCAGGGATTTTGGCCATGGCATGATTGCTGGTGACAGATGGGCTGGGTTGTGTTTTTCAATAACTGCTGCTCTCCTGGGATTTTCCACGCACTACAGTCTCTAGAGTTTACTCAGAATGGTGCAATAAAGAAAAAAACCTACAGTGAGCGTCAGTTCTGCAGATGGAAATGCCTTGTTGATGAGAGAGATCAACGGAGAATATCCAGGCTGGTTCCAGCTGCCAAAAAGGCTACAGTAACTCAGTAACCACTCTGTACAATTGTAGTGAGCAGAAAAGCATTTCAAAATGCAAAACACATTGAACCTTGAAGTGAATGGGCTACAACAGCAGAAGACCATGTCAGGTACCATTTCTGTCAGGTTCAGAAAGCTGAGGCTGCAGTGGGCACAGACTCACCAAAACTGGACAGCTGAAGACTGAAAAAATTCAGCCTGGTCTGATGAATCTCTATTTCTGCTGAGGGACACAGATGGTAGGGTCAGAGTTCAGCACCAACAGCATGAATCCATGTATCCAATCTGCCTTGTGTCGACAGTCCAAGCTGGTGGAGGTGGTGTAATGGTGTGGGGAATGTTCTCTTGGCACACTTTCGCTTGAACTCCACAGGCTGTTTGAGTATTGTCAGTGACCATGTGCATTCTTCCATGGCTACAATTTACCCATCTTCTAATGGCTACTTCCAGCATGATGATGCACCATGACACAAAGCAAAAGTCGCCTCAAACTGGTTTCATGAACATGACAATGAGTTCAGTGTTCTTCAGTGGCCTTCCCAGTCACCAGATCTGAATCCAATAGAACACTTTTGGGATATGGTAGACCAGGAAATTTGCAGCATGAAAATGCACCTGAAAAAAAATGCAGGAATTGCGTGATAAAATCATGTCAACATGGACCAGGATCTCAAAGGAATGTTTTCAACATCTTGTGGAATCCATGCTGTGAAGAATTGAGGCTGTTTTTGAGAGCAACAAGAGGCCCTATCCAGGATTACTAGTGTTCATAATAAAGTGCTCTCTGAGTGAATATACACATTTATGTCTGCATTAATATAATTAAATCTCACTATACCTATTGCATGATGCTGGATACCAATTTTTAGCCTATTCAATAGGATTTCAGGCAAATACAACATAAGACTGGGAAAACATGTTCAAGCTTTCACACGATGAGATTACTAATGAATTTATGATTTGTCGACCCCAACATTTGTTAAGATGTGTGATGGATTACTGCTGACTTATTTCATCAGGTATGTTTCTAACAATAGCTGAGTTTAGCTTAAGGTTGTCTATGATGTTGGCTTTATGTTGACTGTAGTTATTTATGATGTGTATAATAAAGCAGAACTACAGAGGAGAAGCTCTGGGTGAAGTTCTCACAACATGCGGTTCAACTGCATCACTATTAAAATGTGATGAGAGCAATATTTTTTTTCAAAATGACACCATCATTAATTGCTTGTTGTTGATTTTGGCTCTCAGGGTGTTTTCAAATTAAGTTTTCTCTTGCGAGGGATTGATTTTTCTGCTTCTTTTTTGTCGTAAACCGTCAGCCAAACTCAAGGGGAGGCTTGAGGCCAAGCCAATGTCCCAGAATCCCCTCCATCTCTGCAGTTGGCTCTGATTGGTGGAGCTCAGTAAACAAGGTGAGGCAGAGAGCCTCTCATTCAGCCTTCAGGGAGGGGAAAGTGGCCTCAAGGGCACAAGACTGAGGTTAGGATTGACATCTAGCCTCAGCAGCACCCTTCTATCAACACAATCCCAGCAACCTTCCCTGGAGAGAAACTCTTTACACAGTATCCAGGAGGAGCAATCCACTCTGTGTTAGGAAATAAGGTTGATTACAGAGCTCAGGCAAGCAAGCACACACGCACGCACGCACAAACACTCTCACTCTCTCTCTCTCTCGCACACACGCCCGCACACACATGCACGCATGCAGGATACACATGCACAGTTCTCCACACACTTTGTGCACACAAAACACTGGCCCTACACAGACACTTCAGAGAATCACACTGCTCCCATCCTACAACTGCTCAGGCCTTCAACACCAAGACAAATGTTTAGATGTTTGAGTGACAAATGAGGAGTAGGTCTTTGTAGGTTTTCCTATGACAAAAGTTGAGGATAGCTGAGAAGTACTGTAGAAGTACCGTTTGTATGTATACTGTGTGTATGTGTATGTGTATATGTATATATATATATATATATATATATATATATATATATATATATATATATATGTGTGTGTGTGTGTGTGTGTGTGTGTGTGCACGAGCGAGCGAGCAAGCGAGCGAGAGAGAGAGAGAGAGGTGGGGGTGGGTGTTGTGTGTTAGTGTCTGCCTTTATAACCATGATCAAATAAGCACAGCAGCTATATTCAACTTTTATCATTGTGTGTGTGTTTTTTTTTTCATTTAGCACAAAACATTTCCTACTATCTACCTGGCCCTGACATTACATTTCCACATTTTAGATTTCTTAGGCAAACCGAGATGTAGTGCACTGTAGTGCCCTGTAAACACAGTCTGACACACAAAAGTGTGAATTGGATAATGCCTTTTAAAATTAATTAAATACATGTTGCCTAATATCACTTTAAGGGCACATACTCTGTTCAATTTTACGTTTAGTAATTACTACGTTTCATACATAAATTACTTTAAAAATATATTTTTTAAATATTATGCTGTAAATGACATACACTTTTTGTACATGTGACACGAAGGCCAACAAGATGCCTTCGTCTACACAAGCATTTTGAAAGTGGAATTTTTTTCCACAGGCCTAGCTGAAATATTTTAGGTTGGGTGAAAATGACCATATTATGCTCTTATATTACGTTTAATGGTTCCCCAGTTTCCTCCCACCTCCCAAAAACATGCCAGTAGGTGGCTTGGCTAAGCTAAATGGCCTCTAGGTGTGAGGGTGTACATGGTGCCCTGTGATAGACTGATATCCCATCTAGGGTCTTGCCTCACACCCCTTCTGGGAACAGGCTCCAGATCGACCGTCACCCTGACCTGGATAAAGTGCTTAATGAACACGAATGATAATGAAGACGAATGATAATGAAGTAAGAGAAACTCACATGGAACACCAAAAATAAGGCTTCGGATCATATCATATATACAATCTGCAGCCATATATTTGCTAATTTTAAACACTGGAATAAACTAATAAAGAATAAAGCAATTGAATTCTTGTATTACACTAGAGCCTTTTAAATATTTTATCATAAACGCAGCCTGATTCTCAAACCCACTGTCACGTTTGTCTCCTGTATTTGTATTTCTGCTTTCTATTTTTATTACCAGACACCACTGTAAATAAAGTCCTTCAGTATGTTTTCTGAGAATTTGTTAATACATGAATAAATGGAAAAACAAGAGCTGTAACATTGCTACAGTATCTGCAATACTGATGCAACAGAAGCACATTACAAACTGGATGTCTGTGTGACAAATGCTGGTTTGACCACATCATTGGATCGGGCAAATTTATTTACAGGAAACTCATGATAATGTGGTATATGCCAAAATAATGTGAGGTTTTATATGGCTGCAGCTGTCATTATAATGACAATTTAATCAGCTTGCAGGATTGCACGCTTTTGTTTGAATGACTTTCATTTTCTTTAAATACATCCCCAGTGAAGACTTTATGAAGACAAAGTGATATGACACACAGCAAGGACTTGCTTTTTTTTTTTTTTTTTTTTTTTGTTTTTTTGACAGGCTCTTCCAAAGCAACCATCTTTTAGGGATTGCAGGAAGGAACTAAATACGGAAACGTTTCGCGATACGAGAAACAGCATCTGCTTGTAAAATCTCTCTCATGTTTACTAATAATGGTGTATTCATATAAAAGGTATTATTTTGTTCCACGTATCATGTAGTCTTATCAGGAGTCAATACACAAAACTAAATAATAAAAAAGTATGTATTTTCAGGCAACAGTGTAAAAACACACACTTCCTCATCTTCAACGCTTTAGTCAGCTCTAGCAGCTCTGGAACTGCCTTGGCCTCCAAGTGTCTCTACAGTCAACTCAGTGCTGTATTTTCCTCTCACCTCATCTGAATTAAAGCTAATAACTTTCCACAAAATGGCTAACTGTAAGTGCAGACAGTGTGTCTATGATGTACAGGACCATTTCCATCGTAAGATATATTGCAAAAATTGTGAGAAGGAAAGTGGGATTATGGAGTGGGTAATGTCCATACATCAGAAATACGTGCGAGGTACTTGTTTCACCATGGAAACGCTAAAGAAAAGAAGAAACATGTCTCACTTTTCCAATGTCCAAATTTTTGTACTAATTTCAGGTCTTTTGTATGGTTTTGACCGTATAGTATACCGTTTTAAAAGGGAAATTATTTATAAATCGCACAATCTGGTGTCACCCACATGAGGATGAGTTCCCTTTTGAGTCTGGTTCCTCTCAAGGTTTCTTCCTCTTGACTTCTCAGGGAGTTTTTCTTTGCCACCGTCATCTCTGGCTTGCTCATTAGGGATAAATTTATATCCAGAATTTATATTGTGAAAATGTCCATTGCTAAAAGCTCTATACAAATAAAACTGAATTGAATTCAATTGAATAGTTGGTGAAATTTTGCTGATACTCGTCAACCCTAGTTAACTATGAAGGTTTGAGTTGAAGTGGAAGGTTGTCTAAAACCGCTCAGAATGAGCTGTTAGACTGTATGCTGGATGAATGCATGTTGACGATTCTCAACTGCCTATTACGTACTTACTCTTTACTTGTCACTAGAAAGTAGGCTACAGCATAAATCAGGTGTGATAGCCTCTCAAATTAATTTATGTTGTGATGAATGTCGGCCTGCCCCAACTAAATCTACGATCACAAGTCGCTCCTTCAGAGAATAAACCCTTCACATCAAACTAACTTAAACTCGAGTTCTTTGACATGGATATTCACTCTCATAATGCAAACTGAGATTTCTAAGACATAGAAAACAGGAATCCTTTACTGGAAATAATCCAAAAAGACCCCAAACACTGAAAATGTAAAGCTCCAGGCTGGTAGTGACGGTGCATTAAGACAGATAGTGAGATAGGTGGATAAATCTCACACACACCTCTCACCTCTCTCACACACTATACAAAATACACTACGCATATTACAAGAGTAACATACACTACCTATATACATATACGGTATACACACATATACATACAGTCCCCTCCAAAATGATTGGAACGGCAATGCTGATTCTTTTGTTTTTGCTAAACACTTAAGAAATTTGCGTTTGAGATCAAAAGATTAATATCAGATGATAGATCAGAATTTCAGCTTTTATTTCTGCACCTTTGGTGGCAGACCACCCAATTTTTAGGTAAGCAAAAGTATTGGATCAGATAGTCTTCAAGTAAATAAGACTTAATATTTGGTTGCATATCGTTTGCTTGCACTAACTGCATCAAGCTGGTGACCCAGTGACATCACCAAACTGTTGCATTCTTCTTTTGTGATGCTTTTTCCGGGCTTATACCACAGCTTCTTTCAGTTGGTGTTTGTTTTGGGGGTTTCTCCCTTCAGTCTCCTCTTCAGGAGGTGAAATGCATGGTCAGTTGGGTTAAGGTAAGGATTGACTTGGCCAGTCTAAAACCTTCCACTATCTTCCCTGATGATTCCCCTGATGAAGTCCTTTGTTGTGTTGGCAGTGTGTTTTGGGTCATTGTCTTGCAGCATGATGAAGTTCCTCCCAATTAGACTGGATGGATTTCTCTGTAAATTGGCAGACAGAATGTTTCTGTAGATTTTTGAATTCATTCTGTTCCTACCATCATCAGTTACATCATCAATAAAGATTAGTGAACCCATTCCAGAAGCAGCCATGTCTTCTAAAAATTCAAAGTGATGGTGGTGGATTGTGGTGGCGGATTGTGATACCTTCACCCCTGCCCTGTGGAGTCTGTTGATGATGTCACTGACTGTTGTTTTTGGGTTTTTCTTCACAGATCTCACAATGTTTCCGTCATCAACTGCTGTTTTTTTTATTTGGCCGACCTGTTCACTGTCTGGATGACAGTACACCAGTGCTTTCGTTCTTTTTCAGGCCATTCCAAATTGTTGTATTGGCAATGCCCAATGCTTGTGCAATGGCTCTGATCAATTTTCCCTCTTCTCTCAGATTCAAAATGGCTTGCTTTTCTCCCAAAGACAGCTCTCTGGTCTTCATGTTGGCTTATACTTTTTTAACAACAAATACAGTCTACACAGGCGAAACTCAAAACTCAGAGCAAGAGTATACATTCAGAGCTATTAGTTTAAACACTCAATCTAACAGAGCACACTTCGCCAACAAGAAACATCTGTCAGTCACATGTGCCAATATTCTTGATCACTTGAAAAATGGGTGGGTTCAAATAAATGGTGTTGTTTAATATATCTAAATTTAAATGTCACGAAATGAAAGCAGTTCCAAAAAGGCTGCTGGCTTCATGTGTCTTAGAAGAAGCACACGCTAGCATTCACCCCATGGTTCCTAGTTGTTATGTGATAGGGAAGCGCTAGCTAGTGGGTGAGTGGCAAATGGCCAAATTGAGAGACAATGGGGTAAATATTTTTTAAAAATATATTGTATCAAGATATTTCCACACATCTGTCATCTGATATTAACCATCTTCTTTCTTCGTTCTCTCTGTAATGTCTCTCTCTTCTTCTTGCTTTTCCTCATTAACCGGGCAAATGATCGTCCTCTGCCATGTCCAGTACTCCCCCCTGCTGTTGCTAAGCAGCCGTGGAGCGGTGCATTGTGGAGTGGCAGGGGTGCGCTGGTTATTAACCTGCATTCTTCTGGCTTTAATCTTCTGCTTGACAAATATAAGGCCCAGCAAAAGAAGCACGAGGTTTGTTGCACTGATGAAAGGTTACGCCAGGCAGTAAGCTCAGATCTTCTATACCTATAAACAGGTGACACATTTCACTTCGTGGATGATCTGCTTTGGATTAAATACTCCTATGATTCTACATCGAAAGCTCATGCTGAGTCTTACTGCTAACTTATACCTTAGCTATAAAGCAGGATGTTTCAAGGACAGTAAATGGCGTATTAAACAGCGTTCGCCATCTCTGGCTGAACTCCCTGGAGTTTCGATGCTTTAGATGTGGGCGGTGAAGAGGACGATGAAGAGGACACTTCTGCATTTGCATGTGTGCACTGAGCAGCAGACAGTCAATTACCAGCACATGAAGAGATTTTCCCCGCCAAAAAAAACGGCATGGGGCAAAACCACACCACAGATTTTTCATCATTTCAAACAGAGGGTGCTTTAGAACAGTAGAAAATGATAGAGCTGTTGGAGACATGGTGCTCGTACCTGGCTGGAGATAAAATAATTAATACAGGAATCAGATGGGCTCATCTATAGGTCTAGAAGAAACAAGTCAGCAAGTGCTATATTACATAACACGCTCTATTACAACAACCAAACAAAATATGATTTCTTGAATCTGAAGCCTTCGAGACAAAGGCTTTGACACTGTTCACAACCACCAATAATAAGTGCCAATCATGACCACCAATAATGATACGCAAAGTGGACTGCTTGCAGCTATTTTTACTGTAGGTTAAAGACATGTTAAAAAAAGGAAATCATTTGAAAATCGTGTGTGTGTCTTGTCCTGAAATGGACTAGAGACCCATCCAGGGTATATTCCCATCTCGTATTGCAATTGTGATACGCTGGGTAATGCATTAAAAACACACAGTTAAACCCTTGATTTGATGCTTGAAGACTAGTCTCCAATTTTTTTAAAGTAGATTTATTTATACTCTTTGGATCATGTGATTCCATCATTAGTCAAAGAAAATCTTCCACCCACTAGAACATCTAAAGTTGGTTGATGTTCAAAGCACAGACAATAATGCTTTGTTTGAGGGCTCATTTACATGCTGCAACCCTGTGCAACTATCACTATTACAAAGGCAGAGACTGCAGTAATAATTAGCATGAGATCAACTGCGCAAAATTAGCAAAAAACTATTTCTAAATCAATTATGAGTAATGGGTCATGTTTTTGCTGAACTGACAGAGCGAGTCAGTCAAGATCAGGCCTTTTTTTCTTACTGTCTGCTGGAGAGGCTACAACATGCACAGTTAAGGCCTACACACCAAAACAAATGCTTTTAATTCCTTTAACTCTTTGGTTCTCAAAACGGTCCTCGGGGGAACCCCAACATGGGGGGTCCTGAGGACTGTTTCGAGAATTACGGCATTAAATGCATCCAATTTGTTGTGCAAGGGTGTTGATCATTCAAAACATACTCAAACAAGTAGAACTCTACACCGACTACGTCAACAGGGATGCCTCCGCCTCCAACAAGTCTGGTTCTTCTAGTTACTAATATTTATGCCTCAAATACTCTTAAAATACACTTCAAACAGGAAGAAAGGTACTGAAGAAAAATTATTATTATATGCTGTGACACAGCAAGGTCAAATTCAAGGTCATATATCTTCAATAGCTTCTTTCTTGTTTGAAGTATCTTTACAGGTATTTAAGACATAAATTAGTAACAAGAAGAACCAGACCTGGAGGCGGAGTTCTACTTGCTCTTGTGTGTTATCAGCTTGAACGAGGAGTAATATTAAGTCCAGTGCCACTGTCTGCAAGTTTGATCTAAACAACAATAGATCATGCTGAGATTTGTGTTTTGGGCTGTAAATACACTCAAAAAACTGCAATGCCTTTCAAAGCCAATATTAAACACATAAACATGACAATTCATCACTGGATGAGTCCACGGAAAGATTTTGTTGTCGATTGGAGGAGACGGATTCAGAGACACTGCTCGAAACAACTTGAGGACTGAATTACTGATGGATAAAATGATAAATTACACATACTGAAAGTGACCATGCAAAATAATAGCATGCGCTGGATCAAGTGCTATTTTATAACTTGCCGCATAATGAGGGTGAAGTCATATCGATGAACTAATACAAATTTGCTGTGATTATTGTAATAATTACTAGGACTAGGACTATTCATTCAATGATATAATGACAATATACTAGACTCCTGTTAGATGTTTACTTGAATGCTTGCTATCTTCTCAATTATAAACAGAAGGATATAGTTATGTCACATATGGGATAGTAATATATTTGAAATTATGATTTAAATTTCAATATAACAGTGCTGGTTGTAGGTTCCAGAGCTATTTGCATTGCGACTCATTCTCTTTTTTCCGTCTCACTGCAGTCTCTGTCTAGTCATATCCAGACATTTTGGCATTTTCACTTTCAATCACATTCAGTACCGCTGACATTTGCATTAGAAATGTGCAAATCAGTGACATTCCAGCAAAAATAGGCTTGCCTAATCTCCAATTTTGAGTATAAATGTGAATAAATGTGAGTTCTAAGCAGAAATGGCGACTGGGAAAACAAACTGACATTATATAAATTGTGAAAAGTGGCATAAGCACATAATCATGCTACATATAAAACATTCAATTTTACTGATTTTTTTTTTTAACTGACTTTAGTCTGATTGTGCCACCATTCTAATTTCATAATCCTTGGATTTATCTCTCTCACCAGACTCTGATAAAGCCCTTTCCAGCTCATCAGCCTCCAGGTCGCTCTTCAGAATTTCTAATTCACACTTTAGTGCTAGAAAACACTTTCCATGTGCATGCATTAGGTGTTGCTCAGCTCACCATTTTTACTCGTCGACCAGTAAACAGAAAAAATAGTTGAATAGTAATCTTTTTCATATTAAAGGAATAAACTTATTCAGGATACTTCAGGTTATTTTATGAGTGCAGTCGAATGCTGATAAGCAAGAACTGTTTTATATTACACTATTTAGGGATGTATCAATTCTTAAAGCGCATTCTTGCGAATGCATGGAGGCGCGAATGAAATTCTGAACATTCTGAAACTTAGAGCGCGCAGCACAGAAGCTCATGTACACCAGCACAGCATTCCTTATGGCTCAGTGACCGGTCTACAGCATCCTACAGCAGTGTCTGGGAGGTTTCTCCAGGTTTATAATGACCTGGGGCTTCAATCTCAGTAGCAGCCGAAAAGGAGTCTGGATCGGCCTCTGTCAGTCGCTGAAGGCTATAAACTAGCTGTCAGCTGAGTGGGACTGAAGAGTGACGTGCAAACCTGTGGGACCAAATGCACTCTTTTGCACAGTGCTGGTCACAACGAAATTCACCACATGCCACCATACAAGGCTTTTATTTAAATTTTATCTGGCTTTAAAGTACAACAAAAATAACTGCCCAAGCAGGCGAGATTGGGTGGAATTCCTTCGGGGGGGAGGGCGGAAGTGGGATTTAAAAAGCAGTCCTGCGCACATATTTACACTTCATAAAGTGATATGAAAGTGATAGTGTTCCATTAAATTTGAAATAAATTTTAAAAAAATTTTTAGAGAGAGTTTGCACAGCTAAGACTTACACAATAGTGCTGACTGCAGAATTGGCTTCATTTAGTCTGAAATCTTTTCCACAATGTAACAAGGTACTTTTAGCCTGCTTTCTTTCCCATCTGCCTCACCTCTGCATTAGTCAACTAGTCTATGCAACCCCTAGCACCTATCACCAAAGCTAAACACGTACACACTCCAAATTTGCAAATCATTTCCGTCCTATCACTCGAGAAAGGGTCGGCTAAGGGATAAGATGCAAAATCACAGCCATTGGGAGGCCATTTTCACAGGAACAATGCGTCAAAGATCAACATTCCAGCTCCCTCAAATCCTCTTGTTTTCCCGCAGCTTATCGTTCTCCTCCTGGTCTGATCGGAATGTCCAAGCTGAATAAGCCTCTTGAGCTGTTTGTTCACTATGTGGCACACGAAGAACCTTTCTCTCCCTCTGTCTATCTTGTTTTCTTCATTTTCTTCGATTTTCGTTCCATTAAATTCAAAGCTTTCTTGGCACGACCACACCGAGGACCAGTGCCTTTACTGCCAAGCATTTTAAGTTCTCCAATCCTGTTTATTTTGAAATATAGTCTTTTTTATATGTAATAACTAAGCAAATCTAAGCAAAAAGGGAAAAAAAAACATGATTAGGACTACAACATGATTAACTGTGCAGACTCAGATCAGTTGATTTATTGTGAATAAATCATTTCAGACAGGGTTTCACATATATCTAGAAATGTATGTATGTATGTATTTAAACACATTTATACACACAGGGGAAGTGTTCAGGTCAAACAATTTTATCTGTCATTATCTTTCCACCCAAATACTGCTGTGCAAATTCAACCCAACCAAGTGTGGGCAAAGGAAATAATTACGGTCATTAACTGAATTATTCATTCATTATTCACAGTCATTGTACCGACTCCAGCTGTATTCACCTCTGCATTCATCTACAGCCATAGTTACTGATACACGTTACTGGTGACATCATACACATGATCATACAGATCACCACGATCACCTGAATTATACATCATACATGTATTCGTATATTCCTCAACTACAGTATGACAGCTCTGTCCTGCATTGTACCCGTTATCTTTTTTTTCACTGTGTTACTGTCCAGCTTTTTTTTTTTTTTTTAAAACCATGTCCCACACAGTGACATGGAACTCAAACAGCAGCCTTTTTTTGAAATTTTTTTTTAAATCAAAACATCAGCTCAGGAAGATGGTTTCCAGAGCACGTCTAAAGAACAATCACGGCTGCCTCACGGTGGAAGAGCACGTCACTTTTAACGTGGGCTGGTGTGCAGGATGCAGGAAATCTTGGTCAGCATGAACGTCAAATGACTCTCGCTAAGCACAAAAACAGCACAGTGGAAAATTGGCAGGTCCGAAATCATAAGTCAGCGAGCTGCTGGAGGATGAGAAGGACAGGATGAGTTGTGTGTTCGAGGGGACACACATCAGACATATGTAAACACACACATACACCCAGGTCCATAGATGTAAGCAAAAGACATCAGCGATGCCAGAAATCTGCGTCTACAGTGATGACATATCCCTTTTTTATTTGTGTTTCAATACCATGTGTGTGGCTGTGCCGGGCCAAACAGAGTGGAAGAAAAAAAAAGGGACGAAAAGGACAAAGAGTCAGTGGCAATTGCTCAACCAATTCAAAGCAACTTTTCCATTACGTCAAAGCAAAGCATTACTTTACATCAACTACTGCTATACAGATACTCTGAACAGGCAGCAGTGTGGTGAACTCAGCATGAACTCACTGTGTCATTTAGTCGAAGTGTTGCCACATATTATTGCATCCTTTTTCTACCTTAATTTTTCTACTTCTGCTATTAAAAATATATACGCACATGTTTGTGATACTGAGCCATTTTTCTGGTGTGTACATTCAAGGTTTCTTCAACACAAATGCTAAACTGGCATCACGTGGTCCTGCGGCAGAGTTAACTGACAGCAAGGGATTAAAATTCAACATTTTAGCTAACATCCATGTTTCAGACCATAGCAGTTATAACAGTGAATAAAGTCAAATGCAACGCAGGGATGACATTACTTTTATTTAGCAACTGAAAAATTAAAAAGCTAAATTATTACATTGTTGATCCTGTCGTGAATGAAACAACAATTAGCACGATATTGTGTGCGAGCATTAAATATTTGAATATAATTTGTATCTGTGTCAGAAATGAACGAAATCCACCATGAAAAGCAACCTATGCTGCATTTCACTGAGTGACTGTGTGATGCTTTCAACACGGCCAAACGAAATCTACATTCTTTTTATGTTGTTTTATGGCTGCGCTGGTATTACGGTGCATTTCCATCAGGATCATGCGGAAACTTTGCCGCCACAGTGAAACGTAATCACTGTCTAATCACAGCCCCTGGCCGCGTGCAAAGGCATGGTTGTAATCAGTCTTTGAGGGTCCTGTGGAAATTAATTCTTTGGTAAGCCTCACTTCTGTCTCGGTAACTGTTGCTACATCTGATCTAAGATTTAAAGCCCATCTATAGAGTTTTCACTGATGAAATTCCTGGTCATTTTACCAAAACAACACTGGGAATATGCACTCATATGCATATCCATCCAAGCCACTACAATCTGTCAGCAGTGTGTAGTCATTCTGAAAGGATAAATGTTGCTGTTAAAGTGAAATCCTAGTCATAATATCAGCAGCCTCATCAACTATTGATCCGCAAAGTCATGGAAATAAAACACTGGTAAGTGAATGATTATATTCCTTTTAAAAATCACATTTAGGGTGTATAGATTTTTTTAATGAATAATTCTGCCATCAGCTAGCACACAATGATGTGACTTTCTCCATTGCGCAGTAATCAGTAATGCAATTTCATTCTTTGTTACAGCTAGACATGGTAGTAAATTCAACAGACTCACACTGACAGGATTCTCTCACGTAAAGTCAGTCATTTCCAGCGAGAGTTGGCAATCGACAGCGACTGAAGGCGGAATGACCACTGGAAACATGACGTGGGCGAGGACAGTGCCACAGAAATGTTACGTCTTTGCCAGGCTGTTTAGGTACAAACACTTCAAGCCGGTCAACTAGACAGATCACGAAGTGCAAACATATTCCTCCACAATTTAGATTTTTTTTTTAAAGCATGAATGCATTTTATTTGTGGTCGAATGTGCAATTCATTTCACATCTGATCTGATTTGTGGTAAAATCGCTGGTTTTGCATACAGCCACTACAGCCAGCAGTAAAGTAACGACAGGAACGTCTACTAGTGACTGACGTACAGCGATTAGAGTACTGCAGGGCAAAACATTTTAAAAGTCATTCTGGTATGAATGCAGACTAAAACTGATGACGTGCTTTTCCACATATTTAACTCACACCTTTGCTCCCATGTCTGATTTAATTAAGAAAAGGGTCAAATTTCACTGTTCTCTAAATCTTTTTGATATTTGTCCATCCAGGATACAAGTCCGAAAACGCTTGACGGAGGTGCCTATGCCTAGTCACGGTTGCAAACCTATTCAACTGCCGTGATTAATTTCTAATGAACAGTAAGATAAGTTAAAGAATACTCACATGTACAGCAGAGGACAGAGACTGGACAGTGATTACAGTTCAGCACCAAGCAGAGTTTAGGAGAATATCACGCTGGGGTCCAGTAATTCAAGCTTTCACAAAACTAGCTAGATGTGTTTTGCCAACAAGAAAGCTGAATAAACAAACTCAAACAAGGAAAAGTTAAGTTTTAGGCAACTTAAACCCTGACCTGAGCTGAATTTAAT
This sequence comes from Pangasianodon hypophthalmus, assembly GCF_027358585.1. Classification (NCBI taxonomy): domain Eukaryota; kingdom Metazoa; phylum Chordata; class Actinopteri; order Siluriformes; family Pangasiidae; genus Pangasianodon; species Pangasianodon hypophthalmus. Next base: position 10,101,136 of record NC_069726.1, read on the forward strand.
ATTGTCTGAAGGTGGACTGAATTAAAATAGAGATGTATAAAGCAGATACGGTGAGCCTGAGGATTCACTGCATTCTAGGGTTCGGAGGATCTTTCTTTTCCTCCACAAAAATGATCAGAAACCATTTGATCATTTTATCAGACGCAGAATCAGGCGAATTTATATGATATATATATTTATATATATATATCTCCATAAACAGAGGTGACTCCTGATTGGCTGAGTTTATCTTCAGCAGCTCCTGCTCTCTTTCTGCTTACTGCAGGCACGTGTGCTTCATTTTCCATCAAGAAAGCCTCAAATAATCCAGAGCGATGTAGCACATTGGGGATGGTGAGAAATAACCCACAACACATTATTCTTTCGAGGAGTACTATGTGTCCTTCCTTCCTGTAAACTCATTTCAATATCTTCTGCTCCATTACCATATATTCCTGACCTTTCTGTCAAACAAAATCTTCCATTTCTATTCCCTCTCTCTCCATATCTGTCTCCTTCTCTCTGAGGATCTCTCTTTCATAATGTATGTCAGGATTTCTCTCCCAGCAACAATCCCTCCCCTCTCACTATACGACTCTTTCTCTGACTCACTCCCTTCCTCCTGACTCAACCATTCGTTTAGTTCCACTGGTTCTAATCACACTGGCCCTCTGAGATGCGTATTGCATGACTGCCTCAGCTCTGACCTTGAAGCAATGAGCTTTTATCTGTCCCTGATTATACAGGAGAAGCAATCATTGGCAGCAAAGCATGAGGAAATGGCTGTGAATTATAGATTACAGCCTAAATGATTCATACAGACTAGAAATACAGCAGCTAAATCAATATCTTCAACAGGATATCCAATGTGTCACCCTATAACATCAACCTCAAACACATCATGTCCCATCTGCACAAGCAGATTCTGGGGAACATGTTATTATTATTATTATTATTATTATTTTTTTATTATTATTATTATTACAACAATGTGATGGTGGTGGACATCACTACTGATTGTCAATGACCATCTTGGAAAAAGGGTTCTTCAAGCTTCCAAGCTTCTTAACTTCAAGAAAAGTGCTACTTGTGACCCTCTTTAATAAGGAAACTTTTTGTTGTACAGTTCTACACAACCCCCTTAAGGGTTATCCAGCTGTGACAAAGCAAAAATCCAGAGGTTTCGAGATTTAACCTTTATCATTATCAATATACACTGACCAGCCACTTTAATAGGAACGGCTCTACCCGTGCTCTTTTATTCAGTTATCCAATCAGTCAATCATGTGGCAGCAGCTCAGTGCGTAACATTACGCAGATACGGGTCAAGAGCTTCAGTTAATATTCACATCGAACATTAGAATAGGGAAAAAATGGGGAAAGAATCTCAGTGATCTTGACCATGGTATGGGTGCTGGTGCCAGACAGGCTGGTTTGAGTATTTCAGAAACTGCTCATCCCCTGGTATTTTTATACACAACTAGTCTCTAGTGTTTACACAGAATGGTGCAAAAAACAAAAAAGGTGAGTAGTCGTTCTGTGGGTGGAAGCACCTTGTTGATGAGAGAGGTCAGAAGTGAATGGCAAGACTGGTTTCAGCTGACAGGAAGGTTAGAGTAACTCAGATAACCACTCTTTACAACTGTGGTGAGCAGAAAAGCATCTCAGAACACAACTGTTGAACCTTGAGGCGGATGGGCTACAATAGCAGACCACAGCATGTGCCAAGAACAGGAGTCTGAGGCTACAGCGGGCACGGGAGTACTGAAATTGGACAGCTGAACATTGGAAAAGCATCGTTATAGTTATAAGCCTTCACTCTTAAAAACGGGGTCTTCAGATAGGGAAAGGTTAATGGGGACAAACCACAAACCCCTTCAGTGTTCTATATTTAACCTTTTTCCACTTGTCACTTAATTTAAATGGATTTAAAATTATGCCAAGGACATTAATGTGATTCTTCCAGGAAGTTTCATTTCCTAATCTAAAGTTCAGAAAATTTCCAAGAATGATAGGCAACGTGAATCATACAAATCATCAATGTGTTCAAGGTCATCAATCATCAGTGTGAATCTCAGCAAAACTAGAAAACAGTTGTTAAAATGACACAAAATATAACTTGCTTGAATTCTGTGGATGGGAAAGTTCAGGAATAAAAAAAAATCTGTGACTCAATATTTGCCAAATGTGCTTAATATTTGAATCAATGGACTGTATCCATAAATCAATGTTGCCATGATAAGGGGTTGATAAGTGATCTTTTTTTAAAACTAAAATGGGGTTCTCATCTGATTTAGAGATAAGAATGTTGTTTAAAAATGCAAATCCCTTCATATCACAAGAAATGCAGGTGATCTTTGATTATGAAAGTAAAATCTAATCTAACACTTCATCAGTGACTCTGGGCTCTCATCCAGTGACAGCGGGAAGTCTTTTTAGATGAGGATCCACTGAGGAACATGAAGAGATGCTTGGCCTTACCATTTAACACCTTATCAGGCTTGGAGCATATCTACTTTGGCACCGTGTGATTACTCTCAGAGATGCCCTTAATGACAAACATCAAGGACCCCTGACAAAATTCAGCACTATGGCCAACTTTGTCCAGTAGAATCAACATCAAGACTTAATCACAGTGTTATTCCATTGGCTGTCCTGATAAAAGCCCTGTTAAAAAATTTATTCTGTCTGCAAAGACCTTTGACCCATGACCTTCTGTTTGTACATGGTGGAAGTTTCAGAGAATTCCTCCCTTTTGATAGTCAATGAGGCTCTTGGGGATTGTCCTGTGCCCTAAAAGTGCAAATGAGCTATTGATTTGGATCTTAACCTACACATAAGATGACTAAGTGCAATCCATTTTGGGTATAATACGTGATATTGAGTATAATAATGTGATACCATAATCCTTAGCTAGAATGAACTGAAGATTACGTTATGAATTACACTGCAAATACTTAGGCCTACTGACTATACTCATATATGCTGAACTAAAAGATGTGCTTAGCTTGATTGCAAAGTAAACTGTATCATTACATTAAAACTTCTACTGCTAAGAGAAATATACTATGGTCCCACAGACCATAGATCTTCCTGCCAATCACTCATACGTGTGACTGTTTGTGAGGCCATTTAATGACTAAAGAATAATCGATAGGTATGACCAGGCAAACTGGAGCTCAGATTTATTTTCAAGCACAAAAGGTCAGCTTGAAAAAGTAGGACATCACTAACACCACACAACACCTTCAGCTAGTCAGTTGTCTAGCTAGCCACAGTCATTCATGGATGCGATCTATGAATCATGGCAGAAATCCCTCCATATACTCTAACCAGCCATTCTTGATCAAATTAGTAGGGAAAATAAATCATGTACTGCGTCACTGGGTGTTAAAACTATTAGTCCATTTAGGGTTTTTGTGACTGCTCCTGTCAACAAAATGGCGTCTACATTGCCTTACATCCCCTGAAACTCGTCTACATCCCCTGAAACTCATTAAGAAGGGACAGAGTGGAGGACAGTAACTATCCTTGAAACAAAAATGGTGTGTACAAGTATATACTTGTATATATAACTGTGTAGATATTGGACCTGGATTAGACACTCACACCAGATTTTCACCTCAGTATTTCAAGTGCTTTTGGAGGGAACATAGTTTTAAATCAGCTAGCTAGCTCATTTGTGTTCGTTTTGTTTTCAGACACAAAGAAACATTAAGAAAATAGTGTGACTACAATGTAATGATTACTAGTTCCTCCATTTATTTATTTATTTATTTATTTTTACAGAATGAAGGTACCACAGCTTTCTCTCCTGTTTTCTATTAACAGTGAAGCAAAATTAATAGCAAATGCCTTTTTTATTCCTCGCTCCTTCCGATTTCAGTGAACTACCTTTTTATTGGGTTCTTTTCTATTCCTATTCAATGACCACTGCTTAATGCTCTTCCTTTTCTACTTCAAGTTAAAGGGAAATAAATTCATTTTTGCTAGTAGTACACAATTTATATAATCCTAAGATCCAGTGTTAGCTTCTTACACAGAAGACCAACACACTGCTGTACACATCATATAGATTCTATATGATCATACTTATGTAGCTTAAGGGCAATGATCAAGCAAAGTTGTATTTACCGCCACAGCTAAATAAAAAAGCCTGTAATATTTATTCCCAGCAGAGCTGTTCTGAGATCAGCACTCGAATTAGGCTGCCTTGAGGCAAAATCTATGAATGCTGCAGGAGCTTCTGTGCTTAATTGCGGTTTTAACTGCTGACCTTAATCAAATGATAATGCTGGCATTTATGTTTCGTGTCTTCCTTCATTTCCTTCCTTGATCAAGGGAAATATGTGGCTGTGTTGAATAAAGCAAGTGTTTAAAATTGATACTGTATTATGCTCGTTCTAAAAATTACTTTAAAGACCCAGTAAAAACCATAACACAGTGAAGGACAATGTGTTAATAAGAAGGTTAATGACTGAATCGTCAGATTGAGCCTGGACATGTCGTACTGCCTGGACAGACACACTCTCCTGGGATGCACGGGCATCTCCATCATGATGTCTAGGCCTAGCATCAGGCAGCAAAATGAAGTCATTCTATAAAACAACACAGAGAGATGAAATAAGCCCATATCTTCATCCACAACTACTCATGTTCAAACATGTCCTCGAATAAATCTGTCAATAAAATCAACAGCGAGCTGTATTCGTCCAGCCCACACAAACAGCCGAGGTGTTTAACATAACGGATGTGTGGAGCGTGGGTCTGCAACGCCGATGTGTGAAAAGCCCTTTGGTTCTGCGGCAATCGTGTATTAAGGGTGAAAATAAAAATGAGGCTCTGTGGTGCTCACAGAGGAAGAATGAGACACTGAGGCCGTAAATGAGGCAAATATGATATGCTTGCATTACGGTCAACTGGATTATGAGTTGCAAGGTGAATAGCAGAACAATATTCTCTATTTCTAATGTATTTTACAGGCTATACTGTGTAGCCTGTTATATATAATCTAAAATCTGTCCTGGTTTCCCATTTGATTTTCTTTATGTCTGTTTAACACCAAATATCTGTTTAATATACTGCGGAATCTGTAGCCACATCACACACACGACATGCTAGATCAGGAGGGCTCTTTAGTCGACTCCTATTTGATTGCAGTGACACCCTGCAGCCACACCAGCGGTTTGCAGATAAGATGGAAAACCCCTGCATGATGTGCTCAGGGGTGACATCACTGTCTCTCTAGCACAATAATCTAAGCTAGGCTCGTAAAATAGAGCATCGACCCATCATGCCCACCCGCCATCGCCAACTGAGGATTCTCTCAAGGGTTGGGGTGTGGCTTCAAAGCAAATCCTAAAGGTTTTAGCTTATGTGGCTTAACCATTCACATGATTAAGATGATTAGTGTGAACCTGTATGAATGTTTAATGGGAGCTTTTTCACACTTCACACTTCACAGAACACAAGTGTACAGTCCTGCATAAGAGCCCGTACGCTTACTGTTACTCTGTTGTCATTAGTGAAACGGCCCACTTTTGTTTTATAATAAAAGGAGCATGCAGAGCGTGTGGGCTTGTTTCGCACATTTCTCACAACATTCTCACAAATGCTTGACGCAAGTCAGACCAGCAGCTAAAAATGCACCACCCTGTGCGCAGATGAACAAATACGCTGGAAAAAGAAAAGCCGATGGACTGCGAAGACAAGAGTCTAAGCACTTGTATATTCTTCTTAAATCTTTTTTATGTATTTGTTTCGATGTTTGGGAAGACAGATATACCCTGTGTAAGCGGTAGCACAACTATTCCTTTTCACTAGACAACAAGTAGGCCTAATTCAAAAAGTATTGGACTAGTTGTATTTTCCATAGTTAAAGCAAAAACTGATTAGTGAGTATGCTTCATATAAAGTGATATCAAAGTGGGAAAAAAAAACAAAAGAAAACCTTCCAACAGGAGTCTTACACAAGGCGTAGTTGACTATAACTTTTGTTTCATCTAGTCTGAAGTGAAATACCATCTCCCTACACTTCTTTACAGTCTGCCTTGCTGTTTTTTCATCCTAAAGCTATCCCAAAGCAGAACACAACAGACACAAATATGCCAAAAAAGCCACCAGTGATCATTGTTTCATAAATGATTTATTGCAAAATACATTTCGTTTGCTCAAGGCATTTCCTCCTGACTAAGATGGAGCACAGAAGCATGGATCATCCGCCTGTCGCTAGCTAATGAAGGAAGGTGTCTGGTCAATAATGAAGGAAGACACAACAATCTGTCTCTTGATGGCTCATCTGTAATGAAATGTCTCAGCTTAATGAAATCACTCTGAGCCAATCCTTTAAAAGCTTAACAAACTGTATGTGATTGCATACAGTGATGCTGCACATTTATAAAATTCTGGCAATCAATACAGATTATTCGCATGTTAGATTCACTAAACCGGTGCAGGAAAGTGCAGCATATTGTGGAATGGCGTGTTGCTTCTGGTGTACAGTTGTCTTAAAAAGTACAGAGATTTAGCTGGAAGCAAAGATCACATGGGCTTTATTCTCTTTTTCATTAGCCAATGACACATCTAGGTACCTTATCATGAATCAGTTTGCTAGTTTATCTGTGTAGGGCCATGTAGAATTGATTATATTTTTTATATCACAGCCAAACATAGTAGAAAGCCTAAAACAGAATGTTTAGGGTAAAGCAATGAGAAGTTTATATATAACAATAAAGCCGCACCCATTAAACACCTCAAATGTAACGTACATCTATCAGGATCAGGTACAGGTTTCCGACAGGGCTTGGTCTGCGCTAGAGTACATCTGGTCTTAGCAAAAGTGTATTAAGTCGCCGTAAAAAAAACCCGTTTGGAAAACTGACTTCCCATCCGGAATGCTTGTTTGTGTTTGGATGCGTCTCCTGTCACTCATTTTATAGACACTATACTCTACAAGCCACTGTAGATCCTGGAGGCGGAGCTTCAGGAATACGGGCGGGAATTATTCGAATAGAGTTTGATTAGAGTCTAAATTCGTTAGAGATTTAATCTTGAAAAAAAAAGGTAATCTGTTAGCACCTTTAAGTTTTCTGTAAGGAGACATTTATTTATCCTTTTTGAAAGGAGTCTCCACTTGGAACAGACAGCGGTAAAGCTGTAACAGAAGAAATAAAAGAGACTAAGTAATAACAGGATCTCACTTGATTTGCAGACATACCACAACGTTAAACAAAACTATGAACAGATAAAACACATGCCACGTAACTGTTTTTTCCTATAACTGCACATTCTGTCGCATTTTATTCCTTACTTATTTGACATGTACATTATCACTGTAGTCAAATTCTCATCGCTTCCTCTGAATTCTATTCAATCTCTTTATTCATATGATTGACACCCATAGCTGTGTTTGTAGATGGTGAATTTTAGCTAGCTAACTGAGAGCATATTGCTGCACACAAACACAAAGACTCTTACTTTTCCTGATACAGCTGACTAAACTATCTTCCTTCTCTGGTCGAAATCAGAAGCCTATTCAATCAATATATAGTTGACAAACTAATCAAATTCCGATTTGTAAATTCTTACCACTAGAGAAATTAATACGACGTGCAGAAAAAAAAAACTCTTAAAGCTTGTCACCTTTACCGTCACACATCTCAGTCATATATACCATAAAATGTCGTTCCCTTAGCCATTCTTGTGTTGATTTCATTTATGGCTTATTTCTGTATTTTATTGATTAATGTGAGTAAACCCTTAATAAACTCTCATTTCCTACTGTGGATATTACTTCTCGGTGATCCTCACCACTGTGCAGCAGTCATAAATATCATGTTGAAACATAAAACTAAATAAATAATTGCAGGAAAAAAAAAAAATGCACAGCTATGTTTATCTAGGCAAGCAAGTAATTACGCCTAAGCAAAAGTCATGCGCACAGAGTATGACAGAGTACAATGCCTGGCAAGTTTCCATTTCAGTAAAACTGTTGGCCGGCAAGAACAGTGTGACACTAGTGTAAACACGACGCACGCTAACTGAGCGCTGTCGTGTGTTTAGTCGTGTACACGTCCCATGTCCCGAGCTGTAGTACTGTCTCGGTGCTGCATTTGTCTGCTGTCTGAGGCCGGGTTGTGCTGACTGCGTCATCTTGAGCCTGTAACTCCTGACCTTGGTGATTTTGCAAAGCAGGAATGGAACTAATGAGGCGTTGTCGTGGAGAGACCATCATATCGACTCAGTCGAGAGAGAGAGAGAGAGAGAGAGAGAAAGAGAGAGAGAGAGGAGGAAAGATGGACACGAGGTGTCCCTGGTGTGCTGGCGAACCACACAGCCTTGGGCTGTAAAGCACAATTCAAGCATTATTTGACAAAAGTGTATTAGTTTCATTGCTTTCTCCTTTGTTATGTGCATCATTAAAACGATGGTGAGCAATGAAGAAAAAAAAAAAAAAAAGATTATTCCATGGATTAAGTCACAGTTGGCTGTGCTGATGCGGCTGGAAAAAAAAAAACAGCTGACAACAGTTGGTAAGGTGGGAAGTGAGTGCCGAGGTCCCATGGCTCCATTTCCATGGCAACAATGATGCTCTGGTAATGGCAGGAGAGTTCTAAACATTAAGCCCACAGTAGCTGTGTGTATGTGTGTGTGTGTGTGTGTGTGTGTGTGTGTGTGTGTGTGTGAGGGAGAGAAAGGACTTTTTAAAGGAAATGACTACATAAACACACTGCTTGTTTAACATTTTGTAACCCTTTTCTAGCATGTGGCAAGTGTTTCTTCCACTACTAGTCATGTTAATTTTATTTTTGGGGACGTGAAAAATAACAGAGTCACTCAGTTAGTGCAACATCAATGGTGTTTCAATTCGCTGCATTCTCAAAAGGCCTTACTGCTTTATCAATCGCAGTAAAATGTCTAAACCCGCGTGGCTATAAGCTGCCCTTATTGATTATACAAATAGATTTCTGTAAGGAATAATTCTGTGTGTTACATGGCCACAAAAACATGGTGCTTAATCATGTTCGGATTTATGAAGCCCATGAATCTAATGCAGCCAATTTTCCACAAAGCCACAAATACAGGCTCTAGCATAAGTTAATCAAAGATGAGCTCCTATAGTACTGTGTGCGCGACCGTTCTGCTGCTTTCTTTGCAGTGAAGCTGAACATCTGCTGCAGTCCTGCTTTATTCAGAGCTTACTTAGCAACTTGTCAATGTATATATATATATATGATAGACACCTTTAACACAGTCCTTATGGTGTACATGCAGACGATACATTCCCCTTGGGAAATTTACTATTTAGTTCAGCCATAAATACACACTATCAATCCATCCATCCATCAGCAGGACGCTTGTTAGTCAGCGTAGTGAAATGCTAATGGGACTAATATCTTATAACTAGGAGGCATTTTTACAATCTCGGCAGAACATATTTCATTTTTTTTTATACAGCAATGGACATAAATGCAAAATGTCCTTTTAACTGCTACACTCATTTGTCTTTCCAAATAATAAATTGACCTTCACCTAGTAAACAGTGCTCCAGGCATAATGTGGAACATATTTAAGAATAAAAATGAAAGCTTTGACTTTGGCATTTCAGGCTGAGTTCATGTGAGTGGGAACAGTGGGACGCTGCTGCTGCCAAGACTACAATAGCAACTATGTCAGCTCCACTGGGGGTTACCCGAACAGCACCAGGCCAGAGCTCACCTGACCTACTCGACTACACGCAAATCCAGAAATGAGAATATAGCCCTATTCAGATTGGGGTAATTATTTCCAGAGTATCTCTGGGATTTTAGTCCCGTGCGAATCTGTCGTGTCAGTAATTTTTTTTTCAGGCTGCATGTGCACGTGTCTGGAAAGCCGGATTTTACTTTCTATACAATATGCCCGGGTAATATATACACCGAGCAAATTGAGGTGTTAGTAAAGATTCCATTATATCCTGTGGAAAAAGAGGGGTTGCACTTTTTCTATGGTATAAACACACGCCAGGAAGAGCTCTTTCCTATTTCCATAAAACCAAGTACTGAACAATAAAACACACACGATTTTTAAAAATCTTCTGGGAATTTTAGGCAAGTTATTGAGTTTCTGGTATGGGTAGCCTACATACGTATTATGGTCATGTGACCTACTAATGATAAGGGGCAACTTGCGCAGCCACGCACCCTACAACACGTGCTTATAATACAGGTCAAACAATCAGCTTGTATTAAAATGAGGTGTTTGTAAGACGCATGGAATTTACATGCATTGTGAAGACATTCCATCTGTGATTTATGCAGAGATTGCTCATCCCGTCATCATATCTATCATAATTATTACAGACCTCCTCCAGCAACATTACTTAACATCCGTCATATGTCTAGAAATCTGATCCTGTCTGAACAGTACTTATGACCAGAAGCAGATTTCAGGAAAATACCAGTTTTTATTTCATAATGTAATGTGAAACATTAGAAATATCAAATCAAATGTAGAGATCAGGGAACATTATTCCTGGCACAACAACCTAAATCTCAAAAGAGACTCAAAACTACTGATATTTAAATTGGCTCCCATAGACTCCCACTATATGTTCTTCTATACAGTACCTTCCCCTTAATAAGATCATCCCTCACCTCAAGGTGAGTCATTTGTCTATGAGCTAAGGAAGGATTAACATCCCCACGCTATGGCTGAGGACATGACTTGAGTTCTGTGTTTCATAGCAGGACAACATGTGTCCTGAAACGTGCATTCAGCCTCCCGTGGGCCTGGAGGACATAAATGGAGCACAATGTGGCACACAAAGTAGGCCTCACTCTCAGAAAAGCCTAGAACTGACCAAAGCTGCTGCATGGTGACACAGACGCACATGACCGCATGCGAATTCAAGCTACAGAGCAAGCTCAAATGAATCTAATCTACAATGCAAGCACTTGTTTTGTGTAACTACTTTCGCTGAATGGTACGAGCTCCTGTGGTTAAGCCTCTGCGGAGAAGTCTATTAATTAGCCGATCACCGCATCTGCTCCTCGAAATGGCAGTTTGGATCAATCGATGGACTACAAGCTGCGGTTTCAGCCGAGGCTGCATAATGCATGAGGTCTAGCCCACCTACAAGCACTCAGTCCTGCCTTCCTGACGTTTCTCCACCTCTTTCTTAAACCCCTGCGATACGCATCGGTACTCCCAATCATCCCCTTCCTCTCTTCCTCCTCCCCTGATCTGTCCTCCACAGCCCCATCCGTTCAGTCCAGGTTTCTGAGCGCGACGCCACTGCAGCAACCCCCTCCTTCTACCTCCTCCTCCTCCTCCACCTGCTTCCACATGCTGTCCTGGTGGATTCATGCGCACTGAGAGCGCTGCAGCATCTACAACAGACAATTACTCAGGCCATATTTACGAGATCTGCCTGATCCGGACTTGTTTCTTTCTTAGACGACCAAACACGTGACGTCACCAATTACAGCCCGACGTGCCCTTATTTCTGCACGTGACTCGTGGAGCTCCATGGACAATTTCACACGAGACGCTTCTCCCTAACACAGCAGGCCTGGGTAAGGCCTCTTCGTGTAGTTTCACTCATGCACTGTAGCTGAAGCGATCTCACGGATCCGATCAGCTAAGAAGAGCTGGCACGATCGTGCATTCATAAAAGCAGTGTTAATGCTCCTCATGGGCTGTTTCATAACAAGTGCTCCCACAAACCCTGCTGTGGTTTAATCTCTGCTGTGTGGCCAGGCTCCTAACATCCAACCTTTACAAGCTCCAGTTGCTTTCTCTAACCCTTCAGCACTTTTAAAGATCAGGGTGGAACATGTGCCAGAGATCCCTGTGTGAAAATAAAGCAGGACGACAGCAGCCGCCTTCACGCCTCCTGAATATTAATGAATTTATCCCTACTGCCCTCATCACATCCCACCATCCCATCAAGTACACCTTCCACCCAGAACCACCGAGCAAGCTCTGAGCCTCCGGATGTGCCGTGCGCCTGGTCACTGGTTCAGCACTGAGGGCACAAAACACCAGCACGCGCACACCCCACATATTTGGCAAGTCATTGTTACCAGCCAGAGCAGAAAGCTACCCGATCTGTGCCTGAATAACAATGTCTAAACGCGGCTCGCGCGCGCACACGCGCATGCACACGCGCACACACGCGCGCACACGCACACGCGTTCACGCACGCGCACACTTCACATTGATAATATTAATCTGGAAATAAAAAGAGCGACCTGATCCAATTACAGTGTGTGTTTTTTGCTCTTCTCTGTCTGCTGCTACTGCTAATAATAATAATAATAATAATGATAATGATAATAATGATAATGGCTGCATACTCGATGCGATCGCGCTGTCAACAAAAGGCAGCGAGGCCCTGAGCAGTTGCTCTAGGGAAACGCTTTGAGCAGGCTGAGGTTGTGGACAGGGCTCTGAGGTTAGATGTTTGCTGCACCTGATTGAGATGCTCTACATGACATCATCTCTCAGCAGCAGCAGCAGCAGCACTGGAGGCCACAGCGCGGGGAATAAAGCACAGATGGGGATGGGGGCTGAGAGCCATTGTGGACAGATGATGAAGCTTTCTCCTCCACTCACCAGATTCAGCACGGTCTCGACGATGTCCCGGTTGCTGACCTCGCCGACCTGGATGAGGCCGATCAGCACGGCGAACTTCATGCGGATGTTGCGGATCGGAACCGCGGGGTTGATGACGCCAGCCGGCAGCACAACGGAGCCCGAGCCGGACACCATCGCGTCCCCGCCGGCCGCGGCTTCTCGCTCCGCCAGCGGCGCCGGAAGCGGCTTGTCGCTCGCCATTTCCAGCCCAAATCCCGAAAATAAGGAGCGGCCGCCTCGCTCTCACCTGCTTCGCGTCACCGACTGGCTTTGCAACCGCATGAAAATTGAATTAGCGAAAAAGAACAACAGAAACCGCTAAGCAAATTACACCGACTTGGACCGCTGCTGTTTAATCCCGTCTGTCCTTTTCCGGGAAGCATACAAGCCCCGAAAGCGTACTTTCTCTGCGTTTGCTGAAACGGTCCTCTCACGCTGCTTCTCCCTCTGTCCTCCTTTATCTGAAAGCCCAGTGAAACGATGCGGTCTCCGGCTGTGTGGTCCTGCTCAGGACGCCATGTTCACGCCCCCTGGCTGCGGTAGCGAGCACTGCGCCTGCGCAGTAGCGGGCTGCTCAGCGGGCCGTGGCTCAATCCCAAACACATCGCTCCCTATATAAAGCGCGCTACGGAGGCTACGAAATAATCGATTTTACACTCTGGGCAAGTGCACTATGTGACAAAACAGGGAGCAATTTGAGGTGGAGCCCATAAAGGTGGGGACCGTGCAGGAGCACGTGCGAGATCTGATATTAATAGTAATCTAAGAATAGACAAATGATAACATGCTCCATGGTGACGAATGTGATGAAATATTTTCTAATGAGATATGAGAAATATGTGAATCGGTCGAATAGTTACATGAGATTATGGTTAACATTCTCTCTTTCTCTGACACTGATCTTCATAACACAAACACACACACACACAGGTCCGAAACTGTCTGGAAGACGTTCAGAGCGGAAACGTCCATCCGGGACACTTACAGGTCACGTCTGTGTCACGTGGTCCAGACACTAACCTGTATGTTCAATGCAGCTTCAGTACCAGGACCCATTTTAAAGGTCATTTGTGGACATGAAAAATATTCAGATCCTGAAAGTCTTGTCATGGTCTGTGAATGTCCAGTTAAGATCATATGTGAACATCTGAATCAAGACAAAAATTCCAAAATCTCAGAACCATTGACATCAGTTATAATATATTTTTAATTAACATAAATAAGTTGTATGGCTTTTATTTGATAAAGGTTTTATATTTAGTAATATGTTATAATTTCCATCCCCAAAAATTAATCATCTTTTTTCATCTCCTGATGAAAGTGCTCACAACAGACAACTTTATGAAAAAAATTGGAAGACTGAACATGGAGTCATCAGCTGTCATCTCTGTTATCTCACCTGGAATTATCTTAACCTGTTTTAATATTATCCTGAGAAGACAAGCCGAAATCATGTTTATCATAAGCAGCATCCACATCAGTCTGTCTAGTTATGTCACAGCAACAGGAACTTCATCGCCGCTCTTGACTCGACTGATCACTGCTTTCTCTTACAAATATTCACAAATAATCACAAATTATTGCAGAGAGTATTGTTCTGTTGGCTAAATTCCCCATTTATTGATTCAAGCATTGCAACTTTGTCCACTGCCAAGCAATGGTGTATGTGCATCTTTGATAATTTGACAGCTGACATTTGGATTGTTTGCAAACTGTATCCATTAGGGTCATGTCCATTTTACTATGGCCTGGAATCACGAACTTGATCAAAGCATGACATTTGTTAGACACACATAGCTAGCAAGCTAGCAACTGAGTGACTAAAAAGACATTCTGAGACATTCTTTTGTTCAGCCAGTGTCTAATCTCCCTGGAAGCCAAAGGCAAACACCAGCCATCTGCATTAAACATCACAGAGAAGCAATATCCAGTTCAAATGTCCCCTGCACTGCCTACACAGTGATGCCGATGCAGAGGCTCACACTCTGCAGGCCTCCTTATAGTCTGAGAGCTGATTCTCCCTCCTACTCCTCATCCATTTCTAGTCTGACAGTGAACCAATAATTGAGCTGTGATGGCTTCAGCAGCATCCAGAATTGAATCTGAATTAGCCTCTACCAGCTTGAATAACAAGTATCTCTGGAAAGGCTCTAAACAGGCCATGATAACCACTCTCTATATAGCTGTAACCTGGATTGGACTTGATGCCAACATGCAGGTCATAACACCCAATGTGCTCTTCCAAATGACACCAATCACAAAAGATTTTACCGTGCCAGTCCACTAGGTCAGGACGCACTGGCCATGACATGCCTCACTGTCTCCTGTACGCAATTCCATTTCCTCTGCTGATTCTGACCATGTTCCACAGAATTCAGCAAGCAGCCTGCAGAGCCCTTCTTCTTGCCCAGAACTGGGCTTCCTCCCTGAATAGACCTATTGTCTATTGTCTATTGTCTATAAATGAATAATGAAGGAATGATTTAGCACCCTTGGCCAAGTTGCCTAATAACCAACCAAGGAACTCAACCAACAGAAAAAAAATGATAACCTCTGATCAGCACTCATTTGAACAATTCTAGCATCTTCAATAGCTACTAGCAGGAGACGAAATACATGTTCAGAGCTCTGCTTCAGATTCCTCTAAATTCCTCCAAATAATCCCTCCCACTGATCCCACGCTAAAGTGGATAGCAAAAGACAGGTCCATTTTATCCAACACACATCACAACTCCTAGAAATAACATGAATTTCTATTCGTTATTTTGGGGCAAAAACATGTCTGTCATAAAATGGTGAATAGGTTTAGAGGAAACCTTCAGATGATAAGACTCACACTCATAAAAAAAGTAAGATATAGTTCGCTCAATAATACATTGGCCTTTAGCTGGCACATTTAAGCACCTATGAAGACTCCTGCCTTTGGCCTCCAAAAGTCCATCAAAGTTGTTCAAGATTACGCCACTGATCTATAAGATGCCAGGGGATGATTTAGATCATGGGCAGCTTAGGAAATAGCATCACTGCTCACCACTCTGTAATATAGACTTTCTTCTGTAAAGCATGTAGTTTGATTGACAGGTCTGATCTCCTCACAGCTGTAGCTCCGGACCAGAAACAGTGCTACTAAAACTACTCGTTTAATAGAGACCAAGTCAGCTTGGTCTTGTTACTCCATTCAGACTTGTTTTTGGTCTCATTCTGTTTTCCACCATTAGTAATTTCTAATTACTTCATAGTATTACAGGGTCCCTGGAGGACTTGTGGTTAGGCCACAGTACTCTCAACGCTGGGTTCGATTCCTGGCCAGGGAACCAACCCCCAGTCACTGGGGTTGCACACTACAGTGCACTCCCAGTGCCCAAGCCCGGATAAAACTGGGGAGGGTTGCGTCAGGAAGGGCATCCGGTGTAAAAACTGTACCAAACCAAACGTGTGTGGACCAATGATCCGCTGTGGTGACCCCTAACAGGAGCAGCTGAAACAAGAAGAAGAACATCATAGTATCACTTATTGTACAATCAATATTTATAGAAACACACAAAACCTTCAGATGTTTTGGGGATCCTCCTAATGGCAGGTAAGTGAAAAAAGTGATCAGTTAAAATCTCTCTCTTTTTTTGTTTTGTTTGCAAAGCCAGTCAATTTTAACAGTTTTATTTAAATTTAGTTCTCTCTGATCAAAATGACTTATCACAGCTGAGCTGTGTGTTTGTGTGTGGGGGGGTTTATGACACCATCAGTTTTATGTACAGGGACGCATCTGCTTCAGTGCATTTCCATCAGTGTCAGATAAAAAGAATCAGCTTGTGCAGTCACAGGTGGCAGCTCACAGATTTGCTTTCCACACTGCATTGTTAAAGGTGGATAAGAAAAGCAAGACTGGAACGAAAGAACTGCATTATTAATCTGCAGATAAAGAATAGAGCATACCACTGTGACACACACTAGATAGCAGGAGAGAAACTGGAACAAAAGATTTTTAAAAAATGTGTGCTGTCAATAAACTAAGACAGTAACAGAATATTTATGTGTGTTTCAAACTTTAAACAAAAAGAAATTTTAAAAAATTACATTTACACAGATAAATATGCAAGCATATATGCACCCCCCCCCACACACACGCACACACACACAAACACACAAACACACTCTCACACCCAAAAATACACGTACACATGCACATACATTCCTTCATGCAGCTTAACAGCTTAATTTCTTCTGCCGCATTTCCAGTGTTAAAGTAGCTAATAACACCATTATTCAGTGATGTTTTTTTCTATGGTAAGAGGGAGCATGAACACTAATATACAGTAATCAAAGGATTTTAAGTGTTCCTAATAATATTAGTGTGTATGCATAATAATATTCTACTGAACAATGAAAACTAAATCATAGGCTATAAAACGTGAAATATTTCTGGAAAAATCCTTTCATGATTTAATTTAATTGAGCAGCCTGGCCAAAGTGTCAAAACATTTTCACTACAGCAGCATTACAATATACCTTTCAGACAGGGGGAGCTAAAAAAAAACTCATCTGAGTTGGAATTCTGTCATTATCCATAAGAACCTTCTTATTACATTCGTTTACCGTTATCTTCATATTGTCAGGTTGTATATTCATGCAATCTGGATTTCTTGATGAGGATAAACATGTAGGTGCTTCTGTCTTTTCTGTAGTGTAATGACTTCATGTATCAAAGCAATTTATTATTTGGTACAGATATAATATACAGCTCCAGGGTTCAGTCCTGAGGTGTGTTTACTGCCTGTATGGAGTTTCGCATGTTCACACTGTGTTCACGTGGATTTGGTTCAGGTTCTCTGGTTTTCTCCCACCTCCCAAAATCATACCTGCAGGAAGACTGGCTATGCTAAATTGCCTAAAGGTGTGAATGAGTGTGTGAATGCAATGGGCAGCTGCCCCATTTAGGGTGAATTACCTTGTGCCCAGTGTTCTTGAAATAGTCTCTGGAAGTGGGTCATCAGCCTGTGACTAAACCCAAAATACCACAGACAGTGATGCATCCTCACCTCAGCAAGGGGGACACAAGCCCTAACTCGCCGGAGGCACAAGGCTTTTCTCAAAAAAGGGGTCTGCTTGGAGAGAGTGAACACAGTCGCCTCATTCACTGGGGGGGTAGTGTGATGGTACAGAAGCACAGGAAGCGTGTGGAGCCCCAGTATGAGAGTAGAACACCTCAACTAGCTGAAAGCAAGGGTGGTTTAACTATCAAATTCTTCTTGCTGGTTCTAAGTGATCAGAACATGCTGGTATTTTATGGCAATCCTGAACATCTGAGATATATATATATATATATATATATATATATATATATATATATATATATATATATAAATCACCAGGATGACACGTGGTCAGATGGTACATTCTGCCACCCAAAACAAACTTCTCAGGTGGGGCTTCCCTCCATTAGCCTCACTTGGATGCCACAATGGTGCAGTGGATGCACTGTTGAGACAGCGCATACAGCCGGGAGAGTGGCGTCTGTTCTGAGGAAATTGTTCTGTGGTGAATGCTGTGCACTCAGTTTAATCTTAATCCAGTGCACTTGCTGGTTCCTAACGTACAAGCCTTTCTACAGAGATTGTACAGAGGCAGCCATTGAAGCACGTCACAGCACCATGCATAAAGTTTCACTGGGGCTCATAAACTTGTCACCATCTTTCTAAAGGGAACAAGGCTTGCTCCCAAGAGCCCAGAGTGAGATCTCACTCTTGTACTGAAGTCTCTTTAGACATCCCCTTATGAGCCCATGCAGGATGCTGAACTGAAATGGGTCATTCTATAGACTGCTTTTTTTGCTAAGCAATCACTTCAGCAAAAAGACTAGGAGAACTACATGCCTTAGTGATAAGCTCAGCTTGTATGCACTGGCTGGGATTTGACTCTGGAATAACTTTGTAGTTGAACACAGGTTTTATACCCAAAGTCATATCACCCACTTCTGTTAACCAATCCAATGACCATGCAGTAATCCATGATGGGGAACCTGCTTGAGCGTTCCTTATTATGCCCAGTACACACTTTAGGGTATTATTTGCACTGGACATCAGCAATTCAATCATCAGATCAACTGTTTGTCTATTACGGGGAAAGACACAGGGCGCTCCCTCATCTAAACAGAGACTAGCGCACTGGATGGTGGACGTCATCACAAACTTAGGCTAAGTTTCACTCACTCTCACTTGCTTTTCGTAACCTCAAACTCATTCACACCTACGTACAACTTAGTGTTGAAAATGAACTAATTACATGTACTTTTAGCCATAGTGGGAACGACCACAAATCGTGAAAACAATATTGTTTGCCATAGAAACCTTAGAAAATAGTAAGCTTTTAACATAGATTTTAGCCATGAATTAATAGTCAAAGGAAACTCAACATACAGAATTTTGCCCCAAAACACTGGTTCTCCCCAAAATCTACACTTGGTGTAAGTAGGTACACACCAAGAAACAGATGCTTTATTTGCCATATCATAAAAACCGGCACACTAGCACACTGGCTTTTCACTGATTCAACAAAGAGAGCTACATAAAGGTCTTAACTGCTTCCTATTGTCTGATAAGATGAAAGCTCTTTTATTCCCATCTGCCTCTCTTTTGTCCACTAGTCAAGTGGAGCACTTACAGCGCAGTGCCTGGCTGGTACTCCCTGATTTCCAGCATGTAGGCTGAACATCACAGTGCCGAATTTGTTCCAGAAAATATCTCCCATGCATATAGATGCTTATTTGGATGTGTGTATTCAGGACACAAGCATAAAATACACATAATTGTCTTTCTGCAATTAAAATTGACTTTAAGCTAGCTTGGGGGGCATAGTGGTGCAATGGGTAGTGTTGCTGCGTCACAGTTCCAGGGTTCTCAGGTTTGCTCCTGAGCTTGGGTGACTGTCTGTGTGGAGTTTCTTTTATATTCCCCTCATGTTTATGGGGGTTTCTCTGGGTTCCCAGCCTCCCAAAAAATGTCAGGAGGTGGACTGGTGTCTCTAAATTTCCCCTAGGTGTGTATACTGTATGCCCTGTGATGGACTGCCATTACATCCAGAGTGGACTCCCAAGACCCTGACCTGGATAAAGACATTACTCTAGATGAATGAATTAATGAATTAAGGTAGTATAGGCTGTTTACTCTTAGTCTTGTCCTGAGGAAAGTGTTGGAAGGGATCTATGAGTATAAAAGCCAGCATCCAGCACAGGCCACAGAGGACAGAGGTCAGAGGACAGGGCCTGGAGGACAGTGGAACTCTCTATTAAGTCTGGCTCCTGTCAAAGTTTTACCTCACAGTCATAGGGAACTTTTTCCCACTTCTGTGTCCTCTGGCTGCTCATTAGGAGTCTACACTCAGTTCTATAAAGCACTGTAAAAGTACTTTTACAAGCTACTCCTAATAAAATCAAACTCAGTCCAACTGAAATACATGAATGCTACATCATGACTGAAATTCTGACTACACAAAGAAACACTGTGGCAAATGTCTCAGTTTAGCTCAATTTAGGAGTGGGTGCTGAACGCCAACAGCTTACATCTGCTGTTTACACACACACACACACACACACACACACACAAATCCTACCTGCAGGCTTTTAAATGCCTTTTAATAAAATATAGAGTTGCAAGAAAAAACATGACATACTTTTAGCTATTTAGCTATACCACCAGCCTAATGTGCAAAAAAAAAAAAAAAAAAAAAAAAAAAAACACCCTGTGATAATTATACTGGACCCCAAATCCATATTATACACCACCAAAAAAACTCACTAAAACTTATTTTATTTTGAAATCAGTATATTCTGCTGTTATAGTTAGATATAGATATAGTGCATATAAATATAGTAAAAAAAATCATTTAAGTTTGGTTTATATATTTTCTATTGTTGTTATATTCTTGTGTATCAATTAAGGTGTATTTATTTTAATATTAAATATTGCAGTAAAACTGTAGTGACAATGTGGACTCAATTTTAGCATTTAGATTTCTATTTCAGTGATGCTTTGGAAATAATGTGATCATGATGGTACAGCTTACAGAATGGAGTTGAATTGAATTTAATCAAGAGAGAGAGAGAGAGAGAGAGAGAGAGAGACACAGAGAGAGAGAGAGAGAGACAGAGAGAGAGAGAGACACACAGAGAGAGAGAGAGAGAGACAGAGAGAGAGAGAGAGAGAGAGAGAGAGAGAGGTATTAAATGTCATGGATATGAACAGTGTGGATATTTGTGTATGCTAATGCATTTGTGTATACTTGTGTTCTCTGTGTGTGTGCGTGTGTGTGTCCTCCAGTAGGATATTACATGCCACAGGCAACGTAGGTTTCCTCTGTTCTGTCAAAGCGAAGGAAAACAGGACAGTGAGTCACAGGACAGCAGCAGAGACAAAGCAGCCAGTATCTAAACACTGCACTGTCTGCTTTCCAACTCAGTGTCATGGTACAGAAATGAGCCGTGCATATAAACGTTTTAGTGTATAATAAAAAGAAAAAAAAAAGCCAGTGTTGGATCGACCACATGGTGTGTTTTCTTTGGTTGTGCTGGTACATATTGGTATATCTAATGAACCTTAAACTGATTGATGGCTTGCAGTTTACATTTACAGCATTTGGCAGATGTCCTTATCCGGAATGATTTACAGTACTGTGTACTACTCTTCTGGAAATTTGTCTTCCTCTGATTGTAGGATTGTTTTGTTCGTGACTAGTGTGTGTGTAGCACTCCTGAGTAATAGCGTTCAGTCCAGTCCTCATGTTTAGCCATGACTCTCACTGTTCCTCCTACAGTAATCTTGCACTTGATCTCACAGCACGTGTTTCACTGTCATCTCCTCTGTGCTTGTAATATACACCTATAAACCACTGTAAATCTAAACGCAAATAAAATCATGCAGGTTTACAGTGTGATTACTGCTGTGAAGATATGAACTGAACAAAAGCAAGACCAAACCATAGGTGTGTGTAGTCATATTCTCCTCCTGAACCATTACATGATACAGTGATCTGGGTTTTGTTCACTGTACCATTTGTGAAGATCTAACAAAAGGCAAAAAAGGAAGAGGGATGAGCAGAGAGAAGGTAGCCACGGCAACTGTATGTCTCCCTCTCTTGATGCTCCTGAAGAAGAGAAAATGAGAGAGAGAGAAAGAGAGAGAGAGAATTAACCCACTCAGTATTCATAGTAATTGCACAACTTAGCTTGAAGTGTATTTTACTTTAAATTACGGGTTTGAGATTAATTTTACCATCAAATATTCAGAGATATGACAAAAAAAAAGGCAGGAATATGAATGGCCTTTTATAGTGAAGACAGACCAGACATTTCAAGACAAAGAAAGACACATGCACACATTCATGCACTCACACACACACATACACACACACACACACATATAAATAGTTTATCTTTGATCTTTTATTAATGTACTTATGGCACATTAGAGTGAAAGCACATTTACTTTACAGTCATGTTTTAAATGTTTCCATAGACCAGGTGTACAGTGCCTCCAGAAAGTATTCACCCCCGAGTGAATATTTCTCTTTTTGCTGTATTGCAACATAACTTTTTTCTGACTCTCTACAGAAATAAAATGAAAAAGTATTTAGATGTCCTCAGAATTATTTTAAAACTATAAAGTCTAAAACCTGCATAACTGACAAGTATTCACCCCCCCTTTCTTTTAGCAATCTAAATTAGGACTAGAATTCATTTAAGAGCTCACACAAAATATGTTAAACGGGGTATACTGTACCTCTGTTCATTTTAAGTCCACCTGTCTCCAACTGTATGCCTGCATAGTTAATATCTGACTCTGGGAGGTCTCACAGCTAAAATGGCAGATCAGATCTATTCTGCGGTCATGAGGACCAAGGAACTGCCCGTGACGCGTCGAGATAAAGTTGTTAGGACAAAAGCTGGAGAAGGTTATAAAAAGATCAGCAAAACCATGAACCTTCTTAGGAGCACTGCAACAGTATAAAAAGTGGGAAAAAAAACTTGGCACAACCCAGACACTACCAAGATCAGGCCAGGAGCGTTCAGGCAAGAAAGGCAATTGTCAGAGAAGTGTCCAAGAGTTACAGAGTTTACTGGCTGAAATAGGAGTGTAGACCTCAACAATATCATCAGCACTTCACAGATCTGGCTTCTATGGGAGAGTGGCCAGAAGGAAGCCACTTCTGGGAAAGGCCATGTTAGAAAATCTGAGAGCTTTTGGAAAAAGATTTTGTGGTCCGGTGAGACTAAAGTTGAGCCACTTTGTCTAAAACCAAAGAATAGTGTTTGGTGCAAACCAAATACAGCCCAAAACCCAGGTAAAACCATTCCTATGACCAGGCACGGTGGTGGTAGCATCATGCTCTGGGGCTGCTTTTCAGCAGGAGGAACTTGAAAGCATGTTGCCATCACAGGCAACATGGATGGAGCCAAATATTAATAAATTGTTAAGGAGAACCTCTTCCAGTCAGCCAGCCATCTGCATTTAGGGTGAAAATAAGTTTCAACAGGACAATGAGCCAAAGCACAGGGCAAAAACTACAAAGGAATGGCTTGGAAAAAAGAAGGCTTGTGTTTTGGAATGACCGAGTCAAAGCTTAAATCCAATCAAAAATCTGTGGCATGACCTAAAAATTGCTGTCTGTCACAGATTTTATTGTAGAAGTAGCAACACAACCAACCAAAACAGTGAAAACAAGAACTATAAACATGAACTATGTATACAAGGCAAAAACAGGCAGACTATGATCACATTACACCCCCCCCCAACGCATTACACACACACACACACACACACACACACACACACACACACCCCCCAACGCATCTCACACACACACACCGCAACGCATTACACCCCCCACCCCCCAACGCACCTCACACACACACACCCCCCAACACATTACACCCCCCCCCCCCAACGCATTACACACACACCCCCCAACGCATCTCACACACACACCCCCAACACATTACACCCCCTAACGCAGAAATAATCACTGGCTGGTGAGCACTTTACGGAGGCACTGTATATGTGTGAGCAGCTTAGTGGAGAAATGTGACTGTGCATAGTGTGTGTGTGTGTGTGTGTGTGTGTGTGTCACAGCTGTTTAGGACCTGTCTGTGCCCAATGGGGTAAAATGTGTTAAGTGCAGGCCAGTGAATTATACACACCATCTGATTAGCAAGACTCTTCTCCCCTGTGTATCTCCTAGCATCTTTCACCCATGGAGTGTGTGTGCGTGTGTGTGTGCGTGTGTGTGTGTGTGTGTGTGTAGAGATTTTTGATTGATGATACAAACTACCCCAAATGTATCTAGATGAACTCAATATATGGCAATTGAAAATATGTCAACATATAAAATGCAGAGCAACATTTAACACATTAATATATTTTATAAGGGGGACTGAGCGCACTGAAGTGCCATTTGTGATATGATGGTAAATGTTAACATTATGGAGCATGATAGATTATACTAACGCTAAGGATCCTTCAAACTACACTGGTAGTTGGCACTCAATCAGGAAGGGTCAATCAATTATACTCTCTTTCGCTTCTAATATATTATTGTACCAGAAAGTTTAGTCTGCAGGTTACACTGCTGCTATATCTTTATCCTGTGTGTGTTAATATGAGCTGCAACAAGATTACAGCTACTTCGCCTGCTAACTAGCGGCTAGTTCAGTGCTAGAGGAAAGGATGCTGAATTATACTGGACATCATGTGAGATCTTTTAAATACTGATTACACATCCACTGTTTTTTGCAGCATGCTGGATAAATCCGGATCGGTCAGCATGCTGCTATATCTCTGTTTGCTCCCTGATGAGTCCCAGCATTTGGCAGCTGAGGTGATCAGTCTTTGTTAAGTTTTTGGTGCTAACTGAGAACTTTGAGCTGCAGAGCGCTTTGGTGTGAGTACCTGCTCTAAAATCAGTGCTAGTTTACATGATGCCTCCATAGTGGTGCAGCGAGTAGCATTACTGCCTCAGAGCTCCAGGGTGCCAGGGTTTGATCCTGAGCTCGGGAGAGTTCTGCATGTTCTCCTTGTGTACATGTGAGTTTCTTTTTGGTTTCCCACTGCCCAAAAACATGCTGTTAGTTTAGATTGGCTATGGTAAATTGATCCTAGGTGTGAATGTGCCTCCGGGGTGAATTACACCCAGTGTTCCCAGAATAGGCTCTGGATCGACTGACCAGGATAAAAGTGTGAACTGGGTCCAGCGTGAGCTGATCACTTGCGCCATCCTTGGTGGTGGTTACGTGTGAACACATTACATGTGTAGTGTGAACTTTGAGTCATAAACCAACATTGATGAATCCCCTAGTCAGCTGCACCATGGGCCGAACCTGAAAATTCAATCACAAGTGGAGGAAACACATCAAACTCAATTTATATTTTTAATATTTTTATATTTCTATATTTTATTTACATTATTAATATTATATTTTTATTTCTTGCATTTTACTGTTACTGTACTAAGCACCAGTACACCAAGACAAATTCTTTGTACATGTAAACCTATGGTACTTGGCAATAAAGGTGATTCTAATTCTGATTCATATTTCAGACACAAGGAAAAGGCACCAGATCCTAAAAAGAGAGATGTAGCACTATTAAACATATGCAATTTTTTCCCTTTTAGGAAGTGTTAGGACATAATTTCTGTATGAAACTGCCAACATAATCGTTTCTTCTGGTTTTATACAACTACAATTTCAACATTTTATAATTTTCTAATACCCCAAAAAGCATATCTTTATATGCTTAAATATTAGCTATACAAACTATATTTATGTAAATGTGTGTAAATTCATGCAAAACCTCATATGACCTCTTGATACCAAGTGTTTGTGTGCTAACAGGTGGAGGTCATGTGACATGTTTTTAATGTATTTTTCATATTTACAAAGACTGGTCATTTTAACACTCATATTTGACCTTGTTACTATCAGATCAGAGTGTGACCTGATCAATATAAATATGATACTTAAAATTATTAGAGATATTTGGTCAAGGTCAGAAAATTATTTTGCATAAAAATCGTACTTTCCATTCTATATACCTCAGTTCTATGCTCATGGTGCTTCGATTGAGCTCATCGAATACAATCAAACTCAAAATATGTCATACACTTAGGACTGTCACGTATTGCCATCTCCCTTAGCACACACACATGCTGAGTGTTTGAATGGGTTTGTGGCTCCCAGCGATCCAGCTTCTTGTAAGAGGAGAGAAGAGACATTAGAAGACAGGAGGCACCTCCATTAAGATTTATTGCCTGTGGATGTCCTCTACTTCACCCAGCTCTGCTTGTTTGGATGTATTACTCTGGGGTTGGATTAATCAGTAGTTCTGTTTAGGCATTTTGGTTTCGTGAACACACAAGATGTTTAGAAATGCTGCTTTAACCAATAAACCGTGATCACCTGCAGACATGCAGCCAGTTAGATATGCTGTTTTGCTGGGGAAAAAAAAACCCTCATGAAAGGAGCCTGGGATAATGGGGGCAGTTTTCATGCTTCAACACTGCCCTCTAGTGGTCAAGCAGGAAGTGAATTCCAGACAACAATAAGTGGCCAGACTCCATGCTGGGTATTATCATAAAGGAAATGCAGATGCCTTAGGTTGGCTGTAACTTACTTTATTTTCAATTGATATTTTAAATTTGTGATACTTGTCTGCATATGGCAGGTGATGTAAATACAAATATACACACAGTGCTGAGAAGGTTCATGTAAATGTACAGCAGGACAGAATTGAACATAAACCAAGGCCTGTCTTGAGCAAGTGTTTTAGTGCTATCAGTACTTTAAACTCTACTAACACTACATTTATTGTTTGCATTTCGTTTTTTTATTAAGTATGCCAACACTCTAACCAAACAAAACCAACCCTGCTGACCAAACACAGGCTGAGCTGGTTAAGCTGGTCGATCATCTTTGCTATCTGTTTGTGAAACGTTTCTGAGTTACTGCTACTAAAATTTTAACAGAAATAAAAGAGTAAGGCAGTTAGGAAATCTCAAACATTCACTTAATCAAGTAATGTAGCCTAACAGTCGTTTTTCCACACTTCTGTGTTACAAATGTAGAAGGGGAAGCAGTAGTGTTTTTAAAACTTTTGGTGAGATAGTGAACAATTGCAACTAACACAGCTTGTAATCACTGCAGAACCCCTAAATACACAAATAATTTACGCAAACATCTGTATTTGAGCTTTCACTCATTTCCCACAGATGTGCTCGAAATGGCTCTGTGCTGTTCTACAGATGAAGGCGAGCATTTTAAGATTTTAAGAGGCAGCACATACATCTGTAACCAGCAATTTAAAGAATCCGACTACTCAAAAACCTCTGGCTGTAAACACCTAAGCAGGCTATACCCATATACAGTCCCCTCCGAAAATATTGGAACAGCAAGGCCAATTCTTTTGTTTCTGCTATACACTGAAGACATTTGGGTTTGAGATCAAAAGATGAATATGAGACGATAGATCAGAATTTCAGCTTTCATTTCCTGATTTTTACATCTAGATGTATTAAACTTAGAACATAGCACCTTTGGTGACAGACAACCCAATTTTTAGGTGAGCAAAAGTATTGGAAGAGATAGTCTTAAAGTAAATAACACTTAGTATTTGGTTCCGTATCCCTTGCTTGCAATAACTGCATCAAGCTGGTGACCCACTGACATCACCAAACTGTTGCATTCTTCTTTTCTGATGCAGGTTTGTACCACAGTTTCTTTCAGTTGTTGTTTGTTTTCGGGGGTTTCTCCCTTTAGTGTCCTCTTCAGGAGGTGGATTGCCCTGTGGAGGTTGTTGGTGATGTCACTGTCTGTTATTTTCGGGTTTTTCTTCACAGCTTTCACAATGTTTCTCTCATTAACTGCTCTTGTATTCCTTGGCTGACGTGTTCAACGTCTGGTTGTCACTAGCCCAGTTTCTTTCTTTTATAGAAAGTTTTTGTATTGGCTATGCCCAATGCTTGTGCAATGGCTCTGATCGATTTTCTGTCTTTTCTCAGCTTCATCATAACTTGCTTTTCTCCCATAGACAGCTCTCTGGTCTTCTTGTTGGTTTATCCTTTTATCAACAAATGAAGTCTTCACAAGTGAAACCCAAAGCTTAAACCAAGAACAGACATTCAGAACTATGAACTGTTTAAGCAAATCAATCTAACAGGGCATACCTGTGCAACAAGAAACACTTGTCAGTCACATATTATAATATCTTTGATCACTTGTTCCTGAGCTCTGAGTGTGCATTCATGGCTTAGGAACAAGCTTTACAAATTTAGGGATGCCGATGTGTGTGTGCATGGTGGTCTCTGATGGACTGACATGCTTTTCAGGAAATATTGCTGCCTCGTGCCCAGTGTTCCTGGGATAGGCTTTGGCTCCACCATGACCCGGACCAGGATAAAGTGGTTACTGAAGATAAATGAATGAACTATTAGCTATAATAAAAAGTTAATCAGTCTTTCAGGTTAGTAACTGCCCAGAACATACACCATCACTGATTACATATTTTATCAAATTTTGTCAATCACCGTATTTATATATAATATTGGGTAAAACTGTGCTTAGAGATTAACCTCAATAATTCAGAGATTTATCCATGTTTAGAAATACAGACATATATAATAGAAAGTGAAAATAAGACATTGATGAAACAACGAAACATCCTTGCTTATGAATTATTATTATAAATAATGATGATTTCAATACTGAGCAAAATAGATGGGATGATGATTTTAGCCATTATCAGGTGGTCCTTTGACCATGGGTTAAAAATTTTACTTTTATGTTAATAAGTGGCCAAGTAATAAAATAAGGTTCTACTGGTTACAGAATAAAAATATGTGCACATACTTTCACACAAAGCAGAGGAACACAATAACCATGACTCAAGAGTGTTCAGAGGTTTTCATTTTATTCATTACAAATAGATGGTGACACACATACACACACACACCTACATGTAGGAAGGAGAAAGATACTGTGAATATCACTGTAAGGTTGCATACCACAGCCTGAAGGGCACAGCTAATCATCTTGGGCCATTTAAACATCTTCAGAAAGCTTCTTTGTGAAAAATAGGAAAAATCAATAGTTACTCTATAATGCCTGTGCATATTAGCTATATCTGTGCTGCTTTGAATGATAATAATTATCTGAATAGGGGAAATACCACCATCCTGTTGTTAGCTGCCTGTTAGGAGAGCTTTTAAAAGTTATTTAGCCTTGGAGGTCAAGTGTATTCACATTTAGTCTTTGAAAGAGATAGTCAAATGAACAAGCTTCCTGTAAGCTGTGCATTTGGTTACCTGATCATCATAATGAGATGATGGTATTTCCTTAATTCATAACTGTATCACTGGAAGCAGCACAGACAGAATGAACGCTTATTTATAAGATTTAGATAGCAAACTCAAATTTGCATTCGTTTGTTTGAAGGTGTGAAGTGTGTGAACGATACAGGAATGCAGCCTGGTAGCTTTCTGGTGGTTTTAAATGGCCCAGGTCAGCTTGGCACAGTACATAGCCTTTCGACTAGCTGTGTGCAGCTTCTCGGTTAGTATTCACGCCGCCTTTCTTCTTTCTGCAGCTTTGGAAGCTACTTTTTAGAGCCTGACACCAGTGACATGCACTGCCATATAGCTCACGTCCGTCTCATACACACACACACTCACGCACACTCACACCCCACTGGAGAGGCAGCCAACAGCGTATAGATTTTGGTATTGCATTATTTTCAACATATCAATATGACACACACAAAAAAAAAAACTATAAGCAAAGGAAGCAGGTAAATCTGCCTATTAGCCTCACTTATGTACAAAATATACTGTAAAATAGGTATATGTACACTTCTTCACATACACATGCAAATATATACAAGGACACAATTGGTTCTAGCTATACAGTATTTAAAAATGAATACAGACATGCTTCTCAGAAGCAGTGAAATGGATTAATGTCCTAGACATTGTATAGCATGGAAGCATAATAATGATAATAATAATAATAATAATAATAATAATAATAATAATAATAATAAACACTTATTCGGATGGATGCCCATGAGCTAAGATTAGGATTGGTGTATGCACACACATTTACAGGCAAATCCAGCTGAGAATTCACAGCTGGCTTTTTTTGCAGCTGTATTCAAAATCTGTCCCAATCAACTAATTTTCTTCCCATTCTTTGACTATTTAATGTGGCTCTCCGGGGTAAAATGAACCACAGAATACTAGTATATCCGGATAAAGAAATCTGAAATAGTTATACTATTTACATCGTGATATACTGATACAGATGATGATGCCACCAAAAAGTGTTATAGTAGATTTTTTTTTTTTAAACAGAGTGGACTTTTTAAAAGAACTTGTTGAAGTCAAGACACAAATCTTACACTCTGACATGGTAAACATTGACGTCAGGTAGTACGATTGTGATTTTCTTCCCACCGTTCCACACTTAATATGCATAATCACTGAAAATCATTTAAAATGATCTAACTATTGTTTCAATGGGAAATGCAACAGCATAAGTGATATTTTAGTGCAACACCAAACATTTTAATGAATCGTGCTTATTTACTCTGTAAGGATTGGGCTGAGGTGATGGTGAACGCAGCATCGGATGATTTAGCATAATCTAATCTATAGATATTAGTACAGTACTATGCTCGACAGATAGACATCTGCAGGTGTTAGCGCCAAGACGTGAAGATCTTTTCACAATGTCTGTATCTATAAGTTAAGCTGAGATGCTGCAGAGCCCCGTAGCACTTTCTCTCTGGGTCTTTATTTCCAATTATCACTCCATGTTCCTCATACAAAGTTCAACAAACAAAAACTCTGAAGCTGGCAGTTTTGACTATCCAAAAATAAGTGCCCTCCTTTAATCTTATGCCTGTGAAAATATTGTACAGTTAATTACAGCCATCAGATATGAGTTACACACTTCTGATAGCAATAAGTCAAAATACTCAACTCTGTGGTGAAATGCCTTTAGATGAAAAAGATAGATCTTTCAATTATACCACAAGTCCAGTTGTCTTGACTAGCACTAGTACTAGATATTTCAAATAAGACGGATGATTAAATACCTTCACAGGGGTTATAGCCAGATAAGTATCAGTGTTTCTTGAGAATACCTCTTTGGGCATTTTCATTTTAGCTAGGAAAATGTTTAATCATTCTTGTATTTCCAGCATTGACACCTACTAGAGATCCACCTTTCTCTTTCTCACTTTCATTTTTTCACCTTTCTCTTCATATTACTTCACTTGTTGCAGCATAAGAAGTTTGTCACATGGTCCGAACCCTGGTTCAAAACCTGATCCTGTCCCTGTTTCTGACCCTGTTCTCAGACCAAACCCTGATTCTTGTTCAAACCCTGGTCCTAAATGGGATCCTGGTACAAACCCTAATATCAACCCTGTTTGTAACCCTGATCCTGGTTCAAACCCTGGACTCCAGGCCTTCCTCCAGAGCCAGGCTCAGATCTTGGTCTCGGGGCCTTCAGTGTCCAGAGGTTGGAAGGAGTTGCGAATACGAGCTGCCTGGGCAGCACATATATGGCCAAAGGCTTTGTTATACCACTCAGGAGACTTCCCCCTTATGAAACAACATAGAAACAAGATTATTATTATTAGGACTATTTGCCCCTACTGAATTGTACACAATGCAAAGTCCAGATGGAATAAACATCTGTTTCCCATAGATCCCATAGATCTGTAATATACTTGGGTGGGGGTTGGGGAACCGTAGGTTGGGTGATATCATGTTCTGTTATGTTTAATATATATAATGTTACAGATATTTCAGGTATGATGTATACAACCAGGAGATATGAATGATACTAGGTACACACAAGTTCAAGAGATCAGTCCATGTTACTGCTCTGTAAGCAACTTTACTTTATTCCAGTGGACAGTTCTCTTTGTTGGTGATGTTTGGATATTGTCACGTGCTCCTCTGTTTCAGTGGAAAATGAGAGCATGCTAACATTAGAAGCTCCTCTGACAGACTGTACCTGTACCATGAATTTAAGCGAGCTGACTCCTAATGCCGGAGCTCGTCAGGTTCTTTACAACAGGAAGTTAACTAGCTAGCAATATAACTCATAGGGTGAATAATGTCCAAGCACTAAGAGGAAATGACAATATTTTACAATGTCTTATTTCCTGTGCTTTTTTCTTACATGATTTCAGAATCGGAACAGATTAATAAATTAATAAAAACAAATACTGAAAAAAATTACATCTTAAGTGAAAATATCTTGAATGTAGTAACATTTATCTTGTATTTCCTTATATAAGATTACAATAAACCACATATAAGATTATTAAACCTATTTCTAGACATTTGTTTGCTAATTTTAAGCATTTATTTCTAGAAAGAAGCAAAATTATCTGTCAATAGAATAAGAAAATGTAAAGCTTTATTAGTAAAAAAATGTCTGGAAATAGGTTTAAAAATCTTATATTTGGTTTATTATGATATTATAACAGAAAATACTAGATAAATTTGATCAGATGTCATTTCTGCAGGGTAGATACATTTTTTGCTAGCATACAAAAACATTTATGCTAGCAATGGTGAGCCTCTAGTGAAGATCACTGGGAATAATTTTAAGTATCTAGTCATTTTAGCTAGACAAAACTTATTGTTATGATCGCAGTGTTTCATTTAGAAGACAGCAAAAGAACAGCTGTCAGCTTGGTGATGGTTTCTAACATGCAATATCACAATAATTTAACCATCTCTTCTGAAAGAGCACTGACTCTCATTAAAAGCACCTACTTGAGGTCCACTCTGCAGATGTGTGTGAGTCTCGACTTTCCAGACCCACAGGGCTCAAGCAGGTAGTGTGACTCCAGGACGATGCCCCGAACCCCTCCCATAGATGCACTGTCCTCATGGTCAATAGAAACAGTCACTAATGCACACACACCCTTTGGTAGGTCTGTCTGCCACATCCTAAACAGAAGAAATATTTAAGTATGTAACAGTAAATAAATTCCATTCCAAACATTCAAAATATCACCCAAAATCTGTGAACACTGCTCCAAATCCATGAAAGAGAGGGACCGATAGACCTCCTATCCATATATGCACAGACACGTACAGCGGATATAAAAAGTCTACATGCCCCTGTAAAAAAAAGAAACCAAGATAAATTATGTCAGAACCTTTTCTACCTTTATTGTGGAATTGCAACCTATAAATTAAAGTGAAATAATAAGAATCATTTTAGGGAAACAGCCCTCTTCAGATCACCCCACAGATTTTTGATTGGATTTAGATCTGGACTCTGACTAGGCCATTCCAAATCCATGATCTTGTTTTGGTGAAGCCATTCCTTTGTTGATTTGGAGGTGTGCTTGGGGTCATTGTCATGCTGAAAGGTGAAATTCCCCTTCGTCTTAAGTGTTTTAACAGAAGCCTTAAGGTTTTCCACCAAAATTGACTGGTATTTGGAACTATTCATTATTCCTTCCACCCTGATTAAAGCCCCAGTTCCAGTTGAAAAAAAGCAGCCCCAAAGCATGATGCTGCCACCACCATGCTTCACCATATGGATGGTGTTCTTTTGATGATGTGCTGTGTTGTTTTGTACCAAATATATCTTTTTCAACTTCAAATTCAACTTCTCGTCAGACCATAAAAGAATATTCCACATGATTTTGGGAGATTGGAGGTATTTTTTTGCAAACTTTTGCTGGGCTTGGATTTTTTTTTTTTCGGTTAATAAAAGGACGCCCTGACCAAAAGCCCAGACATATGAAGAGTTCTGGAGATTGTTGTCACATGTGGGGAGCAATAGTACTTACCAGAAATTGCTGAACTTGCTGTAGGCCTCTTGGCAGCCTCTCTGACCAATTTACTCCTAGTCTTCTCATCAATTTTAGAGGAATGTCCTCTTCCTAGTAATGACGCTGTTTTGCCATATTTTCTCCACTTATTGATTATTGTCTTTACAGTGTTCCATGACATTTCTACTGCCTTGGACATTTTCTGTAACCCTCTCCTGATTGATATTTTTTAACAGTGAGATCTTGTACCTGCTTTGTAAGCTCATTGTGGCCCATGGCTTTTCCAGTTGGAAGTTACCAAGATGTCAGGACAATCCTATAGGAACGGCTGTGCTTTATTTGGGGTTAATGAGTCACTTTAACTGATGGTAGGTGTATACTAATTAGTATTTAACATGAGTTTGAATTTGATTGGTTGATTCTGAACACTGCCACATTCCCAATTATAAAAGGGTGTGCACACTTATGAAAGCTGGATATGGGATTTTTTTTTTGTCTTTCTTTGTCACTTGATTTTTATGCGTTGCAATTTCACAATAAAAGTGAAAAAGTTTCTGACGTGGTTTAACTTACTTTAACTTTTTTTACATCACAAAAGCCTGCCATGTTTCCAGGGGTGTGTAGACTTTTTATATCCACTGTACATACTGCTGCTGAGTATCATCCTGCCAAGTGCATATTTCATTAAGCTTAAGCAAAACGTCTCACTCAAAGGTGTCTACACAGTTGCAAACTAATTTCTCCAAATACGTGATTATCTGCCTTGCTATACTTTTACAGGGATTACTGGATCATTCTTAGAAAATGAAACAAAAACGATTTTTATTGTCATTTATAGCTTGTTAAAAGTCATTAAAAGTACTGTTATAACAGCGAGAAACAAGTACTGATTTTGGGGGAAGCATTTAAACTTGGTTTTAGGCTGTGAGATCTTAGTAGACTTTTAAGATGATTACTGGTTACACTGTACAAGATGATCCAAATAAAATCCTGGCTTTATTCAAGAAGACCGTGTCGGTGAGAAACTGTGTTCTCCATGTCAGATTATATAATAAAGATCCTCTAATGACCGACCCACAGTTAAAGAAAATTACTACCTTCTGCTTACGTCATCAATCACATGCTTGTGCAGAAAACAACAGAAATATTATTCAAAGTTTTTCTTTCCATTAACATGTTATGGCCACTACTGTATTTGTATCTGTCCTGTGAGTTTCGCATAATTCTCCTACTGGTGATTTTTAGATGCATGTTGTAGCAGCAGTCACACGCTAAGATTTTAATCAAAAATATTTGACGATTTGTCATTGCCGTTGGCTGTCTTTAGATGCAGTGGCAATACATCAGCCACCAGTGGGCACGTCACATTATGTGTTCCAAGATTGCCTATCAAACTCAACTCCGGACCAACAAATTCTTTTATGTGTGATTTCTGCCTGCAGTCAGTCCAAAAAAAAAAAAAAGCTGAAGAAATGAAACTATAAATGGTTTTTCAAAGATAATGCATGTAAAATGAAAATGCCTTGTGCTGCACAGAAATACAGGGATAGAGATGAGTATCAAAACACGTCTGTATATCTGAGGTAAACATACCTGAGTACCACAAAGTCTCTGCTGGGGTGAGGGGCCATGCTGTTGAGAGCATACTGATACACTTCAGTCTGCTTGTCCAGTGTTTCCAGAACTTTCCACTGTAGGAGATCATTGTCCCACAGGTGGCGCTCTCGCAGAACCCGGTTCAGCAGCACAGACGGCGGAGCCTCCACTTCAACCGAGATGCGCCACCGCCGCAGTGGAGTTCCGTCACCCACCTGAGAGACAGGAGGAGAAGTCAGTATCTGTGTGTGTGTGTGTGTGTGTGTGTGTGTGTGTGTGTGTCTGCGTTAATTCTAAAATCAGCCCGAGAACTACTTGTAGCAGCCTGACTTAAACTGTATGCTTAGTTTGAAAGGTATAAGCACCTATATAAGCATCATTATAAGCATCATATTCATTATGGAATATCACAATGCTTGGTCATGATTGGTCAGAAGGTGTTGATTAATTTTTTATAACAGCACAAATTGCATGGTAGCTCTGGGTGCAAGGCAACTCACAGATTTATATTAATGCTCTCGCATTAACGAATGCTTTATTATTTCTATAGTAAGAACTTACA
Organism: Pangasianodon hypophthalmus; assembly: GCF_027358585.1. NCBI lineage: Eukaryota > Metazoa > Chordata > Actinopteri > Siluriformes > Pangasiidae > Pangasianodon > Pangasianodon hypophthalmus. The sequence goes on from NC_069726.1 coordinate 10,136,737, forward strand.
CCAGGATTTGTATGGAAGACAGTCCACATAAATGGATTTAAAAAACATACAATTGTTGAAGTTTTCTTAGAGGAGATGCTTAGTAATCATTTACGGAAGGAGTCTCCAGTGTCAGTGATTTGTAACAGTCAGATATAAAGCTGATATGGAAAAGTCTTTTGGATTTTGTGCTTTGCAGTTTCTCTATAACATGAAAAGCTGCATTTTTTTGGGGAGAAAAAGAGATGCAGATGAGGGAACAACTGCATACAGCTGTTATAACATAAGTGATAACAGGAACTAAATTGTTCTGCATACATTCCATAACATTAAATGTAACTACAAATGAAGAAAACCATGATGTCCTGTTATTTTTTTTTTTTTAACAAAATCTCTTACCAAACTGATGTGGTATAAGAGGAATATTTTCGGACGTGCTGTTATTGGAAAACCAAACAGTTGATGATTTTCCAAAAACTGCACTCCAGTGTGTTTTATCCCTTACATATTATCATACAAAATTAGTAATTAAACACAGTAAGTAGTAATATATTGTGTTTCTTTAAATGAGTGGTACAACAGTTTTGCTATAAACTCAAAAGAGATAATAGATGATCTGGATGAAGTAAAGAGAACTTTAATGTTAGTACTATGTGTAACGCAAGTTACCTTTTTGAATGCGAGCTCCACGTTGTCGATAGTGGGTTGGCTGAGCCAGCACTTGGCCTTGTCTCTGGCCTCTTTTTGCAGGTTCTGGATCAGTCCCTCCATGTGGCAGCGATAGGAGCCTTCCTCCTCCTCTTCTTCTTCCATGTGTGGCTGTAGCTGTTTGCAAAGGTCATCCAGGGGGGGTGCTAGTACCTCAGCTTCCACATATGAGTTCCTTGACTGAGCAATCATCTCCTGAGGGACCTGTAGAGAAAAACAGTGATGTGATTCATATCCTGTGAGGAGGAAGCCTACTTTCTACTTTCTGTACTGGCATCAATACTGAAGTGAATGCGCAAATGTCATGTCAGCTGGACCTCACTGTGACATATGCACTATGCTGCATTACATCCTTTCTCTTACCATTTCATTTTTACAGGTTTTAAGAACATTTTTCTTACGAACAGTTTGGGATTAAACTGTACGAATAATACTTGTTAGGAAATTAATGTCATACTTTATTTTAACATTTTAAATTACAGTATGTATCATTTTAAATTTTTTTAAATTAGTTTTAAATATGAATAATAATATATGTCACAAGAATTACATTTACTGATTTCCAGAGTTTCTCTGTTTCTGTAGCTGAATGTCATTTACACAGTGCACTGTGTAGGTTATAGAAAATTGAGCTAAATATCAGTGACAAGAAAACATTACTGTGAGTAAATCTATAAAAATGAATCTGTAATATTTATACTAAAATTGTGATATTGCCTCCATGTTATTTTCTTTGCTTAGAGACATAATTTTATCCTATAATATATAACACACTGGGTAGAGCTACTGGCAGTGAATTTTCTGTCAGTGGCAATAAAATATTTGTATATTATACTGCCACTGACAGCAGCAATATCAGTATAATATAGGCTTTGAATTCAAAGGCAATCTTTGAGAGAATTTGACAGCCATACTGGAGAGCAGGACTTATTGAGAATAATAATATAAAAGTCTCAGTTGTCTAGATGATTGTTTTGCACTTTGTTTGAAGAGATGAGTCTAACCTCAAAGAGTCGGTTGCACTCGGTGATCATGTGGGCGAGCCCCTGAGTGGCAGCGAGGTTCTCATTAAGATCCTTTTGGTCAGGGCGTCCTGTGGCGTACTTCCGCTGGATTGACCTGTGAAAAAGAAGTTATTTAATGCTGCAGTAAAATAACTATAGGTGCATTCCCATCTTGTTCAAGAAGATAAACTGTCCGTTAGTCACCCTGTCTGTTGAAGCTAACTTATCCTTCTTTGATTCTAGCAACACTCCAGTAAAGAGCTAAGTAACAGCAGAGCTCGAGGCTATACTCAGAAAGAGAGAGAGAAAATTATATGCATGCCTGATACCTTGGTGAAAGGTTGTCATTCTTCATAATGTTCAGATGAAAGAGAGATGGCGCGAGGCACACAGCCAGGTTCATTGGCGTCATCTGGTTCTCCTCTACAGAGGAAGTGACATCACTCAGGAAACACAGCAGCGTCTGCAGCACTTCACGGTTCTCATCTGCCATTAGCATAATGGCGGCGCGCACTGCCTGCAAGCGCTGCTCTTTAGGGACGTCTAAAGAAAAAGACAACGAAGAAACACAATGAAGAAAGAAAGAGAGCGAGATCGGTGAGATGCTTTCTTCTGCTTCTTATGTTACGTGGTGTGTATTAGTGTGTGAGTCATTTTTAAACACACTTACGCTGATATATATGGAGGAAGGTCTCTCCGAGTTTGCTGGTGAGCAGTGGCTCAGGAAGGTCTCGGAAAAACTGCTTCACCATGTCGGCCACGTCGTATGCACACTGATCCTCGTAGTCTACACTCTCTGGAGAACTCTCACACATCTGTCTCAGAGCCTGGATCCGAGACTTCACCCCAGACTTACGGAAAAGCCCTACCTGAGAACAGAAAAGCCTTGAAAATGAGTACACTTTATCCTAGAACGTCGAGATCCATATCACATAGTAGCATTAAATTACTTGACATACTGTACCTGGTCGAGGCATTGCCTCCAGAGGTAGCGCAGTGCTAGCTGCAGGCAGAGAGGTAGAGGCTGGCCGTAGCGCTGCACATGGACAACCAGAGGCACTCCATACACACCCTTATCCCTGTACTCTGGTCCCTTCATCCGCTTCATGAACTTTGGGACTGACCTAAGAGTGCGGAACAGTACTTCAGTGTTTGTGAACAAGTGTAGGTGTGTAGATTATTACACAAGTGTCCACTGGGCCTGTTGGTCTCTTCTTTTCCACTAGACTGCTTTTTAAGATAGTAGTCTTGAGCCTGGATTCTTTTCACTGACTGGAAAAGGAGCATGACAGAATGTGAACATAGATAACTACAAAGATCACATGATTTCATTCATTTTCTGTGTCCATCTGCGTCTCCAGATCTTTGTCTTTCCCTAGCACACAGGTTCTCTTTTATTCCTCTGTCACCCACACAGCATACAGAGGAGACACTGAGGCTGTTCTGGGCAGTTCTGATGTTTCCACTTGATATAGCCTGATAATTACATATAAGGAACCCCAAAAGTCTAGCACACTCACATAAAACCTGTCCCTGCACACAGACACTTGCTCAGAGGTGCAGGGTATAAGATGCCACAGGTCTAACTGTTCCCACTAAGGAAAATGTGTGAATAAATGTGTTACTATGGAGTTTGTCTAGACTTTTAGTTCTAGACCTTATAGGGCACGGCAAGGCAGGTGTATTTATAAAATGCGAAATTTTTCATTGTAAAATATGATCATAGTGCTGTCATACTGTATATTCATTTGAACATGCTGCCAATAACTGTTCTTACTAAACCATTTAACAGAAAATAATGTCCTCAGGTGACATTTAAAATTACATTTACGTCATTTGGTAGATGTTGTCATCCAGAGAAGTGTTTTCGAAAACATCTTAATGCTTTTTTAGATTGTCTAGGGATAACAACAAGCCAAGACGCTGCCATTAAAAGAATTCAGTGCTGATTCAATCAATTCATAGATTACATGCATGGATTACTATTGTTTTTTAAGCACATGATTAATGAATAATGTTCTAAAGTAAGGTTTTAGATCCTATTTTAAGGAATGGGTCTTCAGTCTGCATTTGAAGATAAGAAAGGACAAACAGGAGATGTTTATTCTACCACCGGGGCAGCAGTTACGAGAAGACTGGCTCAAAAGGCCTGGGGTGCAGTACAACGATTTTTCCAATGCCATCAGACAGGATTTGACCAATCTTGGTTTGCAGGCAAGCATCAGGAATTTAAATAAAATGTGGGCAACTACTGGAAGCCACTGGAGGAATGCAACAGTGGAGTGACACGGGTGAACATAGGAAGGCAGTGTGCAGGCTGTCTGCATTGTGGACTGCAAGGACAGAAGTCAAACCAGTGTAATTTACTTGTTAGAACCTGAGCTGCATTGTTCTGAACAAGCTGCAGATTATCGATTAGCTTTGTGGAGAGTCAGCAACAGATGTAGATCCTCTATGTCACCTGATATGATCACCTTTCAAGGTAGGATGCAAAGCACTAGCATGCCGAGCCAGTGATCTAAACATCTGGCTGACCTAGAAGCATAGAGCTTCACAGTAACCATGCCATGAAGACAGTGTGTGTAGTGTGTGCCAGAACCTGGCATTGCTTCTGGGTGAGAAAGAGAGACAAGTGATTGACATTGACAGAAGAGGGACCTCTGTGGTGGAGGCAGTCATGACAGTATGACTTCATACTATGCAGCAATTTTTGATGAGTGTGGTGAAAAAAAAGCTTGCCTAAGTCAGTTCTGTAGAACATTTATCAAACATTGATTTTGCCGCAGTTATTTTGGAAGTGAACTAAGGATTAGTATAATGAGATCAGCATGTAGTATCAATTTCTTTTACTTTCTTTCAGCCACCCTTAATAGGCTCCTGATATAAGACACCTGATAGCCAAGAAGCAATTGGGAAACATGCTGGTGATCTGGAGGAAAGAAGGAAAGAGAGCAGATGAACTGATATATATATACTGATATATATATATATATATATATATACTGATATATATATATATATATATATATATATATATATATACTGATATATATATATATATATATATATATATATATATATATATATATATATATATATATATATATATATATATATATCAGTATCTCTCTCTCTCTCTCTCTCTCTCTCTATATATATATATATATATATATATATATATAGAGAGAGAGAGAGAGAGAGAGAGAGAGAGTTTCAGATAGACTGGTAGATATATACCAGTTTCATATGTAATGAATAAAACATGATGGCCTGTTCTTATACCGCATGTATGTACCAGCAATTAAATTTTTTTATTAATTAAATGAAATGAAATATTGTACTATCATTCTATAGTTGCATTTAATGTTCGTTCCTGTCATACTAATTACTAGGCCCTATTGGAATGTCTTGCACTTGCGTGGTGTGTCTAGTGCTAAATGCTAATTAGTTTGGTTTGGGTGTGGTTTTGGATTGACATAATGTGTGAAGTGTAGGGGCTGGTGTAAAGCTAGCCACATAAAATCAGAAAAGACAAGACCAAAAATGACCACTACCAAACACCCATTTATAACTAAACCATATAAGTACATAAACATTAAATATATATATATATATATATATATATATATATGCACATGTGTGTGTATACAGATATATATCTAGATAAATAGATAGATAAATCTGGTAGGAGCTACCATTAAAGTAGCCTACAGTACACTGAACATAGACACGGCATCACTCACCACATCCAGCCATGCTTGTTGGACATTGAATATTTCTCCATGATGGCTGTGAGGCGCAGCAATGAGAACTTCTGCAACAGGCTGAGCTGACCTGCTGATTGGCTGGAGATCTGTAATGAAGTTCCTGATTGGCTGAGGCGATTGGATATCCTGAAGCTGGGCCACCTGAGACTAGAGTCCAAAATCATTGTCCAAAAATATATCATGATCTATATTGTACAATCATTATGAAATATACAATTATATTAAGACAAGAAATATGCCATAATGTCCATAACAATATTTTTATAATATTGTTGCTTGAGTAAATGTCTAATAACTAATTAGAAATCAACACAGTTTTCAAACACAGTGCCACTATATATATATTTTTTTAAAAAAAGGTCTCTTACCGAGGCCGGGTGAGTGATGCACCAACCCCCGAGTCTCGCCGCTCTCTTGTGCTTGAAACATCTGTTTCATTCAAAGACACTCCATCTCTGTCTCCATCACTAGGTGTATTCACTGAGGTCCCTTCAAAATCCAATGTGATCTGACTGGAAGACTGAGTATCCATCATTGCATGGTCCCGCCCCCCATCACCCTCACCTTCTCCCTCAGGCAGCACATTTTTGGACCATTGATCTACAATCTGCTGCAGGCCATTCACATGCTGCAGGATGTCATCCAGGTGCGGGAACAGGTCATCCTCCTTCTCTAGGTCCATCAGATCTCCAGTGCTGGCATACAGGTGTGAACCTGGTACATTGTCATAAATGCTAATGCGGCTGCTTCGTGGGCAGCAGCGTGTCATGGCTCGGTTCTCTCGCCCTGCCCATTTCCTGTTCCTCAGTTGCTGATGCTGCTCTGATTCTTGAACCCTCCACTTCCCTCCCTCCCCACTGGCTGGAGTCAAACTCTCTATGGACAGTGCTTTGGGAAAAGTCCCGGGCTTGTGGTCCTTTGGGATGTGTACCATCAGATCCTCATAGGAGTGAAATTCATTCCTGAGATTTTGTTCTACTGATGTCCTTCTCTGGGTGTCATGAGAAAGCACGTTCAGATTTTCCAGATACATGCCTGCACGCTTGCTGGTGTTGTGTACTTCTGGAATATGCTCCTTCAAGTTGGGTGTGCTCTCAATGCTTCTGCCAGTCTCAGATTGGCTGGTCTCCTCACTGGTAGTGAAAATGGATGGACAGTTGCTAGCAGTGGGTGTGTTTTCAGTATCACCTGGCTCTCCATTAAAATTTTGGATGCAGCGTAGTGTTCGTAGAGCCTCTGGTTCGCTTTGCAGAATTGGCCCACTAATTGTCATGGAACGCCGCTCTGGACATGCCCGCAATGCCCCCCATGAGCGGCCCAGAGTCTCCATCCGCCGAAGGAAGTCCTTGGCGCGTGTGCGCCCGTGTCGGCCGCTCTTTGCAGGAAGTGTGTTGTAGCGAGGCAGGTCTTGGTACTGGGGCATGCTTAGTGGGCTGAAGGATGCAGACTCAGGCATGACAGACAGTGAGTCCTCACTGTGCAGTGAGCAGATCTCAGGTTCGCTCAGATCGGTCAGGACACTCTCACTGCTCACAGTCCTCCGCCGATCTCTTGCCCCCAGGATGAGGTCAATGTCCTGCAGGCGAGACCAGCGGCGGCTGCTCCACTCAAATGTCCATCTGTTGCTGATGGCCAGCAGGTCGTCCTCGTCCGAGTCCTCACTCTGCAAGAGACAAGTGTGTGTGTGGGTTTATCCACATGGGAGTAACAGAACATAAAATGGCCTTCAAGAAGTGTGTGGAAAATACAGTCAGGTGACAATTTATAAAAGAAAGAACTGGTGGCTCTGTTATATACCTGTTATAGAGGGCATTTTGCATGAGGGCTAACTGAAAGGTTTAGTGAGTAAATGATGTAAATCATATGCCATGGCCTTCAAATCAGATCACAACCCAAATGAACACCTATGCGAGATTTTGGACTGACATGTTACACAGTTCTATCCACCACCATCATCAAACACCAAGTGAGAGAATCTTTTGGATGAATGGTGTTCACAGTCTTGGAGAATCTGAGCCAAGGTGCCAAGGTGCACTGATTCATTCTGGTGATTCATGCTGGCCCAAAACCTTACCATGACAATTTATGTTTTTTTTCATTCAATTTGTCACATGTCTGTATTTCAGAAAGACCCTAAAGTCATAATTGCTGAACTTACAGAAATCACAACAATGGAAGAAGGACAAATGAAAAAGGGGATTCAGAAGACACAGATATATTAAGGCTTTCAGTAGAACCTGGTGCATCAGTCCAGGAACAACAACGAAGATAATCCTGAGAAAATCTGTTATTGTATTAAACTGAAGTGGAAAAAAACTAACACTTCCTTGATGTCAGATGAAATATCCTTCACAAAAAGCTGATGATACATGACTCCATGGTACCCACTTTCTGCCAGGGTCATAGTAATTTATTCATCTTCAGTAATGGCTTTATCCTGTTCAGGGTCGCTGTGAAGCCAAAGTCTGTCATAGGAATAGCCACTAAAATTGCGTAAAATCTTGAAATTGGGGAGCATTTGGGTTTTATGGGAAGGCAGATATAGTTCAAGATACACAAAGGCTATTTTACAGTGCAATTATATGACAACAAAACTCACACAGCTGTTTATATAATACCTCAGTATTACACTACCAGTCAAATATTCTGACACACTAGATACACATACAATATATGTTACATTGTCGTAAAGAACATCTGAGAAAGGCTTATGGTTGGAATATGTTTATAAGATAAAAGTAAATACCAAAGTTAATGGTCATGTATAAATTTATTTCTGAATCAAAATATCTACAAACAGGTGGTTTTATACAAGTAGTTTTACTTAAAATGAAATCATTTCCCCAAACAGTAGCTTTCATTTAGGACTTAGGAGAAGCAGTGAGGAGATCAGCCTAGTTGGGAACTCTGAGAAAAGCCTCCTGGGTGAAGCTCCTCATGAAGCTGTCTGAGAAGATGCTGTCTGAGAAGAGTGTGCAAAGCTTCATGTATCAGTCAGGAATATTTTAATAATTTAAAATATAAAATAATTTTGATTTGTTCAACACTTCTCTTAGTCAATGCATGATTCCTTTCTTCTATGCCTTCTATGACATTGTGTCCAAAAGTTTTACTGGTAGTGTAAGTATAGCCCAGTCCTACACTTAACAAATACAACACACACACATATATATAAAACACATACAGCATAGCTAACTGAGTCCAAAACTGACATAACACAATAGAGTATTAAAAATGATATATGGACCGTATAGGATCTGGAGCCTATCCCAGGAATACCGGGAACACCATGGATGGGACACCAGTCCAACACAGCGCACTAAGCACACACACACACACACACACACACACATTCACACTTTGAGGCAATCATAATAAGAGCCATCAGTAACATCACCTATTGGCATGTTTTTGGGAGGTGGGAGAAAATCAGTGAATCTGGAGTTATCCCACATGAACACGGCGATAACATGTGAGACTCCTAAATAAAGTGCTTGAAGATGAATAATTGATTAATAAGGTGACACTTGAAGGGGATAAATTTAGGTCACTTTGTAATATCCATCATACTAAGCTTGCTAGCAAAAATTAATTTGCCAAATCTTTGACCTCTTGCAGTGTTTAGATGTGAGTGAATGATGTAAAAACATTGTCTATTTATATAGTACCCCACCCACCATCTATGGCCCTGGAAAAGAGCATGATAATTTAGTAACTTACTCTCTTCTTAGGAAAGCCCACGTCCAGTTTCATGGAGGCACACTTGTTTAGGGTTTGAAGCCGCCTGCAAAATAAACAGAGTCCAAACGTCAGTCACTGAAGCATCAATTCAGCTGCAAAGAGAGTCAAAAGAAAGAGAGAATGCTATGCAGATCTTCCACACAAAGTCACATGAACCTCAGCTAGCCCCTCCCACACTCAGGTGTAGGAATACCCACACTAGAGGTCTGATTGGCTGATGGGATGAATTGGGGTGGGCCTGTCAACCAGGAGTCCCAGTTTCTGTCAGAGAAGGAAGGAGAGCTGTGAGAGTGGGGAGGAGCTGATTGGCCGTTCTCTTCCTCCTCTTTGAAGTCACCCTTAAGCAGGCTTTAACAGTCTAAGCTGTCTGATCTTCACCCCAGGAGCAGGACTGTCCACCCCACAACACACACACACACGTGCACACAACCCCTGCAATTAAGACTGCACACCCCTTGTGTAAAGTGGCAGAATTTCCAGACACATTATTTCACTCATAAAACATTGGCACCTCCAACACATCATCCCACAAACATGTCTGTGACATGTGCCAGTTAAATCCCTCTGCATCTTAACACCACCGGTTTAACGTCACAATTATTTTCTTGACCTGATTATGAGCTTGATGGAACCATTTCAGCCTTATTAAACATCAGGAGCCTAGACTGGCCTAGTTATGATGAGAACCTGCCCTGTGCGCTGCAGTGCTCAAAAGAAATGTGTGCGTGTGTATTCTGTGACAGTAAAGCTTTCAGATCTCACTCTGTCATTAATGTCATTAGAGAGGGTTGTGAACCTGCTAGAAAGCCTCACAGCTATCACTCAGTCACACACAGACTCACACACAAGCACATGGACAGCCATCTGTCAGTGTGCAGCGCCAGCCCCTGGCCCCCCGAGGCTCCCTCAAGCCTGCAAGAGGACATCAGAGTGAGCTCCAGAGGGGAAAACATTAGGGATCAAAGCAGCAGAGACAGGGACAGACTTTATAGAGGACACAGGTCAGACAGCTCCAGAGGTGGGGTCGCCACCTAGGGCCAACACAGGCTTTCCCGGGACTGGAGATATGTGGACACCTTCCCCTGCATCCTACTTTCTTTCTTTTCACAATAAGTCATTACTATTAATAATAAAAACCACACAGTCCTCAGGAGAGTAACCTAAAACAAAGGCTGAAAAAGAACAAATAATATAAGAGTTCTCATTAAATACTTGCAAACTCCTTTATATTTTTTTCCTAAAAAAATGCTCTCCTAGGATTTAAACTTCTAATTGTGCATCTATATGTTGTTTCATTTTGCAAGACTGATGCATAAACATCCAAATCTGTCTGTAGAGCTATTTCAACAAAATAATCCACTGTCCTCCCATTCACAACACACTGTACTGATATTATTTACATTTGTCTTACTAATGGTTGGTCTCTGAAATATGAAAATCAGTGCTGCTGTGCTGGCCAGTGGGTTCAGATTAGCATAACATTAGGTAATTTGATATTAGAAGATGATTTATTACCAGTCGAATCATCCAGAGGCAACAACTGAGCCAATATTACAGTGGAAGATTCATATTTTCATCTCAACAGCTTATTCAAACACAATTTTACTATTAAATTTTTCAAATGAGCAAAATTTATCAGAGAAATACTAATCACATCCTAAACTCTTTTTAGAAACGCTATCAGTAAATAAATTAATTGGAACAAAATAGTACAGATTCTAGTTGGGCTGCATGATAAAGGTTCAATATTAAAATCATAGTAAATGTTATGTATTGCACAATTTAAATTAACAATTTTAAATTTCGCATTGGACATTTCTGCAGAGTTATACATCTTTGAATCAGTTAGTCACATTAATTGTCTGAAACTTTGAAATGTTAACAACAGCACAATTTTATTCGGATCTAAACATACAAACAAACAAGTTACAATACGCCACAATGGTGAAGTCGAAATTTTACTTATAGTTTATTCTCTCTCCTGAACATGATTAAACCAAACCAAAATGTGTAATAATTAAAATATGAAAACAGTTATTGAGCAGCCCTAGAATGCTGGATGGAAAGATTCTGTGGAAAGATACACTCCCACACACACACACACACACACACACACACACACACACACACACACACACACACAGAAACCAGATCCATCCACTTGACACTTGAAACATGCCTCTTACCGGCACAGGGGCTCCACCAGATCTTTATCCAGGAAGTCATGGTCCTTTTCCACAGCAGATATGTCAATAGGAAACTGAGAATCTACAGGAGAAAACACAGTACATGTTACCAGGTTGTATAAATTACATAAAACTAGGTGGAAACGTGGATGCAGGAGACACAAGAAAGTTAACTTATAGTTTTATAAGGATCATACCGACAGCTGGACATCTAATTGCGCAGGACAACAGTCTTTAGCAACAGGAACCAATTAAAATTTTAATGTTAAGTGTTAAATGTATTTATGAGACAATGGTAATATGTATAAGTGAGCCAGTGGTAATATAAAGGCTCAGTAATAGTATGTAATGTCGCATGCTGAGCAGTGGCAACAATTCTGCAGAAAACATTTCTAGCAAATGAGTCTATCTGCCACATTGCATTTAGCCATCTTGTCTTGGGTTTACTGGTATTTGTAAAAATAATAATAATAATAATAATAATAATAACATACATAAAATCATGTCATCTTGTTTCCCTGCCATGCTCCCATAATATCTAAGCATTATTACAAATGTTAATGCATATGCAGAAATCACATCATGTCTATTGTGGGTGGTTATGTTGGTCTTCCCTATGCAACACTGTGTCAAAGCTGACCTAAAGATGGCAAAGCAGCACCTTCCTTTTTTGTTGTTGTTGTTGTTTGGCCCAACATCAGTTTGCTAAATGGGTTAACTCAGCTAACAATGCACACTTTCAGCCAGTAGTTAGTTCCAGGAGCAAGGAGCTAGAATGTTGTAATAAGTTTTATACTAGGTTATTAAGCGAGTAGCAGACCTTCACTGATAATCCCAATTTCACTTCAATAACAGCATATATTTCTAGTCCATCAAAGTATGAATAACTGTGGGTTTTATCATAATTGGGTTACTTCACACTCTAAAAAAATGAAACGTTCTTTATATAACCCAATCACTGCATGGGTTATTTCATATTATGTTAACCCACCGTTTGAGTACAATATACTGGCAGGGTCGCCACTTAAACCACTGGAATGTGGAACGTGATACCAACCCAGGATTTGGGTCAGTTTTGCTGCTGCAACATGAACACAAACCCGCTGAAAATTCTCAGTAGAGAGGCGAGAGATGAAGAAAATGACTGAATGAAAATCCATAAGTCCCTTATTTCTCACTTTATCCTTTGAATTTTTAGAAATAATGTGTTATGAGTTGATCCCAAAATATACTTGTGTAGGGTCAACTAAGCTAACACCACCAACTCGCTAATATTAATCTAGTTTTGTGTAATAGGATTGGTTAGCTGGTCAGGGTACTTCCTTTCTGTTCGCTAGGGACATTACTTCAATTTAGCTGAGATTGATATCTAATTTAGAAAGCTAGCCTCAGACTTTAGATAACCTCATGTAACACCCCCTTAGACATCTCTAGCCAACTAAATAGAAAAATAAGGATAATTTTAGAAATTAAAATAAAGGAATTAAAATGCAAGCTTGCTGTGTTGACATGCATAAGCTCACTGCTAAGACTGTAAGCTTTGAGAAGACACCACCTTGGAATGTCCAGATAGTTCCCATTTATCCATTACTTTATCATGAATTCTATAGAACCCATTGAATATATGTTGAATTTACACAAACTGTCATCAGAAGGGATCACAGAGCAGAGAAGAGGAAGACTTTTGACTCTTCTGAAGGGCTTGTGGAAGACTGAGGCAAAGGCCTGTGTTTTCCAGGCTTTTTCCCATGACCCCTTATTCCCTGTGGAAAGGAACTGTAGGCTGGAAATAGCTCTTCTTGGCCCTCACATGAACTGAAAGAAGAAAAACCTCCCAGCTTTAAACTGAGAGCACACAGCTGTGTCAATGCAGCCGTCAAACTATTCAAATTTGCTGACAGAGGAGAGAGAGAGAGAGAGAGAGAGAGAGAGAGAGAGTCATATCTTATAACACAGCGTAATGGTATGTGTAGCTTGTAGAGGAAGGCAGCTTGAGTGTAAAGTGCTCTCCAGAATTATTGGCACCCTTCATGAAAATGAGCAAAGATGATTGTATATAATAAACATTACACACAATAATTCAAATGTTACACTTAAACGATATGAGAAATGATTTAACTTTGTTGTGAGAAAAATAATCATTATTAGAACTACTTTGTCAAATAATTGTATTTTCTCTAAGAAATGTATGTGCCCAAATTAACACCACCAAGTAATGTTTAAATAAATGCAAACAAATGGTCACTCTTGAAAAACAAATTATTTTTCATTTGCTCTCAGTTTTAGGGAAGTTTATGTGTTATTTCATTGGAGTAACTGTATCATGGTACTAAAGGTTGTGAATCAATTGCTATTTTTTTTTATTATGTGAGTTTGTTTTCGTTTAATCTGTTTGCCCATCCTGTTGTAATTTTTGTAAAGTAAAGTAAATGTAACATAAAAATACATTTTTTTTGGGCAAACTATGTTTTCTTTTCTATTTTTTTAGTGTTTCTTTGTCATTCTACTTCCTATAGAGACTGTAGACTACTATCACTCCCAATGCATTAATCAGCCTGTTTATTTGCATGTGAAAGTTGAAGTACTTGAACATGAATTTGTGCTGTAATTGAGTGCTGTCACAAGTATCAACTCTTGTAAAATGTAATGCTATATCAGCACTTTTGCAATGTGGGTGTAGATGAATATCATTGCCTTATTGTACACAACTAATGAGAAGTTCATCAGTGTCTATCTGTCTAAATGAATATTAATTGGTCTCTTGCCATATAACTAATACGTTATTTGATTAGTGCAAAATTTATTCATATTAGTCAGCTTTTTGTTTATATATATATATATATATATATATATATATATATATATATATATATATATATATATAATTGTATAATTTCCATATAGGCTAAAGCTGTATGTTCCCCATTCATAGGCCTGTTAATTATGCTATTTTATTTGTTTATTTAAATGTTGACTGTATGTTGACTGTACGTAATGGTATGTGTAGCTTGTAGAGGAAGGCAGCTTGAGTGTAAAGTGCTCTCCAGAATTATTGGCACCCTTCATGAAAATGAGCAAAGATGATTGTATACAATAAACATTAAACACAATAATTCAAATGTTACACTTAAACGATATGAGAAATAATTTAACTTTGTTGTGAGAAAAATAATCATTATTAGAACTACTTTGTCTAAAGTAGGCTAAAGCTGTATGTTCCCTCTGGCTACAACAGTGAGAAAGAGCATACTGTACAGCTCATTGCAAAGATTAATGACTGTCATTTTCCACCTCTTCTTCTTCTTTTACTCTTATGACAGTTTGTGTTAAACTCAACCTCGATAAACATCATTTAATGTCGTCCTTTATGAAAAGTGCGTTGGTAAGCAGATTATAATGGCATACATTTTTCAAAACTGTTCATCCTTATAGCCAAATAAACTGCAACTGCATGACCAAGCTCATTACAGCTGCTGCTACACAAGAACTGGAGGCTTTTCTTGATAAGTCCTGTGTGTTTGTCGTCTGTGTGTTTATATATAAAACATGCTGTCGTACCCTCATAGAGCTGAGCATACTGTGGAAATCCTGCTGCTCTCAGCCAATCACATGCCTCCTTTGCTTCAATCTCTAAAAAAAAAAACAGACAACAGACAATATTAGTCCTTTGATTGGTGGCATTTCTTATTTTACCCACTCATCATGCCTTCATCCACACACACACATGTCCTGTCAACCAGCACAACTAACCGAAGACATTGACCAGGAGAATGGAGAATAGGTGACTGAAAACTGCCCTAAAGTTGCACACATACTGTTGCATAGTAGCCCATGATATTGTACAAATACAACCAAAAAAATAATCCATAAAAAAACAGAACAATCCAAAAGCACTTGCCTCAAAGTGATCAATTCAGTGCAATTCACTGAGAAAAATCAGACGTTTTGTGTAAATGCTTTTTATCTTACTTTTCTGGGTTATTACGGATCATTTCCTTTAATTTGCAAATGCATTCTGTGAAATGCAAAGACACAAAACTAAATTTAATCAGACAGTGCTGAAAATCCTACAGCCATTAAAACATCAAAAAATGGTACTGTTCTGAAAGATAAGTAAATGTGACATCGAGCAGGTTTTTCCTGTAGTTTTTCCACACATTAGAGATAATGATACATAAGAGGCGAGTCAACTTACAAAGCAAAGCATTTCTTAAAATGTAGATGAGACAGGAAATTATCTTACCACATTATGACAATTATATCCGTTTCATTTCAGTATTCTCTGCATAATACTGAGAGAGCCATGCAGTAAGGAGGTGTATTATTGAGGATAGAACGCTATCAATGGTGAGCGCTCACTGGCTCTGCTTGAGTTCCATTCTAGCAATGAGACACGAGAGTGTGTATGTGTGTGTGAGAGAGAAGGAGAGAGAGAGAGAGAGACAGAGTGCTGCTCTCTCTCTATTCTGCTCTTTCACAAACAGATCTGATACAGACCCACACAGTTTTATTCCTTATTCCTACTCCTTTTCTCCCTCCCATTTATTGTGAATCTCTCTCTCTCTCTCACACACACACACAGACACACACATGGAAAGAAAAGCTCCCGAACAGTTGTAGTGATGACACATAAAATGTTTGAATGAGCACCCATCATTAACAATTCACCACAGCATTGCACCAATGAGGAAAAAACATTTGAACAATGGTATGTGTGCAACTGCACCTGTGCTCCTGCAGTGATGTCAGATCAGAACTATGATGTCAGATTAGCATTAGCGTGACAGAGAAAGTCATTTACGAAAGTCTATCATGTATCAGGGGCATTATACTGAAACCTAAATCTCTGTTAGTTTATAGACTAGTCCACTTTACGCTGAGATGAAAACAGGCTGTTGTTTGGCTCAAAATGACATCACCACTGACACGTTCATCTGAAGTTGAGTTAAATGGTCATAAATGTCATAAATCACAAATACCACACAATAATTGGTTTCATATCCAAAGAGTATTCACAGTAGTTCATTCATTCATCTTCGGTAACCGCTTAATCCCGGACTACACCCTGGATGGGACACTAGGGCAGCATGCACACACACATTCACACACTCATTCACACTTAGGGGCAATTTAGCATAGCCAATCCACCTACTGACCCAGTTTCCTGGTGAGAGGAAACTGGAGAACCAGGAGGAACTCCAGAACATGAGAAACTCCACACCGACTATAACTTGAGCTCACCATCAATGTTGGTATGACGTTAAAAACTCAAACTGAACATCTAGTGTGACATGGTGTATAAATCTCCCAAATGGACTAATCAATAATCACTAATTTAAGTTCTTATGGCATTCATTCAAAAGGGATTAAAAGGAGGATTCCAGATTTACAAGGCAGATTATTTTTGTCTCTTTTTAAACTCCGCCTTACAATCCTAAGCACGCAGATGTCATACGTATGCCTGACATCTCATAAGAATTTGAGAATCTATAAAATACAAGCTGGCACACTGCACACATAGTATACTGCACCAAGAGCAATAACATCTTTACAGACACTACTTGTAAAGTCTGTAAACAGCACCAGAGCATCTGAATTAGCAGGACAGCACAGATCTGCCCACATATGTAAACTATTAGAGAGAGATGTGGCGGGCCTTTCTGAGGATGGAAACAAGACTATCAGGGGAAAAGCTCAGCGGGGTGCAGCTAGACCCACACTCACACACAGGAAGTGATTTTATATCTATTCTGCCTCTTAAAAGAATTTGTTTATTTTACTTGTATAAGCACAAAAGGTCACATTCTTTTGTGTGTGTGTCTGTGTGTGTGTTTTCGTGAAGTCACAGGTCAATCTACACAATCTTAATGCTAATGGAATATATGACACACAACATAAGACAAGACTATTTTGGTAGTGTATAATGTATAAAACTCAGACTGTTGCTGTTTTTAGAATCTGATTAAATGGATCAGGTCTAAGAGAACATCTAGAGTCCACAGGAGACTTCGGGGCTTGTTTATTGGTATATAAAATGGTCTCTGGAACTCAAACCCCAGAGAGAATTCCGGTTAGTGGTAAGAGAATGTAAGCGTCATGGGCTCTAAAGCTGTGGGAACAAAGTGCTGCTGTTTTTTCTGCCACCCTGTTTAATTAAACACGGACTCCTGGCATCTTTGGTGACAGGAAAAGCCCAAGACAAAGCCACACACCAGTCAACCTATACAAATGGCCCACCATCACACCATGGCAGCACAAAACATGAGTCATTTCATCACCTCACCAACACAAAGTCATGTACCTCTTGTGTGCCAACAAACCCCACACAGAGCAATCATGGTCCTGTGGCACTCTGCAGCTCTAATCCTGCCCCACCAGCGTCACCCCAACAGACCCACAGGCTCAGGGCCATAAGAACAGCCTGCAGGAGGCGAAAGAGGTTTGAAAGCCACCAATGCTAGATAGAGGCCACCAATAAAAGGCTTTCTCCTTTTGATTGAGCAGTCGAGACCTCACGTTACATAAGAACACCACCTAGTGTCCTTAGAATTCACTCCGGGCCAATAATGTCTCTTTCAGGTCTTTTAATCCCCCTCATGTACTCCCCCACTCTCATTCTCTCATTCTTTCCTTCCTGCTCCTTCACGTTTATTAAGTGTTCAACTCTTGAAGCTGGTGCCAGTGTAGCGTCGGTCACTGTTGGATCTGAAAGAGACTGGAATTAAAGCACTTCCTGTAAGTTGGGTTTCCACAGCAGTATTAAGGAAGGCATGGATGGGCTGCCCCTAGCAACAGGGACAACATTTCCTGCAGTAAACAAAGAGATGGCAGATGGGAGAGACTGGATCATTTTCAATCTAGCCAGTTCAAACACACAATTAGGACAAGAGGACAGAGACAGCTGTGTCTAATTTGACCTAAACACGCACACACATGCACGATTTGGAAATTCAAGACATCCTTTTGCTTAACATCACAAACACAACTACTGCACAAATACATATGCTTACACACACTCACACCCAATACTTCTTTATAATTATTCATATTCCACCAGTTTGGCAAACCTGACAAACCAAGTCCACCTACCATGGAACCAATCTTGGCAAACCATCTCTTTATGGACTTCGAGCATTGTCATGCTGGAACATGTTTATGCCCCTTAGTTCCAGTGAAGGGAAATTTTAATGTTACAACATATAAAGACATTCTAGACAATTGTGTGCTTCCAACGTTGTAGCAACAGTTTGGGGAAGACCAACATATGGGTGTGATGCTCAGGTGTCCATCTAGCTGTGTTCTACCTGTTGATTTGACTTTTGTAATTCACAGTTATGTACGTATTACTTCTACTGCACTCTTCTGTGATGTCATTTTTGTGTCTGAAATGACACCCTGCTCCCTATTTTCTCTAAACAGCAAGGTGCAGTCAGGGTGTTCTGCATGCACTGAACCCATTAACTGTGAATGTCAGCATTTATCTTTCGCTTTCAAACTCTCTAACTAGTGCATGACTAGTACTACTAATAACTAACAAAAACAACATGGCCACAAATTAAGATTTTGAGTTAATCTCAGGGCCACTAATTATTATGTTGTGACAATGAGATAGCAATTTCCATGAATTGTTTGAGCCCACTTGATCTTAATATTGTGGGAATGTCAATTAATATGTAGCTTCCAGTTAATTATTTGGTGGGAACTAAAAATGTATAATGTAATGCATGCTTATGATATATCCATTTTGTGACGGCAGCGACTCCAGCATGTCTCCAGTATGATTTTCCAAGATTGAAGTAAAGTGTAATATTATCATTCAGCTCCATGCTTATGCTGCATTTGACTAAAGGTTGATCATAACGTGTAATTCCTGACTTCAGACCAGGAGAAACCAAAGAAAACATTTTAAAGCATTATAGAAATATTCTGTTTCTGTAATGCTTTAATACAAACACTCATTCCAAACCTCGTGTTGATTTCTCTGCTCTTCTTTTACACTTGTTGGTGGTCAGGTAGTGGAAAGTTTGTCAGCAGCACTTATGTCACTGTTGGTTCCTAGAGCAGGTTATGGCTTATAGTGGATTCATTCTCTTTGGATAAAGCATCTGCCAGATTAATGAGTGTAAATGCAAATAAATCAATCCCCACTTGGTTTAGTTACCCTATGTAGTGTGAGAAGTCCTTCCAACAGACATACAAATTGAAAAGGAGCTAAACAGGACAATGCTGACAACAGACAGGAGTGTGTGTGTGTGTATATACTTGATAATAGAGTTTAACACAGTATGACTCAGTGCAGTGTAGAGGTCATTGACTGTAATATTCCCACTGTAAACACCAGACTATTCCCTGACTATTCTCCAGGAATGGAAAATCACTTAGTAGATTCTTAAACAAACAGTTAGCACATAGCTAGATCTAAATCATTTGCAGTCCCCTGATACACACACACACACACACACACATACACACAATTCCAAAAGTGATGGATGACTTGCCGTAATAATCAGTTTTGCTCGTCAGTAAAGCTTATGATCACTTTCCTATTACCACTGAGAATATCAGCTGTAGCAATGTGTGTGTGTGTGTGTGTGTGTGTGTGTGTGTGTGGGGTGGATTTCCTTTGAGGTCACATACATACGCACAGGCTAGTGGGCCTACAGAGTGACCTCAGATAACTGCCCCTCCTTTCCCATCAGAACACAGACATGCACACATACACACACACACATCTGGACCTTCGCCATTTTCCCACACATGCTGAAGTACTTTCAAAATGAAGATTTGAGCTCTTCTCTAACATAAACACAACTTTGGAATTTCTGTGTTATGAACCCCCTTAAAACCAACTCTGTCTATCGTATTCAGATATTATTCCTGACAGTTAAGATGTACTTTAATTGAAGAGTTAAGATTTCATTAATTATAAGTAGAAAATATAAAAATTCACAATTGAATAATGCATTATTTAAAAATTAGGTGCAACTGAGCCATGAATTCTGAGATACACAGTCAGTATGAAAAGATCATAAAATTACTCAATGTACAGTTCCCAAGCATCACGAAATTACAATTATAATTAAGAATGAAGCTGCAACATGCAATGATTTAAAAGGGCTAAAATGTAGAAGTTTTACTGTTGAATTTTATTACCTTTAGGCATCCGTATAGCACAGTAGTCATGCACAGGGTTCAGTGCTCATTGGTAAGTTAATTAGCAAACATCTGGATTTATTAATCTTCCTTAAACTGTCTGATCTTCTGATATGAAGCTCTTTCTTTTTCCTTGAAAACTGTGTGCTTCGTTTCTCAGTTTCCCCTCCACTCCTGTCTGTGACCCCTCTTCTACTCCTCCCCTCCCTCTCACAACAGCTGGATCATGTAGTGTCTGCGGCTCACGACCCCCGCCTCCATGAGAGAATGTATCACCAGTCACATACACGCACAAGGAAAATGTGTGCAACCTGTCTGTGTTCTGTCTTCCCTATCCAGAGAGAGAGAGAGAGAGAGAGAGAGAGAGAGAGAGAGACAGACAGACAGACAGACAGAGAAAGAGAGAGAGGGACATACAGACAAAGTGAGAGAGAGAATGTGTGTGTGTGTGTGTGTGAGAGAGAGAGAGAGAGAGAGAGTGAAACAGAGAAAGAGAGAGAGAGAGAGAGAGAGAGTGTGTGTGTGTGTGAGAGAGAGAGAGAGAGAGGAAGAGAGACAGACAGACAGAGAAAGAGAGAGAGACATACAGACAAAATGAGAGAGAGAGAGAGAGAGTGTGGGAGAGAGAGAGAGAGAGAGATGAAGAGAGTGAGAGAGAGAGGGAGAGAGAGAAAGAGAGACAGACAGACAGAGAAAGAGAGAGAGACATACAGACAAAGTGAGAGAGAGAGAGAGAGAGAGAGAGAGAGAGAGGAAGAGAGAGAGAGAGAGAGAGAAAGAATGACAGACAGACAGAGAAAGAGAGAGAGACATACAGACAAAGTGAGAGAGAGAGAGTGTGTGTGTGTTTGTGTGTGTGTGTGTGTGAGAGAGAGAGAGAGAGAGAGAGAGAGAGAGAGAAGGGGGGATTTGTTTGATAGACAGCGGAGGCAGACAGTAACAGTGGAGAATAAAAACTGCTATGGCACAAATGAGATCTGTTATAATGCAAAAAAAAACTTAGTAAGTGAGAGAGACACATGAAGGAGGGACAGACAGACTGTGTGTGTGTGTGTGTGTGTGTGTGTGCGTGTGTGTGTGCAGCAGCAAGGTCAGAAGAAAGCGCGAGACACACACTGAGACTCGCCTGCTACTCAAGAGGCAATAAACTGCTTGAACTCCTCACCCCCAGGCACCTCCACCCCCCTGTGTCTAAACTCTACTGTAGAATACTGCACACACACACACACACACTCCTACCATATATAACATTGACTATCTCGTTATAGTGGCACCTGTCAAGGTGTGGGATATATTAGGCAGTAAGTGAACAGTCAGTTCTTGAAGTTGATGTGCTGCAAGCAGGAAAAATGGGCAAGCATAAGGATGTGAGCAACTTTAACAAGGGCCAAATTGTGATGGCTAGACGACTGGGTCAGAGCTTCTCCAACACAGCAGGTCTATGCAGTGGTTAGTACCTCCCAAAGTGGTCCAAGGAAGGACAAACAGTGAACTGGCGACAGGGTCATAGGCGCCCAAGGCTCACTGATGCACGTGGGGAGCAAAGGCTAGCCCATCTGGTCCGATCCCACAGAAGACTAATGTAGCACAAATTGTTGAAAAAGTTCATGCTGGCTCTGATAGAAAGGTGTCAGAACACACAGTGCATCACAGCTTGCTGCGTATAGCTAGCTGCAGACCGGTCAGAGTGTCCACGCTGACCCCTGTTCACCACCGAAAGTGTCGACAATGTGCACGTGAGCATCAGAACTGGACCATGGAGCAATGGAAGAAGGTGGTCTTGTCTGATGAATCATGTTTTCTTTTACATCATGTGGATGGCCAGGTGTGTGTGCATCGTTTACCTGGGGGGGAGATGGCACAGGATGCACTATGGGAAGAAGACAAGCCGGCGGACCAAGTACACCGTTTCATGGCAACAGCATTCCCTAATGGCAGTGACCTCTTTTAGCAGGATAATGTGCCCTGCAACACTGCAAAAACTGTTCAGGAATGGTTTGAGGAAAATGACAAATTTTCGTTGAAGAAGTTCAAGATGTTGACTTCGCCTCCAAATTCCCCAGATCTCAATCCGATCGAGCACCTGTGGGACGTGCTGGAAAACAAGCCCAATCCATGGAAGCCCCACCTCGCAACTTACAGGACTTAAAGGATCTGCTGCTACCGTCTTGGTGCCAGATACCACAGCACACCTTCAGAGGTCTTGTGCTGATCAGTGTATATATATATATATATATATATATATATATATATATATATATATATATATATATGTTTATGTACATATAGTGGTGTATGTACATATATGATCAGCATATATATAAAAAATGAAGGTTCCAAAAACATTCTTTAACATGGTGGAAAAACTACTTTTTTTCATCATCGACAGGATAAACTGGACAATCCTTTTCTACTACAAAAGTCCTTCCACATAATGATAACATTTATGGTGGGATTATGGTGGGATTTTTTCCCCCATTCTCTGTGGCATTATCAAAAATGGTTTATATCCATCAATTAAAATGTTTATTTTACGAAAACAAAATGGTTCGTAGTCTGTAGCATCATTCTGAAGAACTGTTTCGGTTGAACAGTGTATCTACTGATACACATGCAACACTGCCATTCTCATCCAGAGTATTGCACTCTCTACTAATAAAAAACAATAAACTTTTAACAAACATGATTCACATCAATTTAGGAACAATTTTTTTAAAAATAAATCAGTGGATAACAGCATTTTCAATCCCAAATAGTGAATCACAATAAGACATAGTCATAGTCACAAATAATTGAGTTGATGCTAATTACAAATTACAAATGCTAATTACAAGCATAATTAAGACTAAAATATATATGTAATTAATGGTGAAGTACATGTAGACTTTTGCTTAGACCACACAAGATAGACTCTATGACTTGCATTACAAGTCAAAAGATAGATATATATTGATTAAAAATGGCAGTATATAATACTGACAGCACTGTGGTGTAATGGTTATTGCCACCTCAGTGCTCCAAGGCACCCAGTTCGATCCTGAGTTTGTTCTGGGTTCTATGGTTTCCTCCCTCCTTCCAAAAACATACTGGTAGTTGGACTGACTACTCTAAATTTGCTTGTGTGTGTGTGTGTGTGTGTGTGTGTGTGTGTGTGTGTGCATGGTACCCTGAGATGGACTGGCCTGCCATCCATGGCATATTCCTGCCTTAAGCCGAGTGTTCCTGGGATAAACTCCAGAACCACCTCAACCCTGACCCAGATAAAGCAGCTACTGAAGATGTAGGAATGAATATATAACACTGACTGATGCCGTTTACACCAACAGAGGACAGCAATGAGCAACAATAAAAATCAAAGCACATACAGGGCTCACAAAATACTCACAAATGAAAACAACAGCATGTGCTTGGGATTTTTCAAGTAGCTGGCCTGTAGGGTGAAACTGATAGCTGTTAACAGCAGAGTGTCACATTAACTCCTGATGTTGAGCTCCAGGGAATCCTACCCAAGCTCTGGGGAGTAAAAAGTCATGGAGGGAGCCCAGCTCTTGGATGCTGCCTGTTTGGGGAAACCTCATCTTCAGTCAGGTCACAGTAGTGTGGCTTTATAATATCTGCACACGTCAGCCTTGTCTCTTTCTTAAAGGCTTCTTAAACCTGGCCTGATTAGATGATCCTTTCAATTGGATTTAACTGGACAGACTTGAATTAAAATGACCCTTCATGTGATTGCTGTGCTGCATTGCCTCACTGTATGAGCTGCATTGCTAAAATAAGAACCATTCACTGTAACAAAGAAGCATACTCTTACAGCATGCCATAGCATGCTGCCAGAGGTATGTATTCATACTTACAGGTATGAAGTTACACACGCACACACATTAAGTGGAAACAGAAGACAACAGTAGAGGACCGTGTACGGGATGAAGTACACACACCACTGAAATGAAGAGGATTGAAAGGCAGGTTTAAATTTCTCACGTTGGGATTGAACCCTCCCATACCAAAGGCACTACTGAGCAACAGCACA
This sequence comes from Pangasianodon hypophthalmus, assembly GCF_027358585.1. NCBI lineage: Eukaryota > Metazoa > Chordata > Actinopteri > Siluriformes > Pangasiidae > Pangasianodon > Pangasianodon hypophthalmus. Next base: position 10,161,305 of record NC_069726.1, read on the forward strand.
TATCAGCAACTCATTAACCCCAGACCCACACAAACACACGTGATTAATCGATCTACTGTACTCACACACAGTCACATGCAGCTACGGGGTATTTTTTTGTGTCCTGATTATTTTTCTTCATATTATTTCACAAAAGTTTGCACTAAAACTGTGCACTTGGATAGAGGATGAAGTGCTGAATACTGCTTTGTTCATTACTGCAGTGCTTATTTCTTCAGTGTAATTCAATTGTTGGTCCGTTTTCAGCTAGTAACAACATAAAAGTCTCAGCAGACTCAATATAATGTGATCTATTTCAGGAAACTATTATTGCAATATATTACATCAGAATATGAGAGTTAGTAGTACCAATAATCATATCTAGTTTAGACCCTGGCTGGATAATAAATCACTATGTGTGCTGTAGGAGCATGCTGGAGCAAGGACAGACACGTTCTCTGATTTCCCATGATCCTGCAGGACCACACAGCTCAGTGGAGATAGCATCCACCCACCAGTGTCAGGTCAGCATTGTAGAATTCCAACAGCGCCTCTGACGCCAATCACAGACCTGAGCATTATCAGTGGTTCAAACCGATTCAAAAAGGAGCACCATTTACTATAATGAGGTGATCTATCTTACGAAGCTTTCTTTTCTGTCTCAGAAAACTTCCCTGCTATATCACATATTTACTTTAAAAAGACCTTTTCAGCCTCTTTCCACTACTAAAGAAAGTCTGAATGAAACAATGAAATGAAACACTGGAGTCATAGGCTATAGAAGGAAAAGTATATTTGAGTTTGCCATAGTTGCAGTTAGTGTACATAATTATCACACTTTCATTTTATGATAAAGGTCTAACCTTTTATTATATTATGGTTTGCAATATTGAGTTTCAGATTTACGACATGCTCAAAGATAAACAAATAATATTGTTCTGAAAAGCATCTTTCACAACAATACCATATTACATTTTGAACAAACTGAAAGGTCAAATGATAATAAAGGTAGAATGATAATTAATGCTCTCAATGGAAAAAGCAGGCCAAGTCCGCACAGATAATACAGATTAGAACAATGCAATAATTACTAACATACTGAAATGAGTTAAAGAATTCAATTAAACACAAACCAAAAAAGATTCATTTGTTTTGTAGAATTTTGGAGTGACTGGCAATGCATTGGACTCTTCAAGCACACCTCAGAACCACCAGTCCAAACTCAGACAGTATCCTTGACTCAAGACTCTTTCAGCCACTTAGAGAAAGTTCCTGAGCAGAACAGGACTGAGACAGCAAAAGTGGGTCAGTCGAGTGCACTGTGCACCTTCCTTACCTCGCTCTATCTTCTGGACCAGCTGCCGACGGGCCACGATTCGGGCCAAGCGCAATCCAGACCGCCTGTGGTGACTGTCCAGCCTCAGGTAAATGTCCTGAGTCTCAGGTGTCATGCTCCCAAAACACTCAGTGTCCATACACTCGTCTGGTAAGTCCAGTGTCACTACATCCATCTCTCTCTGTATCTCTCTCTCTCCCATTACCACTGTCCACAGAAAGTCGTGGATACCTACAGGAGGTGTCTCTCTTCCTATGCGTTTTATCTCCTGGACACTCCTTCAGCTTTCACACACTGAGACGCAGCTGTTCTACATTCCACAGAGCTGACAAACTCACTTCCACTCAAACTGGGAGTAGCATTAAGACCTTTTCACATTACTTTACAAATACATACACACATACACTTGAAGTCAACTTTAATCTCGGAAAACACTCCTCTCTGATCTACCCACCTCACGGTCATGTGACTGTGAGACGCGCCAAAAAGAACAGGATATTGGAAGAAGAACCTCAGCCAAAAAATGCTTTATTCCAAAGCATGTGCAGCCAAAAAAAAAAACAATCTGAGTAGAGTCATATGTTGTGTTTCAGTATGTGCAAAAGGTCTTCATGTTCATTTATCATTAATATAATTAATGCACCATATGACTAAACTTAACCATAGTGCTACCTAAAAACACCTGAGATTAGATCATTTAAACTATTACAATACTTGCACTTTATAGACCAAAAAAAAAAAAAAATACCGGTTACATATTAAGGTGATGTTTCTTTTAAAAGAGCAGTACCAAAAAATAAAGAAGGGAGCAAGCCAGTAAAAGGAAGAAAATCCCTTTTTGCTCAGCAATAAAGAAAATGAAATTCTGTGAAATAAGTTCTGTTACAGAGATGCAGACCTCCCCCTTGTGGTACTTAATGCCAATACACACACACATGAAGTCGCTTGAATTTATTATTATGATTTATTTAATCTGATTTATTGCATGGTTCATGTGAATTGTGAATTGGTGTGTTGTGAATTTGTGCATGCGCACACACACACACACACACACGCGCACTTTAACTAAACTAAGGTGAATGCACTTTAGCTAAACTAAGGTATTTTCCACATTTTTGCTGCTTCGTTCAGTTTGTGAGTGACAAGAAGCTGATGCTGCACCATGCACACACACACACACACACACACACACAGTCATGTACAATAAGCACTGTACAGAAAACCTGCCACTCTACACTCCTTATTTGCCTTGGTGTGTGTGTTCTTGCACTGCATTAACCTATAACCATACACTTGCACGCACACGCACACACACACACATACACACACACACACACACCTCATCTCCTTCTCTGTATATGACTTGATTTATGGCCAGGTTGATGCTGATCTTGTCTGTGCTGCCCTACATTCTCCCTGGCTGAAAAGAGCTCACTAATATTCCTCCCTAAATGCCTGAGCTCATACAGAATACAAATTTAGGATCTGCTTGTCTCTGTTCATCTTGATTAGATGTGGAACATGAAGGAAAGGCACAATATATCATGTGCAACCTGATTGACCAGTGACTTAAGTGGGTTATGTACCGTACACTAGACTGAGCCAGAAATGGCCGCCAAAAACCCAGAAATCTCACCATCAAAGTAAGAATTAACTATTGAAATGCCACACCGTAGCCGAGGTCACTGGTTTTTTCAATAAGCTTCCAGATGCTAATGAGACAGGACTTTGCCAAAAACTGCAGGCAACAGATTAATGCTTTGAGGTCACTGACCCCTAGTGGCTGCTGCTTTAAATTTAGACATTTTTCTAAAGTCCTCTTTTTCAATCCAGCATGGCCTCTTTTCATCATCTCTGCACTATTTTAAACCGCAGCGTGAATTTCCAAATTCCTATCAAATGAACAACCAAATAAACTTTTACATAGCTTCCATTTAATCGTGCATTATACAGTGCAGGTATAGACTGAGTTAGACTGCATCCGGAGACATTCCACATACCATAATCGTACCGAGTGAGCCGAGAGTGGGAATCCCCGGATTCCACCTGCATTAGATTTCTAGCAAACTGAAACTAATCCACTTAAAACGATCATGAAAATACACAGAGTTTCAGATATGCCACAATATTTGCATTGCTATGATGGCCACGAGACAACACGTGGGAAAAGATGTTGATACAATAGCCTGGTTCAGTATTACCATGTGCTGTAGCCTTGGTATTTAATTTTTTTTATAAAATATCTGCTGAATGGAATCATATGAGTGAGAATGACAGACATTCTCACTAGCATTAGTGTTAAAAATTGTGCCCTTATTAAATACGTGTACCTAAACAGTTAAACAATGGAGTGAGAAAAGTTGTATGCCTTGCTTAGAAAGACTTGGGTTAGTAATTTTCCTCTATTTCTAAGTAGGTCAGATGTATTACTCAGCCTTTATATTATAATTCAGTGTCTAATTAGTCCAGCTAACAGGCTGTCTGGTTTGAAAACAGTAGCGTCATGCCCATAGAATTTAGCCTTGCATGTGCCAGGCCAATTTTTTAAGCAAATAAATCAGTCAGTAATTTAACAAAAAGTTTGGATTCACTGTAGCCTACATGGAAAATGAAGCTTGTGAGTAGAGGAGGTATGATCTCTTCATACTCCCCCAATAAAAGAATAAAAGAACACATAAAATGAATGAGACGTTATAAGGAAGATGAATTCATCTTCAGGAACTGCTTTATCCTGGTCAGGGTCTCTGTAGACCCAGAGGGTATCCCAGGAACACTGGGTGCACCATGGCACCACGCACACACTCACTGACCCCCAGGGGGAAATTTCACATAGCCAGTCTGTGTTTTTGGGATGTAGAAGGAAACCAGAGAATCTGGAGGAAACCCATGCAGATGCTGGGAGAACATGCAAAACTCCACACAGACCTGAGCTCTAGATCGCACCTAAGACTCTGAGACCCACTTCACCACCATGCCATCAATAAGCTATTAGGTTTCATGTGTTGAGAATGTGTTGTCTGACTTATTGATCAGTGATTTGCCATAAGCTGTGCTAATTCAGACACTGTCAGGCTGATATGCAGCTAGCCTACTAACTGTTTGCTTTCCCCATTGAGGTAAGGGAGGTCACTAGTTAGATTTTTTCCCCCAAAAATAGCACTGGACTTGCAGAGGACATTGAACACAAACAGTATTTGCTATTTCAGATATGTTGCAATGTAACAGGTAGAACTTAGGTTGTTTGTAGCCTGTAACCTATTTTATTATATAACCTATTTTCAGAATAAGGATCATCTCTACTAAATGAAATATTTATCCAAAAAGTTACCCAGGAGGCAAGATCTATTCTTAGCCATCTAGATCACACGGTTATTCCTTCAGCTTCTACATTTTAGCTGCAAATTTAGGCCAACTTTTATTGACAGCCCCTGAGAGATTATATGTAAAGATATTAAAGATCCTACACCTTATTATTTTTGAACATGGTTGTATTATTCCTGTCTACTATCTACTGGAAGTGTGTCTATGAAACACATTTCAAGTTCTTTTACGTTGAAAACTATGTATTTTCGGAAGGGCATTCTCTTCATTCAAACTCCCCACTAGACATTATTTCCAGAAATATAACCAGACGACAAGTATTCATTAACTGACTTAAATAACAGAAGCTGAGCAAAAATATCCAGGCAAAACATTTCACAGCAGTGATTCAATACAAGCATACATATCGGCTTGAAATCAGCTTTTTGTAAGCGTTTATTACAAACAGAAATATGCAGCAATATGCTGATTCATTGTTTAATGGCATAAACCCTAAGTTAAAAGAATTGCATGCGAGGTGCTCTCACTGCTGTCCTGACAGAAATATCCTGTGCTGTTTATATAATTAATTAGAAAAGCAGTTTGAGAATTAAAAAAAAACCTTTTCCCTTAATCATACTATGTTGATTGCAGCAATGCTTTATTCAAATGAATCTCTGATACAGATAATGTTTTGAACAGTGTGTAAGAAGGATTTACTCCAAACTGAACTTAAGAAAAAAAAAAATAAATTAAAAGAAAAGCCTCTATCTAGCCACTTTCATGGTACCTACATGTGGATATGATATTTACCTCACAGGTGGATGTAGATTTCTTAATCTACAAAGAATTACTTGACTGGAGTAGCGTTCTTAAATAAAATGACAAATATCTTAATATATTCTCTGCTTGAATCTCATTTCTGCTTTCTCTCATAAACATTTTGCTTAGCCAACTAGCTAATCTGTTCATGCGAATCAGCTGATATTTACTGAACAAAGACAAACAATGAAATAAATAAGTAAAATCGTGAGCACTGTAGCTGCTGATTTTCAAAATCAAGCCTTGAACTGATACATCCAAAACTACCAACTACACCCTTAAAAAGAGTTCTTCAGGGTTTGTTTTTATGGATGGTAAAATGTTCTAGCTTTGTGAATAGGAACCTTTTCTAAAAAGGGAAGCCTCTGTTTAAAATGCTAGCTGCAACTTTATTTTTTAAAGAATATACTGTACTAGATGGCAATGTCAGGACAATACACCAGCACTGGTGTGCACAGCTTCTTGGATGTAGTCCACAGTGTGTGATAAACTCTTGCTTTTTGGCTAAGACCAAAGCCTTGGCTGCTAAGCAAAGCACAGCTGGCGAGCATGCTTAGTATGCTGGTGTGCAGTTTGGGACTGAGCCTCACAGGAAGGACAGAGCTGTGTGGATTTGAGGGAGATGAAGATTCGAGAGGATTGAATGGAAACTCAGAGGTGTCAGAGAACTGGAGCTCATCTCATGGGAACTTGTGTGACCCATAACACCATATGACCTCTTTAAGAGTTAATGAATTCAGCAGTGTAGGAGGAAGATTTCAATGAGTTCTGGTCTGGAGAATAAGGTTGCATTCACAAGATCTAGCAAACTGCTTTTAATTTATTTGAATAGAACAGAATTAGGGGGATAGGTGTAAGGAAGAGTGTGCTATGTTTCCATGTACACACTTATGCATTATAAATGATGTGCTACCCGCATGCATTAACTTCATCCTGACCTTCCTAAAATAGCAGACAGCGCTGGCGGCGCTGACATCATCCTGCGGAGCTCTTGGTGCTGTCGCGTGAGAGAGCCCCGCATCAGGAAGTTCAGTGAAACACTATGGGGAGGCTGGGAGCGGGACTGTGCGGTGCGGTGCGGCTCTACTGACCTGCCAGTCGTCTCTCTCGGACGTTTTTCCAGAGTAAATCCCAAGCCTTGGACGTGGAGTCGCGCAGCTGTTCGCTGATCGAGCGCCGCAGCTGCAGCTTTGCTGACTTTCGCCTCGTCGTCATTGTGGAATATGACGCATTCTAACGCGTCCGCGGCGCACCGTTATCGCTCCCGCCTCGGACCCGCGATTCTGCCGCAATAGTCGTCACTCCATCTGACTCGCGCCGCTGCGTCACCGTGCGCGAGAAGAGTCCAGTCACATTTTTCCCTGGAGCGAGAGTGTGTAGGTGATACAGCGCGCTCCGTGCGTCATACTCAGTGTAGCGCGCGCGCGCGAGAGAGAGAGAGAGACTGAGAGGCAGAGACTGAGAGGGAAAGAGAGGGAGAGATAGAGACTGAGAGAGAGAGAGAGAGAGAGAGAGACAGGGACTGAGAGGGAAAGAGAGGGAGAGATAGAGACTGAGAGAGAGAGAGAGAGACTGAGAGACAGGGACTGAGAGGGAAAGAGAGGGAGAGCTAGAGACTGAGAGAGAGAGAGAGAGAGAGAGCTGCTAGCTAGAACCTGGTGAGAATAACAATAACTGAGACCAAGACAGATGTGAAGTTTTCAGCAGTGAACAGACTGCAGATTGGTTGGTTAGCCTCACCCCTAAATGCTGCATGGACCTCTCTCTCTCTCTCTCTCTCTCTCTCTCCCTCTCTCACTCTCTGAAACACACACACACACACACACACGTTTGTCTTACTATTTTTGTGAGGGCTATCCATAGACATAATTACAATGAAAGTAATTAATGCTATGCCTACACCTAAACCTAACCTAAACCTTAACTGTGACCAAAAATGCAAAAATGATATATTTGTCTTTTATTTATTTATTTATTTATTTATTTATTTTTAAAGCTGCAGGTTTTAAAGCACTTTTCCTTGTGGAGACCAGCCAAATATCCACAAGCTCAAAACTGTCAGATATTTCTATCCTTGTTTCCCCACAAAGAATCAAAATGCCCTCCCCCCAACACACACACACACACACACACACACACACACACACACTCAGGCCACTGTTTCACTCACACTATCATAAGCAAAATAGTTTTCCTTTTGCTTGTAATGTTTGCTCTAGTCTGTATGTATTACAAAAGAATAAAATGGGTTTTTAATATTTTGAAAATGCAACAAATTATAGGTCTCTAAGATGACATGACCATGTTTTTCTTCTTTAACATACTGAATTCAAAATGTAACAATGAGGCCAAAATGCAGAATATCAGCAAAGTATTTCTATAATAAGTGACCCATAGGGCCCTTTTCCTACAGCCCCATTTTAGGGGATCAAAAATAAGTTGTTTCTCATTACCTTGTTTCTGATGACCTAATTGTTTTCAAGCATCTAGCACCTTCCCTCACATATTCATGTGTTTCTGCAAATCTAACATCTTATCATCTAACATCATATTGATGACTTCTGCTCCCCAGAATTGTGGGTACATGCTTTTACCCCAAACCATGGACTTCATTTATCATACGTCCAGTGACCACAAGTCTGAACTTACAGCAGAAAATTATGTAGCACAGTTGTGTGTGTTTTCACCCCCAACAGCTGGTGTACTGACACTGCTACCAGATGTGGAATCGCTCTTCATACATTTTAAGCTATCCAAGGAACCCATATTATATAATTCTTGCTGGTGTGTACATACTTACGTTCAAGTCTGAAATGAAATCTCATAGTGATGAATGATCATTTTAATGAATTTGAGAATAAATTCCCCAGTAGACTAATTTTCCTACAGGAGGATAATGATAGCAACATGCTGGCAGGTCCACCAGGGCTTGGACCATCATCAAAATGCCATTATATTCAATTTATTGGCAATCCTCATGCATGTACCCACATACAAGCAAAACCTGGTGTTAACTAAACTTACTAAAAGCAAAGAACAAAATAAGTGACCCCAGTGACTACAAAGAAATGCTGACATCAGCTATTATGGAAATCATTAAACATTTGCTACTTGCCTGCCTAAAGTTTCTCAGAAACCAGTTTGAATCCTTTACACTTTGCCTAAAGGGCATTAATCACTTAAGTTTGTGGACTTCAGATGTGGTTTTTTACATGATCAACCCAAAGCTGCTCAACATTTTACATCTTACAGTGCATTCAGAAAGTATTCACACCCCTTCATTTTTTTCATCATTTTATGCTGCAGCTAAAATGCTTTAATTTTTTTTTTTTTTTTTTTTGGATTCCAGCTTTTCTCCACAAGAGCTTTTTAGCTGTCCAGAATAAGAAAGAGAACCCCCCCCCCCCCCCCTCCTTTTTTTTAAGTAAAAAAGTTTGTTTACTTAACATGTCACTAATTCTACTATTCAATTGTGGGACTTATTTATTTCCCTTATGTGAATTTCTGGTGCAAATTCTTTTTTGCCACCACTTCCCCGAAGTTAAACTGTATCCAACATGACTATATTCCCTATTTGATTTACTGTAAACAGTTTGCTTAGTAGCTCATCTTCCAACTAAAGTGTGAATAAATATGTCAGAATGAAAGTTTATATGCTCTATTTCTAGGCACTGTAGTTTTCCCTGGAATCATCATTAAATTAAATTGGAAGCCCTACATAGATTAGTTTAGTTTATTTATTTATAAAGCACATTTAAACACAAGTTGAAACCAAAACGTTGAAACCAAATGCTGTACAAGTAGTATAAGCCAGATCTATGCACAAACCGTTTAACAATACAAAATACCGGAAGACAAATGGAAATTTTACAACCTCAGACTGAATTAACAGATAAAGAATAAAAGTGAGTCTTCAAAGAGGAGTTGAACATAGCAATAGAGGAGGATGATCTTATATGAAAAGGGAGACTATTCCAGAGCCTGGGAGCAACCACCGAGAAAGCCCAGTCACCTTTGGCTTTGGAACGTGAACATGGGACTGAAAGCTTGATGATCGAAGAGATCTTGAGTCAGTATACAGAGTAAGGAGATCACATATGTACTGTGGAGCAAGCCCAAGCAAAGCTTTAAAAACAAATAATAAAATTTTAAACTCAATGAGGAAATTGACTGGCAGCCAGTGAAGAGAGGCAAGCACCGGAGTAATGTGCTCACGCTTTCTGGTGCCAGTCAAAAGTCTGGCCGCCGCATTTTGCATCATTTGCAGGCAATCTAGGGCATAGTGGGTAGCAACATAGTGGGTTACCATGAGATGCAAACAACTGGTTAGCCTAAATAACAGAAATTATGGGTTAAGTGTATTCTTTTGTAATAATGTACATTTAAAATGTATTGTACACATATAGTTTAACTTGAATCAATGATGGAATAACACAGCCAACACAGGAACAGGATGAATTCTGAAGTGCACAAAAGAAAAGTACTTGCTCAAGTCTGACCAAAAGATAAAAAATTCATTGGACAGTTAAGACAATGCATTTTAAAATATAATACTAAATATATAGATATGTATAGCAATAATGACTTTGTAAAAATAAATGTGCTCACACATGCATGCACACACATACACACACACGCACACACCTAGGGGCAGGTATTTACAGTAGCTAATCCACCTACCAGTATTTCTTTGGGAAGTGGAAGGAAACCACAGTGTCCAGAGGAGGCCCATGTGGCCATAGGGAGAACATGCAAAACTCCACACAGACAGTAACCCAAGATCAGGATCAAAGTGAGGACCACGGAGAAGTGAGACACCAGCACTACCTGCTGTGTCAACATGCCACTATGCCACCCAAAAAAAACCACATATTAAAACATAAAGAGCTTGACTAAATGTCTATATTTAAAAAAAATCACAAATACAGTAGCTGATTCTTAATATGTTTTTTATTTTGCAATAAAATCTATGGTACATAGAGTATCAAATCCTTTTTTGACTAGCTTATAAACTGACTGTAGAATATTTTTTAAAACTTTAACTGAAACTCCATACATGACCTGTGATCTTGGGATTGGAGATTTATGTCCGTAGGTTACGGTGATGACATGCCTGGCAGGAGGTGATGAGAGAAAAGGGGACGAAACCTAATATAGCACCCTTACAGCCAGTATCACACTGCTTTTACTAGTGGGACACTGTGCTGTATAATCAGATACATGAATGTAACTAAGAAAACCCTGCATGCCCAGCACCCAACTCCCAGCACCATGAACCTGGGTTTCTGCAAGTGACATGCTGAGGAAGAAAGATTATTTACACAAGTGAACCCTCAAAATAAAGCTAGAGGGTAACTTTACTCCAGGGAATATAGGACATGGAGCCAGTCTGGCGCTGAAAGGGTCTTAGTCCATGTTAAACTGTTAAAGATTATATTTACTGCTTACTGAAGTGAAAGACGTTTGGTACAAAAGCCAAAGGAAAAAGATGCACAGTGTACTCTTACTTACCCTTTAATCAATCAGTTATACAGTATACAGTGGCCTGGAAGTGCAAAACACATTAATAAACCAAAAACACAACAGCAAAATGAGAAACACCATGAAAAATATGAAAAGGAAATGGAAAATTCATTTGTTTACAGTAAGTAAATCAACTGATGCTTTTATTCTTGCTTATTTTTTTTAATCAAGGAAATTCATTTGAAGGTTATTCAAAAGAAACAAATACTTATTATAACTGGTTATAATTACATAAGTATCTTCACATTAAAGTTTTTTCTCAAGGTTAACTTAGATAATAGACTGAAAAAGTGTAATTCTTTTTTCTTTATGATAGTCATACACTGTGTCCATTCAGCAATGAGCATGAGAAGTTCAATAAGGACCTATTCTTTCCATTTTGAGTTAATGGTGTGCTGTTGTGCTTGTGAATCTGCTGTTGTGTTTCTGGTTTTGCTGATGTATTTTGGACTTACAAGCCACCATAGTTACATTCTAAAAAACATTTATGAAACAGTAGTCATAGATCTGACTGAGTTCATAAAGTTGTTGTTATTAAAGAGTAATAGTGCAAAACATGGAAATCAGTGCTGTTGGAATGTCACAAGGCCGATACCTTGTCTAAATATTTTCAGCCATGTCTCTAAATTGCTCTCTCCATAATCTGCTTATCTATCAAATGACAGCTTCTCTTTATAGTAGTGACATTTCATGCAGAATCACAGGAGGCCCGTTAGATCATCCTAATAAATATGCATTTTTAAGACCATTCTGCTATTTGAGCATTCCATTCACAGTGGATCCTTGCATCTGAAATTCACAAGTGCGTCACTATGCATACATCTGTCCTAGAATGTGTCCTTATCCAATTGCAGACAATCCGAAAAAGAGCACATGAGATGCCTTGCTGGAACTGTGCCAATCACAGCAGCAGGGTCATTTCTGCTGGCAAACATGCATCTGCCTATGGGCGTGTAATAGGATACAAACAGAATAGGATGGTCCACCATATACAGGGATTAAAGGGCAAAAGAGGATTAACATACATACTGCACAACTACAATCTGCAGAATTTGCTGGGACAAATCAGTGGCTTTATTTAATCTTTTCTCCTTTTGCCACGATGTTTCAAAATACTTGTCCGGCACATAAATTGTTTCAGATCTCCAGGCTGTAGGAGAAGCTATCCTTGCAATAGACACACGAGAAAGACAATCCACAAATCATTATTATTCATTCAATCACTGAAAGAAAACACCATACAGTCATATTGCCACAACTAACATCACTGTCATCAGAAATAACAGTGTTCGTCGTGTTATTGCATTGCTCAAGCAGAAGTGAATCTGATATTTCCTGCAACACATCACTTACTTACAGAGAGAGAGTATCTGTGTTAAGAGTAAGTTAATGATTAAAGGATGGGGTAGTTAAGTGACCAGTAAGGAATGCAAGGCCATGAGGGTTACGTGGACATGAGCCCTAGTCAAAACATGTATTGTATTTGGTGAAATTCCCTGTGATAGCTCAGAAAATGAATGAGAAAAACCTTACACATAATGCATATGACAGTAGAATAAATTATTACCTGTGCGTAAAAGGGGGCAAGAGACACATTATTGTATCACATTATATTAATAACACTGGTCCATTCAGTCATCAGTTTTTGTTAAAAACATGTATTTCAGGTCAACTAGATATGATAAACTCGTTCACCCCAACATCTCTCCCTAAAATAGATCAAGAGACGCCTGGAGCCTTCTGAGGTTCCTGCCTCCAGCTTAGGACTCATCCTCAGATCTCACTAAAACAACAAAAAAACACCATCACTGTTTCCACCCCTCTGGCTATTTAAATTGGTTTCTGAAACAGAGATTGTTATCACAGAGGCAAGGACCTCTGGGATTGAGAAGTGGCTACTCTGGGGCTGAAAGAAAGTCTAATGATTGCAGAGGGAAACAGCAAACATGAGAATGCTTGTCCTTACAAACTGAGGCCTCTGTTTATGTTGGCCACCCAGAGCAGCTCTCTTCCCTCTGGCTGGTAGACAGATGTATACTTGGGGATTACAAACCCACACCACCCCAAATTCTGACTCCCTAAAATAATGAAACAGCACAGAGAGGGGCTGTATTACAAACAGGACATGTTTCTTAACACACATTTATACAAAGACACACACAAGATTGATGAGGTAGAGCTCGTTACCTCAATGAAAAGAGCATAGATAAACTTCCTCAAGGGTAAAGTCATCATGTTTTCCTATCTGCTGTATTCTATAATCAACACCCACACTCTCACACAGACAAACACTCAACCCATTATGACTTTCTACAGAGACCCATTTACTGTTTACATTGAGGTTGGTCTTTAGCTGTACACACATTTTTGTGGCGCTAATGATGCTTGTGCCACAAACAGACAAAGTTATACAGGCCAACCACAAATTCAGCACTAAGCACAAACACTAAGCACTCTGCATGAGAGGTGGGTGTGGTAAGCGAGAGAGAGAGTGTGAGAAAGGAAGGGGGAGGGAGAGAACGAAAGAGAAAGAGACAAAGTGTGTTTCAGTGTTAGTGTGATGCCATGCAGATTTCAGGCAGAAATGAACTCACTGCTCTGTATCAAGCCAGCTCTAACAGCACCCATTATAAAAAGCTCCATATACACTTTATAAGTAAAGAATAAAAAAATGATGGGGCATGAATGGGGAAAAAGTGTGATTTCTGTGACTTTAACCGTGGCATGGGTGTTGGTACCAGATGGGCTGGTTTGACTATTTCAGAAACTGCTGATCTCCTGGGAGTTTCACACACAACAGTCTCTAGAGTTTACACAGAATGATGCGAAAAACAAAAAAAAAATCCTGTGAGCAGAGAGTCTGCAGCTTATTGATGAGAGAGATCAGAAGAGAATGACCAGACTGGTCTGAGCTGACAGGAAGTATCTAAAATAAGCAGTCTTTACAACCATGGTGAGCAGAAAAGCATCTCAGAACACACAACACATCAAACCTTGAGGTGGATGAGCAACAACAGCAGAAGACCACATCAAGTTCCTCTCCTGTCAGCCAAGAACACGAATCTGAGGCTATCAAGGGCACAGACTCACTGAAACTGGACAGCTGAAGATTGGTGAAAGATCAGGTGATTTTTTTTCTAATCTTCGACTGTCCAGTTTTGGTGAGTCTGTGTCTATGATAGCCTCAGATTCTTGCTCTTGGATGACAGGAGAGGAACTTGATGTGGTCTTCTGCTGTTGATTTACTATATTCTTCCTGGCAGCTCGATCCAATCTGGCTATTTTCCCCTGTTCTCTCTTATCAACAAGGCGTTTCCATCCACAGAACCGTCACTCACTCGATATTTTTTGTTTTTCACATCATTCTGTGTAAACTCAAGAGACTGTTGTGTGTGAAATTCCCAGGAGATCAGCAGTTTCTGAAATACTCAATCCAGCCCTTCTGGTACCAACATCCTTGCCACAATCAGTCACAGAGATCACACTTTTTCTGCCACAGCTGTTCAACAAATGTTAATCTTCATAGTCCTCATTCACAACTACATACAATTTAAATTTAATTGAAATACTAATTATATCATTGGAGTGAACAATGATTTAAAAGAATGTGACTACTTGACAGACATAAGCTGACATTCTGTTGATTTGCTTGCCTTTCTATATTGCAATTATGGGGCAGCATGCTGCAACAAACACTGATAATGGCTCATTAGTGCTGGAATCACACTGCCCCATTCTCAGGAGAGGAGCTTCGGATTGAACAGTTAATGAGGTTTCCAGAATGACATTAAAAACACTCTGCCACCAAGATCTTCTTTTATAGCAAATAATCTGAATTAAATCTAATAAAATACAGAGAGTCCATTCATGATGTTCAGGATCATTTCTTTTGTAAGATATATTGCAAAATTTTTGTCCAATTTTTTTCTTTTTCCAGTGCTGAATTTACTGGGCTAATTTTAAGTCCTTGGTGTGGATTTTGAGTTGTATTTGGACTGGATATTTCACAGAAACCTGCCAACCCAGGTTAATGAAATTAACTCTATTGTGTTTGTCTCACACATGGGAAACACATCTGCTGTATCAAACACAGATGAACAAAGTTATGTTTAAAACCTCTCAAAGTGAGTTGATAGACAGTATCCAGGATGACTCTGTCCACTGTCAGCTGGGTTATTCGAAAAATTCACTATACAGTAGCTTGTACCATAAGTCAAATGTGATAGCCTGTTAACTTAATTTTGATTGAAGCTATATTGTTATTAATGTCTTCCTGTTCCATATCTATAGCTGCTGCTGAGTAATCCATTCTCGACATCTTCTAAGCCAGCTTCATTAATGGGCTTCACCCAGGAGGCTTTTCTTAAAGTTCTCAAATAAAAAGGAGATCCTGTCTGCTTCACCCAAGTCCATTCATTCATTCATTCATTCATTCATTCAATCATTCAGCCATCTATCCATCTGTAGTAACTGCTGTATCCTGATCAAGGTTGCTTCTCCTAAATTTGAAATGAAAGTGACTTGTTTGAGGAAACAATTTAATTTTAAGTAAAAACTACTTATTAAAATACATTTTTATTCAGAAATAAATTTATACATTGGCATTAACTTCACTATTTATATATAATGTTAATAGTTTACATTTTTTTACATTTACTTTTGTCTTCAAAACAAATTTCAAACATAAACTTATCAAAATTTCTTTAAGAATTTCAGTAATATACACTATATTTTTATATCTAGTGTATCCAAACTTTTGAGTAGTAGTGTAGGTCACACTTCTAAATGCAACTGAGGGATTCTAAGCCAAGTTCATATCAAAAAGCACAAACATGCACTGACTGGATGCTGCTCAGATTTGCCGTAATAGGAGTAAAAGAGAAAAACAAAAATTCTACTGACCGTGTCCCATTGTAATCTGACAGTAAACCCTTTATCAGTTATATTCTCAGATTAATCGTTAGTGTGAAGAGGTCATAGTTATTACATGTGTGGGCCAAGCCGCTTAAACCCTTGGCTTATTATCTTTTAGTTATGAGAGTGAGGAATGTAAGTCTGGAGCCACTGACAGGGTCCGGACATTTAAAGGGTTAAACCTAAACTGAATTATGTGGAAGAAGTTAAATCTGAAATAACATAAACTTCCTATATTTTCATTCTGGCAGCTCATAAGAAATTTGAACCAAAGCCTGAAGCTCAATCAGCAAACTCCTGTTGCTTTGCACAGACAGAAAGCTTAGTGCCACCCAAGTGGGTAAAACCAGGTGGCACAGTCAGTCGGAAAATCCTTCTTGATGCCAAACCGTCAAAGTAAGAGAAAGAGAGAGAGAGAGAGAGAGAGAGAGAGAGAGAGAGTACATGCAAGAGAGAGAAGCTCATTTAAGTGCTGAATTAGCACTCTCATTAAAATTGCTCTGCATTTCCACTAACAGTACAGCAAGATAATTAACCAATCTTTGTTATAAATTAAACAAATACTCAATATGAACGTATTTTTAAGTCATTATGGAAAGCTCTGGTGTCATATCCCAAACCTGAGGTGCTATTACTTAGATGTATTAAATGTTATGCTTGCTAAATTGGAATAGATTAAAAATGCAGTGTGCTTTTAACTGCTGAGCGATTTTCTCTTTACTGCCTGGAAACACAGCAGTTTTTATTGTGTGGGTTTTGGGTTTTCATCAGAACTGAATGCCACACAGTGTGAGAGTAATTAGACTCATGCACACACTTACCATGACAAACACATGCACATATGCACAAACACACACACACACGCACATTTAACTTCCCCTAGACGCATATGTACACATACATACACATAAATACACCTAATCAGACACATTCATTGGGTTCACAAGTTAGTGAACCCAATGTCCCAGTCATTTACAGCCAAAGTAAATATAAATAACATATACTTTCAGCAAAATTACAGTGATAAATCAGGTACATACTTAAAGAAGCAAACAGGAACTCAGAATCACTAGCATCTTGTTAGAGTGATATTTTGTGATAAATAAGGATCAATTTAAACCTAAAGCTCTGCTCTACAGCAAACACTATTTAGATTACAAACCATTTGTATACATATGCTCTGATCATTTACAGCACAGTGTGACTTGTTTTTTCCTATCCTCTCCTATCTTATCCTTTCTTATCCTATCCTATCCCATCCTGTCCTCTCTTATCCTATCTTATCCCATCCTATCCTATCCTATCCTACAGACGGTAAGAAAACATGTTTTCGTGTCCAGCACAAAGTTACTTTAAAAAAAAATGGACCAATCTATAATCACTTCATTATAGGAAGTGAAGTCATTCGTACTAATATCTCTCAGTTCCCATTTGTTTATATGGAAACTATCCAGAATTTCTTGATTTTTTTTCACAAACATATGGCAAATTTCAGATACTCATATAACCCTTTCATTTTTCAAATATAGTTTTAAAAAATTATTTTATTATATTATTTTTTTTCTCTCTAAACAATGCTAGTTTCCCCTTATCCTGCTAGATTACACGACTGTATCCCTTCCAAAACACTGGTGATGTGCCTGTGCCACATTTCATTCTTAATTATTGGTCATACTCACTATTTATAAGATAAATGTATTTGCCTTACATGGTTTCTATAATTTGAATGACTATCACTGATGCTGCTGTAAAGTCCGCGTTGCAAGTGTGGTTTCATTTTGCTCTTATTTACAATGTAAACATCATTAAACAGAGCCAGTTAAAAGATTTCTAATGACATATACATTATCAGCAGATTGCACAGTCATGTTAATGCTTTTATTTTGCGTTCAAATTGTATTTCTGGAGCATCTCACTATCTTCAGAATCTTTACTCTGCCTGTAAACTAGCCACCTAAATGACCCACAGTAACACTGACATTCATAATGTGTCTACAAGATGACTAATGAATGAGAAATAAAATTCAATACAAATACTTGTTTCAAGTTTATTGAGCATGAGTTTCTCAGTAATGCTGCAGTCATAGACTCTGCCTGAGGACCAGTGTTAGAAGTCTGATGATATAACTTCCATGCTAATGAGTCTGTGACTGACACAGGGAGTAACTAACATCATGAAATTGGATACATTCATTATTAAAACGAAAATTATATTGAAGTAGACGTTTGTGAGGCAGTGGTATTCTGTGAACAAAGACGAGGACTCGTGCAATCCCAACCACAACCACTACCACAACCCATCTCAGAAAGTCACTGTTTTCCATGGAAAATGTGCAGTGGTAAAAAATTTGACCAGAATACTAATTTGTACAATCAGAATATGCCATCCAAGAGAAATCCTGTTTTTACTCGGGAGTTTCTTTAAACATATCTCACACATCTTCTTTAAACATGTCTCATAAAAGTCTCTATTTCTATGAGAGCATGGTTCATAGTATTGGCATATTTGCTAGGTCTAGAGTGTGCAGTTCCCTGCTGTGTGGTGAAAGTGTCCTCTGTCTCCTGGCAGCCTCGTTCCTGTGGATCATTCCCATGGAGCGTGCTTGAAGTTCCCAAGTTGTGGAATGCTGCTCTGCATTCTGTCACGTCTGCTCCCAATGACAGAGGCTGAAAACCTACATCCAATCTCATGTTTCTAATCAGGTTACATACACGTGCATTCACTTTTCCAACATGATAGAGACATCAGACCTACTAACCACACACACACACACACACACACACACAATGGCAAATGGAAACATTAATATACATAAGAAAGTTTAAATAAAAGACCTTTTAAATATATTGACCTACATATTTACTATGGAAGATATTGTTAATTTCTCTGTGCCATTAGATGTGAAAAGGAGAGTCAAATCCTAAACTAATCCGACAAAACATAATACACCTTCCTCCATTTCGTAAAGATTATAAATATCTATACAGTATGTCAACACCACAAGACAAATCTGTGCAAAAGAGTATTTTTTATTTAATCTGACAGTCTGACAGAGCAATTCTGATGATCGATCCAGATACAAAGGGAACTGTGGAAATGTATAAAAAGATGATAATAGTACATGGATTTGATAACTCCTGACCACAGAGCTCAGGAATTTGACCTCAGATTGCTTCAGATTGTTTCTTCCTCAACAAATGTCCTTCATCAGCTGTGTAAGCAAAGTGTGGCTGTAGGAGGTGAAACCAGTTGATTTTAGAAATGGTGTATAAAGAAGAATCCAGAAAGTAACTCTAGTGTACTTCACTAAGGATTGTGGATGTAGTAAAAAAATTAAGTGTAATGCACAAGTTTTCCAGAATCCTCTCAAGCTCAGTTTGGATGCGGTGTGCTAGTGAACGGATATCTTTAGATCTCTCCACAGATGCTCTATGGGCTTCAAGGCTGAGCTTTGGCTGGGCCACTCATGGATATTCAGAGACTTGTCATGATGCCAGTTCAGAGTTGTCTTCGCTGTATGTTTTGGGTCATTGTCATTCTGAATGATGAACCTACTGAGATCATGTGCACTCTGGAACAGGGTTTCTTCAGGGAACCCACTGTATTTGGCTGCATTCATCCTTTCCTCTATTCTGATCAGTCTTCCTGTCCCTGCCTCTGAGAAGCACCTCCATGACATGATACTGCCATAGTAGAGATGGCATTAGCCAGCTGATAGGCAGTACACTCTTTTCAGCAGACGTAGCACTTGGATTTTAGCCCAGAGAATAAAATTTTTGTCTCATCAGATCAGAGAATCCTTTTCCTCAGAGTCTTTACTCAGAAAGGGTTTCCATCTAGCCACTCTACTCAATGATGGCTGTCCTTCTGGCAGGTTCTCCCATCTCTGTGGAGGACTTCTGAAACTCTGTTAGAGTGGTCAATGGGTTCTTCGTCACTTTCTAGACCAAGGCCCTTCTAAAGTTTACTGACCAAGGCCTACTGAGTTTAGCCAGATGGCCACCTCTTGGAAGAGTTCTAGTGGTTCTAAACTTTTTCAATTTCACAATGATAGAGCCTGCTGTGCTCCTGGGAACATTCAAAGCTTTAGAAATGTTTTCATACCCTTGTCTAGATCTGGGTCTCAACACAATTTGATCGTGGACATTTACAGAGAGTTCTTTGGACTTCATGGCTTGGTTTTTGGTCAATTTGCACTGTGAATTGTGGGACAGGAAGCACCTGAGGTCAATTTGAATTTCCTCAGCCAAAGGGCCAGTTTCAGTTTTTGAGTTTCAATAAATTTGCAAAAAAATTCTAAAAATATGTTTTCACTTTGTCATTATGGATTACTCTATGTAGATTAATGGGATTCTTAAGAATCTTATAAGTATTGTGTCATCATTATTATTATGTCATTATTATCATTTATATTGACTGTTGTCAACAAGACTCTGACACAAGGCTGAACCATGTGATTGTATATGAAAATACAGAATTTTGGGGATGTTCTAGTTCTTTACCTACTATCAGAGGAAGCAAACATCAGTATCTCTGGCAGACAGGAACAGAGATGGTAAGAGCTGAGCTTTAATGAAATTGCATCATGTTGTGAGAGAGCCCTGCCCCCAACTTATCTACACCCTCATTCAATACCTCCTTATATTAGTGCTCTGCTCCCCTCACCTCTCTCTCTGGGTGGTGACCCACTACCTTTCTGCAATTTCTTCATTTCACTAGTTTATGCATCTACTCGGTGATTTCTGGCAATTTCAATATGTGAATGCTGATTTGCTATTTTGTAAATATTTCTCAGTTCAGCTGGTTGCTGCAATAAGTAATGAAACAGTATTGAAAAATGTACAACATGAAAATCAACGTAATGTCATTTAAGCCAACACACATATTTAAGCTAACACACAGTGATGTTAGCTCTGGTCTTTATAGTAGTACACTACCCTGTTTTGAAATCAAGAGATGCAGTATAAACCTTTTTTATGATATCATTATATGTGCCAATTGATTGCATAAGACTAACAATATAACTACTAAAGATTTCTTTGTCTGTAACTCTTGGCGTAAACACATACAAAAATGTTTTTTATACTGATTTGTGTCATAACTGATGAATAGCAATGGCTGTGTAATGTAATGCCCAAGCCCATCCTGAAACACATCTGGCCTGAGGTTTATGCCTATTGCTGATAATATGACAGAAAATATATAGGTCAGATATGAGATAGGCATGTAGTTTCTGACTCTAGCACACAGTCTCTCTCACTCTCTCAATCATCAATGAGAGCAACAGTGCACAGACACTGGCCACACTGTTCTTGCATTCTCTGGTGGAGATAGATGGAAAAATCACAACATTCCCAAATGTTTATCAGTATTAGTATTCTGTATTATATCTATCTAACACCCTCAGAATGTGTTCAAAGAGACACAATAGAAAAGATGAGATCCATCACATCAAACCCACTGATTCCCGCAATCACACTCACAGTGTTTGTCTGGTAACATATTATGTCCTCAGGCCATGGAAAAAGAGTGAGTGGACGCTCTTATGGAAAAATTCTTCCCTTTTTTCCCACATCCTGTGAGAAACAGGAACGATAGAGACAAGAGCACTCACTCACTAAGAATGGAATGACAGGAAACACTCTCTCTCTCTCTCTCTCTCACACACACACACACACATGTATGATGCATCTTCCCATATCTCTTTAGGTCATGGATTTAGGGAACATCAAAATGAAAGTATTAGGCCAAAGTTGAAATGGAATTGAAATTTTATATCCAATGTGGCTCTTAAGCTTTTAAGCATCTATAAAATAATGCAGTGTTATGCCATTTTAATTCCCATGATGAGATGAATGAGGTAAATCCCAAAGTCGGATTTGGGCAGGGACTTTGGGGGAATTATGTTTTTTTCCTGTTTTAGAGAGCCTGGTTACTCTAGAATTGAACTGTGAGTTTAACCTTCTGTCTAATGCCTAAGAGTATTCCTGAGGGTGAATAATGTCCATTTGAATGTTTAGGCACAGACCAGTGTAAGGCATGTGTGCATATTTTTTGTGTTTATATCTCTTATAATATATAGGCATAGCAACATATTATCACTATCTCTCTCAACAATGTAGCATAACATGTTTCTCATTTCCAATTATATCCTCTGTACAGTCAAAATCAATATCACAAACCTATAAGTGGAGAGGACTGACAGATAATACATACAGTAAAGGAAAATAATGGAAAAGAAAGAAGATATAAAGCCATCGTGTCTAAAAGCTCACCAAAGCATCATACCGCTATTGTAGACAGTAAAGCAATAGGAGGATGCTCTTTCCAAAAATAACATAATCTTAGCATAGGATGCTAGATTGACTATTGATTGTAATATTAATTTTCATAAAAACAAATCACCAGAAGATAATTGGAGACATTTTAACATTCACCAACTAGTTTTACCCCACATTTAAAATATGATTAACGCACTAAATGCCAGGAACAGATGGCACATAATCTGTGCTAATAGATTTTTATTGATGTAAGGTCATACTGCATATAATTCATCAGATTAACAGGAGAGGATCTTTCAAATTTTATCCATCACTCAGCCAAGCCTTTATAAACTCTTCTACCTTTATCCTTTATCAACTATTGAAAATGTTGTGTATTTAACACATGAAAAACTAAAATTCCCTCTACCAACATCACATGTATCTCAGAGGCTATAATAATCCCATACGTCCTACACTGGCAGTTGGCGGAGTTCCCATGACCCACAAATACAGGCTGCAGTAGTTTACCCTCCACCCTCCCCTCTGCTGTCTCCTCTACACACAGCAGTGTTAAAGCAGGAAAAAGGCAGCATGAGCATCTCTGAGCCTGTAGCACATGCAACAGCAGCAGTCTGGGTTAACTATATTAAACAGAGCAGAGGGAGGATGTGAGTGCCAGTGTGGCACAAACCACACTCTCCTATCTGCCTGCCTCTCTCTGCCAAGTACACAAACGCAGGGCGGAATGATCTAGTAAATATGCACACACATAAATCCACTCATACATACAAAAAATATTAAGATCAAAGTGACCTGGTGAAGCTCTGAAACATGGTGTTTAAAGTAATTAATGTTTAAAATACCCAATATAGCTCATTGCCATGTCAAATATTAACAATGAACTATAGTCATGCAAAACGAATACACATTTTCCAGGTTTGCATCTGTGTCTGAGGGTGTATGTGCATACAAGCATGAATGCAAGTAAGAGGAGGAGGTCATGTGGCAGGAACTAAAATTCCTGTTGGTTTACCAAAATATTTCTATTCATAATGCTTCTTTCTCACCTTATTACTCTCAGGTCAAAATTATGGGAATGTGACATAAACTTATTAATGAATTCATCCATTAATTAATTCTGTAAATGCCCAAAGTCAGGGTTGTGGTGAATGACAAAAATATAATAATTTAGATAAATGGAACTAATTACATCTGATGTTCCATGTTGAAAATTCATCTTGATTTTTTTAAGTAAAAAAAAAAAAGTAAATCACAGAGGAATTTAAAGCCAAACAGATATTTGTTGTCAGTTGTCAATTGTGAGTTTGTTCTCAATCATCATACTTTCATTCTCTCCTTCACCTTCAGTAACAGGTTTTTGCTGTTCAGGGTTATCACAGTAGATCCGAAGCCTATCCTGGGAACACTATAGGCGTGAGGTGGGAGGGAATACACCCTGGATGGGACTCCAGTCCATTTCAGAGCATTACACACATTTGCATACTCATTCACACGTAGAGGCAATTACAGAAGACAATTGACCTACCAGCTGTTTTTTTTTTTTTTTTTTTTTTGTGAGGTGGGATGATACTAAAAAATCTGAGCGGACCCACATGGTCACAGGCAGAAGATGAAAAACTCCCCACACAGACAGTAATCCAAACTCAGAATTGAACCCAAAACCGAGTCTCCAACACTAGCACTATGCCACCGTGCCACCCCCTGTGGTGACTTTTGAGCTGTAAATACTGTTCTGTAATTGGATAGTGCAACTCATGTAAGGGAATGACAAAGTGGATGTTTACCACTTAATAACTCAACAGCACACTGTAAACTTCTGAACATCTGCAGAAAGTACAGAGCTCACACAAAAAAATATACATTGTATTCCTCAAACTTTCACATACACATCTTGTGTCAGAAAAAAAATGAAACCTGAACATATACACAAAGACACACATGCACGTGCATACACACACTCTTCTGAACCGCCACTGCCTGTCTCCAATAAGGTCATGTGAGAGGCCGTGCAGAGCTGAAGACTGGCACGACCCATGACCTCAGAGAAGTCCCTGGGGCCCCATTACACACATGCACACACTTCCCCAGTGCCGTTCAGCAGGAGACCTCCTGATAACGACTCTGAACAAGTTAAACCCAAGCCCTCCGCAAACACTCTGAGTGGGGTCACGCAGCATGAGAGACGGCCCCGTGCTGCTTGAGAGTGGTCAGTGTGACGCCTGGCTCTGTCAATCACAACCACAAACACTCCCTGAACAGGGAAGGAAGAGAATAGAGTTCTCTAGACCATGCTCAAACAAACACACCAACACAGACGCCAAGAAATTGGCGGATAAGTTTGAAAGTTCATAAACAATGAATAAGCTTTGTGGCAGAACATTGAATTCACCAAATAACCAAGACAGACTTCTTAGAAACATGGCAACACACTTTGCACCACCCATTAGCTCAAGCTATTATCATTATTATAGTGATTATTATAATCTCAGTACTGTATACACACACAGAGTTCAACTGCATACTTTGGAAACTTATTTCCAAACAATAAAACAGAAAAAAAAAAAAAAAGTCCCAAAAAGCTAAATGTAATAAACTCTGGGTACCTCGTACTATTCTACACGCATCTCAGTATACCACAAAATATAAAAACCTTTCACAATCCTGATTTAGAGATGACAAAACACTTCCTGGTATTACCAATACTATTAGGCTTTCGTTTCAACAATGTGCTGATATAAGTGAATTTAAGAAAGAAGGATGATACCTTATTTTTTTTTTTAAATTGGCCATTATTTAATGTTACATCAATCAGCACTCCACTCAAAGCCTCACAAATCCAAACAGGTCTCTGTGGTGTACTCCATTCTTTTGTTAAAGTGTGTTTTTCTATGAATGTGTGGTGCACAGAAAAAATAACCTATCATTATATTTTGGAGTGGTAGAGTTTCAGCTTGCTGAAAAATCCTGAGTCATTCCCGGGAATCCAATTTTGCCTTCATGCATGGAAATGGATATTAGGGAAGAGGCCTTGTGTGGGTGTGTGTATGAGTGTATGTGAGGGAGAGAGGGAGCATGAGAGAGAGTACGAGTGTGTGCAGGCTTGTGTAAGAGTGGAACCCAAGCTTTTTATTTTTATAGCAAGTACTGAAACCTCAGTACTGCACACTCATCATGAATACACACAAACACACACACACACACGCACATGCGCATATACACAAGATCACTCGTACATTGAGGTCAGTTGGTTCACTTACCTATTGCTCCAGTGTCCATTTTAAGCTGCACCTGAAATTGCAGAGATATGTGTGAGTTGGACACCAAGAGACAAAGCAGGAAAATCTCTTTCACCTTTGACCTCTGACCTCTTAAGGGTGATTAATGACATGAGAATGTTTATAATAACATATCCAAATCCAAATGGAGAAAGAGGTATTTAGGCACTAAAATGAACAACATCATTAATGTAGAATAATTCAAGCAGAACAACTAAGGATTTTAGTGTGTATATATTATTAATGCTCCTACATTTAATGGAATTAAATAGTCACACAAATAAGACCTACTTCAAGGAAAAAGTGTATAATTTAGATGCCTATTTAAAACCATTTAAGCATCTCAATTTATATATATATATATATATATATATATATATATATATAGTTGACGTCAAAAGTTTACATCTCCCTTTCAGAATCTGCAAAATGTTAATTATTTTACCAAAATAAGAGGGATCATACAAAATGCATGTTATTGTTTATTTAGTGCTGAACTGAATAAGATATTTCACATAAAAGATGTTTACATATAGTCCACAAGAGAAAATAATAGCTGAATTTATAAAAATGACCCCGTTCAAAAGTTTACAACCCCTTGATTCTTAATACTGTGTTGTTACCTGAATGATCCACAGCTGTGTTTTTTTGTTTAGTGATAGTCATTCATGAGTCCCTTGTTTGTCCTGAACAGTTAAACTGCCTGCTGTTCTTCAGAAAAATCCTTCAGGTCCCACAAATTTTTTGGTTTTCCATCATTTTTTGTGTATTTGAACCCTTTCCAACAATGACTGTGTGATTTTGAGATCCATCTTTTCACACTGAGGACAACTGAGGGACTCATATACAACTATTACAGAAGGTTCAAACACTCACAGATGCTCCAGAAGGGAAAAACAATGCATTAAGAGCCGGGGGGTGAAAACTTTTGAACAGAATGGAGATGTGTACATTTTTCTTATTTTGCCTAAATATCGTATTTTTTCACTTAGTACTGCCCTTCAGAGGCTACAGAAGATAGTTACATGTTTCCCAGAAGACAAAATAAGTTAAATTTACCCTGATCTTCAAATTCAAAAAGTTTTTAATGCATATTAAAGCTCTTAATGCATATTTTTTCCTTCTGGAGCATCTGTGAGCATTTGAACCTTCTGTAATAGTTGCATATGAGTCCCTCAGTTTTCCTCAGTGTGAAAAGATGGATCTCAAAATCATACAGTCATTGTTGGAAAGGGTTCAAATACACACATATATATAATATACATTTTTTTTCTGACCATCACACCCATATGTGAGTGCCACAAAGTAGGAAGCACCCAACTGTTTAGAATGTATTTGTATGCTGTAGCATTACAATCTCCCTTCACTGGAGCTAAGGGGCCCAAACATGCTCCAGCATGACAATGCTCATGTGCACAAAGCAAGGTCCGTGAAGATATAGTTTGATAAGGTTGGAGTAAAAGAACTCAAATTGCCTGCACAGAGCCCTGACCTCAACCCGACTGGGATGAGGTCCCCACCAGTTCAACCGGATGTACTGGAATACTGACTGCGCCCCAGGCTTCCTCACCCGACATCAGTGCCTGACCTCACTAATGCTCTTGTGGCTGAATGGACAAATTCTCAGAGCCACACTCCAAAATCTAGTGGAAAGACTTCCCAGAAGAATCGAGGTTATTATAACAGCAAAGGGGGACTAAATCTGGAATTGGATGTTCAAAAAGCATATATGGATGTGATTATGGATGTGTCCACAAACTTTTGGCCATATCTCAAGCCAACATCTCAAGTTGTAAGAGTGCCAGAGTATGTGTTTGTAAGAGTATGTGTTTGTTTTGTGAGGAATTTAGAGATGGTTGGGAGCTGACACAGATGTTCCAGTTCAGAGAATCCCGGAATGCTGATCTTGCTCCCCTAACAAGTTCTCTCTTTCATTGATTTAAGGCATCAATTACTCAGAGAGTGCCAGCAGACAGAGAACTCCTACACGGCAATCAATAGTAACTCTTTTTCCAGCCAAGAGCTTTACTATGATAGCCCGTCTTCACTGTGCCTTGTTCAGTAGTGCCCCATGAGAACAGAAGAATGAGCAGAATCCAAAGGCTTTTGCATTACATGGAATAAATCACCAGGGTGACCTGATCATGATAAAGGGGTTACTTAAAGATGAATGAAGGAAAGTCATCACTACAGAGAAACATAGTACGTTGACAGCAAGCATGTTTGGGGCAGATGACAACTAGAGTCATTAAATAGTCCTAGTTGTCACATGCATGATGCATATTGTAGTTCAGGCGAATCAGCTGCACTGAACACTCTGTTAGTCAGACTCAGAATGCATGTGGGCCACATTTATAAAACAACACAGCAAACTGTATCAAAAACTGTAGAGAAAGCTGATTGCAGTATATATAGTTTGTATATATTAGTGAATTAAAGTGTGTATTTACCATTATTGCCAATATGTTCACCCAGTTTGGCCATTTGCCATTTCCCACCCACTAGTTAGCTCACCTCACAGAGGGAGGCAAAGGTGAAGGCTAGCACATACTTCCGCTTAGACACATCAAGCCAGCTAGCACATCTTTTTGTGCCGCATCACAGGGCAGGTGATCACATTCAGAGGAAGTACCCTCTTCCATATACATGAGCTCACAGACACTCATGGTTGGCTTATGTGTTGGCAGGGAAAAGCATGACACCATCCCTTCCAACTAGAGTGCACAGACAAGTTGGTCTTGGACCCACAGCCATGGATGGCTATGGCATTGCCAAGATTTGAACTCATGATCTCCTAATGATAGGGCAAACACTTTTCAGTTGTGCCATTTGAGAAGTTTTGATCACTTCTGAACTGAGTCCATGCCACATACAGACCAGACATTAAAAATAACTTTTTGATCTTTACCAGCTCTGGGCCAGAAGTAAAAATATTCTTTGTTAATCTGGGACATTTCTAAATCTTCTAATTACTTGTGCTCAATCTTCTACTATATCTGGAGCCTTATGAACTAAAATCCTCTCGTCAGGCTAAAACATAGTGTTTCTGATTTTAGCAAGCCTTTGTGGTCTGCAGTCCGGCAGCCAGAAACCAAAGAACCTAAGAAATGTGGCTCGAATGACTTGCAGCTCTCCTTCCAATTGAATTAAGTGATTTCTGCAGTGTGTTTATGCAGCTCAGGGGGAAATAATGGAGTCTTTTAAGTACGTCAGTCCAGGTGCACTTTATGATCTGGTCATGAGCATCCACCCTGGCTGTGTGTAGTGTAGCCCATTTTTCATCTGCTGTCTTGCAGATGGCTGGATTATGTGTGAGGCTGGACATGAGTGTGAGCTTTGGACAATTTACATTCTACTCAGACTGCATTTGGACAGCTGCATTTTATCAGACACAGCTGAAAAGAAACCGTTGCTGTAAACATTTGGAGCCTAAAACTTCACTACACACACACACACACACACACACACATATATATATATATATATATATATATATATATATATATATATATATATATATATATATATATGTATAAATGTAATAACCCTTGTCAAAGTCTCTCAGATCCTTACGCTTGCCCATTTTTCCTGATTCCAACACATCAACTACAAGAACTGACTGTTTACTTGCTTCCTAATATATCCCAACCCTTGACAGGTGCCATGGTAACAAGATAATCAATGTTACATTCACACACTACGGACAATTTGAAAATGCCAATCAGCCTACGACGCATATCTTTGGACTGGGGGAGGAAACCAGAGTACCTGGAGCAAACCCCAAAAGCACGGGGAGAACATGCAAACTCCGTGCACACAGGACAGATGTGGGATTTGTGCCCCCAACCCCAGAGGTGTGAGGCAAACTTGCTAACCACTGATAGCCAAGGTGTCCTCTTATATACAACCAGGTCCATAAGTGTTTGGACAATGTCTCAATTTTCGTAATTTTGCCTCTGTACACCACCACAATGGATTTGAAATGAAGAAATCAAGATGTGATTGAAGTGTAGACTTTCAGCTTTAATTCAAGGGGTTTAACAAAAACATTGCATTAATCGTTTAGAAATTACAGCCATTTTTTGTATAATCCCTCCATTTTCACAGGCTCAAAACTAATTGAACAATTGTCTAATAAGCAGTTTAATGGCCAGTTTAATGTGGCCTGTTTCCCCCTCATTTCATGACAAATTAAGGAGATAAAAGGCCTGGAGTCGATTCCAAGTATTAAATTTGCATTTGGTAGCTGTTCATGGGAGCACTCAATACGTAGTCCAAAGAGGTGTCGATGCAAGTGAAGGAGGCCATCATTAGGCTGAAAAAACAAAACAGACCTAACAGAGAGATAGCAGAAACTTTAAGAGTGGCCAAATCAACATTTAGTACATTCTTAAAAAGAAGGAATGAACTGGAAAGCTCAGCAACACCAAAAGGCTTGGAAGACCACAGAAGACAACTAAAGTGGATGATTGTAGAATCCTTCATAACATCTAGCCAAGTCAAGAACACTCTGAAGGAGGTAGGCGTATCATTGTCAAAGTCTACAATCAAGAGACGCCTTCATGAATATATATACAGACGGTTTACCTCAAGAAGCAAACCACTGGGAACACTCAAGAACAGAAAGGCCAGATTAGACTTTGCTAAAAAAAAAAAAAAAACATCTAAAAAAAGCCTGACTAGTTCTGATGCAAGATTAACTTGTACCTAAATGATGGAAAGAGAAGAGTATGGAGAAGGAAAGGAAGGGCTCATGATACAAATTATACCACATCATCTGTCAAACATTTGGAGGTAGTGTTATGGCACGGGCATATATGACTGCCAATGGAACTGGGTCGCTAGTGTTTATTGATGATGTGACTGCTGATAGAAGTAGTAGGATGAATTCTGAAGTGTAGGATGAATTCTGAAGTGTACAGCTGCAAAACTTATAGGACAGCGCTTCACAGTACAGATGGATAATGACCCAAAATGTAGGACTAAAGCAACTCATGTGCTTGGAAATGGAATGTTTGTAAATGGCAGAGTCAGTCACCTGACCTCAACCCAATAGAGCATGCTTTTCACTTACTGAAGACAAAACTGAAGGCAGAAAGACCCACAAACAAGCAGCAACTGTTTGTGGCTGCAGTAAAGACCTGGCAAAGCATCTCAAGGGAGGAAACTCAGCATTCGGTGATGTCCAGGGGTTCCAGACTTCAGGCAATCATTGACTGCAAAGGATTTGCATCCATATCCAAAATATGAATCCATTGCATCCATATTTTGTGGTTAAACATTTTTAACTCTATACAGAAACAGTTTGCACTTTGAAAAAACAATTTTTTGCACACTACATAGTAACTCTATACACGGTACAGCTCTGTATATTTGCTTATTTAAGCAAATTCTATTTATGTATATTCATATTCTACATTACACTCCTCTAAATGCTGCTAAACTTTCTTTATCAGGTAGTCTACTAGCTTTTATTATATTCTGTTTTTATTATGTATGTGTATATCTAGTTCGTCGTTGTTCTGTTCATTGTTGCACTGTGGGATGTGGATCTAAGGAAAAACATTTCACTACATTACATCATATATATGTAGCATGTATGTGACAAATAAAGAGCCTTAAACGTTGAACCTTGTCCAATTACTTTTGAGCCTGTGAAAATGGAGGGACTATGTAATTCCTAAACTGTTAACGCAATATTCTTGTTAAACCCCTTGAATTAAAGCTGAAATTCTACACTTCAGTCACATTTGCTTCATTTACATTGTGGTGGTGAGATTACAATTACAATTATATATATATATATATATATATATACATACATACACTGCAAAAATGAAGCACGTTCTAGCATGAGAGTAATTTTTTCAGTATTTTGGATGAAATGATTACTGATATATTACTACTCTTATATTACTGATTCTATGTAGTATAAGAAGCACACCTGAAAAAATAAAGGATCAAAGCCATGTTCAAAATAATAATACAAAAAATACAATGATTGGATTTCATTGGGAATTAATGTTTTATTATTCCCCTGTCATCTCTATGCATAGATATGCATAGAGCTTTTGATGTGTGTTGATGGTAAACATGGATTAACCATACATCATCATCCCTATGGCCCATTAAGGCACTCAAAATCACTGAGTTCCAGGCAATGCCTCATATTGCAGTTTCCAGAAATCTCTCATTTCCAGCTGATCCTCCTGAAAACAGAGGAAATGACGCAACTAAACAAGAAGAGAGGATGTTTTCATGGATATGACCTGGGCTGTGTGCTGGTGAGCATAAATATTATAAAAATATTATAATATATTAAATTATATATATAAAAAAATTATAATATAAAAAAAATTTTAAGTATTAATTATTTTTAGTATTATAAAAATAATGCATTCCTACAGCCATCTAGCATCTGCTTTGCATTAAGGTTTTGCTTTAAGGTTTTTTTCATCCCAGGAGTGTAGGCTGACTCACAGGAGCAGGAGTCATAAGCTTAACAAATGTCACAAGGCATCACAAGAGCTGCTGAGTGCTATGCATGATCTACGGTTCTCATTCGACATAGTTAAAAGATTACACTAAATCATTACACTGGCACATGAAAAATGTGATTACTTATAATAACAAATTCTTTAAAGGCTTTATTGGGTGTTACTGCAGCTACTGGACATAGTGGAGGGGCAATGCTGCAGTTAGATGGACTAACTGAAAATGTTTGAAGGACAAAAGCAACATAACTACAGCAGTTTTCTCTTGTATATGTTAAATCAGAATCTGTATAACAGAATTATTACATTTCTAAATCTCAATATAGAAAATGTTTGGTGTCTACAACAGATTTTTTGCTGTTCACGTATGTCTTAAATGTCTTGTGGAAGAGAATGGTATGAAGAAGTGAGGTCGGGGCTGATTTTTTTTAACCCAGACTATAGATTCATGCAGCCTACAGTGACCATTGTGTCAGGTAATGAAGTGTTGCCTCGATTTTGTCTGAATTGGGGCTGATATTTTTCACCACTCTTGGCCGACACTTCCATCATCAGCAGTAATTAAGAAGGCATAAAATACAGATGGCAGTGTAATGAACGAGAACAATCAAGCAATATCACATGTGCAAGAGTGCTGATGTACTGAATATCAGCATGGCTGTGATTCGGCTCTAGGCACGAGGCCGCAGGTAATCACAGCCATGCTGATATTCAGTACAACAGCATGGTTGTGTGTGTGATATTGCTTTAATACAACAGTTCTATAAACAAGAAATTAATTTTGAGTAGCTGACATTTCACACACAATATGGCCAAATATTTTGTTTATTTTTGCAGCTGGATAGAGCGTTGTGTTGCCATGTTGCCACTCCCTAAGGCTACATGAAGAAACCTTGAAAGGAACCAGACAAGTGTGTGTGTGTTTAATAGTTTTATCATATATATTGCATACATCTGTCTTATTATGCCAAGCTATTTATTGTTAAGCTATTGATAGATATTAGTTTTGAACCCTCCCATGCCAGGGACAGCCATCATTGGTACTGAGCTGCTGATTTGCTTAGAAATATCAGAAAGAGATTTTTTTACAACTAGTTAACAAAAACACATCCACAAGACATCATTTCTGCAAGAAACCCTACAGAATGTGTAACTAACTAAAGGGAAGTAGGACATTAAACTTCTCTATGCATGAAACAAAGTTTCTCAGAAGAAATGAAGTCATAATTAGCACAATGAACAACTAAAACACCACTAGTGTTGTAAAAGATGCTGCTGAGCAGCTCACTGCACCATGCCTACATGTAGGTTTTAAATTAGCTGTATGTAGATGCATATATGTGTATCTACATACAGCTAATTTAAAACCTACATGTAGGCATGGTGCAGTGAGCTGGTGCAGCAACTGTGTACCAGCTGAAAATCAAACAAGGGTAATGACATGGGAAAGAATGATTCAAGGCCACTGGGAGGTATGTAAACATGGGGGCGATTGTGTTTCTCCATCAAAGCAAGCACTCAAGGACTTCTGGTCAGTTTCACACTGTCCTTATCACAGAGTACAGTCAAATAGACGAACAACTAGAGGACTGTGGACTGTTATTCCTTAATAGAAAAGAAACATATATAAAGTAACCAGACAAGTAAATCCAAGTAAATCCTTGTACCCCATAAGGATGATAGATTATGGGTTATTGCCAAAGGTAGATTATTTTTGTGTTTATGTACTGTAGATGCATTTAAACTTCAGTACTAAACTTCAGTACTTCAGCTATTAACTCAGTTGATATCCCCTCAACCGTCCCGCAACGCAAATCAAAAACTTGTAAGAGGGAGTCGAGCAGCATCTGCATTCTACAAGTCAAAAGAACACAGATGTAATTTCAGACAGGACAAATGGGATGACCAGTGTGTCTATAATTTTTGAAAACAAACATGTCTGCCATGGCATTTTACTAAGGCCACCTGCCAAGGCTTTTGTCAGACTTGAATTACACTGTAATCATACACTGAAACATATTATAAATTACTCTGCAAGAAAGCACAATGTAAGTAAAGAAGCACAGCAGTGATTTCAGCCTACCTCACAGCGCCCCAGATGAGACCTGTTCCCTTTACTCAAGAGGAAGGGGCATTCAACCCTGTTTGGACCTGCAGATGAGCGATGGATTTGAGCTACAGTCCCAATTACAGCTCGCCTTGGAGTTTTAGCAGCCTCTCAGGCACAAACACTGCAGTAGGCTTGAGCTGAAATCTGCCCAAACTGGGCTATTCCCCCTGCCACACAGCACAAAGATTCTGCTGTTGATCAGTGGCTTTGAAAAGGATCTTGGTCGAAGTAACAACAAAAATGGACGCATTCTCTTCTGAATCATTCATCACTTAGATATGCTAAGAAAATAAATGACTAAAAAAATCTCTGCTTCTTGTCTCTGCTTCTCCCCTACAAGCCTTATTTGTAACCTATTCCACCCCTTTTGGTTGTTTTGCAATAGTGGTTGTGTTGTGCGATTATGTTGACCCTGATCCTGGACTACAGTGTACCCGAACACAGATGCCACCAAGCACTGCTAGAGGCAGGAGGAAACATCTTCATCAAAGATCACTTTTGTTCTCTGTCCCAATAAGGCAGATACAGAGAATGATGTAAGCCTGCTATTTCTGTGGCATGGAAGGTTTCAGGGGGTGGGACAGGCGTTACAAACATGCTTTATAATGTGAGCTCCACTTAAGTCTTTGTCACCCAGCCCTGCGCACCCCTAACCCTCTGTACAATGCCCGCCTGTATCCTGAGTTCCCTCTTGGCTCTGGAGGAATGTCCGGCTGGGAACAGGTCCAGCCTGGGTGCCCTTACACTGACACTCATTCTTTCAGAGCAACACGACAACTTCTGCTTCGATACGTCAGGTGATTCAGCCTTTTGGCATCAGTCCATGCTCTCTTGCTTATTGTACATCAGTGCTAAAAGTGTAGATAAAAGGTGCTCTTTCCCAATATCTGCTAACAGTGGTTCGGAATGGCGTTATATGGATTTAAGTTCATTCTTTCTATTCTTTATTTTCAGTGATATGGTGATTTGGACTGACAAGGTCAGTTTCTGTTATCCAAATTCTAGAATGAAAGTAAATTATTAATTTAAATAATTAGAATGTCATTAATGTCTGAATGTCATTAGCATGAATGCTAGTTAACTATATTTTTTGAATTTGCTAATTCTAGGCTAAAACCTCAACCCTCTTACGTCCAATCTTGTTATATATATAACAGCAAAATGCAGCCATTGTCAGCAAGGACACATTAGTTTCTTGCCATAGATGGGTTAAAAAGAATAGTGAACCATTATAAAAACAGAAGAGGCCCTACAAATCCAGCTGGTTGGCCCCTTATTTAGTTGGATTGAACAATATCAGTGGCATTTGATTTATCAGTCCTCTCTTTTTAGTGAATGAAATATCATATGTATGTGAAGTAATAGTGTACTGGAGATTATTTGAAGCAATATTAATGCAAATGCCCTCAGATTTATGACTACTTTCCACTAGACCTCTGACAGCTACATTGCTAATGCTAATTATAGCAGTTAAGATGCTGTGGACTTAATTTTTGATGCAGCAAAATGCTCTCATTTAGAAATCTACACTTCAGTCACTGTAGCTATAAATAGAAATAGCAGAGCTTTCAGCTGGGTGCCAGATGGAACACACATTGCCAACTAAAATGAACAAAAAAGGTTGTTGTTTTTTTATTATAGGAAAATAAGAACAGGTTTTCCTGAATACAATTATCCTTAATTAATATACGACCCAGATTAATTGGAGAGAGTATAGCTGCATTCCACAGCTCCTGCTCTGTCTGGTAACTGGCTGATAAAAATGCTGAACTGGTGTCAGGACTATATTTACATGTTTCTTCCTGCACCAGGGTGCCATGCCAAAAGCCCATCATTGAGATGTATGTGAGATTACTATGGTCTTTTGTCTCAGGAGAAATAGCTGAGAGACAGGAGACTCAAGCAGACATCTCCCTTTTAGTTCAGTTGATCTCACTGCTACCTAAGAGAAACTACATAGCTAATAAAATTTTTAGATTTTTTCCCCCTGATCGGTTGGCACTTCAAAGAGACTGTTTAATATCCAATAAGCATTGGTCACTGCATTTTTAAATTTGCTGATGAATACGGTTGGTTGTGACACGGCATATCTAAAGCAATGCATTTGACTGAAGCAAGGCGTGACATGCCCAGAGGAAATGAGCTGAATATCAACGCATGCTGGACATTCTTGTCAAGCTAATTTAACATTCAAGTTCAACCGAATTATAAACTCTCTGAAGTAGACTGGGACTGAAACAACAAATTAAAAGAGAAAGGGGAAACTAGTTAGTTAAAAGTTGAGATAAATAGAGAGACTAATTACATGTATACTTGACTAAGTCATATTTACTGTCGCAATGAGCTTAGATTTCATATTTATAATGTCAATACTTGCCCAATACTAATTAATTAATCCAGAGCTTTATCACAATTTTATGAATGCTAAAAGCACTTCAGTGTTTTGTGAGAGTGTGTATTCTGCATGTATTTGTACTTGCACTCAGGCATGATTGGGCGGGTCTGTCTGCGTGTCAATGTGTGTCAATGAGTTTGACTTAGTGCCATTCATAGCTGAAGAAATTCCATGCATCCCTTGCTTTCTCCCGACTTCCAGTAGGTAAAAATAGCTCTTCACCTTGCAAACAAACACTAGTGCTGTGTTTAGTGCCGGCAAATCTGGAGTCGTAAACTACCAGGCAAAGACCCAGTTGTCAGGCAGTAAATGGAGGCTCTTTCCTCATAATTGTTGCCATTACTTAGGCTGGATTTGGGGAATTTCTATTTTAACAAGGAGCTCCTCAAAGACAACCCTGTGCGGCCAAGACCTTCATTCAGGGGCCATGGCATGGCAGAGAAGTCTTTGTTTCTCTCCTAGGAGGCCTGAAAGGCTGTACGTGCCAGCTGTTAAAAATGACTCTGTAGAGACGTACGTACAAAGCCATTATCTCTCATTCTTCCTTTTAGTCCTTCAGTACCGCATTAGGTCACTCCCTCTCCCCACAGGAATGACATTCTGGAGGTGACACTACAGCATAAAACAGAAGCAGGTTGATAGGACTGAAATACAGATGAGAAAAAAGAAGAAGGGAAGGACAACGATCGTTCTAAGCCTGAAGAAAAGACCAAACGTCGTAAAGTCTATATCCTGACTCATGGAACTCCTCTGGAATCAGGCCAGTCAAAGCTCATGTTACTGAACAAGCAATGTGCTGATGCTACACCTGAGATGTACTGGGCCAGTTTTAAACTTAGCCTCAAGACCATGCTCAGAAAAGAATTGTGGGGAAAAAGTCCAGAGGTTTTCCACTGAAATATTTCTTTAAGTCTAGTACCAGGATTGCCAGGACCACAAAATTAGGCTACTTTGCTATTCAGATAAGTAAGCTGGTGGGTTTTACTTGGACAGAAAATGTATAATACAAAGGAAAGCTATGTGAATGAGTAAACCAATTATGCATGTGGGTTGTGAAATGATGTATTAGTAGTAATAAGGTATTGTAACTATGATAAATGCATATGACATGACAAAAGTAAACTTCATTCACTGTATGAATGTGCTAGTTGTGTGAATTGGACTATAATTCTTATAGCTATTCTTTATTTATGACATGTTTTCTAATAATATGACACCATGTTACCATGAAAGACATTGATAAAAGAACTGAGAAAACTGTATCATTTTAATAAAGTTTATGTGTCAAAGTTGCTGGAGTCAGTTAGAGTTTTGGAAATGGACTGTTTGTTTGTTTGTTTATCTTGTCTGTCTTGTTCTTTTAACATTTGGGTCGTTTTTTTTTTTTTTTTTTTTGGCTAGTTTGAAATGCCTGTTGGACTAATTTTAGTAAGCAGACCTAGCAACATGGCCTTAATCTGAGATGTCTCCTCAAACATTAATCAGAACTGAAAAGCTTATTTAACCACAAGTGCTGTTTATTTTAATTTACTCCAAAAATACTACCCTTCTCCAACACTAAACCACACTTTGGACATTGTGGGCTGAATTATAAATGAATTATAGTGAGTAATCTATCAATTCATACCCCCACTTGGGTTTCAGACAATATCCATTTCCTAGAAGAATGTTGTATATTTGGCAGAGAGAGACATGAGCCCAGGATTTGGGCTCTTGCAAGGTCGAAAGGAATTTAAAAAATATACTTTTTCAAAATGCCTTTCTATGCAAAGGACTAACCCTATAGAAAAGCCCCTAGAAGACATGAGAGTAAGGACTGAGAGGAGATACAGAGATATGACTCTTAAATATGAATATATATTAATCTCCACCATACATATATTAATCTCCAAATATATGGGAATGTGTGTGTATGGGACATGATGTTTTAGAATGAATTAATAATGAACTGGTTCACCAATTAAGCCATACAAAGCTTAATCTAATTTAGGTTTTGTTAGGTGTTGTTTTATGTGTGTTACAAAGAGCTAGTCACAGCCAGCATCTCAAAACCAAGACTAAGAGAGAGAAAGAAACAAAGCACAAAAAAAGACAAGAACCAATCTCATAAACACTGTATCCCTCCCTCTGTATTAACTCATCTATAAATACCAGCCACCACCAGGATTTAAGGTGGCACAGAATGGCTGATAATATAGCTAGTATGTCATGTTCATTTCCTGTCTGAACTATACACAGAACAGCTGAGATCAGGCACAGAAATGTGTACAGGGCCCTCTGTTGGTGTGATCAGGTGTAGGTCTGGCTGTAGAGCTGTTCACCAGAAGTGAAAGTACATGCAAGCAGCCTTCAATTCCCATAGTACAAATTTCAAAACTTCATTTCCTTTTCACGTTTATTTTTAAATAAATGTACCATAACATCTAGTCCTTAATTATAGTAATAATTGACATAAAGGTCACAGTCTCAGCTATTTCTGGGCATATGTAATCCACAATGAGGTTCCCCACCCAATGATTTAGACCAGTTTTTTATGCTACCTTCAAACATGAGTGCTGTAAAGAGGGAGGACGTTAGGGAAGGGTCTAAGGACTCTTAGACAGGTCCTTAGACAGGACCAATTAGGTTAGTTAATGCAACATTTGAACCACTTTTATAAGACAAAAGCTCAGGATGCAATGCTAAAAGTCTCAGAATTGAACGTTATATATTGAACGTTCAACTATAAAGTAACCTAAAAGCCATGCTTTGCGGGGAAGCTTGATCAAGCCCTCTGATAAGAACTACAGCCTCATCAAACCAAACCAGCTTCATGTATAACAAAGAAAATACAGTAATATTTTCTTTTAGAGTCCTCTAAGTAATAGATATTAACCAGGTACATTTGTAATACAAACTCTAAGGTACTGGGTAGTTGTTTTAGGGAACAAGATGGTAAGTAGTAGGAAGTTTTATATAAATTACACTAAAATGCTGAACAAGTTCTTGCTATTAAGTAGATATGTGTGTGGTACAAACACCACAGAAGCAGTTTACTTTACGGTGTAAAAATATGGTAAGTCACTGAAATACCTGACATGCTCTGAGTATTAAGAAGTAAAAGACAGTGAAATATAATTGGATTATTATTATTATTATAACACCTTGTTTATTTTAAATAATTTTCCAAGTATAATTTTTTTTAATGGCCTTTTCTCCTTTTAATAGCTAGGAATATTTTCACACCATCTTAATGTAGTTTGTGTCATGCACTTACCTGCTTAATACCTAGGTCATGTCCTGCATTCCAGACTACTTTAGATAAAAGGTCTTAGTGTTTTGTCATGTTCTGTAAAAAATAATACTTTAGCGTCTGTACCACACACTTAGCTTAACTAGGACAGGGGGGCTGTAAAAGAAAGCATTACCAAAAATAAGTGCAATAAAATGTTTTCGCAGTACGAAGACTCTCACCTGTTTCTCATCGAATGTGATCCCATCCTCCTTAACCTCAGTACTTGTGGTCTCTTTTTTTGTTTCTGTAACAGTGGGTAAAGTCTCCTGTTCTTTTCTTGACCTTCTTCTCTTTAACCTGGCTTTGTACATACTTTTGCGTTTCTGACTGATGATAAATTGTCTGTGCAGCCCAGGGTAAACACCACTAGCATCATCATTGCTTTCATTATTATAGTCACCATGTCCTGAGGGCAAACCTATATCTGAACTTTCATAATTGAAGAGTTTGTTTTCAGGACTGATACGATCATCGTACTGTACCGATTCATTCC
Organism: Pangasianodon hypophthalmus; assembly: GCF_027358585.1. Lineage (NCBI taxonomy): Eukaryota > Metazoa > Chordata > Actinopteri > Siluriformes > Pangasiidae > Pangasianodon > Pangasianodon hypophthalmus. Next base: position 10,201,505 of record NC_069726.1, read on the forward strand.
TGTCTGAGAAAACAATTGAGCTGGGCTTATGTTTTATAATGCGGGGCAGTGGCCGTGAAACCTCTAGGACAAAGTTTCTTGGGTCACACAGCTTGTCTAAGTGCCAGAATGATGTAGAGCCCATAGTCTGGAAGCTAAGTCGGATGGATGGGGGCAACACTTCCCCTTGCAGGTTGCTGGAGGCTGACCCCAGGACAGTCTGGGAATTCTGGGGAATTGGAAGAGTCACTGCAGAGCTACTAAAGCCATACATCCTGCTCAGTTCAAAGTTACTTCTCACAGTAATGCTACAAAACTTCACAAAGCCTTTAGATGAGAGAAGATTGGTTGATGATCCATTTATTTCCCATGAGCCTTTCAGAAACCTGCAAACAAAATAAAGATAAAGAATACTCTAGTGCTTGCATTTGGTTTTTATCCTCAGTTCAACTAAAACATGTCGTGAAAAGCCCAATTTCCATTCTGTTGAAACTCTTATTAGATATTCTGCACATAATTATAATTCAGAATTCTGTAATCACCACCTGCTCTCAAGCCTGGATATGTCAGGACGAGTTATCACTGCTACTTTATGGTAGGATTTGTATGTGGTGCTGTGGATCCTAAACATTCTATCCAAAGATATATATATATATATATATATATATATATATATATATATATATATATATATATATATGTATGTATGTATATATGTGTGTGTATACTTTATGTCTAAAACAAGACCATCCAAGTATAAATAGAGCATCATGACATGTTTTACATGAACGAATCCTCTCAAAATACAATATATGTCCAAGCCACCTTCATGTGCACATTTCAACAATAACAAAGATAGCGATGCTGCATGGGAAAGAATGAAAATTGGTTACCTGAATCTTCAACAGTCCAGTGAGGTGATATGAAGGAGGCCACTGCAAGTAAGGCAAAAAACAATTACATTCATATATCCTTTTGTAAATGCTATGTTTCGGAAACTACCTGTGCTGAGGAGTCACATGGACCTAAGTGAGTACCTTCAGGATGAGACTCTTCCAGGGAAAGAGGCATTGTGGCGTAAAGAGAGAGAGAGAGAGAGAGAGAGAGAGAGAGAGGTGTTTGACATGTGTGCTTGTATTTATAGACTCAGAGGTATGCAAGTCAAGCTTTAGATGACACATCAACATGTATTTCCTTAACAGTTACCTTAATATTTTTGTAGCGGCATTTGTATATCAATAATCGCCTGGGAAAACACTTCACATGGTGAAACTTTGACATTTTCTACTATATTTAGTGCTGAACCCTACAGGCTTTCCTCAAATGAAATTTGTTTCTATTTTGCAATCATCTCAAGTTATATATAAAGTTATAAGGATTCAACTGAAAGACACCAACACACTAGCTCTCTAAATCAAGTAATATTTACTGATTTAATTTACATTGAATTTAGTATGTAATAAATCAAAATAAAAAAATAATAAAAATGACCAGACATTCAGACAAGACCTACAGACATTTTTGCAGCTGTGTTTGTTAAACTGACACCTCATCTGACTTATGTGGTATTTACAGAAAGCCTAGGCCAGTTTTTTTTATCTTGTTTTGGGAAAATATACTTATGCTTTCTTAAAGTGCAGGTGACAATATATAGTATGTTATAGGAAGCAAAACCCAATTTTGGTCACAACCTGATTTTTTTCTTTTTTTTGCCAGAATTCAGACATAGGGACATCAGATTTTTTTTTTTTTTCCCCAGATCACCTCACATACACATGGCAGTGAAACAGTGTTACTGCTGTCTATAGGGTCAGTTCACAGTCAGCACATTGCAGTACTTTAAATGTGTAAAGGGTTTGTGTAATTGTGTAAAATATTTCCCAATGCAACCAACCCCCCTGGTTGAAGGTCATGTTAGTAAAAGCATAACACAACACCAGTTTCTTGTAGTTTGATTTACTTTAATTTGCTCCCTTAGGATTAAACCATCTGCCAAATTAACAGATACAAATCCAATATAATCACAGTCATACACAAAGTATTAAATTGAAAATGCGAAGTATTTGTCACAGCTCGGACGAACAGCAGTTACCGTATTAAATATGATCCAGACTCCATATGATTCAAAATGATTCAGACTGTTGAAATTCCTCTGCACAAGCCTTCCTCACCTGAAAAGCATTCCTGTGATTCCTGCCTTGGACTTGGAACAACACACACTTAGAGATGTGGAAGTAGTTTCCATTCCATTTCTGGTGGACAGGGATTCCTCTGACTCTATAACAATATTTTGCAGACATTTTCCATATTACACGCATTAGAGTTATTACCTAATAAGACTCCATGCTCTTTATACCAACTCTGATATGTATTATATGACATGTTTTTATCTTAGGCTCCTCCACCTCACACACACACACATACACGTAGCCTACATAATAAGTGATCTGCCCTACATTATGCATGCTATTACAACCTGCTGCAACATGCATTGTAAGGGATATATAGAAAATGTGCTGCATGCATTTGTACACTTCTAACAATCTGCATTAACTGGAACCTATTAGTAATTTATCATATTTTAAAATTAAATTTAAATATACTACTTTTGTTTCCCAAACCTTCTGCTTCATTTATGCCATAAACACTACACCACACTTTTATGAAATTCGTGGTCCAGGGCTTTGAAGCAGCCAGTTCATCTGTTTCAACATTAGATGGGCCGAGTTTACATATTTTAGAGGCAGAGTAACTCTCCTGACATGCAAGCTTGGTATTTATGTGCAAATAAACAATTTAGCAGCAAACAGTTTTTAACTTTAGACTGATGGTTCAAATGGTGGCTGGAAGCCTGGCTTCATAATGAACATTTTCACACTTATTGATTTGTAAGTCTTGATCTCATGCAAGCCCACAAAATCTCAATTTATTATTTAATTATTGTATCACTCCACTCATCTGTGTTCACTACATAAAATTCCACTGCCTAGTTTGAAACAGTTACTACAGTAGTGTTAGTGACATTAGTGAACATGATGAAAAATACTTTTCAGGAATATAACTTTTGACTTAAAATATGAAAGCTTGTCAGATGAAGATGAAAAGGAAGAAGGGACACCAGTTTCAGCAGAAGCACCTTTAACAGGAATGTACAAATCAATATGAGCTAGTTAGTTCAGTAGCCGATGCGCTATAAAGTGAGTGTGGCTTCTCTGGGATCTATTTCCACTAGCAGAGCAAAAATAAACTAAACATTTGGCCACATTGCGTCCAAAATGTCACTTAGTTGATATTAATTTCTTGTTTATAGAACTGTTGTATAAAAGCAATATCACAATTGCAATCATGCGGTTATACTGAATATCAGCACTGATATTCAATATAAAGACACCTGTGCTTGCCTTAAATTGTATTGTAACTACAGTGTAGCTAACAGGAAAAATATATAGCTACAAGAGTGAGGAGTGTACATTATCCTGCACCTACAGATGGGTCCTGGGATTTTGGGGGTTGCCCAAACAATACACAGAACTGAAACATAAAATATATAACCTTTATGCTTATATACTGGATTGTATAGTAGAATAAATGCAAGCAATAATGTTCATGAAAACCTTCTCTAGTGGAAGGTAAGCACATATTTAGGTGAATTCATCATTTGTAATGTGTTCACTAATCCTGTGTATAGTGTCTATATTATGTATAGCGTGTGGTCTGGTATGTCTTGTTTTGACTCTGAACAGCAAAAAGTGGTGAGTTGTGGAAAAAAAAAAAAGGTAAGCAACACATTGTTGAAAAGCCCAGTGCCATCTGTGCGTAGACACACACTTCGTCACCCTCTCAGTTTCTTAGCTCATCGCCAGGTGTTGTGGAATGAACCGTGACTCGCACCCACATGGATATTTCTGCTCTCTCATTTCAGTTCGCTCTGAAAATAAGAGCATACCCACTACTGTGCCTCCCACTGAGAAGGTGACAGGTGTGTATGGTAGTGATAGTAAATCAGCACCTTAGGTCAAACACTGTAAAACAGATTGCGACACAAAAAGTAGTTCAAGAATGCATGTTATAATATAGTGCTTTCTCAAGGCTACAGCATTAGAGCTACAACTGCTTTTTGCCTACTACAGATATATGAAAACTTTTGAATGATGATATTTAATTGAAACTTTATTTTAATTAAGCCTGCAAATAGGGTGTATAGTTTACTTCTTAGACATTCACCATGCATTCCTGCAGTCTGTTAGCCTAGACAAAGTGATAAACAACATCCTGATCTTGAGCTTGTTAGTCACATTAAGCAAGCGGATATGCGTGGTCATGAACATACAGTACAGTACACCCTTCAGTACCAACAATTTCACCTGCAGTCATTTTCACATCTTAATAGAGTATAATAAAATTCAAAAAATACCCCTATGAGTGCATATAAATGTGAAATAAAAAAAGGTTCAATAAAGTACGCTTTCACATGTTCTCTGAGTGTATGTGTGGGTTTCCTCCGGGTTCTCGGGTTTCCTCCTACCTCCCATAAACATTCCAGTAAGTGGTTTACTGACTATAAGTTGCCCCCAGGTGTGAATGTGTGCACAGTACACTGGCATTCCATCTAGATTGTATTCCTGCCTCGTGCTGAGTGCTCCCAGGATAGGCACCGGATGTATCGGATCACAAGGCTGATCAGGATAAAGTGGTTACTGAAGATGAAGGAAAAAATAAACATTAGTGTACTTGCAGCCACACTGATGATTAATACGCTTAAAGTGTGCTAAAATGGAACATCTATATTTGTATTTAGTATATTTTAATTGAACAAAAATAGTATTAAAGTGTGACTGTATGTTAAAATTGTTGTGTGTTTAACCATGCTAAAATAGAACTATTTTAAGTATATTTCAGTATTCTTTGAATATACCATGGTACATGCATTTTAATCCATGATGATCATATACATAGTGTTAGAGTGAAATTAATCTAAAAGTATTATGATTGCACTACTATTGCATTTTAAGTATATTACAAATGTACTAAAACTCAGTATGCTTATCTAATCCTCCAATTTATTTAAATCACAATTTAAATAAATACCATACCATATTGTATACATTCAATAATCAGTACTGTATATATCACCTAGAGTACTGCATTTATGGATTTTAATATTATAAAATTATAAAATGCTTTTCTATTCTAATCTATTCTGTTCTGATAAAACTTCAGTCTATTCTATTTTATTCTAGTAAAATTCTACTTGATCCTTTTCTGATAAAACTCTGTTTTATTCTGACGTCATGACTCCGGCGTGCTGCCTCAATTACCAAACGCTATCGTTTGTCCCTCGGCGCCTTCTGTATTACAGCCGTGTGACAGCTGTGTGTGCGCGCGCGGGTTTGTTGTATTCCGCGGGAGCAGCAATCAAAGCGCGCGCTCAGACACAAAGCTGCTTAAAAGTTCAGTCATTTGTAAAACAACATGAGTTTGTGGGTTGATAAGTACAGACCAACATCTCTGGCCAAGCTGGACTATCACAAAGAGCAAGCAAATCAGCTAAAAAACCTGGTAAGGACTGCACAAAGCCCGGTTTACCAGTTAGCTAGGATGTTAGCCAGCTTGTGTGTGTGTGTGTTGTGTGTGTATATTGTGTCTGTGTTGTGTGTTCTGTAACAAGCTGAGAGAGAAAATAGCAGTTGTGTACCATGTAAACCGGGATAATGAGGTAACTGTTCCGGGACTAGCAGTTAAGAACATATACACATATAAGCTAATTATATGGCTGTTATACCAAAGTTTACTAGTGTTTTCTCACATTAACTAACTAACTAACTAACTAGCCGGTTTAGACTCAAGTTACCTAGCTGTGTATTTAGTAAACATCAGATTAGTCACAGAAGGCGCGTGCTTTGGAACAGAACAAAATTACCATGCCGAAGACACACACACACACACAACACACACACTTTTTTAAATTTGTTATACCAGTTTAACTGTTTTTACAGTTACAGCTTGAACCTACATAAAAATGCACACAAAAATGCTTCACATATTAAACAACAAATATACAAATCTGCATTGCATGCAGTCAGTGTCACATTTAAAACAATAACTTAGACATTGTTAGTAGAAAGAATTCTTTTTTGCGTTCTTATTTTAAATAAGAAAAATATTATATATTACACTGTTATATTTCAAATAATTAAAATACATAAATAATAATCAAATATAATCAAATATAAAGTTAAAAAACCTTGAAAGGTTTTATACCAAAACTAGTTTTTGTACCACTCCATTTCCTATGAATGTGACATTAAAAGCAAATCAGTAAGAAACATTTGTCTTCTTGTGAAATTACTATCATGTGTTGGCAAGATTTGCATTAAGCCTCTAGTTAAGGAATTGCACTTTTTTCCTCCAAGAATGAGAAGTACAAGAATTGATACAAAATATATGTTCAGTATTCTCCCAGTTCTCTTTAGAAAATGAGCTGTACTTGATACTTAAAGTGTCTTTCACTTGATAGATTTTGTGTATCATCTTAAAAGAAATATCATTACTTTTGTTACTTATGCAGTGACGATTAAATACTTGTCAAATATCCTCTCATGCAAAAGAAAGACAATAAAATCTGACTGGAGGATCTGAAACCTTGTTAAAGAATTTTTCTGACCATTTTGTTGGAACATTTTCCTTTCAGAAGTTCAATATCAAGTACAATTATAGAGCGCAAGACATTTTTATGCACTTTATAATCAATGTTATTGGTGCAAATGGCCATAAGTGTGCTTTCTTCCTATAATGTGTCATTCAGGTACAATGTGGCGACTTCCCTCACCTACTTGTTTATGGTCCATCTGGCGCTGGCAAAAAGACACGAATCATGTGTCTCCTCCGTGAGCTGTACGGTGCCGGAGTGGAGAAGCTCCGGATTGAACACCAGTCCATTGTAGTAAGCACTATCATTACGTTCTAAAAACTCCTTTCAGAAGTTTTAAATGCTTGGGGAAGTAACCAGTGATTACATCAGTAAGTTAAAACTCATCTCAGTGCAGGTTTCTGATTATTGCATTGATGTATATTTCCCCATACAGGCTCCATCTAAAAAAAAGATTGAAATCAACACAATTGCCAGTAACTACCATTTGGAGGTGAATCCAAGGTAAGCTGCCACATGTTCAGGGTGCCATTATTTTTAACCGAGTCACTGGACTGGTGCATTACCCACTGGTATGTCTGGTTTTGTAGTGATGCTGGGAACAGTGACCGTGTCGTCATCCAAGAGCTGATCAAAACAGTGGCTCAGTCTCAGCAGATACAATCCAGCACGCAGAGAGAGTTCAAAGGTCAGTATAGATTTTCATTTTGATTACATATGACAGTTGTATATACTTGTATGTTTATCACTATTGGCTGCACACATGTATTGCTTATCTGTATTCTTATGCTTTGTTACTCTTAAGTGTGTCAACAGTGCCTGAATATCTATAAAGGTTTATAATATTTTTGTAATGTTTATAAGTGCAGAATGTCTCATGTGCTCCTCTTAACTGCAGTGGTGCTGCTGACGGAGGTGGACCGGCTCACCAAAGACGCGCAGCATGCCCTGCGCCGCACCATGGAGAAATACATGGCCACCTGTCGCCTCATCCTGTGCTGCAACTCCACCTCTAAAGTGATCTCTCCCATCAGGAGCAGGTGCCTGGCTGTGAGAGTGCCACTGCCCAGCACTGAGGAGGTAACTACACTAACCACTCAAACCGTCATATATATAAAACATAGGCTTTTACGTTTGACAGCGAGGCAGTTGGAAAGCCAGACAGGTTACATTCACTAGCTAGCTGAGTGGGTGGAATAAGGCTGATATGAGGTGGCTATGAATATCTGCTTCCATACGGCTACAGAATCCTCTTCATGTTAATACACCTAAAGCAGCTTCTTCACAGTTTATCACTTGTGAGAGGCCATGAAAACTGAATGGAACAACACTGACACATGTAGAAAAGCTGTCCCCAGAGAAACCTATTCCATATTAACTTGCATATTGCATAAGTCTTTACTTGTTTGTTAACTTTTTTTTTTTTTCATTGTTAAATTAAAAGTACTAAATGACAGAATCCATTATCACTGGATCTCTTGACATCCCAATTTCAGCCTTATACACCAGTATAGTTTAACTTCAGCACGTTTTGCAGTTACAGCATGGTGGAGGTTAGAAGGCAGCTCGCTGATTACTGAAAGGTTTTGTGTGTGTGACTTTTCAGTTCAGGTTCATTCTCTGTTTCAGGTGTGCAGTGTTCTGGTGGGCGTGTGCAAAAAGGAAGGGCTTAATCTCCCAACTGAGCTGGCCAGACAGATCGCCGAGAAGTCAGGCCGCAATCTTCGCAAAGCTCTTCTCATGTGCGAGGCCTGTCGAGTGCAACAGTGAGTGAGGGCCAGTGACTGTGGCAGGGGCAAGACTGGATGTAGATCCTTGTTGTGAAACCGAATTATGTTATGTATATTTCTCAAAATATGTAATATTTTGATCAAAGGAAACTGCAGACATCATCATTTCTTTATATAAACAGTACCTGCTGCAGGGAAAAAACTGATCTTTTTCTGTTTTGTCCTCAGGTATCCTTTCTCTGCAGATCAGGACATCCCTGAAACAGACTGGGAAGTGTACCTCAGAGAGACAGCTAACGCCATCGTCAACCAGCAGAGCCCACAAAGGTTAGTACTGTATGTCTAGGTGTGATGTCTCGCTACCGAGCCCACTCTTGGAACAATTGTAACTATTGTGTGTTAAAGTTTCTAGGGGTGGACAAATGATAAATTCATTAGCTAGCCCTCCGTGCAAATAAAAGTTGCCCAGAAACCTATTAGTTAGGTTTCTGGGCAACTTCAGGAAGTGGTAGCTCAGTGGTTAAGACTTCTGATTGGAAGGTCAAGAGTTCAAATCCCAGCATCACCAAGCTGCCACTGCTGGGCCCTTGAGCAAGGCCCTTAACCCTCAACTGCTCAGTTGTATAAATGAGATAATTGTAAGTCGCTCTGGGTAAGGGCGTCTGTCAAATGCCGTAAATGTAAATGATTCAGCTAAAAAGTGGAAGCTAACAGTGTAACAACAGATAGCAAAAGCCAGTTAAGTGCATTAATACAGATGATGGGAAACAAATTAGTAAATGATCATGTAGCACATCACAATTTCCCTGCACAAAAAACAAAAAAACATTGGCTAACATTTTGTTGTTCCGTCCTCACATTGCATGTCAAGGATATTAATCGAGTCTGGGTAGTGTTTCACGCCACTCAGTTTCGAATCTGTGCATGCTAATTAAAACGTTGTGCTACCAGCTAGCTCATGCCTCAGCTGATGTCTGTGTACTATAGCATCAACATGCATCACACCACTTTGAACCACATTAAGTTTAAACATAACTACCACACAACATGAAAACCACATATTATATGAAAATGTTTACAAAAGCCAGTAAGGTGTAAGGTTTTATTTTCTTTCACTGGTTAACCCTACCTGTTCACCAGGCAACTAGGGATAAATAAATAAATAATAGCCTGGGCATGAAATCTGTTTGTCCCAGGCTAGTGATTTGTCCATCCCTGGTATCAGCAGTCTCCTGTTCATAAGGACTGGAAATAATAAGCATCTAATTTAGGCCTGTGATTGTCAAACTCTTAGGCTGTTGTGTTTTAAAGTTGTTATTTACTATGAGCTTTGGTCTTAATGATTGAATGTTTACCTTTTTATGGCTGTTATGTAATTAACTGATAGAAATCTTAATTTGTTCATTTCATTCAAGACTTTTGGAGGTTCGGGCAAGACTTTATGAACTACTAACTCACTGCATTCCAGCAGAAATCATCATGAAGGTATAGTCTGGCCAATTCTGATCATATTCCACTCTCTTACATGCTCACCAGTTCAGAGCTGCTAAAATCCATTTAAAATAATTTTCTTCAAGGCAGTTTGATTTGCAGTCATTTTGTGTCTCTTCACTGTGTAGGGGCTTGTGTCTGAGCTGCTCAGTAATTGTGATGGCCATCTGAAACCTGAGGTGGCTCAAATGGCAGCCTACTACGAACACAGACTACAGTTGGGCAGCAAAGCCATTTACCACCTGGAGGCCTTCGTGGCAAAGTTCATGGCCATCTATAAGAAGTTTATGGAGGATGGACTCGACAACTTCATGTTCTGATTTCTCTCTAATGTCATCTTACTGTATTTTTGTTTTGGCTCTGAAAATATCTGCAAATTTTCTTTGTAATAAACATAACCTTTGTAAAGATTTTCACCTGATTCATGTTTGTGTTCATGTTAACACAAGGTATTTTATACAGACAAGTTAATATAAATACGGGGGCTGGAGCGTTTGGGTGGTTTAAATGAAAACTCTGTAGTGTACTCTTTCTGTCATGCCTCAGAAATTTTAATCTCAGTGTGAAACTGTGAAATCTTTTTTTCTACTTTTAGTGGAGTGCAGAACATCTTTATTATTTTTTATCACATAATTTTTCACAAAATATAACACCTAACAAAAATTCAACACATATTTTCCATGTAATACATATATTAATACATATATATTCAGAACAATAGATAAGATTATTAAAGTGCTGCATGTTTTCTCTATAAAATATACAAGCTAAAACATATCAAGACCATTTTAAGACATGAAAGTAAATTAAGGGCAGGATGAATTTTTGGACTATACAGCCTGCATGCCAGCTGAGAAAACACTTGTGACACCACTGGGCACTTAGTCTTAAGTACTCAGTATTGGTGGGATTGCAGATAGTTATTTAACATTAGCTCGCAATACTTGGATCTATTAGTTGTGTGTATACATACACAAATACATAGGATCTGATAATATAAAGAATTCTACATCCTTGTATGCAAATATCTTCGATTGTAAAATACAACCAAAAACAAGCTTCACATTTCAATCTGGGTTCATTTAGGTACATACAGTGTGTATTTCTAATTCAGCAGTCAGTAGTCCTGTAGCAATAGCTAAAAATAGGTAGCATTTCCTCTTGCTCCTTAGCTGTAACTAACCCAAATCACAGACTCTTAGTTATTTAGGTCTTTTCATGCAATAGTATATAATAACACCCATAGTAATGAGCATGGCAGAAGCAACCAGAGAGATGAAGCCCACAACAGGGCGCTTGGCCAGCACATGACACGCAGGTAAGTCTTCAGGCTTGCGAGGACAGTGTTGTGGGGGGCTACCAGGGACCGGGAACCCGTTATTGTCAATAATTTTTCTGTAGTGGGTTAGAGAGGATTTCACTATGTCCTCCTCCTGGACATGGCCGTACATGCCAAAGCCAGGGTCATGCCTGTCGTTAAATGCGTAGGCAAAGTAGCCTTTCAAATTGACCTCGTCCAGTGCGTATGCTGGAAAAGAAAACAGACAGTTGAGAAACTATTAATAAGCTCTAATCTGTTATATTGATATAGCTGGATTGTTAGCAAATAAACAAGATAAAAAAAATCTACTAAGTAGTTAAACAAATATTTTCTCAAAATAGGTCATATGCTGTTGTGAAATATGTCTGTGTGGCTCACATCAGTGTTCACTGGCTCACTGAAGGTCAGTGAACTAAGCCTGTACTGTGCTGTCTAATGATTAATTGGCTTTGGTGGTGTTTGTCTTCTGATGCACACTTTGTGTACTCTAATAGAACTGAGTGAACCATCACTCATCAAAATAAGCCTCAAAATGTAAAAGCATATATTCTGTTTCTAATATTGGCAGATATTCCAAAGTAGGAGTGACCTTACCTTTTAAGGCCTCATTGATATAGTTGTACAGATAGTAAACCCGTAGACTGTCTTTGAATCTGGCTATGTCTTCTTGGACCCCATTGGCCATAACATAAATGGGCACGCCTTTGTAATGTGAAGCAACCCAGTTGAGGGCTTTGCGTAGGCCCCAAGGAACCACTGGAGAGTTACGCCTTGGAGACATTATCCAGGTTACATCTGAAATCAACTGTACTTCTAATGTGTCCTTGAACAAGTACTTATCCTCCACTTCATTGTACACCATGGAGGTTGTGAAATGACTGAGGGCAAAGAAGTCATAGGTGCCTTTGACTAGTTGTCGATCCTCTTCACTGAATGTGGGTAAGTGGTAGTTGAACAGGTCTAAAGGGTTTCGCTGCTGGAGCCACTGGCGCATCACTGGTGGATAGTCTCCCCTGCCGAAGATGGGTTCTGCAAACCAGCCCACACGTAGATCCAGAACTCGCTTGGCAGGGGCCATGTCTTCATGGTTGAAAGAGAACGCAGGTTCAACCCAGTCCATATGCAGCACCAAAGAGGCTTTACCACCTTGTGACTGGCGAAACTCACTGTCATAGACACGCCAGGCTAGAGCGTGGGCGCGAAGCAACTGATGGCCGACTGCATAGCCAAGGTCTTCATCATTGGGTTCATTCAACGTGATCCACAATTTAACGTGATCCCCAAGCCTTTGAAAACACAGCCTAGCATAACCAGCAAAGGCATGCACTGTTTCTTCACTTTGCCAACCTCCTTTGGTCTCCAGTGGCACAGGCAGACTGGAGAGTTTTCCAGTGTGGTGCCAAAGAGTGACCACTGGGGTGATGTTGGCCCTCCGGAGCTCACTAACAAAGCAGTGGTAATAGCTTAGCAAGGTGTTGTTAGCTTCTGATACACGGCCTGTAGGGACTATAGAGGACCAGTTGAGGGAGAAGTGGAAATGGGAAACATGCATGTGTTGGATATCTGATACTTGTTGCCGGATTGCAGCGAAGTCAGCACAATGGCGCCTTCTGTGCATGGGGATTTCCACACCCTCCAGTTTTTTCAGTTTTCCATTGTCTGAGATGTTCCAGACATACACACTTGAGTCAACAAACTGCATAGGCGTGGTCTCCACCTGTTCACATGAATACATTGTCAAACCACTTTAGCGTATTCAATGGCATATTATAATATTATATTAAGAATTAAGGACCTACCGAAGTGGTCCCAATATACAGACTGAAAGGAAAAAAAACTGTTGGCTCTTATACAGGCATGTTCTGGGTCACTGCAAATCAGTACAGCTGTTCTGCCTGATCACCTTTATCCTATAATGAAACATTTACTGTATATTCTGATTGAGTGGTCTCTTCCAAGATGACAATGTCCTCATCCATAGGGCACAAGGACGCAGTGACAGGTTTGAGAAGTATGAAAATGGTGTAAATAATATGGTGGGCAAAGACAATAATATGATATTGCTGTGTATAACAGTATATAGGTTTGCTCGCATACTGCCAGCAATACAGAATAAAACGTAGAGAAAAATAAAAATCAATTAAAATTTTGAAATTTTAAAATGGAGGGGCGTCTATGTTAACATCCATGGTTTTGGAAAGGGATGTTCATCAAGGTTGTGATCATCGGGTATCCACATACTTTTGGCCATGTAGTGTATTTGTCACTCATCTGTCCACTGTATATGATAAATGTGGGTGTGGTTTGACACTGATGCTTGTGGGCTTCCTGACAGTCAGGACTTTTTTTTTTCAGTATTATGGTGTGAATATTTAATAAGAAATTCTACAACTTACCAAAAAGTAGTAAACTTTATAAAGTTAACTTTGCAACTTTTTAACTATAAACAAACTGAAATTAACTACAAATTAATTAATTTCAGGTTAAATAAGCACTGTGTTGAAAATCTTAGAATTGTAACTCTGTATAGGACTGGAGATGACATCACTGTTATAGATTATAATGCATTTTGTTTAGAGTTTAGAATTTGGCAGTGAATCTGGGTCACAGGCGAACACTCCAGGATCATGCACGGAGACTGGGTTCTCCTTTCCGACCTTTGAATCTTCCTACTCACATAAAGCCGTAATGACAAACAGGGTCAGTGAGGTGACTTTGGCAAACTGCAGGCTGCAAGGGTCTGTATTTAGAGTAAGGTCATACTCTGAATACAAATAAAGTGAGTATATTTACAATGCACACTAATATCACAATCATTATCTAATTTATATGGAATAAAGCAGTTTAGGATTTTACAATTAAGGACACATGAAATTTTTCCCAATTCTGGATATATACCATTAATCTAGGTTTTTTGTGCACGTGAGTAAGGATAACTGGATCAAGCTGGGGAAGAGCTACTCTGGAAGCAGTCATCACCCCAATCTTAATACAGACAGGCAGACAGACTGACGGTTATCAATCAAAGGCCAACATTATGTATTTATAAAGATACATGATTACTGAGCAGATTATAAGTGTATGTAAATGCATGACTTTTCCTGGTTGTAATTATTAAAGAAACCAAATGTTCACTTTAAAGTTACAATCTGCCTTAATAGGTTACATATAATTAACTAGTGCTGAAGTCTGATGGTCAAATAGCAGACCAGAAATAATGGCTCAGAAGTTTGTCTTTCAGCTCTTCACTTGATCCAGGATCAAAGTATACGGAAGTTATAGTTAATGTGTATTTTTTTATTTTCTTGAAGACTTAAGTGGCACATTCCCCAAACTCTGTCACAAGAAGCTCTACAGTGTAGCAACCTTAATCTATCTATCTATCTATCTATCTATCTATCTATCTATCTATCTATCTAAACTAAATTTAATTTTTATTCATCATATTATGCAATACAAATATTAATAAACTGCTTGCTGTGTGCAGGAGTAGAATATTAAATGCTCTCCTTAAAGGAACACTTCATCTAAATGACCAATAATTAATGAAAATGTATAATGGCCAATAGAAATAGTCCCTGTAAATAAAAAAGTTTTTAAAAAGTTTCCATTTTAGAAAAAAAAGTGTACCAGAAAGTGCAGCACTATAGCCAGTAAGAGTTATTTTTTCTTTAATTAAGGCATGTTTGGTGAGCACATCTCTCTGTTACTTCTAGTTTTAGAAGTGCTTAAATAAATAACATTGTTCCTTACCTGTATGGAGTTTGCAGCCACTCCCCATGTGAAATCACAAGGAAAAACTCCAACAAGAGGCCTATTCTCTGGGAGCTGAGGGAAGCCGTTCTTCTCAATCAGTTTACTGTAAAACATTGCTGAGGTCTTTGGCTCTCTCGTCAGGTGATCAGATTTGAAGTCTACGTAGTAAAGACCACGCCGTATTCCGTACTCCCGATACCACTCAAAGCCATCGAGCAATGACCAGGCAGTATATCCAAACACATTCACTTTGTCCAGTCGAATTGCTGAGAAGAGTCAGTAACAAAAAGAAAGTACATCAGTATGTGTTCACAGATTAATTAACATATGATATTTTAAAAACTATTTATACCACTTATGTATACCAAGACATCGGCTTTCGGACGCTGATGTCATCGGAAAAAATATGAGGTTTTTCTTGATGTGAGAAATATTTTGTTCTTCTGAACATATTCTCATTCTCGCAAATTTGTAACAGTTTGCAAGTCTAATATAAGGACGGGATCAGCATTTGTATTATGGCTTGTGTTACAGCTATATTGGTATAAAACCAAACAAAATATATTGCCTCATTCAAATTTTAAGATTCATTAGAAGACCGTGTACCTTGTGAGCATTTTGTTACTTCACTATTATGTTAAATCTTTTTAAAATCAAAAATTAGTTAAATGCATAAATGTTTTTACTGGCACTATTACAGTACTCTTACTCTTCTGTACTGTATTTTTTTATTAGCAAAATATTTGGTGCGGTATTTAAATTTTTGCTCATGTCTAGAAATACTATGAGTAAAAAGGTTTAAAATATTATACCCGAGAAGAAAAAATTTCCAATGTGTTTATAAACAAAAAGTAACATTCAGATTTAAAATATTTAATGTTAATGGCCAAACTGATAGATAATATCATTTTTGAAGAAATTTCTTCAATATATATATATATATATTTACATATATTCGATAGATAGATCTTGGAGTCAAGGACAGAGATTTTGTAAAAAAGACACCCAAGACATGCTGCATTTAATAGCCAATAGTGTAGAGAGCAAATGACTGTAACTTGACAATCCACACACTGCTCATGAAAGGGTCAAGTGGAACATTACATTTTATAAGGATTTGCCAGCCAATCATCATCCAGGAAGAATATGCAAGATAGGTGGCCATGGCCAATCACGTCTACATAAAAATACACACTAAGTGAAGAGAGAGAGAGAGAGAGAGAGAATTTTATAAATGTCTCAGAATATTGTAAATGTAAATTTAAAGCATCCTTAGAGCATAGCTGTAATTTACAGCACTTTAGGGTTTTGCTAGCTAGAATGTCAAAACTTTGATGCCCCAAATCTCTAAACAGCTCTTCACCAAAATAGAACCCTTTAGTACCAAGATTATGGCTTTGCAAGATTCTGACTGATCAATGTGCTTTAACTGTGGACCAATTTTTACTCTTACAATTTTTTTCTTTCTTTCTTTCTTTTAACTATTCAGCCAGTGGCAACCTGAATCATTAAAGTAGAAAATAAAAAGTAAAATAATTTAACTAGATTGACTAGCTAGGGTCAGCCAATTCAATACACACACAGTCAATTCAATACACTCTTTTTGGTCTACATCAGACAGCTGTGCATGTGTTCATTTCTCTCAGTTCTAGTCTTGGTGACTCTCTGTCCTGCACAGTTTACCACCAGTTCAACACCAACTCATTATGAAACCCTTCAGGAGCTGCATTAGATGTGCTATATCTAAGTAAACTTGATTTTATTTTCTCTAACTCCCAAAAACTGGAGTGGAGAGCTCTGTTTAGGTTATTAAACTAAGTTTCTGCTTCCCTTCACCTACCCTTCAGAGTCTCCACAATGAAGCGTTTGAGGTAATACATGTGCTTGGCATCCTTTGTCTTGGTATTGCCATTGACAAACCAGCCACTTTCCACTACAAAGATGGGAGGCTTGTTGTACTCTGAGTGAACCCAGTAGAGCAGCATGCGGAGATCCAGATCCTCGATCTGCCCGAAGCGCAGGCTGTCGTTAATCAGCTGGAAACTGAGAGCAGGCCCATGAGACAGGGCAAAGAAATCAGCCGTGCCATTAACATACTCCCTCTCTGCCTTGGTAAATGACGGTAGCCTGTGCGTGAGGTTGTGCTTCATGCATGGTGGGTAATCTCCATCTACAAACAGCGGATGAGCAAACCAGCCCAGCACGAAGTCCAGCGAGCACTGACAAGCCCTTCGGCTCTCCTGCCTCGTCCTGCTTGGTTTGATCCAGTGGGACGCCAGAGCTATGGACACTTTCCCTCCCTGACGGGCACGATAGCGCTCGTCATACACATGCCACGCCGCAGCATGAGCCTGGTGCAGGACAGTGAGAGGCAAATGGGTCAAAATACAGTTCATCATAATTTTATGGAGTATAAGAAAAGATCGAATTTATTTACATGACATTCTGATAAAGAAATATATGCTATCTATCAGTATGATTTATACATTCATTGTATAAACCTGTTAAAAATGAGATAACATTTTAGTTGATAGATTCACAGAGTGCTAATTGGGCATGAGATAGAATATCACTGTCTCGAATATCGCGACACAAAATACTGGTGAGATGAATTTGCTGTTCATACTGCGATATTTCCTTTTAATATTCATTATGAGCTCTAACTCTTCTTACACACTAGGCAGCAGCAGCAGAGGTAGTAGCATACAGAGCACTAACTATCTCAAAGCATGTTTACTTAGTAGTCCAAAAAGTTCAGCTAATCAGAAGGGAGCGTTATGGTGTACGTGTCAAACACAAAGCCTGTAGCCTCATTTCATTTGGCCTGCATGAACTTGGAAAAAATTATACTGAAATGGCCCATAATACACTACTGCTAAACATTTTGACCATGTACAGATTTCACAGCAGATCCGTAGCATAGCCACCTGAAGGTAGTTACCGTAAAGCTGCCGTATATACAGTACGTGCACTCCGGGTTCTATCGCAGCTGGCTAGACCACTGTCTGAAATGTGGGTTCAAATCAACGTCTCGTATTGTGGCTTTAGTGTATTGTCTCAAGCCTAGTGCTAATCATACAATAACATCCAGGGGGTTGTTTTCATTTTTCTCTCCACAATGATTATAGAGACACAACACAGACACATGTTTCCATGAACTGAAGTCTGACACTAATTTCATTTTTTTCTTTACTTTATGTAATGTCTAGTAGATCCTGTATACTCATTAAAAAGCAGAACACTGCAAAAAATGCTATCTCAGCAATTTAAAATATCCTGAATGTAGTCAAACATTCTAGTATTTCTTATTTTCTTATTCTAGTATTTCTTATTTCTTATAAGATCACTATAAACCATATATAAGATTATTAAACCTATTTCGAGGCACTTTTACTAATTTCTGATTTTTTTTTAAATTTCTTATTCTTTTTGTAGAAAATTCTTTCTTGAAAGTAACACAACACTGCCAATAGTACAAGACTACTTCAAGCTTGAAATAAATAAAACATTCTAGAAATAGGTTTAATAATCCTATATTTGGTTTATTGTAAACTTATAATAGGAATTACTAGATAAATCTGGACTCTATGTAAGAATTTTGACTTGCTGTTATTTTTTTGCAGTGAAGTATTATATTATATATATTATACAAATATTCTAAGCATAATGCTATATCAGTTAAATATTTGCTTAAACACAGCTGACCTGCTATCTGCTTTTGGTGTTTAAATGTCTTGTGTATTTGTCTGTGCCAGTACATGTTATACTGTCAAGTCAGTGTATGTTAATGGATTTTGTCACCTCAG
The DNA here is from genome assembly GCF_027358585.1 of Pangasianodon hypophthalmus. Classification (NCBI taxonomy): domain Eukaryota; kingdom Metazoa; phylum Chordata; class Actinopteri; order Siluriformes; family Pangasiidae; genus Pangasianodon; species Pangasianodon hypophthalmus. The sequence goes on from NC_069726.1 coordinate 10,220,237, forward strand.
CCAGGTTTACCCTCATCAAGTCCGTTCTGTGGTTAACCACCAAGTCTGTGTTTGCGCTGTAAGTGTGAATTTGTCAATAAAAGAGCATGTGCATTGTTCTGAGTGATGCTTCCGGGTTGAGCTTTCTCCTTGCCAATGATACAGTATATTTTCCCCACATATTAGAATGTCATACAATCAGAGTACGTAACTAGTTCATTTTTGCCCATGGTTGTGGAACTATGCTACATCACTCAGCAACTTCAGCTGCTCAGGGCCTCCAAAGCACCCAACTAAAGGTCAGTCAGTAATCAAATTAATGTGTCTTAAAGTGCTATACAAAATATCACCAAAATGTATTCATACTGATAAAGAAAGATATTGACTCTGCACTGACTCTTTCCTCAAGCGAGTAAATATGCGAGTATCCAAAAATAATTTAGAAGTAAGGAATAAATGTTAATGAATGTTGGAGCTGCCTGCTGTGTTGTGATTGGCTTGTGGTGCTATGCGCTGTGTTATGATTGGCTTGAGGTGTTGTGTGCTGTGTTATGATTGGCTTGAGATGCTATGCACTGGGTTGTGATTGGCTTGAGGTGCTGTGTGTTGTGTTATTAATGGCTTGAGATGCTATGTACTGTATTGTGATTGGCTTGAGATGCTATGTACTGTGTTGTGATTGGCTTGAGATGCTGTGCGCTGTGTTATGATTGGCTTGAGATGCTATGTACTGTGTTATGACTGGCATGAGATACTATGCACTGGGTTGTGATTGGTTTGGTGATCAGATGAAATAGTTCATAATACAATGTCGGAATTGTTTCACTTGATCCCTGCAGGTGTAAAATAAGTATCTCTAACACAAGCAGGGAATTATTTATTTACTAATAAGATTAGTAACCTTTTCAGGCTTTTGTGCATACTTTATTTGGAGGGGTCAAGGTCTTAATTAGGGAGTTCAGACCCACCAAACCCTGTAACTGACGCCCTGAACGTCCTATAAGCATATAGTACAATCTGTAACATGACTGTTTCACTGTTCAACAAAACATATATATTTACATCAACTGATCTTAACTTCAGCTCATACCAAGAGTTCTGATATCTTTATAGTACTGAAAAAGTTAAAAGTGCGACCAGTGCATCCCTACATAGTAGTGAACACAACATCCACAGAACAGCTCAGTAACATCCTGATTTTGTACTGATTTTGTGTATTTCAGTGCATGTGTATTACCTTTAAAAGATTATGCCCAACTCTAAAAGGCATGTCTGGATCATTTTTAATCCCAGGTGCCACAACTCCAGTCCCATACCCGTGCCAGGCCACGACAAACGGATTGTCCATTGTGATCCAAAACTTCACATCTGAGCCGAAGGTTTGAAAACAAAAATCTGCGTAATCCCTGAACAGATCCACAAGCACAGGGTCGCTCCAGCCTCCGTAGGCGTTCTGCAGGCTCTCCGGTAAATCCCAGTGATACAGAGTCACCACGGGCTCCACTCGGATCCTCTTCAGTCCGAGGATGAGACTCCTGTAATACTCAACTCCCTTTTCGTTGTAAGTACTTCTCGTACCGTTGGCGAAGATCCGCGGCCAGGACAGAGAGAAGCGGTAGTGCGTGACACCGAGCTGCTGGAGCGCGCGCAGATCTCCCGCCAGGTTGTGGTAGCTGTCGCTGCCCACGTCGCCCGTCAACACCCGACTCCCTGCGCGGGTGAAAGTGTCCCAGACCGACTTGCCCTTGCCGTCCTTTTGCCATGCGCCCTCCACCTGATATGCGGCGGTGCCCACGGCCCATATGAAGCCCTCGGGGAACGTGTCGTACAGGAAAGCTTTATCCTCTGGATAAGGCAGTTTACTGAACCTGTCCCACGTGCGCATCCCGGCGCCTGGTTCCGCCGCAGCCCGCGTCCATAACGCGCCCGCACCGAGAATCAGGACCAGCCACAGCACACGCATTGCGCTCCGGAGCATGGCCCTCTGAATACCACCTGCAAGAGTAGTTAAGCGCTCTGACTGCGAGAGTTGATGTTCGCTTTGAGGTCTAATATGTTAATAACCGACCGTGCCTCATGTGCGCGTGCTCTTCTACCGCTAGTGTAGCTGTCAGTCATTAACCAGAGAGTGCACGCGCAAAGCGGTGTCCAAGCGCAGGGAGCGCTCAGTGCCCCACATTACATCCCTGCAGGCAGCATTTAATGAAGGTAATGGAGTAATTACTAGGCCTACCTGCAAACAAACAAGCCATTTTAGTTCATTAACCATAGCACTACTGCCTAAATAGATATGTCTAATGCATTTAAGACGTTAATGGAGCTTTTACTATGCCACTGCTCTGCGTAAACAAATCCGTCTAACGCCCAACGCCCAAACAAAGTGCAAAAATCCAAAGCAAATATATGCATTTAAACTCCTGAAGAGAAACCATGTACAAAAAAAACATGAATAGCTTATATAATACATTAAAGTTTTTAAAACGTGGAAAAAGCTACATGGTGTTGCGTTTTGCGTTTAAAACTGGGAACAGAGGTTAAAAAGTACTGAGGAGTTGAGCTCCAGATCCATATTTCCACCTGCAAATAAGCTGTGCATCTTAACAGTTTCACACTGTTTTAGCTTGATCCTTTCCCAGAATGTAAAAAAAAGGCTTGCACATCCTTTGTGCTGAATGACTGCATCTGGAGATCAAAATAATGCTTTATATATTATGTTTTAAATATGAAAATGACAATGGTTAGAATAAAAGCAGGATTTCCTAGAAAAGTTTTCCTAGAAAGTGCAGACCACTGCTTGCCCTCAGCAACTGAAATAGCACTGAGTTCATTCATCTTCAGTCACTGTTTTATCCTGGTCAGGGTTGTGGTTAGCACTAGAAGAATTATTATAATTGAAAGCAATTCAGTTCTTCATCACAAGCTGGTCTTGTGTTCTCAGGCCAAATAAACCAGGAAAGATCAACAGTGTTGTATGTAAAAGGTCATAACATCATGTTCCCAGACATGAATTTATTATACAGCTGAAGCCTATGTTATCAAGGCTGTAAGTTCTTTGACATTAGCTTAAGCATCAGTAACATGGACACCTGGAAGATGAGTGCGTTTCATCTGGCACATTGGTTATTATTAGTAAAGATGGTTTTCAGGGTTGCCTACAGAAGGTAAAGGCCAAGCGAATACTGCAGCAACAGATCTTACAGTATGCTTTTTTCCAGCGACTCGATGCCCTTGTGTCAGTAAGGAAATAATTAGATGAGATTTTCTGATCAAAGTATCAATCTCTTCTCAATGTGACAAATGTCTTTCAGGTGAGCAGGAAGGCTCCTGGACTTCTGATCTTACTGCGACATCCAAAACTTCATGCAATGCAAATGTTATAAATGACCAGAAATTTACATGTTTATTGGAACCAGGATCATGTACTGGAGATCACATGATGTGTGTTGGTGGTGATGGTGGATCAGTGGTTAAGCTTTGGGCTACTAATGAGAAGGTTGTGAAATCCCAGCACTGGCCAAGCTGCTGATCCCTTGAGCAAAGCCCTTAAGCCTTATCTGCAGCTCACATGTGTCAATTTGGATAAAAATGAGTAAATGTAAATAATCACAACTGCTTTTATTGCTTTAAGAGATAAAGAACACACACCCACACACACAGAGAGAGAGAGAGAGAGAGAGAGAGAGAGTGAGTGAGTGTATGTGTGTGTTTTGGTATTATTATTTTTTGTTCCCAGATGGAAACCAAGTGACCATTGCCAAATGACAAATATTTTAGGTATAGCTCATATCCTATGGGCAATCTTGGTGATCCATTCATTAGTTTAAAGTTGGTCAGACAATGCGATTCTGTTGCCAGTTTGATTCATTTTGTTTCATTGATTATTCACTTCCTTTAGGCTTTCATTCAAGCGGATAGTAGACTCACGGGTGATTTTTTGTCTGAGTTATTGTTTAACAGTTTCTGTGCCCAGTAGGAAAAGGAAATATACAGTCTTTTTTATATTGAAGCTACTTACATTTTACTTGTCAGCTAATGACTTCACAGTATTTACCAGGGTTACTTAAAAGTAATAAGAGGTGCAGTCTGGTTTTTGGGACACACCTTAGCTGTTTCTCAATGTGTTTATGCTTGTTCTTGTGTCACTGTGTACACACTTCAATTAGTTTTCTACTGCTGAAATTCAATTACAATAATGAAGATAGAAGTTAGCTAGCTGTGTCATGGCTCATTAAGCTGGATGCTGCTAAGCACTAAAGGCCAGCCAACCCTTCACTGAAGCATGGGCAGATTTTACTGTACAACAGTCTCCTATAGCTAAATTCAATTCTCTGACTTTACTATATTGTCAAGCATGCATTTGTTTTAGTGTTCGATTATTTCGAAGAAATAAGATACTGATAAAACTAATTTTTATCACCAACTGAGTGAGTGTATCGGGATTCACAAATAAAGGTTTTCAGTTGATTTCTGATGGTCTCATGATCCTAAACTCACAATTGGGTGTGCAAATCACGTGGTAATGGGGCACACTTCTGCTGCGTTAGTGGTTCCTTGTTAACTTGTTAATGGTAATGTGCAAGTTGTTATGATGTCATTTCCCACCTCAGGACGTTTGATACATGACGTTTGCTGTTAGAGAACTTAAAGCTCATAAAAGCTACATGTTTACCACACTTTCACAGTTACAGGCCTGAGTGGTTACTGATTCTCTTTTACTGTGGTAAACGTTTATGAAGTTCTACAAACATCTATGAAACATTTTGCACTGAAATTGCAGTACAGCAATAACAGCGGATAATAGCTAGCAGCTTTGCAACAATCTAGCCGGCTCACCTTAGTGATAATTAACTCTAACTTTGATGATTACCTTCTCAAAACAGCAATGTCATCACTTTACTGAACTTACAGTGAATATAAACAACTTTCACTTTTACTGATCAGAAGGTCGGGGGTTCAAGCCCTGGCACTGTCAAGCTGCTACTGTTGGGCCCCTGAGCATGGCCCTTAACCCTCTCTGCTCCAGGGGTGCTGTATCATAGCTGAGCCTGCACTCTGACCCCAACTTCCTAACAAGCTGGGATATGTGAAGAAAAGAACTTTACTGTGCTGTAAAGTATATAGGATCAATAAAGGCTCCTTCTTCTAACTTTTATCATAACATAAAAGGCATAATTTTAAAAAAGGCTGTTATGAATAGTATGGAGTATGGTGGTTTAAACCTTCAACATTTTGCTTCCTTGTTGGAAGCCTCCTTCCTTAGGATCTTAAGAATTTACAGCCTAAAGAGCCCTGCTTGTTTTTTTTTTTTTTTTGTGAGATCAATCCCGGCTTTATCTCAAATAGAGAATAGAGTAAAACTGCCTCATAGTTACTTCATCCTTTGTGATTTGGTGATTATTTGCATTATAAATTTTCATACATTGTTTTCTAAAGTCTATAATTATATCATAAAGCTAATCAACCAAACACCATTAGCTACTACGCAAAATGAGCAATCAGCAGTCTCGCATCATAAATATTTTCCCCTCTTAGTCAGTGAACCCCCACCTGCATAGCAAACCCTGGAAGTAAACACAGAGCTGTGTTAGCCTGGAGATTTTCTCTGCCTAGACACACACATGATCTAGTTTAGACAGCTTGCTATGCAAAGTCAATCAGAATAGGTTTGCATTACATTTGCTATATATTTATTTTTACTTGTGTCTAAAGGTTTTCTACTGTAAATATAACTTTAAGATACAGAAATGTGTCACAGTTTACATCCTGCTGTGTGCTCCTGTCCAGTGTCCATTTGTTCTGTATATAATGCAGCTTATTGGAAGGAGGTGTAGAGCCCTTTATGAATGTTTTGCATCATGGATACATTTCTTCACTTGTTCTGTCTCACTGATTTCAAGTGGCACTTGTATAAAATACAAGTACAACCTTTGCAAGGAAGCTTACCTTCAATTTAAACTATTTTCTCTGTCATTATGTCATTATACTAAGCAACTGTCAAAGTGTGACAGTTACCAAAGTAGTACCAGTGCCTCAAACATAATGTAACCATAACTATACAGTGCTCTGCTGTTTGATTATAATGGATTTACCTGCCTGTGTCAAATCTCTGAATCAGCTATGTTTGTTTTAATACCCATATGATTAGAATATAACACTTATATAACGCTTGTGCTATGTGTATAGTTACATGCAGGCTACACACTAACTTTGCATATAAGCAAGTTACATTACATACATAGAGTGTAAGCAAACTTTTTGTAATTCAGAATACAAGCCTTCTGTTTCTGTGGATGCCCTTTCTTTTCTCCTGTTATCTTGTTTGTAAATTAGCTACAGCATTCCCTGTGGAACCCAATATTAACCAAAGCATCCTAAAGCTGAATCAAACATTTTTGTCAACTACACTTTCTGTTGTGTTAAGCTCCAACCACTGCTGTGCATTAAAGATGAAACTTGGTCCAACATTCTTACTGTAGATATGATTACAGTGCCAACTGAATTGGAGGCTACATGCATGCAAGACACCATCTTAGATTCTTCTCCATGTTAATATTTCAGTGGGTTTATTTGAACACATAGCAAATATTTGGATTAGCATGCACATTTGGAGAGAGTGAGACAATACATTTATATGTACAGCTAGATACTCTGTGGGGAGCTATACCTGGAAATTAGATAATAATAATAATAATATCCCTCTTTATGTATGTGGACACCTGACCAATCACACCCATATGTGCTTGTTGAGCAACCCCATTCCAGTTGCTGTTATAATAACCTCCACTCTTCCAGGAAGGCTTTGCACTAGATTTTGGAGCGTAGCTGTGGTGATTTGTCCATTCAGCCACAAAAGCATTCGTGAGTTTGGGCACTGATTTTAGGTGAGGAGTCCTGGGTGCAGACAGTATTCAGTGGGGTTGAGGTCAAGGGCCTGTCAAGTTCTTCCACTCTTCAACCTTGGCAAACCATGTGTTCATGGAGCTTGCTTTGTTCACAGGGGCATTGTCATGCTGGAACAGGTTTGGGCCTCTAGTTCCAGTGAAGGGAAATCTTAAAGCTATAGCATACAAAGACATCCTATGTGTCTATTGTGTGCTTTCAGCTTTAATTTGATGGCAGTTTGGGGAAGACACCCACATATGAGTGTATATATAGCAGATTGCAATTACAATAACATTGCACCATAGCAATCACAAAAAATTAAGTAATTATGAGCCAGTTTATACTCTATCCTCAGCCAGAGATTGAACAACTCAAAAAAGCAGGCCTATTTAGGCTATAAATTCTTTAAAAAACTTAAACGTTAAGCAAGGAAAGGACATGTTGGAGGTTTAGACCACCCTATAAATACTCCATAATATAACAAAAATAACAGCCTCTTTAACACATTATTCAATTCAATTTTATTTGTATACCACTTTTAACAATGGACATTGTCACAAAGCAGCTTTACAGAAATATATAAACTCAGGATATAAATTTTAAATTTATCCCTAATGAGCAAGCCAGAGGCGATGATGGCAAGGAAAAACTCCCTGAGACGATATTAGGAAGAAACCTTGAGAGGAACCAGACTCAAAAGGGAACCCATACTCATCTGGGTGACATCAGATAGTGCAATTATAAATAATTCCCTTCTATATCTGTATACTATATGGTCAAAAAGTGCAATTGTGTAACCACGAAAGTCCATTACACATCAAGTCTATTTTGTTGAAGTTATCAACTGTTCACTGATAGAGATTTGAATGCAAAACTCTTTGTGGGAATTGTAGTCCTAAAGCTATCAAAACAAGTCCAAAGCCATCTTGACGGTTTCTAAGTGGTACAATCCTCAGTAACCTCATGTAACTTTACGCTGTCCGTGTGGGGCCATCCTCAGCAGCAGCAAGTGGTTTCCAAGTGAAAAGAGAAATCCAACCAAAGTAGGGCATCGGGATGGATCAGGCAGGTCTGGAGAGCGGAAGGGGTCAGGATCATTGGCATCTCAGGAGTAAGATTGCATCTTGACCTACCTGACTGCATCCCCGCCCAAATTTACACAAAATGAGCAGGGGACACAGCTCAGGTAAAGAAAGGAAAGGAAAGTCAGAGAATTTAATTTAGCTATAGGAGACTGGTTGATTATAAAACAGATAACTTATCTTTATTGCTGCTTTCTCTGTTTACTTGTGGTAATGAAACATCACAGAAAATCATGTTTTATAACTGGTCCCTTGCCTCTCTAGGATGATGTAGGATTCAGGCCTACTATAGTGCAAATACCATCCTGTAAGATCATAAGGTTAGATTTTTAAGGCATATATTTTGAAATCTGTTGAAGTATCCATCAGATTATGCGAAGCAAGAAAAGTCATGTCAACTGATTATAATATTTTTGCAATTTCAGGAAGGGAAAGAGAACCCTGCTATTGAATTGTACAAGAGTGAATTATGGCTGCATCCCAAATGAATCGCTACTCTCTGACTCTACAACTAACCATTTGCATAATTTATGCTTTTCTTACCACTTTTTGATCTACCCAATATTGTCCCCACAAATTTTGAAAGAGTAGTCTGTTAAACAATCACATGTATGAATTTGAATTATAATCACATGTATGAAATTGATCCAAACTCTTTTGGAAAAGGTATACTGTTTTTTAAAATGCACTGAAAAGGTGTAGTGTTCTTTAAACATGTTAAAACTCTCGCATCTGTGTTGTTGTGCCTATTCACTTTTTTGGAAGCGTGCATGCATACATGGGTTCATAAAGGGAGGTCTTAAAAGACTCTAGTACAAGGGTGTGATCCCACACTGGGTTATTGGGGGAGTGTGATATACAGTATGAAGGCTCCCTTCAGAAAAACTGCCACAACTTTTTGAGCCCCCAGTGAAGCACCATCCATGGACTGTAACGGTCACCACATGTACTTTCAGCGTAGGTGAGTCCTTCCATTGTCTATCAGGTTCTGTAGGAAGGCTAGTGCACACCATTTGTGGAACAATTACTAACTGAGAGCATACAAAGCTGTAACTATTATTCTGGTAGCCCAAACATGCAGTGTTTTTAGAATCTACATTTGGAACCAGCATATGTTACCTGTGTACACTTCATGGATGTAACAAAAATGTAGCCAGGGGAGGCATTACCTGGCACTTGACCTGCCTTAATATCACACTCCTATAACTATTTTTCAGGTGACCCAAATGTGAAACCTCATGCTACTCCTGAGATACCAGTGATCCTGACTCCTTCTGCTCTCCTGACCTGCCTGATCCATCGTGATGCCCTACTTCTGGTTGGAGTTCTTATCGGGTGAGATTGCTCACTCCTGCTGGGGGTGGCCCCATATGGACGGCCTGAAGATCATTGGGATTGCTTGGGATGGTGTCACTTGGAGGCTGTGGAGATGGCTTGGGGATCTCATATGGGGAGTTGTACTGTGACAGCTTGGGACTTTCATTGCTGTAGTGGCTTTGGGGCTGCAGTTGCCACAAGCAGCTTTGTACTCAGGACTCCATCAGTGGACTGTGGATAGGTTTAACAAACCAGACTTCTTGTGAAAACTGTGATGAATTTACTGGTTGCACAGTTACACTATTTGTCCATGTAGTACACAGTTATGCAAGGGATTTATTTATAGTTGCACTATCCGTTATCACCCAGATGAGGACGGGTTCCCTTTTGAGTCTGGGTCCTCTCAAGGTTTCTTCCTCATATCGTCTCAGGGAGTTTTACTTGCCACTGTCTTGCTCATTAGGGATAAATTTACATATTTACAATTTATTTTGGTTTAATTTAATTTGAATCTATTTATTTCCTTAAAGCTGCTTTGTGACAATGTCCATGTTAAATATTAAAAGTGCTATACAAATAAAATTGAATTGAATTGAAATGAAACACTCTTTATAGACTACATTTGGGGCCAGCATCTGTTACTTGTGTAGGTTTCATGGCTATATAAACAATATAGCCATTTTTAAGAATGGATGCATTCCCTGGCAGCTGGTCAACCTAAAAATGCATCCAACTGTATTCTGGAGTCCTGCTAGCCAGATGGACCGCTAACCGCAAAACATTCAGTCATGGTGCTGTCCCACACTCAGAACAACAAGTGCAAGAAATTCTCTCTCTGAGCATATACAGAAGGCTTGACATCAGACATAGCTCAGCTAAATTGCAAACTTTATGGCAGAAGCCTCTCATTTTGGTTTATGCCTTTCAGAGGAGCTCTCCTGACCGCTCAAGGTCTGAGTCCCCCTCTTGGTGCTCTACCGAGGCACACACGGATGGTATGTCCATGGCTGTGTCCATGCCAGGGACTGCCTTGCTTTGGCAATCCAAGCACTCAAGTCAGCTTGCTTGTTGTGGACTGCGACATGCTCATAAATACTTAACCAATGAGCCAGTCACTAAGCTTTCTGTGTTTGATTGGTAAAAGTGAGAGTTTTAATTTCAAAACCTGTTTCATGTTACATAATAAATAATGAAATACATATTTTGTGCAACATTACATTATGCTAATTATTGATTCTATTCTAATTTCCTGTACATTATACATATTTATTTACTTACTTATCTATATAGTTAGAAATATTCCTCCATAATTATGCTCATTAGTTCGAATTAAAGTCAACAACACAATAACAATATATTCCTGATGACCTTTGATTTGATAGAAAAGATTTCTCAGTTTTCTCAGGCTGAATAGTTTTCATCACGTGCTCATGATGTAACCCATATCACCCTAATGTTAAAATACTCACAAAATCCTCCACTGTTCTGTGCTTGCTTTAAGTGTTTAAAGACAGCTGTAGATTTAAAGTCTTTTCTGTGAGATATGTTGGATGCAGATGACTGAGAAGGTTATAGAGACACACTGGCTGAGGACTGGCCTAGTGTCTCACTGATTACTCAGTATTGTCTCCTCTGTAATCATTCCTGTCCCTGCACAAAACAAAGTTACACTCCCCCCCTCCCTCCTGTGCCACTGGGCTATAAGTAATGGCTTATATAGGCCATGAAGTGCACTATAAATTCAGCGGGGAGACATTTGGAATTGAGCCCGTGTTATTACTCTGGCTCATTGACGCGCCTCACACCTGCTGCCAATCTCCTCATCAGCTCATCAGTGTCACAGGCCAGTGCAGTGTGCGCTTTAGCACCGAGAGACGCCATAAATAAGCAGCTGTGCTCACGCTATACTTATAGACACTAGATCGCGATGGAAGCCTTAACCTTTTCTGCATATAACTTCAGCGGCTATCCTGGCTATTTCCCCTTTTACCATGGGAACACTAAATTCAAACCCCAGAACTGGAACAAAAAGGGCAGTTTTGGTGTCATGCCCGAGATTCCTGACTATTTTGAAATCTACAAACGAGCTCAGTTAAAAGCTATCTTGTCTCAGGTCAACCCCAATTTAACTCCTCGCGTGCGCAAGGCTAACACCAGAGAGTTCGGGGTTCAGGTGAATCCCAAAGTAAACGCCACGGTGCAGTGCTCTCTGGGACCTAAAACGCTGTTTTATCGCGAGGATAAGTGGGAAGTGAAAGCCAGCAGTCCACTGAGAGCCAGTGTCCCCAGCACACCGGTCAACAGCGTGCGCTTCTCCCGTCCCGTTGCCATTTACTCGCCGGTGTTTGACCGCAGGTTCTTTTCAGTGCCAGCCCGCGCTGATGAACTTGACAGGGATGTGAAGCTGGGCAGCTCTGAGGAAGAAAACTGCGCAGCGGAAGTGGAGACGCGCGAGACCGAGGCGGGAAGCGCGCGGGGAAAAGAGCGTCAGTGCCCTGCTTTCCAAAGTCGCGCGCCCACAAGGTTTAACTTTCAGGTTAGTTGGAATGTTTTGGGTTTTTTTTTTGTTTGTTTTTGTTTTTAAATGCACTGTCAAATGCTTTGGGCACTCTGACTTTTATTTTAATTTTTTTGTCCTCTCTAGTTCCTGGAGCAGAAATATGGCTATTACCACTGCAGCAAGTGTAACATCCGCTGGGAGAGCGCGTACGTGTGGTGCATCTCCGGAACTTGCAAGGTAGCTGAACATGCTAGTTGGTCGCGAGACCGGAAACGTACTCCACTCCATGTGACACTCAGCACTCTACCAGTACCTCGATATATAGGCTCGGATATTCGAGATTACTGGAACGATTATAAACTGCTCAACACTGAGTGATGGAGAGAAGTCATGGCTCACCGGTAGCCTGTGTGCATCACTATTCAGAGCACATGCTTGCAAAAGTCTGCTTTAGAAGTTATTCCTTTTTCTATTAATCACTCTACATGCTGGCTATGTAGTAAATATAATTTTACCATGTATAGAATACTGCACTTTGGCATTACATCACACTTTAATTTTATCAATACAATTAGAAGTTTTTAATCTCAATGAAATGTTGTATTGTCAGTAGTGCTTGAAGTATTGGACAGATTGCTTAAGCTTTGCAGATGTGTTCTTGGGGTCCTTTTTTTTTTTTTTTTTTTTTTTTTTTTTTTATGCCTGGTTAAATGGGCAGAACCTGTTATTGCAATATAAGTGTGAAATACAACTAGGTTGCCCCATCACCAGTCCTGAATTGAGCAGGTTCCTGTCTCTGGTCCTGGACAGTTTCCTTTCTCTAACATGACCACCTCATCTCAGGAAGGGCTTTTAGAAAGGGATGGGGGTAGTGGGGAAGCATTACTCCAGGACCACCTTGGGAACCAGTGTTGCAGCACATGAACGAGAACCTTGCTGCATACCACAGCGCACAGGGAGAAAAGAATTGTCTGTAATACCCTGCTACAGCACCCTAACTCCAACACCCACCGTGCAGCATGCACTTGCCTTACATTAGGAGTAGTCTTTAATATATTTTGGAATGTAACTGGATGTGAATCCATTCTTGCCAAGCACCAAGTGTTTGTATATTGGCTTGGAGTATGTTTCTGACCTCAGCTTTTCATTTTTGTGAAATGGATAACCTTGTAATGCTCTACATTCTACCAGGTGTACTTCAAGCAGCACTGCAGAAAGTGCCAGGCTGGCCTGAACCCATACAGAGTGGAGTCGATTCAGTGTCAGGTTGGGTACTGCCTGTTTTAATCAGCTTTCCGTTGTGATTGTAGGCTTGAATATGTATGGGGGGGGGGGGTAATGCAGTGGATCTGCTGAGGTTGGTGTGGGTTTTTATTTATTATTATTAAATTGACTATTGCTTTTGTTAATTCCTGTATCTTACCATTCCAGTGATCCCATCAAGCAGCACAAGCACACCAGCAGGTTTCCTATTGGTCACAGTTTATTTTCTGCTCAGGTATGTGCACGGACACGCTGCTGCTGTGAGCGGAAGCAGAGGCACATTGACATTCGGCGTCCTCACCGCCAGGACCTGTGTGGCCGCTGCAAGGGCAAGAGGCTGTCCTGCGACACTACCTACAGCTTCAAATACATAGTCTGACTGTCTCTAACCAAATTTTTATAGTATTGTTGGCAATGAACTTTTGTATTGTATATCTATTAAACTCTGAATAAAAGGTACTGCAGCATGATCATGTCTTGTCTCAGTCTTAAATGTTAGGTTGTGGTTTTTTTTTTTTTTTTTTTTTTTTTTTTTTTTTTAAATAGCCTGCCAGCAAGATGTCAAGACAACATAGTGTAGATGGGCATGAGTTTGTCTGGATTCATTTTCTATTCCCTTCCCTGGAATAACCTCTTAACAGTTCTTCCGAATGCCACTAGAGTAGTCCAAAAATCTCTGCAGAGAAGCCAGTGTGATTCTCACAGGACAAGATTCTCCTGACTCTGGTATTTACTAGTCGTAGTCTGTGTAGTGCTATAATGTCACGTGAGTTTTGGATGTCAAATCCTGGTTTTTCTGTTTGGCAAACAACCATACATTGGGGGGGGGCGCAACAGAAAAGTATGTCGTATTGTTGGGTTTGAATTGTGAGTACAATTCCTGACTATGTATCAGGAGTCTAGAGGGCAAAACTGGCCATGCTGACTGGGTAGGATGGATTGCATACACTTTCCCTTGTCAGAGATGCACTAACCAATCATGAGCATCTGTGAGCTCATGTATGTGGAAGACAGTAGATGGCACTTGTAATTTTCTTTGGGTGTGTTATGCTGCTCTGTGCATGAGCAGCTGTTTGAAAAGATGTGGTTGGCTTGCTTCATGTGTCTTGGGTTCCCCAGAGGGACAATTGAAGGACCCTTAAGGGTTGCAGATTTGAGTTTGTGAGTATAAGCTTACCTTTATGGTATATGTACTTTGGGTATTTCAATATAAAGGCATTAAAGGCAGTGGAATCACAAGTCATTATTCTGGGGTGAATAATGTTCTCTGAAGGTGTGTTGGATTAGTTGAGTGTTCTTAACTCCCTAAAATTGTCATTTGGGACATTTTCTGATATGAAACTATGTTGTAGGGTTCTACACAGAACCTAGAAGCAACAGATTTTTATATTTATTTTTCAAATATGCATAAATTGAGAAAAATTTAAAATAATTGATTTTTTTTTTACACCATAATCCACTCAATATCAAACAACCAAACAGAAAAAAATCCTGACGATGATAGTCATGCATGGCTCGTAACCAAGCAGGCAAAATTGGCCGTTCCCTCTGGGTGGGAGGGATGCACACTCTCCCCTGGCAATCACAGCAACATTGGCCAATCTTGGGTATCTGTGAGCTCGAGTATGCGGAAGAGGGGAGATTTCCACTCTCCTCCAAGTGTTATGCAGCATGACCAGCAGTTTCAAAAGATGAGGTTGATTAGCTTTGCATAACGCAGAAGCAGCATGTGTTCACCCTCCCCGGTTGGTAACTGGGTAGAGGAGCGGTGGCTGGGAATTGGCAGGAGAAAAAAAAAGTTTGTGCTTGCCTTGGCCAAATTGAACCAGTGAGCTGCGATTTGTCACACAAAAAAATGGTCATTCTGCTAACTCTGAGAATACAATCATATCCACTCTCTAAGCCTTGTTTCTCTTTCTCTGTTCTATGCGAATTTCCATGCCATGGTTTCTTCACTGTATGCCATCCTTCAAATTTTGGTGTGAATAATATAAGTTAAAATCTTTGGAACATTAGTCAAAATCTTAAAAAGATTGCTAAATAAATTTGTTTAATGTTCTTTTTGTACTCAATTGTTTTGCTAAGCTCTCCCTTAGAGTCCCTGCAACCTTCCAACACCTCAGGCATAATACTGCCGCCTAACTAGATGACATCATCTTTCGCTCTGAGAGCTGAGCAGTACATCTGGTCCACCTCTAGGGGGTACTGGAGAGACTTCAATGAGCTGAAGATGTGTCAAGGCTTTGCTTACAGCCAATTTGAAGAAATGTTACTTGGGACTCACAGAAACACAATACTTGTGATCTATGGTTGTGTTTGTCCCGCTGAAGTCCCAGGAAAAAGCAGTGATAATCAGGATGTTCCCACAACGTCTCCCCTTTTCATCAAAAAAGGGCCAGACAGAGAAGGTGAGGAACTGAGGCTTATGAATCTGCACTTCAGCGAACTTTGAATTCAGAGGTGAGGAACATCCCATCATATACTGTATATTTGTAGACAACTCTCTAATGTCAATAATCTCCCTACATAAAATAGTCAGTCTGTTAATGATTTCTGGTGGTTAGTGCTGGTCTGTGTATGGTCATGCTGGTTGACTGCTAGAAGCCTACTGATAACACTGGTCTTACTGGTGCAGCTAGCATGGTCTGTACTGGTTATGTTCCATTTAAATTTCGAACATATTTGTAAATGTCAGAGAGAGATCTAAAAAATCTGATTGTGACAGCTGAAACTGAGGTTAAATATACATAAGCACATTTATTTTGCTCTTACCTTATTTTGAGATTGAGACCTACACAATTATTGAAATGAAGTACTGGTAATGGTTTGTGACTGAAAAGTAGTGTTATGATTCAGATGATAGAGGTAACAAATTATTAATCTGCTAAGTCTTTATTTTTACATGACACTTGACAGCACCAAACAAAATTACTTCACAAAAGCTGTAAAAGTAACTATATACACAGTGTAAAACCCCTAATCTAAGACTTTTTCCCTAAGGAAAACAATGTACAATCTCTGCTGGCATGCACATTTCTGAACACAAAACAAATGACCCACATGAGAAGAGCTCCCTTTTGGACTTTGTACAAATGGGTTTTTTTTTGCAGTTAATTTAAATAGTTTTAATAAATCATAAGTACAACAATGCATGCTTGGCAGTTTTGAATGACACATTATAGAACAATTTCTCAGATAAAAATGCATGTTGGTATATCTTGACAATACAAGTGAGCAAGAGGCAAGTCTGTATACAGTAGAAAGCGACACATTTCAAAAAGTAAAGGGCCTAATAGTGTCACTAACATTAACCAACAATTGGATATATTGATATTTACCAGCTTACTGGTTTTGTTTTGTATGGCAGCTAAATTTCAGCATGCCTGTGTGTGTGCGTGCATGTAAATGTTAATTTCAGTGTTAAACAGGTAGTGATGAACAGGCTCAAACACAGTTACAAAAAGAAAAAGCTCTCTGGTGTGTCTAATTCACAGAACATTCTTGAGCAGTATCAGTAGAAAGGCATCCAGTTCAGTTTATCCTTCATTGCACTTTTCCCAATGAACAATATACAGTACAGACACAATTTAGTACAAAGTTCCAATCAGCTTTGCTGTTTCCTTATAAAAAAACGCAGCATTTGTCCTCAGTAGCAAACACAACCTAGTCTTCCTTTGTGATGTTTGATGTTGAAAGCTCAACATAGTGCAATTACATAAACATATAAAAATGTGAGAGCGTGACTTAATCTGAAGCATCACACAGTAACAGTTCTGTTTCTCCAGAATTGCTGCACATTTGAGAGCCTGAAGACAAGCTCACTTTCAGGACCCCCTTCTTCCTATTCCATGCAATCAAGGGCAATTCTCTGATTTTTCCTAAGTAATGTGCTAGTTTGTAGGACAGAGCCGGGAGAGGGCTGCAGCACTCCCAGACAGCGCAGTGGATATGGCCTGGATCGGGTGGGGGCAGTAGTGAATGAGTGTAGAGGAGGGGCTGAGTGTCTAAGGAGGGATCCAGCGCTGCTTTGGAGTGCTGCACACTTCCTGTCAGAGACTCACTGCTGAAGCGCTGGAGTCCGGGAGGCAGGATGAAATGAGCCGGGAGTCCTGAGCGCGCCGGATCATATCCCGAATCTCACTGCTGAGCTCCATGAGCTCGGTGCTGACCTGCCCCGCATCCTGCTCAGAGCCCACCAGGGCAAACATGCCTGTCTGGCCCAGAGACTGGTGACGGAAATAGATGCTCAGCAGGGTCTGGACTTCGTCCTCTGAACTGCTGCCAAAGATGTCATTTGGCCAAAGCAGTCTGTAGAAATGAAGGAAAAAGGACAACATATAAATTTACTATATTTCCTCATTTAAATATCTAAATACTGAATAATATATAAATACTTACACAAAGTTACATTTTGGGTCCTTTGTTAATGTAGATCTACATGCACACACATTTATTTAATATGCTGATGCTTGAGCATGCGTCTGAGTGGTTCACTTCATCTAATTACAATACTTGGTCTCTCCCTTGTGGCCAAAGATATATATTATTGGTGTCACATTGCCACAGGTAACAACTCTTACACTCTGCAAATCTCAAATCACAAAGCTTATTCTGCTAATAATAAACTCTGATATGGTCATTTAAGTCTGGAGTTCTGTAATTTTGAAGATATGTTACCAAGAAACTGAATCTGTTCTGAACTGATTGCTACATGACATTTCTGGATGTCTCCATTTTAAATAAGCTAGTTGTGTGTATGTGTGGTTGTGTGTGTGTGTGTGTGTGTGTGGAGACATGTTTTTAAATTCAATTCAATTTTTAGATAAATAGCACTTTTAACAATGGACACAATGCAGCTTTATAGAAATCCACATACAGATCCCTAATGAGCAAGCCAGAGGCGACAGTGGCAAGGGAAGCCCCACACAAGGATAGGAATATCTGACAATTTTGACATTGTGGGGACATTTAGTTGGTCCCCACAAAGAAAACAACCTTTTTATAAAAACCTGCAGTTATTATTTATTTCCTATTGGCTTCTGAGGTTAGGGATAGATTTAGGTGTTGTTTGTGTGTTTGTGTGTGTGTGTGTGTGTCTGTGTGTGTGTGCATGTGTGACCTGCACTGGCGGATGTGGCAGATGGCTGTAGTATAATGCCTGTTCTTCAGGCACTCAAGCACAGCCTGTACTGCTGCCTCTGATGTGGTGAAGATGGGTTGAATTCTGGGTTGTTGTTGGCCCTCCTGATTACTCGCTACTCCTGCTGCCAACCGCAGACTGGCTTTCAGCTCCCCGAGCTCACGGGACATGTTCGACAACTGCGAGACAGAACAGAATAAGGCGTCAAAATGAGATACTGTCTTTACGGGCATAAGTCAAAATGCTACTTGTAAATTGTCACTTGACAATTTTCTGCACTACTTCAGATGCACTGCTAACCCAGACCATTTTCTGAGTGTATAACAATACTACTGTAGCATTTATCTGGACTTGCACACTTCATGTATGCTAGTACCATATAGTTTACAAATGGTCACAGTACCTCTGGCACAGAGCTGATAGCGCTGACTTTACTGATCAGTTTACAGTAGCACTGAAAAAGGAGCAGGAGCTGAAAATGCAGTTTGTAGAGACGCTGACACAGTTCCAGTTGCTGAAGAGAACAAAATACAGAAATATCACACAACGTATGTTCTGGATAAAATATAAATAAAACGCAGTGCTGTACTTGGTCTACACAGTCTTTCACGGACTGGCAATGTTAACACGGCATATGAGAGAACTTCATCTTGTTTTGGACTTACAGCCAGTGTTTCCATTTGCTGCATTGTAAGCATGTCAGAAGACAAGACGAAATTGAGAGAGGAGAATTACAAGGTGTTAATAAAAGAGCATGCACACAGTGAGATTCAACCCAGTAGCATAAAAGTGTCTTGTGATTAGTGGATCATTATTATTAGACTGAACCTTGAAGCTTGCTTATATTATTCATGCAGAAGATAAAATCATATATGGGGTGAAAAAGAAAAAGAGCACATATTCCACCAAAGTAGAAAGAAGGCTATGGCATAACTTAATATAAAACATAGATTTCAACACTGCAGTGCAGCTGAATTTCTGGCATTCTTATGGTTTGTGATTTCTTTACAAAGACATTCTTCCTGTCCAGGGAAGCCTGTATATTTTATTTTACCTGCTCTCACCATAATCAGCTCACAAAGATTTGAAGATGTGAAACGAAAATTAGTTGATGAGGTCCTACACATGAGAACTGACTATAACTATTCCCATTTCATGCCTGCATATTGTTCTTATAGTCACAATGCTGATGTTCGTACTGTTAGTACTAATCCCACTATCCACTGTCACTCAGAAAAGGATAGGTTTCCTTTTCAGTCTGGTTCTTCTCATGGTTTGTTCCTCATGCCATCTCAGGGAGCTTTTCCTCACAACTGTCACCTCTGATCCAAAATCTAAATGGAACTGAACTGAATTGAAGGGTATCTTGAGTTTACTCTGATACAGTAATTAGCATGTAGACTGAGTGAGTAGAAATTCCATTTCATTTGTATGTGGACAGTAAAGGATTCTGCAGTAATTCATTTGCATAGCCAATACTAGATAAGTGCCTTGACCATTTCTATAGGCTTTGCAGCAACTGAAGGAGGCAACATGTGCCAATTTGATAATTTCCTCATCCTTTTCATTCCTTTTTTTAGAATAATATTTAAAATCATTTTTAAAAAAAACAATTGAAATGATTGGCAAAGATAGCGGTGATTTGTCAGGGGCAGTGACAAAGAGAACATACAGGTGACTTTAGCTGCATCGAGTTCTGGTAGTGATCAGTTATGATTACTTTAGTCTGACAATAATCATGTTTGTATGTGAAATTATATAAATGTAATGTCACTTGAATCCATGGAATAAAGCACTATCTGTTTGTTGATTGTGTGCAAGTATGTCCCTTTCATAGGTTTTGACTGGTCTGAGATCTGAGTGGGAGCAGTGTGCTGAGGCGTATCTGCAGACCTTCTCTTCTGTGTCTCCAGGTTGACAGGTGATCACCCCATCGTCAGGACACCTGGGAAACGTGGACTTGCAATTCTGAAGCCACTGAAGGAGACAGACATACACAGGTCAAAGAGGTCCTGAAGCAAAGAGCTTTACAGTTGTTAAGGTAGTTGTACTTTTCTATGAAAGTGTGGTGTGACCTTATGTGTGCAGTTTCAACGTACTGTGATGGCGGCATCTTCTCTGCTATTGTAAGTGTCCAGATATTCCTGCAGCTCCAACACACTAAACTTCATACTCTCCAAAAGCCCACAGGACATTATCTACAAACCAAAGGAGGTCAAACAAGCAAAGCTGAAGTAAGACACTGTGCTTCACGAAAAATGCATGTTCATTACACAGTGATGGACACAATAATAGAAAGTCAGACAAAGCATGCAATCACATTCTCTAAGGCTGATACTCACAGTGTCAGCATCCACAAAAAGCATGGGGCAGTCTGAACATTTCCTCAGCATCTGAGATGACCTCTTGAACTTTGCCCCAATGCCCTTTAAGCCATCTCCAAGGTAGCCAGCAGCATCACTGGTTAGGGAGCAAAACTTGTTCTGGATGTTCTGAAAACAGAATTTTTCATTTTCAAATAACTGATCACCAGCCATGGACTCCAGTGCAAAAATGTCTAGTAGAAATAAGTCAAGGCAACTTGGCTTGTTTATGATGATGGAAAACTTTGTTAAGATTTGATGTTAAGATTTTAACACAGGTTCAGTTGACTTACTGCTACTAGATATTTAAAATGACTTGAAAGAAGGAAAACTTGTCAGACCTCTGGAGCCTAATAGAGGGCGTCAAAGGACATTAGAAGTATTTTCCCTCCTTTTTTTTGATGAAAATTCTTTCATCATTTATCTTCAATAACCACATTATCCCGGTTAGGGTTGCAGTGTATACGGAGCCTATACAAGGAACACTGGGCATGAGGTAGGAACACACCCTGGATGGGATGCGAGTCCACTGAATCCAGAAAAATACTAATACATTTCCTCTGACACAGGTGACACCAGACACGGCATCGTTTCAAACTGCTGCTCAGCACAGTAACCCAGTAAAAGTTCATTGCTGTGCAATTTTGTGTCTTTCCGACACAAAGACATACATACATACATACATACATACACATGACATATGTACATTTCCAAAAGCTATAGGTATGTGTACTCTAATAATTCTAGCTAGTATAGCATACAGTGCATTCAGAAATTATTCAGACCCCTTCAGTTTTTTCACATTTTGTTATGTTGCAGCCTTATGCTAAAATGCTTTAAAAAATTTTTTCCACATCAAACTACAATCCATACCCCATAATGACAAAGCAAAAACCAGTTGTGTGATAACTTTGCAAATTTTTTAAAAAGAAAAAACTGAAATATGATACTGACATATGTATTTAGACCCTTTGCTATGACACTTGAAATTTAGCACAGGTGCATTCCATTTCTCTGGATCATCTTTGAGATGTTTCTACACGTTGATTGGAGTTCACATGTGGCAAATTCAATTGATTGGACATTATTTGGAAAGGCAAACACCTGTACATATAAGGTCTAACAGCTGAAAATGCATATCAGAGTAAAAACCAATCCATGAGGTCAAAGGAACTGCGTGCAGAGCTCAGAGACAGGACTGTGTCGAGGCACAGATCTGGGGAAGGCTAAAAAAAATTTTCTGCTGCACTGAAGGTTCACAAAAGAGCATACTGGCCTCCATAATTCTTAAATGGAAGAAGTTTGAAACAACCAGGACTCTTCCTATAGCTGGCCACCAGGCAAACTGAGCAGTTGGGAGAGCAGTTTTCCCATCTCCACACATGATCTCTGGAGCTCAACCAGAATGACCATCAGGTTCTTGGTCACCTCTCTTACCATGGCCCTTCTCCCCCGATTACTCAGGATGCACCTGAGCTAACTTTCAAGTGTCATAGCTAAAGGTCTGAATATTTATATCAATATGATATTTCAGTTTTTTCTTTTTAATAAATTTGCAAAGTTATCACAAATCTGGTTTTTCATTATGGGGTATGGAGTGTAGATTAATGTGAAAAAAACAATTTAAAGCATTTTAGCATAAAGCTGCATAACAACATAAAACTTGGAAAAAAAAGAAGGGCACTGAATACTTTCTGAATGCACCGTATGTCTATATACATTAATTCACATTTGTATGGTGTGTGTGTTATGAGTTGTGTTATGAGCATATAGCAACAATAGGAGTCATATTACCTCGAACAGGGAATAGAAGATGCTGAAGGTATACACAGCACATGAGCCATCTGAGTCACTCAGCAGCTGATTGATGTGTGTGCGCCATGCCTCCTCAGCATCATCGCACACCGTGGGCTGGAAGGCAGCTAAGATGGCGGAAAAGAAGGGTGATGGGGGTGGAGGAAAACCCAGCTCGTCCAAATCGTCCCTCTCCTCTCCATAACTGTAGCTATGGTAAAAAGGGGAAAGGAGCTCACTCTTCATGCTGTTATAATGTATAACCAGAACAGATTTTGCAATATATACTCAGACCTGAGGCTAAAAAAACCATAACAGTGTAACAGTATATCTCGCAGTAGGGAAAGATGGCTATTCACACACTGTTCTCTTTTAATAGTCATTTAAAATCGGGGTTTTACAAAGTCACTGGTTAGTGGCACCAAGTGGTTAGTACACCAAGAGAGTGTATAGGCCAGAATGCTCGACCCTTACAGACAGGGGGTCTGGTAGCTCTGGTAGTTATACTGTGGGGTCATTTTGCTGGCATGGGTTGGGTCCACTTGTCTCCTTAGAGGGAAGAGTCACTGAAAATGAATTAAGTTATTTTGGCTGATTGCCTTTATCCTATGATGAAACATTTCTATACTGGTCGAGTGGTCTGTTCCAGGATGACAACGTCCACATCCTCAGCTCAGTGGTTTGATGAGTATGAAAATGATGCAGTTCTTTTGCCTTTGCATTCATCAGATCTCAGTCCAACTGAAGATTTATGGGACATTTTGGACCGAGGTAGCACTCTCTACTACCTTCATCAAAATATCAGTTGAGGTAATATCTTTTGGAAGAATGGTGTTTATTCCTCCCTTATACCTAGGTCTATAGAATCTATATCTAGGTGCACTGAAGATGCTCTGGTGGCTCATGGTGGCCCGACACCATACTAAGACACTTATAGTGGATTTTCCTTTGTTACAATTCTGTATTTGACAAATTGAACACTTGATGTGAAATATTCAGAAGCCACAACAGAAATCAGCAAGGACTTTATTTATTTATTTGTTTGTTTGTTTGTTTGTTTATTACAAAAGTAAGTTTTGTAGAATGCAGCAGCATATCAGCATACCCATGCAGGAAGCTTGGGTCCAGTTCCAACTCTGATCGATCAGGTTCTGGTGGAATATCCAAAGTGAAGCTGGAGCCACAGTCAAACCCCGGAGGCAGCTCACTCACACAAAACGACAAGTCGTCCTCCTGCACATTACTACCTTCATCTTCAGGCAGTGGCTGCATAAAAATACACAACATGGACTCATTAAACCCTGCCTTCTTATTATATTTGAATACATATTGGACATGATGAGTGACAAAATTAATTTAATTTTTACAAAGACCAGTCATTTTTAATAGTTCTACATAACTTGTCATTCTTTGGTTAAAATGATCTGGTCTTAATCTTTGTAATATATGATTTTTAGTAAAATGCATTTTGAAAGGGGTAATTATGGACAAAATGATCATTCAGAGCCTTCCTTCCTTAGATCTTTAATTAGTTGCTAGGAAAAGAGATGACAGGCAAAATGTTACTCACAGGTGGAATGATGGTGTCATCTGGAAAAGACATCCCCATGCCTGGTGTGGTTGCATTCAGAGAGTTTGGGTCAGCAGATGTGTCATAGGAGGTTGACAAAGAGTCAGTATGATTGGTGTCCTCTGAAGGAGACAGGTTCATTGTCTGAAAGCGAGAGAGATATAATAAGCAACTGTCACTTTGTTCAAATGTGCGCCAGCAAAAGAATACTTCATAATTTTAAAAAAAAAGTTTTGCAAGAACTGTGTCCCGTACGAGTTGTGAGTGGTGTGAAAGGCTCTGGCTGGTGGAGTTGGACTCTTCCTCAGACGAGTCGTCTGAGTCGTGCTGGGGATCAAGTGGCCCGAGGCTGGGTGTGCTGTCTGAGTGCTGGCTTTCCTCCAGTAGCTCTGTCAGGTCTGTGCTGTCCAGAGAGCGCCGCCGTACTCCCCAGTTAAAGTTGTCCATGCTCTCGCCCTGCAACACACACGTCCATATACACACCTGAGTGTACTGAAAGATTCACTGCAACAGGCTGTTTAAACACTCAACTGACAGGCTAGATGCCTAATTAGTCTTCTTTTAACCTTTTACTGTTTGTTTTATGCCACATGCTAAAAAACGTAACACATGCACACTTGCAGGTTGTATTTTCATTTTGAAATTGTACTACTGAGGAAATTGTTAAGGTTGTCATTTCTGAGACCTCTATATAAAATAAGACTGTAACATCAAGGACAGCTTATATAACTTGGTCACAAGACACAGTCAACATGCATTGTAGATATTTATGACAACAAATCAAATGAAAAGTCATTTCAATTTTCTATTAATAAGAACTTTCAGCTACAACCCTGACTATAACACACACATGCACAGAGTGCTTCTATGCACCTACAGCAGACAGTCCACTGTCATTCTCTACGTCAATCACTGGCACACACATGCTTACCTGCAGTTCCTGGACAGCACAGGAGAAAAAGAGAGACAATGTTATCCACACAGCAGAAAGACCAGTGATAAAGCAAACCATGTTAGAGAAGACATCAAATGAAGACTGTTAATACACCACCAGGGAAAGAAAATGAAAAGGAGAAACACAGGTACAGCAGAAATAGCAAGTTGTGTTAGAAATTATAATAAGAATAAAACCAGGTAATTAAAGTGTACTATAACTTTCTGCAAAATATTGTCAAGCTCATGTCAAAATCTGATAATAACAACTGTTATACTTTCTGTGATCTATGCATGCACAAGGATATGTTTTAGAACAATGACGGTTTCTAATTAAAGACCCAGTTCAACACTAAGCTCTGTCTGTAATTACCTCTCCATCTTCCAGCTCCACGTCAAGAAAGTCAAAGTCCCTAAAGACTCGAAACTGCTGCTCAGAGGCAGTGTCATCTAGAGTGTCCTCTCGTGTGCCATCCTCTGAGGACACCTGGCTGGGCTGGCGTTCCATCAGTTCCAGATCGCCACAGGAAGAGAAGATCACCTGGCAGAGAAAAATATTTGACTCAATTAAATCACAGGTGTTGCCATAGCAGGGACGGTCTTATGGGTAAATTTATTAACAACTTATGATACAACTCAGATTCACAGCAGTGTAGTAAAGGGGCTGGAGTGATCACTTACAGACGGATTCTTGCTGAGGCCGACCTCTTGGCCGCACAGAGACAGCACGTTCACCAGCTTCTCACGTGTTCGCTTCTGAGAACACAAAGGAGACTATCAGAGGGGCAGCTAATGTACTTATTTAAAAACAGCTTCCGCTTGTCATTTATAGTACATATATTGTAAACTGATCTCAGAACAGCACTTGAGAAATAATTTTTAAAGCAATAATTTTTAACATTGTGTCCTGTGCTACTGTAGTTTCTAACACACTAAGTACCAAGAACAATGAGTGTAACACTAATACAGTTTTCTTATAGTTAGGCTGTAATTCTCAAAATCTGTTCATATGCATTATTATAACTTTTAAAAAGCTGCTGAACATTTAAAAAAAATTTTGTGGTAATTTTCTGAAGAGTCTATGTGATCTAAATCAGAGGTAAAATGTAAAAATTAAATGTGCACAGAAGTCATGGAAGAGGTACGACACATATATCTGTGTCTCACCTGTGAGGATTGTGGCTTCTTCCAGCTGACAGGCACCAGGACAGGGTTGGAGCTTGACCCAGACGAGGTGGACGAGGTGCTACGGGTCACTGCGATGGCACGGGCTTTCCCATCTCTACCGCCTCTACCTTGCAGTTCATCATACCTACGTCCAATCACCGGTGTCTACATACACATATACACGCACATACAAACACACACACAGACATATAACTAGACTGCTTGTAAGGTTTTGTGGTGCTGTTGACATAACTGTACTGGGTTGCATTTTCTGGTAACAATGAATCTTGATGAATCTTAGTAATGAAGAATGTACAAGCGTGTTTTGTGAGTGTTTCCCAAAAGGCTTTGTTAATAGAACTTTAACAAGTTCCTAGTTTTGTCTTTAGTTCTGATCTGAACAAAAGGCATTATACAATTCCATTACTTGACTGATATAATTCCATTAATTGACTGAACTGTATTAGGTGAACTAAGGAAGTCATTTACTGACTAAACGGAAATAAAATGTCCCTAAACTGACCAGAGATACAGGGTGTCTGCAGTCTTAGCCTTTGTGTAGATAAGCACTGCAAGTCCATGTGGAAAATCAGCGTAATTACCGAGGCTTTTATCAGTCTGCACTTGTTCCATCTGGACCGGATATTACTGCTTTCATTAAGCCATATAAGAGCCTGAGATTGTGCTCTGGGAAATAGAGTGTTTCCTGTGTTCAGTGCATAACACAAAGATGCAAAATGCACCATACATTACATGCTCGTAAGGCAGTAAAGGGTAGGTATTTTGTTTTGGGGAGCAAAATGACTAGGTGCACTGTTCCTAGTGCAGATCAAAATAGTGTTGTGGTATTCACACATTCCATGGCATAAAATCACAAAGAACAACTCTTTGCAAGTTGTTCTGCTTTCCTAATGTCTTTTGATGTCAGACAGAAATATTTTCTTGGCCTTTTTAATTCAAAAATAATGTTGTGGATTTATGTGGGGGTTCTTCCACATAATTTAGGTTTGGTTCTCAAAACCCTGCACACACTGGTCTCCTGTACTCCACCCCAGACACACATCTGACATGATACATTTGCTACTAAATCTTTACATTTTCCAAATGAATTTGGCTGGCTGACCTTAACTTGTTTAGCCTGAACTTGTTTAAATAATCTGTTTAAAATTGTTATCTGTTTAAAATCATTAGCCAGTTTTATAGCGTCCCCTTAGAATGCAAACAGACCTTTTTCTTCACAAACATTTACTTCAGAGACGCAACTGTGCCCTGACCAAATAATAACAGAATATGAGTGCAAACACTAAACATTCACCTTGAATGAAATGAATCAAGTGTTCTGTTTTTGAAAAATGCAGCTTGGTGGCAGAGCCAAAACTCAAAGATCATGTGGAGACATGTATGCTATTGGCCATGTGGTTAGACAGACTCAATATTATTTCTGCAATTATTCATCATTTTCATACCATCACTCTGCAACTGCTGTTCTTATCCCATTGTTTGTGGGAATACTGATTACTGACTTTGGTTGGATTAATGATCAGTTACATGCACATTAAACAACGGTACACAACCAACAACCAACTCTGAATATAGAGAGGTGAAACAGTCCTACTCGTACCTCAGAAATATCGAAGTGGAACTCCAGTGTTTTGCCAGGCAGGGCTTTGGATGAGCCATCCCACATCATACGGCTCACCTCCAGGTTGGCCAGATCCCCGTGAGCATAGGACGGCAGGGACAAACTGGCTGAGCGAGACACCACTAGCTTCAGCACATTCAGGGCCTCTTTCCAGTGAGCAGTCTGAAACACACACATTACACAAATACTATGTGTACCTTGAACTATTGTAGTGTTACAAACTGGAATTGAAATGGTCTTAATTGGGATTTTTACTTTTCAATTATTCAATCTAACATCTGAAGGTGCAAAATATTTTTATTCTGACAAAAAAGCTAATTAAACAAAAGAGCAGACATTTGCTGGTTCCATACGTATTCACCCCCACATTTGGCTGCAATTAGAGCTGCAAGTTTTGGGGGGTTTGTCTCTATCAGCTTTCCACATATAAATACTGCTAATTTTTCTTCTTTAATTTTTCAAGCTCCGTCAGATTGGATGGAGACTACTGGTGAACAGCGATTTTCAAGAATCCCAATTGACATTCTAACACATTTTCCTTGGTTCTGAACCACTCTGATGTAGGATTTCTGTGAATTGTAGCACTTAGGCCAAAAAATAAAAATCAGTTTTGGTCTCATCACACCAGAGATCCCTTTTCCACATATTTGGGTCTCCAGCATGCCTTTTGGCAGTGTGTTGCATCCAAATTTCAAACGGCTTGCCACTCATCCATTAAGACCAGTGAAGTGTGAAGGGTAGATTATATAGATTTTTAAATATTTAAATAGATATTATGGGCTATTTTGTGTGGAATCATTACATAATCCCAGTTAAGTCCATTTCAGTTCCATGCTGAAACACTACAAAATGTAATATTCATGGGGCAAGGCACTGTACATGGGAGATCATTATTTTACATAAGTAAATGCACTTTTAAACATGGTGAGGATGTTCTGTTTTGTAATACTCCAAAGTTATAGAACTCTGTGCCATAAATAATGTATCATACACCCTCAAGGTGCAGATTACATGTAGGAGTAATAAATAAATAAAAAAATATATATTGTTTGACCCTCTCTGAAGATGCAACCTACATGTACAAACTTCTCGATGGTTTTGAGCACCTCCACATTGAAGGCTTTGACCTGAATAGCTGCCAAGTCCATGTGACTTAGCAAGCTGTAGATGATCTGCAGCAGGGGCTGTTGCATGCTGGGTAAGCCTTTATCCAATAACTACAAGAGAGAGAGAGAAGAGCACCACTATCACTTGACAGTATGACCTATTCCATAATCATACCTTTCTGACCCCCTTTCTGGCCATAGTGGTATCAAATACTTATATAACCACTTTATGAACCATCTAAATACACTCACTGAGCACTTTATTAGGAACACCTGTACACCTACTCATTAATACAATTATCTAATCAGCCAATCGTGTGGCAGCAGCGCAATGCATAAAATCATGCAGATGTCGTCTCAAACTGGTTTCGTGAACATGACAGTGAGTGGTAGAACAGGAGATTCGCAGCATGAAAGTGCACCTGAAGAATCTGCAGGAATTGCTTGATGCAGTCATGTCAACATGGACCAGAATCTCAAAGAAATGTTTCCAACATCTTGTGGAATCCATGCCACGAAGAATTGAGGCTGTTTTTGAGAGCAACGGAAGGCCCTATCCAGTATTAGTATAGTGTTCTTAATAAAGTGCTCATACACATACACTCAGTGAGTGCATGTATCATTACATTTTTGGCCAGAAACATGGAACAAGCAATTTACATCTGGGTCTTCTCGACCTGAGTCCCTTAAAATTAAGAAATATGATTGAATGTGAGACACTCACCTCAGCCATGTATGTGACCATGCTGAGTGTGATGTCAGAGAAGGCCTCATGCAGGTAGCGACAGACCACACTGACCCAGGAGAACGAGTCTCTGGTGTAAGAGCGCGTTTTGTACAGAGTCATCACATGAGCCAGGTGAGAGAGTTTTGCATTCTTCTCCTTTTCCTCCAGACATACCTGCAGCAAGAGGAATGATGCACATATATACATTCTTTTTTATAATGAAAACTACATGGTTGACCAGTTGGCAGAATAAAATGTTTCCTTTAAAAAAAGATTTTACAGGAGCCATAGAAGGATTAAATTGCAGCCATTCAGATCATGGCCTTAAAATGGACAGGTTTGAAAAGTGAGACCTGTGCTATCCTCTCAGCACTCTCTTTGCAAAACTGTGTTGGGGCGTCAAAGTGCTGCACCAGGTTAGGCAGCAGACAAAGCACATTCAGAGGGAAGCCTGAGTGAGAGATAGAAAAAAGAGAAAAAGAATAGGTAGTTAGAAGACAAAAGTCATAGGGACTATACTGTACCACAATATTAGGCATCTCAAAGTAACAGTAGTAACAGTGCTGTATAATAACAATGGCTGCATCAGCCTTTTTTTATCCTGCAGCATTTTTGTTTTAGTCATTGTTATTGTCAAATTGTCTAAGGTTATCCTTATTTATCATTTTTGATAATGCTAGGCAGTGAATGAAAAGTTAAATGTGTCGCTTAATCAATAGGAGTAAATGAAACACTGCTCTGTAACCAACCATGAAAATGGGGCTTAGAATTTTGGCCATGACATTTGGAGAGACATTTGGTTCTCTGGCTGTATTTCCTCACTAAGCCCCCTTCAAGCTGAGCCCAGTGAAAAGGCAACAGGAACACTGGAACCAAGATCAAGCACCAGTTTGTCCCACTATAGAAAGGGGGGCTAATAATTATCCTAATCACTAACACTGATATTATTATTACCCCATATGTTCTGTCTGGGATAAAATGATCATTTATTCTTTTTACTATATGCGGAACAATACTAAAAATTAAACAAAAATCTAACAGAACATTACATTTAGATTATAGAGATTATGTGCAAGTCATTTTAAACTGGTAATAATCATTCAAAATAAATGTATTAAAAACTTGTTTAAAATATGAGACAAATATTGATTTTACTGCATGTCACTTCTTCTTTCTGTGCCCACACACCGCCTATTTAGAGGAGCCCCAAGCATCTAAAGGTTGTCTATTTTTGTGCATGTGTTCTTATAAATATTCTTTATGATGCTACCAACTAAGATATATATGAAACATTTTGGGAATTTTAATGGGTATGTCAACAAAATAATGTTTGAATGGATATGGTTTGAATAGTACAAGCCGTTCACCTATCGACTGAGATATGTCCACTACAGGAACTCGAGAGACAGGTGTAAGCTGACAGAACAGCTGCAGTGTAAGGTCGCTGGTGGCTGGTGAGGTAAAGCCTTTGAGTAGGAGCTGCTGCAGGCCAGAGAAACCGCTCCACCTAAGCTGAGCCTGGAGCTTGTCAAGGCGCTCACGGTTCTCAGGCTGTTCAAGGGGCACTCGTGCCAGTAGCTTGTGCACCAACCGCAGTGCCATTTGGTACTCAAACTCGAAGTCTGACTCCATGAGAGACACAGCCACCCAGAAGATGGTGGCTAATAGGTTGGCAGGGTGACTGGCATGGCTTAGCTCTGATGGGTTGGCACTAGCATCTGCGCGGGCAGAGGAAGTGGATGAGGCACTCCGAGCTGAGCGTGCCAAGCCTTGTTGGGTGCAGGCCTGAATACGGTCCAGGGTGGCACTGCGCGGAGGGTCAGAAGATGAATGTTCACCACTCTCACCAAACTTTTTGGGCACTGAATAACTCCGCTGATGTCTGCTGCGCTCAGCTGTACCATCCTGTGTCAGGTTGAGCTGGCCTGTGCTCTTGCGGTTGGAGCTGAGCTTCCCACTCACCAGGAAGTCTGGCGATGAGGATCTGTGATAAAAGAAGAGGATATGAATGGATAAGTGAAATAATACGATACATAAGAACACTGTATGCCTATTAAAGACCCAGGTCTTTGGTTCTTTGAGGTAAACAATAGTGGTATGTAGTGCATGTCTTGCCAAATCAACCAAAAACACAGAAGTGCGATTTACACTTGAATAGTGAATTTATAAATAATGAAAAAAACTTTTTAAAATTCATACATTAATTTTCATAATCATGCATCCTTTACTGATACATTGGTCCACTTTATTAGCATTAGTGCTAAATCCTCACCTAGTCAATGCTGCCATCAGGTCACTGTTTTTGAGGCATTCAGCCAAATTATCCACCACTGACTCCAGAGTGAGCAACACCTCCATCACATAACCCTGAGAGAGCAATCAATAAACCAATAAATAAGACTGAATATCCAAACACGCACACAAATACACACAGCTAGTGTGTACACACCTGTACCTCATCGCCGTGCTCTCCCACCACTTCGACCAGGCGTGACAGCAGGTCTGAGACAGCGTGGGCGGATAGTGGCTGTCTGAGAGCTCGGAAGATCTGAAAGGAGCGACCGGCATAGTGGCGCGATGAGCTACATAGAGCCGTCTGCAGAGCCACATCACTCAACTGTTGCTCCAGGTGGAAGTCTTAAGAAAAAGTGTGATAAAAAGCAGATAAATTGTCTATTAAAGATAAACAGCAGAGTGCCACTAGGGTTATCAACCCTCCGGGACTGGTGTTGAGACTTCTAATTAGCCTTAGTCTCTAGGATGGAAACAGTTTTTTTCTAGAGATTTTTTTTTTTTACCAAAGTTAAAATTATAAATAAAAAACTGCAAAGTTTTACTATGATATTTATGTTTAAATATGTTTATTTAAGTGACAATGAGACCCAACTTCCAAAATAATGCTGCATTTTAACACACACTGTGTGTTTCCTCGTCGGGTGAACACTAAACCCCTCTTTAAAACTGCTCCTTCACTCGCTTTCAATATCTATTATATTTACACACAGCAGCGGTGAGGGAGACACTGAACCAAATTCATACAAAACACATCATCGTAACCTGCCATCCCAACGTTAAATATGTACAGTGAAACTGTTAAACAGTAGTGTTATGTCATTTTCTGATTTAAATACACAGCTAACAACTGCTCCATTTAGTCTAATACATGTTTAATCTGCATCATGACTCTGCAACATGCATAACTGTGTTACACACAAGCATAATGTAGGTACACATTAAAACACACGAGCAAAGTGACTGACTGCAAGTTTCCATTGAGTTGAAGCATACTAACAGCTACCTGACTTGGACTCTTTGAACACGGACACAACATGACGCAGGAAGTTGCTGAGCTGCTCCGCACTCTTGGAGTTAGGGTTCTTCGGTGTGATGTCCTCGTGGCACCATAGAGGTCCAAAGGCCCTGAGTAATGACAGGACAGTACTCCAAGTGCTGTGTCACCATAAAACCACCACCAAGTTCAGAGAGAATGAATAGACAGACTGGTTTACGATTTCTCACATGACCCTGCTTACACTGGGACTGCTAAAGTGACAAATCTGTACTTTACATGAGCTTTCTATTTTAGATTTGCAATGACCTAGTTTTCACATAGCAATGAGATATTATAACCTGGCTTCAACATACCATTAAATTTTTTACATTTTAATTAACTTAATTTTATTATTGTACTTTCAACATACAGTACATTATACGGCCAAAATTATGTGGACATGCGACCATCACAGCCATATGTGGGCCTTCCCCAAACTGTTTGCACAAACTGGCAGCACACAATTGTCAAGAATATCTTTGTATGCCCTAAAATTAACATTTCCCTTCACTGGAACTAAGGAGCCCAAACCTGTTCCAGCATGACATTTCCACTGTGCAAGAAGTGAGGTCCATAAACACATTGTTTGCCAAAGCTGGTGTGGATACAGCCCTGACCACAACCCCACTGAACACCTGGAACTGGTATGCCGACTTCTTACCAGGCCTTCTTGCCCAACCTTAGTGCGTGACCTCACTAATGCTGGTGTGACAGAATGAGCAAATCCCCACAGCCACACTGCAAAAATTAGTGAAAATCCTTCCCAAAAGAGTCAAAGTTATTATAACAGCAATGGGGTTTTAAATCCCAAATGCGATGTTCAACAAGCACATATGGGTGTGATTGGTCAGATCTCCACATACTTCTGGCCATACTTATGTATCTCAAATAGGAAAGAAGGACTCAAGTCACCAGACCAGTCATGTGATTATGGATAGGTGGTTTACTCTGTCTTGTGAAATACCTGGTTGTGAGGAACTCAATGAGCTTGTTGGTCTTCTCCTCAGACTCAGTTGGAGACTCCTCCAGGTCCTCAAGTTCAGCTGTGATCTGAGGGAGATTCCCCACGCTGCTTCCCAGGCTCACACTGGAGGAGGTGGAGGAGGAGCTCAGACCTGAATCTGCCACAGGAGATGCCTGCCACTCCCGTAGGAAGTCCACACCACCTGTATGGAAGGAAGAGGATAAAGTTGCATCATAACAAGCATCGGTATTCTCAATCATAGTTAAGACTTTTCTTTTTGTGCCTATATTTTCTTAATGCTCATCTATCACCTGTCCATTTATCTGATACACGTAGAGACATGGGAGGAGGGTGTTGATTATATTCGATATTCATAATAAAGACATAACTCATTTTGGAATGGAATGAAAATAATGGATACCTGTCATAGGTCTAACAGCTGATCTGGTAGCATGACTAGACCAGCTTTTTCACTGTTTCTCTAAAACATGTTTCAGTCTGTTTCTCTCCTGTCTATCACACTTTCTAAGCTGTGGTTAAATGATTATTTGTGGAACGACTTACATAGAGTTGGGTCCATAAGTATTTGAACAATGACACAACTTTTGTAATTTTGCCTCTGTAGACCACCACAATGGATTTGAAATGAAGTAATCGACTGACTGAAGTGTAGACTTTCAGCTTTAATTTAGGGGGTTACCAAAATTATTGCGTTAACCGTTTAGGAATTACAGCCATTATTTTTTTACAAAGTCCCTCCATTTTCACAGGCTCACATTGCTTCATTTCAAATCCACTGTGGCGGTGTACAGAGGCACAATTATGAAAATTGTGTCACTGTCCAAATACTTATGGACTGGAATGTATTTCTCTAACGTGTAGATGAATTTGTGTGGCTGTGCCTGTGTCAAAAACTTGGTCCTTAATACTGACTTCTTTTTCAATTCCCATCCATTTATTTGAAACAAACTACATAGATAAAGCACAAGCAATGTGAAAAATGCAGATGGTTTGGCCGGCAATGTTATGATGTCTCATTCTAATCTCCTGACTTATTATTTTATAGACAAGACACCTGAAATACTAATTCTCTCAGGCGGGCTGTTACATGTTTATTTGTGGTGAGACTTGCTGTGCATATTTTTCCTTCTGTAGATAAGACCTCACCACCTTCAGGCTTTCACATCATAAATATAACCTCTACTCCCTGATTGCATCCCCCTGCACATATAAAACCATTGTATCTTAGAATCTGATCACATGCTAATTCATATGCAGGTGTTTTGGAAATGTGTTGGCTGTTGCCGGTGTTGGGTTCCTCATTGACTGTGTTTGTGTGTATCTCAAGGGTAAAACTGTTCCAGCTGGCCATTTCACTATAATTCGGTCATGCTTTTGGCAATTTCACAATGATTGAAATGTACTACACTTTGCTTGTGTTTCCATTAATTTCTGTACCTGTATGCAGGTATTCAGGCTGAAAGCTGGATTTAATGGTAAGTGTTTTGTTGTCACTCATCTCCCTGGTGACCAGCAGCACAGAAGCAATGACCTGGAAGTTGTTGTTGCAGGAGAGAGCGATGAGCAGATGCAAAAGCAGCCGCTTGCTGTGCTCAAAAACCTCAGGCCGGTAGTGATCTAAACCTGAAAGGACAGCATATTACCAAGTGAAGTTGATGAAGTAAAGTATTTGTCAGTTGCAACCTGACTGGTATCTTTTTAGGCACTTTATTGCACTGGTCATAATTAGTCTTATTACTGGGAAAGAACGTTTTGTACGTCATGACAACAATGAGCTTATTGGATCAATATATTCAGTGGAGTCAAAAAAAATCTTTGAATAAATCTTGTTTTATTCAAGAGTTTTGTTCAAAACCACTGACGGCAAATACCCAACATATCATATGTTCGCAGATGGAAAAAGCCTTATATTTCAAGCAAGGCCAAAACTCTGTGAACAACAACAAGGCTTTCCAAGACATTTGTTAGTTTTTTTTATGTACTTTTATATATAGATTAAAAGATAAAGTGAAAAGTCTGCAGTGGTATATGAGGGAAAAAGTACTTTAACTTAACACTGTATACAGATCTTGTGACCTGATTGTTGACACTAAAAAGTGGAGCGGCTCGCTACAGACAAACACTTAATGTGAACCTTCTATTTGCAACAAATTAAAAATTTTAGAAGTGTACACTGTAACGTCATTTTCATTACTCTACGCTGCATCTATACCTGAAGTTGAAGAAGCAAGACGTGCAAAAAATTAATTAAAATATGCAGCTTATTTATACAATTAGACACAATACAATTATTGTGTGTTTGCAACAGAATTACTCTGAGTCAAGAAAAAATAAAATAGAATATGAAAAACAGAAATGAATTAAAGAAACCTAAAAGAGGCAAATAGGAATTAAACTAAACCTAAACTAAATTAAAACAAAACATTCTGCTTTAATTTATATTAAATACTTGTAATCCTTGTGAGTGCAGATGAGAGATATTTATATGCATTTATCTGTTTAATAAACATGCCTGCAATAGTTTTGACTACAGATAAAATATTAGCGGAAAAGTTCTGCACAAATCTGTCGACGAGAACGCAATGGAGACAGCAGGTGATGACGACACAAAGAGTCTGCAAGAGATAAGCTATGGCATTTCTCTCCCCTCCCAGTCGTTCCCTCCTTTTCATCATAGAAATTTTTCACATTTTTGGCATGGCTGCATTGTGTTATTCAGCTTTCCTGCAAGCTGCAATTACAGCTGGGAATGTAGTCGCTGATGTGAACAAATGCCACAGAAGGGCCTTTTTAACACAGTGGATGTCATTAGTGCCACACGCATTGATGGAGGCACATACACATTTCGTACATACACAAACACATACATAGGATACATGCCTAAAACATTACTCATTACAGTCACTTACATATCTGGTATCTAGGTGTATCCTCTTTTAAGGCTTATTTTAACAGTTTCAGGTCAGAAATGAAAGGCTGAAAAGAGAAAAGAATGAAAGAGAGTGTAAGAGTGAAGTGGTATTACCAAGGAAGAGGGCATGCAGCAGGAGAGGCAGATGTAGAGCCCAGTCCTCTCGCACACTGTGGTCCACCACCATCTCTGTCATGAAGATCACCGCTATATTACACCTACCAACATACATCAACACTCCCAGTGAGATGCCCATTTCTTAGGATCATAGCTGCTATTTTTGTGATTTAGCAACAAGAACATAATTAATATCTAATAAAATATGTATGCAATATAAAATATATTAAAGAAAATGAAGGACACATTTATTCTTTTAGATTTTTAATGCCATGGGCACACTGTTAGTAAAAATGACTGTTGAAAAATGGTATTAAACTGTGCACCAGGGTGCATATTTTTACCAGCTGTTCTTATTGTATTATTAAATTCATTTTAATTTATTTGCAAAGCACGTTTAACTATACACATTGTCAAAAAACAGCTTCTATTATTTTCATACTATTCATAACAAAAAAAGGCAAATGTGTCCAGCCAATTGTCAAAACCACCCCACAAGGTCAAAACACAATGTCAGATAGTCCTGTACTGGTGGAACAGTTGGTCCCTAACAACATATAACCAACCACCCTTCCCTACCCCCTGCCCCCACCCCGCTGACACACACACACACACACACACACACACATACACACACAGTCTATCTTATATTGTATTGCTGTTGCTAAATAATGCTATGCCTTCACCTAAATCTAAGCTTAACCTTAAGCATATAAAAGCTTATCTAAAAGAATGGAAATTTTTTTTTTCTCTTTTATTCTTTCAAATAAAGCCTGATTTTTGGGGTAAAATTGTTTTTTTTAAGGGTACCTGCCAAATGTCCCATAATGATAAAATCCCCACCTATTCATATATGACAGGGATACTTGCTACAACAAATGCTGACCTAACACACACTCACTCATCACTGCATGCTTTTAGCACTGCTCTACTTTTATAAAGTAAACACTGACTGTCACGAGCCTACTGCAAAATCTCATGGTTGTCTTAGCAGCATAAAAACAGTGCTGGGTTGGTATTCAAGAAAGAATATCAGGCTCTCTGCACTGGTAAAATCTTACCAGTGTCTTAAAAATGTGAAATCACATTTGTATAGAAATGGAAAGAATGCATCCATGTTCACATACTAGGTCTAAACAGACCCTGCATTATTATTGTATTATTGTAAGCTGTGTAAATGTGTGTGAAAGTTGTGTTTATGCAATGTTTACAATGCAGTTGCAACAATAAATCTGGCATCCTAAAATTTTTGTGAGAATTTAGAATTTAGTGAAACGTACTAGCAATACAAAGTAAGCAGAAATAATGAGACCTAGGAGAAGTCAGAGCTGTGGTACCTGTGGAGGGGCCCTCGTGGTGTGATGGTTTCGGGCAGGTAGTCCACTAGCGGAGCCCAGCAGCCTCCGTTAATTGGCATAGGCAACGGCTGGGGCCGGTTACTCTCCAACACACTGAGTAGCCAGCCAGCATACGGGGGGAGAGGATCATCTGCATAGACCATCACATCACAGCAGGTATTTAATACAGTTATATTCTATTTAAAAATAATAAATAATTTGATCTGATATTTGGAGACAAATTTCAACGACTCTGGTCAATTGTTTCTCTAAAACAATTACAGTAGTGTTCAAACTGTTCTTTATGCATTTAAGAAAGTCTAGCAATTTGGCAAATTATACATCTCAGACAAGATCACCTTATATTTCATTAAAACATAATTAATGATTAATATTAATAATTGCTTTTATTTACTAAAATGATATCAAGAATTATGCATACAAAAACGAAGTGCTTATATTGAGATTAGTTAACTGAAAGACAATAAAAGCTAATACTGTGTGTTAGGAGCATGTGTTCTACCATTCTTAAGTAATGTATTCACTATACAAAGTGCCACTAGTCCTCCAAAGCATGTGTGCTATGAAATCAGCAGCATATCATTAATCTCCAGAATGGTCTCACTGAGCAGACACCCCAGGTATGCAGGCCAAGCACATGACAAACACACCCAGTATACACACGCATACACACGTATGTATATGTGGGGACGTGTATATGCACAAGCTTTAGACAGTCCTCTGGATTGGAAGCAGTCTGGATTGAAAAATACTACATGAGTGGTGGATTAAGAAAAATTGATAATTCCTTAGACCTTCCATTCAGTAATGAGCTATTAAAACTCTCAGGATATATAGGTTTGTGCAGCACTAAGATGCAAGTTTCTGGTTTTGGTTTTCATGTGATGACTTTCTTATGCATGACCAAGTACAGATTTTTCTAGTACTGTTTTGTCTGCTAGCTTATAACAACGGCTTATGACAGTCTCCAAGCTAACCTCCACCTGCTAACCTGCGGGATGCAAGCTAACCTGCACCTAATCGCCTTTGGCTCCCCACTGTAACATAAGCATTAGTCATACACACATAAACCATGTGAAATGCCTGTTGCTCTGAGCATGTAATTTGGACATTTCTGTCCATAGCAAACTGCTACTAGCAGCTAAAATTAGTGAAATCTCAAAACTCAGAGGTCAAAGATGAGAGGTCAGAGGTCAACAATAATGATGTACTGACTTTTCTCCTCATCATAGGAGCCTCCGGAGCTGTTACTGTAACGTGACTCTAGGCGGTTATGTGCCCTCGCAGATTTACTGAACCTACAGACACACACAAAAATAAACACATGCAAACATTAGCATTGAGGACACACAAAGCACAAAAGCACTAAAAATTAATTTCCAAGAAAGGTACTACTTTGAAACTGTATACTAGAAAGGCACTGTTTTAGTACAAGAAGCTCAGTCTCTTATCTATGGACACAATTACCTCTCCTCATTCTCTCGAGCAATCTTTGCCTCATCGGTGTCTTGGATGGTTTCCTGTCCTGCTACAACAGTGTTGCTGCTGGATGTTGTCCCTTCATCAAACATACAACAAAGCAAATATCAGACTAACAATAAAACAGACCGTAATGAGCATTAAATGAAGAGCAGTCATATTTCCTGTTTATGGTCACCTGAGGCCACAGCGGAGATCTTACTGCTGGCTGCAAAGCGGTAGAAAGGTGGGTTATCACAGTGCAGCACTACAGGGTTAACAGGGTCAGTCTGCTGAAGTTCAAACAGCAGCTCCTCCATGGTCTGAATGGTGTTGTTACGACACAGATAGATCACTACTTTCTTAATCTAGAGACAGACAGAAAACACAGGCTTATAAGAGCTGAATGTTTGACGCTGTGATCTTTGTGTCTGGTGCAACACAATGTATCACAATGTGTACCAAAGATCCCCAAAGGAAAATGAAACAGTCTGATGTTCTGTTGACATTTTTGTTGATCAGAAAACAAAAAAAATACATCATAGAGACAGTAAGACAGTAAAAGACAGTAAGACTGTTTGTGTGTTTCTGTTTGTCCTTACATAAGGTAGTAGTGTGGTGTCACTGCTGACTCCACAGAGACTTATAAGGAACTGCAGTGTGATTCTCAGATTGTTGCTCCACTTCTCATTGGTCACTAGAGCGTTCCATGCATTTTCCATCTCTGGACCTGGAAGCTCATCACCATACTTAGGAGAAAACACAAAGTAAAATGGATTTATAAAGTAAAAGGGCACCACAAAAGCAAGTAGCAACAGGCAATATTTACTTTAAAATGGCCTTCATGATATACACATATATACACATTTATTGGTGCTATTTTCCCCTAGCCCTTACATTGTGTTAGCGACAAAATGACCCATTATTTTTTTTCTCTAAAAGTGGAACAATGATATAATACTTTTTTAAATGGAAGAAGATCTTCTAGAACTTCTGGTAGTGGCTAAGGTTTTGATAATGCTCCATGAGCTCAGTGATCATCACTGACTTGATACAATAAAATCAAGGAATTTTTGGACATTATTAACAGTAAAAGCTTATAAAAAGTCATAATTATGGTGCAGACTACTAAGTTGTACCTTGGCAGTCATGTACATGAGGTTGTTGAGAATGAGAGAGGTGGCCTGCAGGGATCCCCAGCCACTGCCTCTGAGTGGGTGTGAGAGGCCCATGCCTTCTGCATGCTTCTGCCCCTCCTCCTCCGGTGTGCAGGGACTGGAGGCCGGGGGCAGCAGACCCGTGTCTACCAGCTCAATGTTGTTCAGCCAAGGCAGCAGGTAGGTGAGCATTATCTGCCTACCATTAGGATGAGTGGTAGGAAACCTCTGGCTGACCTCTGTGCATGTGCCAAGAAAAAGAAGGAAAAAAGGAAGAGTAGTTAGTTGGTGCAGGCTCCCTCTTCCACACTGTTTACTCAGTGCTACTGCTCTGTTACAAACAAATATACAAACACACTACCTGAGAAGAGGGGGAGAGTGAGCTCTGGGTACATGCAGGCAAGCTGGTTAGAGAGCTGTGAGAGGGATACACTGTAAAGTGGAGGCAAAGGGCCATGAGTCCCATACAAGATGTTCCCTGACTTTTGGCCAACAATTCTTGTAGAGTACACAGACAGCTTTGCCTCCAAAACCTGCGCGACACACAGCAAAAAGAAAAGAGCAAGAGAAAAAGTGAGAGACTTGGAATAAATCTTTACCTTTGGTGGTTAAGACCTGTATCTTACAGAAAATTCATGACACATTAAAAACACATAATGAAAACATACTTATTTCATATTAGTGTTTTAAGTATCATATACTGTCAAACTACTATTAAAGAAAATTCTTCTCATACCTGCATAAGCTGCATGGAGATCTCATAGATCTCTCTGCTGGTGTCAGAGGATTTAAAAAGCACCAGGTTTAGCAGGGTAACAAGGTCACATGGATAGTTTCTGAAGAAAGAAAAAGAAAGATTTCCTGTCTGATTTTGCATTGTGAAAAATCTACTAAATCAGTCCAAAAGTGTATAATATCAACCACTGTATGAAACACTGTATGAGTGCTCATCAGTCCATCTACATAATATTAATGGTCTACTGTTAATATAAATATCCTAAATATGTGCCCTTACACCCTAGCACACTCAGGCATTATGATTTTCCTACCTGCTCCCACACACTGTGGCAATGGCCTTAAAGCAGCCTGAGGCCAGCTGATAGGAGCCGGTGAAGCAGCGATCCACTGCCCAGTTAAACAGGTTTGACTGATCTGGGTTCAGTTCCAGCAGCAGAATGACCACC
Organism: Pangasianodon hypophthalmus; assembly: GCF_027358585.1. Classification (NCBI taxonomy): domain Eukaryota; kingdom Metazoa; phylum Chordata; class Actinopteri; order Siluriformes; family Pangasiidae; genus Pangasianodon; species Pangasianodon hypophthalmus. The sequence continues at coordinate 10,262,203 of NC_069726.1, forward strand.
TCACAGCCCAGTCGATGCACCTGCAGCATGGGACAGTGTGTGTGGGATAAAAACTTATGAGACAGACACTATCTTTTTCCAACGAGGAAGACACTTTTTCTTAAATAACAGAGATTTTGGTCAAGATTTTTTTTTGGACTAAAAGTAACATACTGAGAAAAACAGAGATGGCATGGGTCAAATAGGCCATCAATTTATAAATGATGCGGTTTCTAAATACAGCATGCAGTTTAAATTATTCCTAGACCATTTCACTAGCTCATTTTATCACTGCTACTTCAATCTATAATCCCTTACTTTTGTTTTTGATTGCTTTTGACTATGATTTCTCTGATGATAATCAGACACAGAATATAGCAAATGCAGTCTTACTCGCAGATCATGGCACCCAAGGATATTGTCTAGCCACTTGTAGAGATAGCCGTCGGTAGACAAACCCACGTTATCAAAGACAGGCCCACAACATAACACGGCGGACATAGCCTGGGAGAAAGATACACACAAATACACACGCAATTGCCATGTTAGATACATGTCATGGTTAAATACATTCACCGTTTTTCTCTTATTCACCATATAATTAATTAGACTGTACACTAACAATGTCCTAAAGATGTGTCAGAAAAAGACTATTTTTCTTTTTTTTAGAGCCCTGCGAGGAAATTCTTTACAATGAAAACATTGACAAGCCTTTGCCTTCTCTTCAACTGACCCAAATTTGTCATAGCTATGCCCTGTGACTTGCTATTTAGAGAAAGGATTTGAGCTAAGCAGCTCTGCTGTAGCTAGGGGGCAGAGCTAAATGACAGAAAAATGACAACATGTAATCAATCCTTCAGATGTATTTTTGAAATTAAGTGATTATGATAGGTCAACAGCACTCCTACACTGCCATCTTTACAAGTACAAGAGATCTGGTAATTTACTGTACCTTTAAAGCACAGTATTGGTAGCGTGTGATCTGGTGGTTGCGGTCACTGTAGCGGTCCAGAGGAGTGAACATGACACTGAAGGGACCGGCCCATTGGCTGAACAGAATGAAGAGATGATGGCGCAGACTCTGCTGAGGAAAGAGGAATCGCCTGTGGTGCACTAGATGGAGAGCGATAGAGAGAAGATTACAGCATAGACAAAATTACAGGACCTAGACAAAATATCAGAAATGTATATATATATATATATATATATATATATATATATATATATATATATATATATGTGCATTATTTATTTATTATACTTGTTATATAATTTTGTTTTTATGATAAACACTATTACCAGTTCTAATATGACAGAATATGGGCACACAGAAAAAAGAAGCAAAAAAGGTTTTTTTATTGTATCTCATTCAAGACAAATAAAATTGAATAATAACAATAATAATGTGATTATTCTGCAGGTGAGTTCAATGTCATACCAAGGCATTTGTTTAGGATCTTATATCCTCAAGAATTTGATAGGAATCTTTACTGGGAGAGTTTGAAGCAAAAATCTGGCACATCATGTCAACAATTTTGCCCCACATGGAGAGGTAGAAGGGAGGCCATCATTCTCTAAAATTCAGATTATCTTAAAGGAGTTCAGAGTTTACTTCATCAAGATCAGAGAGGTTAAGAGGAAATGTAATACCTTCTTTTGGCCATGTAAATTTAACAGAAATTTCTAGGGCTTGTCAACCATAGTGCTTCTGATTTGGACCAGTTCATTCAGAATCTTGAAAACTGAATGTCTGTTAAATAATGCTGAAACTACTGGGCAAATCATTCTGAATATCTGAGGTACAGTGGATATAAAAAGTCTACACACCCCTGTTAAAATGGCAAGTTTATGTGATGAAAAAAATTAAACCAGGATAAATCATAAAACCTTTTCCACCCTAAATGTGATATTACAAAGTATAAAATGTAAGTGAAAAACAATCAGAAATATTTTAGGGAAAAAAAGGACAAAAAAATTTTGCAACACTGGCTGCATAAGTGTGCACACCATTTTATAATTGGGGAAGTGGCTGTGTCCAGAATGAACCAAGCACATTCACTCTCATGTTCAAAAGTAATTATCATACAGCTGTCATTGATGAAATTATTCTGATTAACCCCAAGTAAGGACCAGCTGTTTCTGTAGGATCTTCTTGACATCTTCTTGGTTTCATCTGACTGCTGAAGCAATGATCTGCAAAGAGCTGACAAAGCCTGTACAGGGTCTCACTGTCGAAAGGTACCGATCAGGAGAGAGGTCTAAAAAAATTTCCAAAACATTAGACATACCATGGAACACTGTGAAGGCCATCATCAGCAAGTGGAAAAAATGGAGCACCACAGTGACATTACCAAGAACAAGACATCCCTCCAAAATTCACAAAAGGGCAAGACAAAAACTTACCAAGGAGGCTGCCAAGAGGCCAACAGCAACATTAAAGGAGCTGCAGGAATATCTGACAAGCACTGATTACTCTCTGGCTGGGCTATGGGGTGGCTAGAAGGAAGCCCTTTCTCACAACAAACATCCAAGCCCAACTAAATCATCCCAAACCATGTGGCAAAATTTGTTATGGTCTGATGAGACCAATTCCAAAAGGTATGTTTGGTGCAAAAAAAAAAGCACATCAACAAAAGAACACCACACCCATCGTGAAACATGCTGGTGGCAGCATCATGGTTTAGGGCTTCTTTTCTTCAGCCAGAACTGCAGGGTTATCAAGGTGGAGGGAGTCATTAATAGCTACAAATACCAGCCAATTTTAGTGCAAACAGTCAGCTAGTGAGATGAAGATGAAAAGGAATTTCACCTTTCAGCACGACAACGACCCAAAGCATACAACCAAATCAAAAAGGAATGGATTAACCAAAAGAAGATCAATGTTTTTGAATGGCCTAGCCAGAGCCCAGACCTGAATTCAACTAAAAATCTGTGGGGTGACCTGAAGCGGGCTGTGCACAGGAGATACCCTCACAATCTGATGGATCTAGAACGTTTTTGCAAAAAAGAGTAAGAAAATATTGTCAAGTCAAGATGTGCCATGCTGATAGACTCTTACCCAAAAAGACTGAGTGGTGTAATAAAATAAAATAACAAAAAGGTGCTTCAACAAAGTATTAGTTTAGGGGTGTGCACACTTGTGCAACTAGGTTATTGTAAGTTTTTTCTTTTTCTTTTTTTTTTCCTAAAATGTTTCTGATTGTTTTTCACTTTATTTGTATACTTTGCAACTGCACATTAAAGGTGGGAAAAGATCTGACATGATTTATCTTAGTGTCTTCCTTTTACTTCACAAAAACCTGCCATTTTAACAGGGGTGTGTCAGGGGTGTGTGGCAGTTGAGCACGCAAGTGCAGGTATTCAATGATTTTATTAATCGTAGCAAACAGGACGTAGACGTAATCCAAACGTACGTAGGTCGTACTGAATTCTGGGATATGTAGTTAGACGCCGGTTCCGGCATTGACATGACAGGGTGTGTCATTACTTTTTCATTACTTTTGGATAGAAAGCAGTGAAGTAGTTTGCCAAATGCTAATTAAAAGAATAATAAAATAAGAAATCAAATAATTATTCTCCACTTCAGTAACACAGACTCACAAGACACACAAACCAGGTGAACAGATAATTACTGTATCTACCTGGCACACACTGGATGAGGTTGGCCACCATGCCGCTGAAATGAGCCCTGATATCCTTCAGGATCTCCAGCTCCTTATCGTTCTCTGCCTCCAAGAGCATGCGTGTCAGATCCACATACTCCAGGAAAAGAGCACCCAGAGCCAGAGAATCCCTCTCTAATGCACCATTAGTGCTGGAGAGTGAAATGTGTTGTTTAATGTTACATCTGTGTTACTTAACCAAAATTTTAATGAGAGAAATTGCAGAACCGGTGTCAGCTCAGTGAGTGTATGTGCAGCCCACCTGTCACTGATGACCCCTGAGTCAGCCAGCAGCTCAAAAATACGCAGCAGCTGCAGCCTCAGCAGATCTCTCCTTTCTCGACGCTTCTTATTCTTCACAGGGAAGAGAAGATATAATATGCACATGTAGCATAACAACTGCCCACTAACAAAAAATATAATTTTAAAAAAAGATTTCAATTCAACTTACCTCTGGTCTTCGCTCTAAGGCTTCTTTCATGAGTGGATGGAGTTCCTCCACTAGCTCCCTAAACATACACAGCAGCAGTAATGATATACGCTAAGCCAAAAATATATTAGAATTCATATTATCATTAATTTACAACACAGTAATACTTTCCTGAATGCATATTTTGTTTAAAATCTCAAAATAAACCATGTCAAATAAAAATTAAGTGACTATTGTGCTATACTTTCCATGTTTTCAATTGATATTTAACAAGTGCACATTACTGAAATTTTTTCTCATATCTTAAATTGTAAGTTAAATGACTTAGCCAGAAAAATGCATTTTGCTAGGATAAAATGCCTTTGCTGTCATGGTTCATTATTATCACTTCAAAGTAATGACAAATGCCCAGAGTGGTATGACAGCTATCTGTGTCATGAGTAAATAACATTCATGCACGCTATGAGTGAATACATGCTTTAAAAGCAGTTCCTACACAAAAATCTAACTAAAAAATTTGCTTCCCTAATGCAGTTGATCAGTAATTGACAACTCTAACCCAAGGCCTCTGAAGCAATTGTCTAACATAATTGTAGTGCAACTTTGTCAGTTTAACGTGCTTATGTTCTTTGGACTCCTCAGAGTGGTTCACGGCTGTCCTATAAGCTGTTTTATGTGTTACCTGAAGACAAGGGAGTTTGTCCGGCCAAAGCCCAGCACCAGAGACTCTGTGATCTCAATGCTCTCGAGCCGCATGAGGGGAACCAACTGCTTGAGGAGCCAGGCTACTGAGGGAGTTCCAATCACCTGCTTACACATATACACACATACATTGTCCATAGCTAATCTTCTGGTATTATACATTTGATGTATGTATTGATGTATATTGAGACGTGACATAACTTGACTTGAATGGTCTTTTATGCCTTTGATGTTTTCAATTCCTACTCGGCAAGGAGCTATGTCAAAAAATACCAAATCTTAAGGGTGGAGGCCTTTGCTATCAGTGTGCACTGGTATGCAATCTCCACTAGAGTTCATGATAAAACCATCAGAATGGTCATACCATGTGAGGCATGTACCTTGTTATCATATGTGACGCTGCCATCGGGTGTGGTAGCCATAATCTCAGGGGTGGAGGCTCTCAGGTGACCCGGGCTCATGATACTCGGCTTGGCTACGCCCAGGCACAAGATTAGGTAGTTCCTCCAGAGGGTCACGTAGCTATCAGTGGGTCCGGCTGTGCTTGTCTTTTTGGCATACACTGGACTACTGCAGGGAGACATGGGTAGCACTAATGGTCAGTTTGATTAAATTCCCTCAATTCAATTTTCTCTTTAGATTATTGCTAACCCTTAGTCTCTAACAAAACAGCATATTGGACCTGATGATTTTTGATTTATCTTTTAAATTTTCCTGTTTATTTCTATGCCAAAAAAAAACCTAGGCAAAAATGTAAATTGTGTTTTTACTTCCAGCAAAACAATGTATTGCTACCGCATTCAAATGTGGGACATATTTCTGCTTACGAATACAAATGTGTCAACAGGTTAAAGTTTAGAACAACACAGATTTTTTTCAGCTAGTTTCTACAATTGTGGATGAGAATTTTTTTAAATGCAGGCATTTTGAATTCCAATTAATTAATTCAAGCATTTCAGTGAAATATAGGGTGTGTGGAAAAAATATATAAAGTAAATGGTGTATGATCAGATATATATATAATATGAGAATTATGAGAATTTCTCTGAATAACTGAATAATAATTATAAACTATGCATAATTTTGCTAAATTACGCCATTAAAAGTGTCTTGCTAGTATACAATTTTTGACTTAGACATGAATTAGAAGTGGACTTAACTATACAGATTGCTTAACCAAAACAGAATAAAAATGTATTGAAGTTTACATTTATTAAACTAGCTTATCGATTGTTTCCTAACTCACTTGGGGTCCACTAGGGGCATCAGCAGCTGCAGACGTGTGAAGGCATATGGCCAGGCATAGCTCAGAGCCATGGGACAGTGTTTTGGCAGGTGTTCCTGCCGGAGAAAACTATAGAGACACAGAACCCAGGGGTCCTTAACCGACTGGGCGAAAATCCACACATGAGAGGGGCTCTTAACGTCGTAGTGGCTGTTGACCAAACGTGCATTCCACTCCACCAGCCACTGTAGGTCCACATGGTGACTCAGTGGCAGAGTGGCCTGAAGGTACACAAAGTCATAGAGAGCAGGACATTTATCATTCTACAACATGATAACAAAAAAGATTCACATTAGAGTGGCTGAAAGCAGAAGTGCTCTGACATTGCTACAGTGTAGCTAGACACATTGTCAAGTGTCCCTTAAATTATATACATTATGTGCACAAATTAAGGTCCAGTAGGACACCTATTGCTGAGTATGAAACAGAATTGCAAAGTTGAAATAGGCTACTGTAAACACACATCTATGAGCACAAACGTGTTATCAGTGAAGTGAAATTAGAGAGCTTACTGAATCAGACACAGCCACATGGACAAAGCTGTCCAGAACTATGGGGCTGAGCTGGTCCATCACCTCAATCATTGGCTTATCGTCATCCTGAAAGCAAAAAGATGAGACATGTTACAGCAGAACTAGGGCCAGTTAACGATGATAAATATGATCTTGGTTTGAGTATATGCTACACTGCTTACAATAATCAATACAGTGGTTCAATGACAACCTCACTTACTTGGGACCAGCAATCAGTAATGTTTTATAGTACTGCCACCCATGACCCACCCATCATTAATAGCTCTACTGCACAAGAATTCAAAACAAACAAACAAAAAAAATCTTCATTGGATATCAAAATAATCATGAGGTTGAGACAAATGTTACCTCTGCCTGGCCAATGGCTGTGAAGAGCAAGCGGATCTCTCTGAGCACAGTCACTGCAAGTTTGCGTGTGCTCGTCTGGCAAGAACAAAGCAGAAGCAGGGCCAAGCCCTCGACAGCGTGCAGCACCGTGGAGTGGGGGCTGCGCTCCAATGGCAACCTGGAGCTCCCACCAGCCTGAATGTACATATTGTACATATGTACAACACCATACAAATTCATACATGCAGCAAATACACACACACACACACACACACACACATATTTTTAGAGCTACTAATTGTTTAAACAATCAATCTAACAGGGCACACCTGGGCAACAAGAAACCCCTGTCAGTCACATGTTCCAATATTTTTGATCACTTGAAAAATGTTCAAACAAAAAGTGCCATGATGTTTAACACATCTAAATGTAAATATCTGGAAATGAAAGCTGCAATTCTGATCTATTGTCTCATACTCATCTTTCTTTTTATCTCAAACAGAAATGTTTTCAGTGCATAGAAAAAAAAGAATTGGCTTTGCCATTGCGTTTTGGATGGGACCATATATACATATAGAAATAATACTTAGAACAGATACACACAAAAACATTTATGGACAAAAAACTTATAAAATAGCATTCGATTTTAAAAATTGGAAATAAAAACAGGTTTTTTTGTGTAATGTATTGGCAGTAAGAAGTGCAAACTGTAACTTAGCAGTAAGAAGCATTTCAAGGAATGTATTATAGGAAATGCTTGCTTTAACATTTTGGCTTCATATGGTACGAAGGCCTTGTAGTTATAACGTATTGGCATTATGAATATTTTCTGTTCTGCGTTGAGTTAGCACTGTTTGATCTAACGTGTTATCACTGATCATTGCAGTATTACCTCTGCTGAGCGCTTGCTTGGAGCCTGCAGTGCCAGTCTCCACTGGGTGAGCAGCTGCAGCAGTAATTTTACCGAAGTGTCCTGCAGCCCCTGCTGTGTGTCCTGCACCTCCCGCAGCAGAAAGTTTGTGTAACCAAACAGAACATCCTCTCGCCAATCAGAGAAGTCCAACAACAGACTCTGGAGGGAGTTCTGGGCAATTAGACGGAGCTCAATGTCCATGTGTACTGTCAGCCTAAATAACATTACACACACACACACATACACATACACACAAGTGACACACAAAAGACATTTAAAACTTCTCACCATGGCGGCATTGTATTTAAGGCAAGAAAATATTAAAATAATAAAAATAATAATAATAATAATAATGACTAGAACATTATTAAGAACCAAAATAAAACCAGTGTGATGTCAAATGACCTTTTCTCATCATTTCACACAGCAGCACTCAGAATTACAATAAGAAGGTATACAAGAAATTATAGTGAAACATCCATAAAGTGTATAAATAATGACCAGATTGTCTGTTATATTCTAAATACGTTTAGTTTCAGTGTTCTGTCATTTCTGTAATTCTCTATCAAACTGTTCCCCAAGCTGGGCGCTTACTCACCTGTCTCTTTTTCTATTCTTCCCATATAATTTCTCTTCCCATATAATTTCTCGCATTACAGTTATCTTTATCAAGACTACAGCTTTTTGCTATATTGTTTATTGGTGGAAACTTTTTCAAGTTCTCGGCATTCTATGTAATGTAGTGTCTTTTTTAAGACATGCCCCATCTTGAATTAATCCTTTGCAGCATTTTGCAGCATTTTTGTTGGTTTTGTGTCTTAGTATCCTTTGGTGGCTGAAGTGCTGATTGAACAAGCTCTCTCACCTAGCTAGCAGGTCAATAAGTTCAGGTTTTGACATGCCATCTGGAAGGATGCGGGGAATGGCTGCCACACACGTCCTGAACAGGTCAATCTTTGGCTTTCTCTCACCACTGAGAGAAACAGAGAGAGAGAGAGAGAGAGAGAGAGAGAGAGAGGGAGAGAGATATACAGATGATTCATGACACCTTGCTGTGAGTTTCCTTGTCTCCCACACATTCACACACAGGTAAATACCAGGCCATGAAAGGGGATACTCTGACTTTTAAAAGCCATTCAACTGAAGCTTGATCCAGCCAGGCTGAAACAAGAGCACTGGAAAACACCCACACGACTGCAATCTGCTGCAAAACAGCACCTTGTAAAAGTATGAATCTTGTCATATAACCACGAAGGACAATCTGAACTGTGTATTCACATCATCTTTATGATTAGGGTTAGGTTGTTTGCAGAATATACTTAGGCTTAGGTTTGGTTTATGCTTAGGCTTAGATGTTAGGCTTAGGTGTAAATGTCATCCTTTGTGTTTATACCATTCGGATACCATGTTCGTAATGACACTCGCAATGGGACACCTGGGACTATAGGTGAAACTTACGTGATCATGTCCTCTGGTTCTTTGTTGAGCATCTGTACATTGGTAAGCATCATACAGCGGCCCACCTCCTTATCCAGGTGCCTCAGGATGTTATCAATGGCTTTCCTCACCTGGGAGTAGTACAGTGCCATACCTTGGAGGGGAACACAGAGACAACATAATCTATATGGTTAACTTAAACACACCCCTTATTTGTAGCCCTTAAATTTATTAACCAAAGGCAATATCAGAAATTCTATGCTTTCCTACCGTTATGGAGACTTTTGCAAAACACACAAAAGTGTACAGTCACATATACACACAGACATACACATGCACACACTTTATCATACGTCAAACAAAAACCGATTCAGGCTATTTTATTAGCGTAGTTAAATACTGATAAACAGCATTCATCTAACTGTAAAAAAACGTGCAAAAAAATGGGAGCGTTTTTAATCTTGTGGGAGGTGGTCAGATATGAAGCTCTCGTAAGGTTAATCTACACTGGGAGTAGATCCATTGTCACACAGAAAAGGAAGGGTTCCTTTCTTAGTCTGTTTCCTCTTGTTTCGTCCTCATGCTGTCTCAGAGGGTTATACACTATTTGGCCAAAAGTTTTTGGACACCTTATCATCACACCCATATGTGCTTTTTGAACATCCCATTATAGATTTAGTCCCCGCTTTGCTGTTATAATAACTTCCACTCTTCTGGGAAGCTGTTCCACTAGATTTTAGAGCGATTTGCCCATTCAGCCACAAGAGGATTAGTGAAGTCAGGCACTGATGTCGGGCGAGGAGGCCTGGGGCAAACCCTGTCCTCACTTTGTGTACATTGTCATGCTAGAACATATTTGGGCCTTAGTTCCTGTGAAGGGAAATTGTAATGCTACAGCACACAAAGACATTCTATACAAGTATCTGCTTCTAACTTTGTGGCAACAGTTTGGGGAAGGACCACATATAGGTGTGATGGTCAGATGTCCACAAACATTTGGCCGTAGAGTTTATAGCACAGGCACAAACCACCACACTCTTGTGACTGTGTATAAACACGCACCAATGAGCTTAGCCTGCTCTTCTGTTAGAGTCTTGCTCAGGTATGTCTTTTTCTTCTTCAGGGTGTTTCCTGAGGGCAGTGTAGCGCCGGTGTTGGGCATGGGCGGCTCGCCATCCTTCTGTTGCAGGCTGTCCGCTATGACCAAGAATGCTCTCAGAGCAATGTTCATTCTCTGTATAACACAAGCACACACAGTGACACACTCTCAATGGGTATTTCATTATTCTGACAGTTAATTTGACAGACTATAAATTTTTGAATTTGTCTCTTCCTGTATCCTCTTCCCTAAAATCTAATCTAAATCTAATAATCTATAATAACCAAATGATATCAAAAACAAATTATAGAATGAAGAGGTCATTAGAAATGTTAATAAAGGAAAAATTGTGAAAATGAAACAATTATACCTTTATTGCTCAATAATAGATTTATACATTTGTGTTCATCATTATAGATTTATGAGCCATTATTTATGCTAAGACTCAAGCAAGTTGGAAAGGGGAGATTACAGATGACACTTTACCTCAGGATTAAGACTAAATGCCTTAGCTGATTTGCCAACACTGAGTAGGTCACAGATAATTTCCTTCATAGCAAAATCCAGTCTTTCCTGTTGCAGAAAGAGATAGAGGAGTTAGATTTAGCTTTATTGCATCATCAGACGTCAGAAATGTGATCAGATAAACGGGAACTGCTCAAAGAAAATTCTGTTGTCTTGCAGGTATAACAGGTGGGAAGCAGAGATCAGAAAGAGCTACTGAGACATTATTATGAAACATTTTTCAGGTATTTGTCACACTTTATGTGGGTATGCGCGTGTAAAATTTCAAGTCACACCTGTGCAATAAACTGGATTATTTTGACAAAGATGTTGAGAGGCATGTCTCGAGGTACAACACTTCTGGATCCCTTAGGGAACAGGGTGGAGATGATGGAGGTCAGACGGCTGAGGAGAAAGTTGGAGAAAATCATCTTTAGTTTAGATCTTTACCATTATCAAAATGTATTTATGTTATCACTATAATTGTCATCAACGGCACGTGAAGCTGTGTGCGATTATACCAGGAGAAAATATAACTACCTCTGTGTGGCTGTATTGCTCTCACACTTGATCCTGATCATGTAGACCCACAGTAGCCGATACAATGACTCCAGCGCTACACGGGCCATTTTCTGATCCTTGTTCTGGAAAAAAAACAGATTACATTAAGACAGTGCAGTCATTGTATTGTATGTTTATTATAATTATTACTTTTATTCTTCTATTTATTTTGTTTGCTGAAATATGAAAATTCACCCATTTATTACAACAGTTTATATTAGATCTCAGGTCTGACATTGTCTGTGTTACTAGCTAACAGTCAGCCCCTTCAAAGGGAATGATAAATGTAACATGTAAGACAGAAAGAGAAACAGACGAAACAGAGCACATGGTATAGTATTTGAAATTGATTAAACTTGAGCTTCAGTACCCCAGGCTCTTTTGGTCATTCCTGCAAAATCACACATTTTATTCAGCATGATGCTCTTTCTATCTCTCTCCTTCTCTCTCTTGCTTAGTCCCGGTACATCAAAATACCCTCACTGTCTGAGTACTGAAGAGGTTCATCTCTCCAGTGCAGTGTTTTATCTGCTCTAACACACCTGATCAGTTTGTGAATTTGCTTCATAATACTATAATCAGCAGAAATAACAGCGAAGAAACACGAAGAACTAAACTAGTTAACTGCTCTAATTCCCAGAGCCCTTGAGCTTACAGTAAACAGCCACATTAATAAACACAGCTATAGATCTTCTCATTCATGAAATTAACCAAACAGCCAATCATGTGTCCAATCTACAACTGTCAAGTTTCAGTGAACCTGTGCCCACTGTAGTCTCAGATTCCTGTTATTGGCTGACGAGAGTGGAACTTGATGTGGTCTTCTTCTATTGTAGCCCATCCACCTCAAGGTTTGATGTGTTCTGCATTCTGAGATGTTTTTCTGCGCACCAAGGTTTTAAATAGTAGTTATTTGAGTTACCGCAGTCATCCTGTCAGCTCGAACCAGGCTGGATATTCTCCTCTGGCCTCTCTTATCAACAAGGTGCTTCTGCCTGCAGAACTGCCGCTCACTGGATGTTTTTGTATTTAAACTCTACAGACTGCTGTGTGTGAACAATCCCAGGAGATCAGAAGTTTCTGAAATACCCAGACCAGCCTGTCTGGCACCAACACTCACTGAGATCACTTTTTTTTTTTACTCATTCTCATTTTTGATGTGAACATTAACTGAAGCTCTTGACCTGTATCTGCATGATTTTATGAATTATGCTGCTGCCACAAGATTAGCTGATTGAATAATTGCATAAAAGAGCTGGTGTGCAGGTGTTCCTAATAAAGTGGAGATGAATGTATATTCTCACTCTAATAAATATGTACATAGCAAATAACATGTTTAAGATAAATAGCTGAATAATAAGCTGGGACTTTAATGGGTTAATAAATGAAGAGGAAGGCCTATTTGTTCATCTAATAAGTGCTCTCTTGTCATGGGGAATTGGATCGCCATTTCCACACGGAAATGGCTCGACTTTCAGTTCCTGACATCTCTTCACTACACTAAAATGCGACACTGTAGAATTTTCACACTTATTATTCAGAGCCTTAACGTAATTTATTATTTAATTCTGCCCATCTCTTTTTATATAAAAGTGATTGATATGCTTTGCTTTTTATGCTTATATGTTTTCAAATCCCACCTTGAGATTGGACAGGCAGTTGTTGAGGAAGACATGCCATCTGTTGAGGAACACCTGCTTCTGACTGACACACAGCAAACATGTTACCAACGGATACAAAGCCTGCAAAACACACAAATCCAGAGAAGATAGTGAGGTGTCATATGCCCACATTTACTGGAGATTAGTTAGTATGCATGTGACATTCAGGGATATTCAAAGTGAATTAAGAATTAAATTCCAAAATCAAGTTTTGGGTAAGAAAACACGTACAACAAATGTTGATTAATAATAATGAGCTGTGTTTTTTACTATTATGTTTAAGCTGATGAGAGAGTTTAACAAAATATTTTAAAATGGCTGCCATGAATGTCCATTTGTAGCAGGGGTATTACTAAAATTAGTGAACGTCCAGTTAGTTAAGGTCTGGATAAGACAGCAATTAACACGGCTGACTGTTGACAACAGTTTCCTTTTAACACTTTAAACCATTAGTGATTAGTTAATTGCTGAAAATAATACAGATCAATTTAAAATGATTATGTTCACTTTCGTAGTGGGGTTTCACTTCACTGCTGACTAGCACATGGACTCTGAAAAGATGAGACATGTGTACTTGAGCTGAGTGGAGAATAATCCATACTTCTTTGTCTAATCATCTTTATACATAGTCTTTAGCTAAATAAAATACATAAATGCATATGACTGGTGACAATACAAGTCACGACAGAGGATTTGCCATGGTTCATTTTTAGAAACTGGGGTTGCTAAATTATTGCCAGTTTTTTTTTCTTCATATGTTGTTACAGTATTTTTTGAGTTTTAAATCAGATGTAATACCTTGGTGGGTCTGCAGATAGATTGTGTTCTGGGAGTTGATGATTTATAGTGTCAGCTTACCGTTCCAAATGATTAAATACAATGACTTAGCAAAAAACAGACTTTCAAAGAATCCATTAATCAAACCTTATGAGCAGATGGCAAACTGCCTGAGACGTTATAAATAACCATCTCTTGTCACAGCCCATTTTCTGTCTGATAAGGCAGCTCTAATTGAAGCTTTACTGTGAGAGGAATGACTTAGGGAACATCAGGCTAACAATTAATGACAAGGAAATCAGTCAGACAGATGGATCGTTCACACTAGCTATAGTGTGACTGCTCATGTGGAATGCCTGACTTCTCGATGTGTAGTGGTTAGCTAACTCTGAAACATGCTGTGCAAGACAGCAGCCGCAAACATGCCAGCTATGAGGTGGGTTATGTGAGACAATTCTCTCAGCTCCAAGCACAGGCGAAGACTGAATCACTCACCAGAGAATGCTTCTTCCTGGAAGAGAGGTCCAGGGTGGTGTCATACAGACTCTCCACAAAGTTCCGCAGACATGGCACATTTACCTCATTCTTCACGCTCTGAACAGGGATGCAACACAAAGACATTCTCGATTTACAGCCCTGAGATTATTGTTCGACATTATCATATTTCCATTCAGCGTGTCTTGGCGTCAGAAGTAGGGGTGGAATGGTATAAAAAATTCACAGTATGACAACCTAACAACCCAATATCAACTATCAGAGAGGGTGATGAGACCGTACATTTTTTATTCATAAAACAAACATCTTAACATGTTTATTCAATATAACAGAATTAAACAAAATTTAAAAAATAGTAAGAAATTCTTATATAATAGACCTAATGCTTATAAATATCATCTTTATAATGAAAGGGCACACAGTTCACGGTTTTGTTTTTAAATTTAAGGCTTATTGCCAAAATATACATTTAAACTTGAATGGTCTATTTTAAAATGTTAAAAATGTAAAAACATTTTTGGAGAATAGACAAATTATAGGCTGGAATGAAGGTGCTGTATTTTATATGATATGGTTTTTATATTATTTACCTGTGTTTTTTATTTTTATTTTTTTGAATAATAATAATCTCTGAATAATGGAAAGCAAATCTGCTGTGTTTTGTGAGTTTTAATACTTTTTTCAGGAAAAATAAAAGTAGAAAAAAATATAATATAATTTACTAGCAGAAGTAGAGTGATATGATACTGTAATTTGCACATTTGCAATATTAACTGAGTAGATACTACTGTAAAACATCAGTAGAGTAAAAACAGTTTACCTGAACTGTAAAATTCCAATATCTTAGAGTTACTGTGTGTAATTTTTAGCAACTTAATTCCAGTAATTCACTGTAAAAGCTAAAGAACATTTTTAAAGAACAATCATACTGATAAACTGAACAGACCTCAGCCAAGCCCGTGTGAGAGATTTGAGAACTTACAGCTGCCACTGGGACCAATATCTCTACAAAGAGACCAGCCAGACAGTGCTTGATGTCTTTATCCTTCACCTCTAAGAAGTACTGGGCACATTCCTGCAAAAGTAATCGCACACAGACAATTAATTGTCCCAAAGGTTTTACTACTGGCCCATAATGTCTTAGAACTAACATGTTTTTTTTTTTTTTATTTCCTTTCTAATGTTAATTTATAGGCTTATTGTTACACTGATAATGCTGCAAATCATTCTCAGATTATTCCAAAGAAGGTGTGGTCAATATTACAGAGTAAATGTAAGACTTATGCTTCTAACATTGTACCACAACAGAACAATCATAACTGCACTGCTTAAAAGAACCCTGCACCTGCATGAACTGAAATGAGGCTTCAAAGTCTTCCACTGGGTACATCTTAATGCGGAAAAACTTGACCCCCATGATGAGACTTATGATGCTCTTGACTACATAAGGGCTCTGTTCCTTCTGCCTGAGCTCTTTCAGCTCTGAGATGAACTTCTTCCTCACTGCGGGAAACCTAAGAGACAGAAATAAGAGAGGCAGAGAGAGAGAAAGATCAGACAAAGGATAGGTAAATGTAATCATTACCAGTGTATCCAGTGTGAAACATTTACTTTCTTAGTAATTTGCATTTTAAAACCGCTTTCTTCCTGGTATGTTTTGTCTGTCTTTAAGCTATGAACTCTCTGAACTGCCTCAAAGTTTGGGGAGTGGGAAAAGAGTGTTTTGTTAACGTGTCCATTTGGTAGATGTAGGTAGGATTATTAAAATGCACCTAAAAGGATATCCAGGGACACCAGGACAACCACAGAGCACATACTGATGAATATGACAGAAGTTGCTGCATTAGTAGACAACCAAGAATAATAGAGTAATTTTCATTAATTCTTTGTGTATGAATGTGTGTTTGTGTGTGTGTGTGTGTGTGTGTGTGTGTGTTTGTGTGTGTGTGTTTGCCTGAGTAAGTGTGGATGTGTGTGAAGCTTGATTACTGTGACACAGGGAGAGATCTTGAGCTCTATATTTAGAAAGGCATCTGGAACAGGAGAAATGGGAGGAGAACGCCACTCTCTCTCTGACTTTCTCTCTCTTCAGTTCTAATAGTTCAGTTCTGATAGCCAGTACTTTTCCCTCACACACAAAGGGAACTGAGTAGCTCAATGTGACTGTATGTACTGTACACCGATTCAAAGCTAGCCTGAACAAATAACATAGTTTTGTATTCTTGACCACCATAGCTACATTCTTTTTACACAACATCTGAAAATACTTAGCAGGTCATTAAATATGAAGAAGCGTCATTAACATCAGAACCCAGCCACTCTGCTAAAATAGGATTGGGTTCCATTTCTGTGTGTCATTGATATAACATACTCAGAATATATGCTGACACATACTCCATCAAGGGTAATGGGCATCATTAAAGCTCCATCTCACATCATACTCAGTAAGAGTAAAAAAGATACAGCCATCAGAGTCTGCTTAAAACCAGGTCAGGATTAAGAGGAACACAGTTGCCAGCAAAAAGTCACAAGGCCTTCAGCAGTGTTAAAGATTATTACTAAATATAAATAAAGATATTTATAAATAAAATTACTAAAAAACACCCCATACATTTTAAGGCCTATCACAATTATAAACCTTTAGCTGATAATAAATATTCATAAAAAACTTTAAATAATTAATACAAATATGTAATAATGAAAGGAAATGAATTTCATCCACTTGTAATGAGATAAGCCTGTTAGTAGGTTAATAGTGCACAATAACCAAATGAAGTACAGACATTTATTTTCATTAAACATTACATAAATTCAATTTTTGTCTGCAGTGTAGACTTTATAAACAAAAATTGGAAAGGTATTACATAAGCAATAACCTAAACATAGTACATAAAAACTATTACAATAAAAACTATACAATAATATTAATAAAGAAGTTATTAAATAATAAACTGAAAAACAGGCCCATCTCATTGTCATCACTCAGAATAAATCCTGATTTACTGCATACACAGAGGAGTCATATACTGCTGGGCTTTACTTTTTAACTAAAATCTTGTCCTTTATTAGTGCAGTAAAGTTCAATACAATAAATAATGACTGTGATTGTGCTTTGACAAGCAGCATTCCCTAACTGCTGGTCATTATATGTGTCCATTTAGTTCTCTGTGGTGACAGCAGACACTCTGTGGTGTGTTTACAGGCCTTACAGGATAACTGATTTATCATTTGTTATGGTCGCTGAGATTCTGGTTGACATCACACTTAGCTGACATCATTGTGAAGCTTTTCTACTTTTCAACAACATTCCCCTGACATTTATATGAAAATCTACTTGTGGAGTTTAACTGTTGATTGCAGTCATAACTAAAACACTTAATCGCAATTAGGCAATTATTTAATCCAGAAGTAAAAGATTAATTGATTGACAGCATACATCTTAGCATAATGTATCAAATTTGGAACAGTTGGCATTACTGCAATTAGCATCTAGGCAAGTGCTACAACAACAACAACAACAATAAACAACACATTAATGTTTAAAACTTACCTGGACTGAGCCACCACCCCAACCACCTCAGCATAAAGATCAGCCACAAGGTGCATGTTGGATGTATTGGGCCCTGTGTACCTGTGGCACAGAATATCACTCAAAAATCAACAGCATTTGTGGCTTTCATGAATGACAGTACATACAGTTCTCAACTTATCACCATATAGGCTTCGACTAGACATATAGTTCAGCAATAGATTAGATTTTTACCCTTCTTTATATTTGAAGTGCTTAAAAGCCAGGTTAATGACTTCTTGAATGAGGCCATCCAGAAGAGGGTGGAGAGGGATCTAGAGCCACAGTGACAGAGACACAACTGGGTAAGTAATCCTCCACATAAACACCATCTCAGTTTGCTGAGCATTGTAAATTCTAACCAGATTATGGCTAAAATATTAATAAATATTCTAAGATTAAGATATATGCAACTTACCTGTTTTAAAACTTCAATGAGTACCAGAGAAAATATGAAGTCTATTGCTAAATCTCTCCTTTCCAACAGATAATCCTTTTGTTGTTCATCACTGAGGACAAAAGAGACAGACAGATCATAATAATTTTGTAGCAGTGGTTTCAAGTGGTACTAAAACAAAGCCTGTACACTTGCATGAGTGGGACAGGCTCTAGCTAATTTGAGCTAAGCCTAGCTTTAGCAATGATGGCTAAGTAAAAACTCATGCTAAACATTATTGTGTCAACCTGCCGATGAGTTCTACATTGCAAACCACATCCTTTTGAAGTGTACTATATATGGAAACAGTCAGCTCCCATAATGATCATCATTTATGGGGAAAAAAAACCAAATACACAAACATTAACTCTTGATCAGGTCACATAGTAAGACATGTTGGTATGTGAAATTAAAATTAAATAGCTAAGCCCAAATTTAATAAGTTTAAAAAATATGTAATATTTATTGCAATCTTGAACTTAGAGCTGGTAGATGATTAGCTGACAGGAATAATGTCACTTCCTGGCAAAATAATGAACAATGCAGAGCTTACTTTTTGGACTTGGTGTTGGCTCGAGGTCGGTACTCATGAGACTCGTCCTCTAGGCCATTCTGTCGCTTGTACCAGTCAAAGAGCGTGCGCAGGATCGAGGGCAGGCAGTATTCAGCCAGAGAACTCATAGTGCTAATCACCTGGGAGAGAGAGGTTTTCTTAATTTCTTACTTTTCTTATGTATAATATGTTTAGTTCTTAATAAAAAAAAAGCTTAAAGTCAACAAAGCTATGTTGACCTGAACTTTTTTCACTGATGTAAACACACATTGACTGAAAGAGTGTATCTGATTGAACACATCACACAAAAGACTGGAAAGGAGAGGTCTGTGCTTCATGTAGCTCTGTGGGGGCTGAGAATTTCGAGCTAGAATTCAGGCTAAGTGGTAAAGTCATGCTCCAGAATGAGGGGTGTGGATGGGCTAAACCAAACACAGGAAGGGAGGAGTGTCTGCATGCGGATGCTCAGCATTCCCATACACACACACACACACACACACACACACACACACACACACACACAGTTTCAAAACTGTATTTGCAGGGGTGAACTAGGGTTACATCAGAGCAAATGGAGTTCACCAGCTAAAACTATTTTTAGGTACAGTGCTTAGAGCTTTAAGTAAAACAAACCAAACCATTTTGTATATCTCACATTCTCTCCCATCGTACACTTTATGGCCAAATGTATATGGACACCTGACCAGCGCCAAACTGTTGCCACAATCTTGGAATCACATAATTGTACAGGATGTCTTTGTATGCTGTATCATTACAATTTCCCTTCACTGGAACTTCAGGGTTCATACATATCCAGCATGACAATGTCCCTGTGCACAAAGGATGGTGTGGAAGAAGTTGAGTTACCTGCACAAAACCCTGACCTCAACCCCACTGATCATTCTGGGATAAACTGAAACACTGACTGCGCCCCACGCCTCCTCAGCGCTCAAACTCACTAGTGCTCTTGTGGCTAAACGGACACAAATCCCCACAGACCCACTCCAAAATCTAGTGGAAATCCTTCCCAGAGAAGTGGAGGTTATTATAACAGCAACTGGGGACTAAATCTGGAATATGATGTTCATCAAGACCATATGGGGGTGTTGGTCAGGGGTCCACAAACCTTTGGCCATGTAGTGTAACTGTATGCCTTCATTAAAACATAAAGGATGTAGTAATCCTGTATGTTCCAGATTTAATTATACTGGACTATAGTATTTTGTTTCCAAGTTACTCAGAAGACATCTTGTATCCTGAATTGATACACAGTGTTGTAGATCTGTCATATATGCCATTAATCAAACCCAACACAGGTACAACTGAAATGGAAACTCTGATCCTGGAAAACATGCTATCATACACCTTTTTTTAACAGTATTCATTCTATCTCTCTGTAAAAATCAGGAACCCTTTAATGATTAATAATCCAAATAATCTGCTTTGATTTACCTGATCAAACTGGTGGTCTTCTCCTCTCTGTAGAGATTTAGTGAGCAGCTTTTCCTGCAAAAAGATGCAAGAAATCTTTTAAAAACCACAGAAACAAACATTTCTAGTTCCTGCTTTAAAGGTGTGGCAATTTACCATATAGAGTCTGCTGAAGGGCACAAATCAATTGCTGTAATGAAGGAATACGTGATTATATGAATTATCGTTAAGAGACCTAATTAAAATGATGACGTTATGAAGTCTTTCAAGTCAAGAAAAAGCAGCTATGTGTCTCAACTTATAACCAAGTATTAAAAATTCTTTGCAGAAAGTGACTTTGTAGAAAGGGCCTATAACATGCACAAAGAAATAATGCAAGAACTTCAGGGCCAACATTGCTGTTAATTTTAGATCTGTCAAATCTGTAACATCAATATTTACATAACACTGCATAAGCATATCATGGGGGCAAATAAGTGGCCCATTATTCATTTCTTTATTTTTATTATTACAATTATTATTACAGATTACTATAGATGGTATGAGAATAACATATCCATTCACCATCAGGGGCCCAATGAGAAAAGCTTGGACAAAACCATCAAAATTAGTTTTTGAGCAGCACAAGACAAGGCCACTAGCACCCATGCCTGTTCTTGTTGTTTAGAGAAAGGGAATGGGAACAAAACCCTATTAGGACTGTCAGCAGTCCCGTCTGAGTCTGCTTTTGAAAAGTGAATGCCATGTATAGCAGCAGAGAAAGCATATCTGGCTATTCCTGGTGTTTGAAGATCTATGGCTGGTTAAATTTGTTAAATTGTGACTTGTGTTAAAGTTTAAATCCTGGACTTAAAAAATACTGCTGTTTTGCTTAAAGGAAAAATCCACCATGGAATGACTTTCATATTGATCTTTATAATTAACATGTGATCTTAAATGATGTCCAAGATTTATTTTGTAACGAAATGAATTAATTGAGTTTTTTTTAGTTTAATCTTCTTTCATTGGCAGATTAGTTTCCTGGAATCTATTTTAAGCTCTAAAAAAACAACAGAATCTATCTGCAACTCTGTAATATGCTTGACATACATACAAAAGTCATGTTTCTCTCTTCAACTGCAACTTCAACTAGACTGGCATGTTAAAAAAACATGCTGTGGTCTGTATGGCATTGGTGTAACAGTGGTATTTACCTTTGCATTTTGACCTTAAAGATTAAGCAATCCATCACAGATATTTGTTCAGTAGCATAGAGCTAATGTAGAGATACACAGTATTAACAGCTATGCTAGATGACATAAAATGTAAAATGTTTTTTGGTCCTACAGCCTAAACTACTTTATCACTGACCCAACACAGCAGCAGCTCAGTGTGTAAAGCACTGCTTCATGTGGTTTATATTACAGGCTATACCTATTCTGTCGCTGGTGACATGCTTGTAGGTTAGAAGTGGTTCTGGAGAATACGCACTCTGGAGAATACGTCTATGGTTTAAAACAATAACGTTTTTTCTTGGTCACATGAGTGTGTATATGTGCCAGAAGGCAAATATTCACACGTAACCCGATGCCAAGTTCACACCTCTTCCTCAATATGTGAGAGCCAGTGAGTCGGTGCTTTAATGCTTTAAAGGATCTGGAGCACGTCAGTTACAGTCAAGCTTCCCCAGTCATCTGACCGTGCACTGACATGCACTACCTGTTTTTCTAGACTACACATGTAAAAAAAATCTAAAGAAAGAAAACACTTAAAGAGCTTTATAAACAAAGAGCCTCTTACTCCATCTATAGAAGTTCATTCATCAAAACGTGTGTCAACTGACAAAAAAAACCCTTGATTGATATGTTGACAAAGTTTCTAACTAATTATCAGTTGGCTGTCTAACAATTTTCTAGGTGTCTAATAACTCCCAACAATTTTCATTTTCTCATTCTCACCATTTTATTTAATCATTTATCATTTAATGACTAAACTAATACCTTACTCAGTTTAATACATAAGTGAAAATTTACATTATGTAAAGATAATTATACCACAGTGCTGCTGAATTCCCAAATCTGATTGATCAGAAGGTGCTGATTGAATAATTTTCATTAGTTATTTGGCTGCAAGGCAAATCACAGGTTTATATTAATGCACTTTTTTCTAATATGTTAGCATTTCTAGTAACAAAGTAACATAGTAACAAATCTTTCACATGGATGTTCCACATAATCAAAGGCTAAAACTAAAGAGACTGTAAAAAAAAAAAAAGTGGTGTTATTTAACAAAGAAATACCTATGATCATTGATATCGTAAAGCTTTCTGTAAGAAGATGCTTATTTAACTCTTATGGAATGAGTCTCGAGTGTCAGTGCTTTGTAACGGTCAGTAAGTTGTCTGCTATGGGATAATCTCCAGGACAGAGGACTTTGCACTTTCTGCATTCTCTTCTAACTTGACAAGCTACATGTTTTTTTTTGTTTTGTTTTGTTTTAAAAATGTTAACGTCAAAAGAAAGAAAAAGGAGAGGCTGTCGAGGGAATGACTTGTCACTTCCACACTTCCACTTCATTCACTTGTCACTTCCACAGCATTAAACATAACTATAAATGGATAAAACATACAACGTGTTGTTCTTGTTAATTAATACATTAAAAAAATACTGCTGTGGTGTAAGAGTAATAAAACACACTGTTAGTGAAGAATAATCAATTCTGAGTGGTAACAATAACTCCGTTTCATGTTGGGCCATATCACACCCCCTATTTGTGTCATCATATTGTTGTGCGGCCATAGAATTAATTCAAATTCTAACATATGTACACTCCCAATACACTGTAATAAAGATTGCATTCTCTTTATCCCCTATATTACCTCAAAGTAAAATTTTGCCTGAACAATATAACAAGTCAAAACTTAGCTTGATAATAGACTTTTGACCATTCTTTTAGATACAAATTAACCAGCCTTGCAAACCAAATGCATGAAGTAGACACCACTGCAGCATATATAAATTTGAATGTGCATTAATATACACGTATTAATTTATTTATGTTAAATACATTCATAAGTGAAATGAAAAAAGTAGCTGAACATTGTTTACCAGTGGCTCTGCCATGATGATGCGTATCTTGCGCTCTGACAGCAGGGTGAAGTTGGCAAAGAGGCTCTTGAGCACATACTCGCCCGGTTTGCTCTCGGGGTCCACGGTGAGCGGCATGATGGCAGGCAGCCCTTTTCTCTCACCCTGACTGGTGCTTACTTGTGGGAGGGGGGGCTTACCTAGAGGGGATGCTGACAACACACACACACACAAACATGATTTAGAAACTAGCACTTTGTGTATAGTTTGATGATTATCTGTGCCTCTGGTGGATGAATCACATCTTACAAAGGACTGGTTGAAATAGTTATCATTAGCTTCAATAGTTTCGGTTGTTTGGACATGGAGCTTTTGTGATCACAGACTACATATTGTCAGGTCAACTCAATCCACAAACTCATGGCTGCTCCGGACTTCATTCCCCACAGTCACCGAGCTTCTGATTGAGCACGTCTGTGCTCAATCACCCACACTCACACAAAGAGACTCTCATTGGCTATGTTTACATGCACATCAACTTCCATTTAAGGTCTATATTCGGGTTGCAGCCTTATTCCGAATCCCATGTCTATATATGATTAAAGGAATATTCCTGTATATATAGTTGTTTCAAGTATGCCTGAGTTGCCATTCCTAGCCTACAGCTAAGCATCTGTTAGCACCCACAATTCCTTGACTGAGCATGTGCATATATCTCCTTTCAGTGGATTATCTGAATAAGGTGTATACATACACCAAATTTCCGATTAAAACAGGCTTATTCCAGGAGTGGGAATCGGAATTTGGGGAATCAGAATACTGTCTTAAATGCCTAATCAGGCAATCGGAATACAAATATATGTTTAATAAAGGGAAACTGATGGGGAAAAAAGTACTGACACTATATTCCATAAAATATATATGTAATGATTACATGCTGCAAAAAAAAAAAAATTCTCACACAACTTTCACCTGGTGTCATTATAAAAGACCTGACCATGTCATGCAACAAATAGCAATCATGGTGAAGATGAAGGAGCTTCTTAAATTTCTCTACATTATTTAACAAGATTCAAATGGGAAAAACGCTACAGAGGCATAGCAAAGACCTTAAACATCCTTCTCAGTACAACCAGCTCGATAATATGTAGGTGGAAAATTCATAGAACCAGAACTAATCATCCCCGGACAGGTTAACCATGCAAGAATTCACAGCGTTCTCATATACTAATGATAGGGAAGGTAAGACAGAAGCCAGCAGTCACTCAGAAAGAGTTGCAGGATGACCTGAAAGCAGCAGGGAACAACAGTTACACAAACAATAACAATAAGCAATCAACCATACCACAATCATCTTCTTTCCTACACCAAACTAAAAAAGAACCATGCAGAAGTACATCTAAAAGCAATTAGTCAAATTAGGACTCTTTTGGAACATTATACTCTGGTCAAACAAGACAAAAACAGTCTGGCAATAATTCAGTTCGTCATGTTTAGACAAAGAAGGGTTGTGTGCATGATCCCAAGAACACTATACCCACAGTGAAGCACAAAGGTGGGAGCATCATGATATAGGGCTGCTTCTCTGTAAACAGCACTGGGGCACTACATGTCATCAAAGGAAACATGAATGGAGCGAGTACTGGGATATTTCACAAGAGAATTTAATCTCATTTGCCAAGAAACTGAATCTGGGGAGAAGATGGCTGTTTCAACAAGACAATGACCCCAAACATACAGCCGAATTAACTAAAGAAGGCCTTGCATGACCTAGTCAATCTCCTGACCTGAATCCCAAAGAAAAGTTATGGAGGATTCTGAAATTGAGAGTACATCATTGAGGGACCCTTGTAACCTTGAGGAATTGAGCAAGATCTGCCAAATGAAATGAGCCAAAATTGAACTGCTACAAAAAGCAAAGTACTTTCTACCGTAGACATCTCGATGCTGTAATTGCCAACAACAAAGTATTGTTGGTATTTTGTGGCGTCTGAATCCTTTTCCCTATCAATTTAGTTTTTAAACATATCTTTGACTATGCTTATGAATACACACCTTTTCGATCATATTTATAAGTTCAAAGTCAAAGACATTTTGTGTATAAATCTGAAATGGATATATGCCCTACAGTTATATTAAGTAACAAAAAGGTCTGAATACTTATTTACCCTCACTGTGTATTGGTATTGCGATTTATTTTCAATCTCTCAAAACACATGAACCAATGATTTGACATGGTTAATGACTGGCCTGCAGTATTTCTGAACAAAATCATATGTTTGCTACTCAGGGACATCTAAACTTGTCATGATGCTCAGTTAGTCCTCCTGTTTCTTGTATACTTGAGTTCACACCCTCTGATCTGATCTGTTCTTGTTTCTTCTGCCTACTTCAGGTGGTGTTAACTTTAGCCTGTCTATGGATACTGATTATGTATCTGCCTTGGTTGAACCTGACTGCCTGTAATCTGACCTCTGTTATAGACATTGACTATTATTCTTGGATTGCCTCTACTAAAGAAATTAGACTGGTGTTTGGTATCCTAACAAAAAAAAAATGTTTGTTTTACAATCTTAAACCCTGTGAGATCAGTATCATAAAGGACAACCACATTGTTAAGGCTTACCTTATACAATCTTATGAAGGCCAATAAAATACTGGCCTATGTGTAGAATGTAAAATGCAAAATAAGGAATATGAAATACGAATTGAAGAAAGCTTTTCTGGCTTCAAAAGTGCTCAGAAGGAGCAGCTGGTGTTTTCATTTTAGGGATGATTGTGTCACTGGAGTTGGCTGGAAGCTTGAGGAAGCCCCACTTGTGGCTGCGGAAACTCATGACATATGTGACTTAGCATAAATGTGTCTTGGCCACCGCACATAGCACAAGACTCAGATCAAATCTCATATTCAAAATGGAAAGAGCAACTCTATTTAAGCCCTTAGAGCTGATCTTAGTATGTTACTGTCTTGTAGTACAGTTAGGAGTGTTCATGTCATTGATTTGGAAAATAACTTAACTGGGGGGAATAACAGTGTTATTCCCAACTTCATAACAATGAAAATGAAAAGTTCTACACTTAAGCAGCATTTTCCAGTAACTTGCTTCATTCATTCATTGTGGAAAATCACTAACTATTAGACATATGGAAATTAATTCTTAAAAATACAGTCTCCAAAGCTCAGTATTGCACTAAAATGTTGGGCAAACTATTTGTTTAATTAACAGACATGAAAACAATAAAATCAGTCATCGGCAATAAAACAAAGTATTATATTGTAATATTGCATTATGCTGTTAAATATAACAACATGAGCAGCATAACTACTATTCATAAACTTTCCGGGATATCTAAGGGAGTCCTTTTCTTAATCTTTATGTTTCAAAATCAGCAACAGCTCTGGAACTCAAGTGTTGTTTAAAGGGTGAATGAGCCTAAATGTTCAATCTAATGCTCAGGGGAATGGCATAGCAGTTCATTATGAGACCATCAACTGGAGTAATAATTACTTAAATATGTTGATGAGAGACAAGATTGGTCTAGAAGCCAGTATTTATGATGCAAGTATACTGCTTGCTTTGTAAATAGGGTGAGAGGCCTTTATGAAATATGACTGAATATGGTTCAATTAGCTCAGATGACACTTATGAGTCATTGTGAATGACTTTTGAGTAGAAATAATCAGAAATAATAAGTCTTAAGGCAACAATGCTACAAGACTGTATTCACTCATGCTTAATAAGTACAGTGGCTATATCAAGGTTGCTAGGATTGTAGTCAGAACTTGTTGCGTTTTGACAGCTCGAGAGTAAGGCCTTAAATCTAATAACAGGCTTTATTTTTCACTAATGAGCTTAAGGCAATGAGAGGGGAGTGTATTGTAGGGTGGAAGCCCAGAAGAGGCAGCCAGGAGGAGGGTCATACAACAGGCTGCAGCTCGGTCGGTGTTGCGAAATGTTTTGCCTGATTTATCCTTTTGGGCAACGCAACAAAGTATGTCCAGAATGTATCCTCCCTCGACAGAGGCTATGAAACACAAACACACACTCACCACTAAGGTACAGTTTCCCTCAGCATTAGCAAAAACACATGGACAAACACATACACATTAAACGTACACAATTAATATACTGTCCAGACAGTAGCACCTACCCAGACCCTTAATAAAGCTGATAAAGCTGGCCCGGCTCCAGCGCACTGGTGTCACCTCCATACTGTCCCTGTTCCAATAATCCCAAACAATCTAGCCAACTAGCGCCATATAATCTCCAGCCATATCTGTTCCAGGAACTTCCATAAACATGATCCTAGTAGCGCCATATCATGTCCGTGTTCATGTTGCCTTCATCTGAGTGATCACTCCAAACTGACAGTGTGGGATCAGTCCAGTGGTACGAAAGATAAAAAAGACCCTAGCCTGCTGGGTTATGGTAAGGTGAAGGGAAAACAGCCTTCCTGTGTGAATCCTCACAGCCATGTGTGATAGCAGCGAGCCCTCTCTGAGGAGAAGGTCAGGCTGGAATTTCAGCAAAGCCCAAAGAGAGAGGAGGGAGGGCAAACATGGAGCTAAATTTAACCTTAGCGCTCGTACACAGACACATACATGTACACAAATACATTCACACTCTTTTACCACATGCACATACACACAAGTAATCTCTCTTTACTGTAAACAGGCATGCAAAAACACTCTATAAATATCAACGCAGACATCAATATATCAGCCAGGAAGCCATTTTGTGTGCAAATTTATGTTTTCATTCAGAAATCATGGCAGCCAGCAAGCCTGTTTTTTTGGAACATCAAAAACAAAACTTTTCTGGTAAACACCACAAACACACACACACACACACACACACACACACACACAAACACACACATACACACATTGGATTAAAGCAGCAGAGAGAGATGGTGAGTATGTTATGTCAGCACAGATATACTAGTATGAGCACCGGCTAGTGCACTTTTTAAAAAAAAAAATAAAAAAAAAAAAGTATATTAGCTTGTGGGAAAAAACTGTGCTTAGGAGAATTGTGGTTTTTAAACCCCGTAGCCTTGATTAAGTTTAAATGTTTATTACACCTCACATATTATAAGCACTATTTTATGATGAATAGCCTATTTTATTATGCAGTCTAGTGAAGGTATTGTTCAATACACAGATATATCGAATCGAGAGCCTCGTATCAAATGATATTATATGATACACCATATCGTTACACCCCTAACACACACCCACACACACACACAAAAGGCACCAAAACCTCGGATATGATCAAGATTATAAGTTACACTCTGCAAAAAATGTAATTTGATGTGCCTTTAGATATATTACAACATAATTCTGCTACAATACAATCTACACCTGTGGTTTTCGATGTGGGAACCCCAGGAATATGTGACAACTCTATCAACTACTGCCACAGTTTTTTCATTCTTATTTATATAGGAATATACGGGTGAATAATCAGCATGTACAATGGCCCATCTGTACTGTATGTTTATTGTACGGTGTATCACCATGTCAGGCTTTGTTCTCCCACTGACTGCCTGACTGACCGCTGACTTCAACTGAATGAGTTTAATCTAAAACACTAAATAAATACATACCTAAATATAAAGGTACATATTTGCCTAATGCGCATAACAATTCAATATTTGGATTGTAATAATTAAATAAATCTGTGCTGCAATCAACGATGGTCCTTGAATATGATTTTACACCAGCAGAGGCTGCAAAAAGTCTGAGAAGTATAATCTAGAGAGTCGCAGTCCAAACCAAGTCCATACCAAGACGGTCTGAATTCCAACAGGGAAGTGCAGCTGTGCAGATCACAGAACAACAAAACCTCAAAGATCACAGAGAAGACCACCAAGATACAACCCAAAATTTATGCTACATACAGACATACTTACTAAGATGCTTTTATTCAAAGTGGTTTACAATTTAGAGTGGAGAGTTAGAGAGTTATGGGCCTGGCTTAAGGGTGCTATGGTGGTATCTTAATGGTGCTAGGATTTTAACTCTCAACCTTCTGATCAGTAGGCCAAGGCCATGCCCACTGAGCCACGGCTGTCCTGAAATATGACACTCATACACAATGTAAAAAAAAAATAAATAAAAATGCCTACATAAGTCAAAGTTAAGACTAAAAATATGATACAGGGTGTGGATGCTGTGGACGTGACTTCTTAAACATCAAACAGCTTCTTAAACATCTTGCATGATTCAGCTAGAAGAACTAACTGAGTCAGCATGATTTATTTAACAAACTATTTAGAACAGTGACATATGCTGCACGTCTTCAGTTCAAGTTCATTTTCTCTCATTTTCTTGCACTTTCTCTTTTTATCTCTCTTCTTTCTATTCTCTCATCTGCATCTCTCTGTGTAACTAACCATCACACACACACACACAGTATGAATCATCACCTGCATAGAAATTGGGCCTGGCACTGAATTTAATATTCTTACAGTTTACAGTCAGAAGACAGTGCAGTGAGAGAGAAAGAGAAAGTGATGAGTGTATTTAACTAATCAGTTTGTATAGTTTCGGCATGCTACTCACTTTCAGCTGATTGAGGTCTGTGCCACTGAACTAAACCTGCTCTTTGGAACCAGTGAATCAAGAAAAAAGCCTCAGCCAGAAAAGACTGACAAACAGTTAGGTTTATACACATTACTGTGCTAATAATTTACTATTCGCTTGTGCAAAATTAGCTTCAGCATGTCCAGGACAAAAACAGAGATAGAAAGAGAAAGAGAGATAAAAAGACCAACTACCTCCTACTCAAACTTTTGAACACAGAGATTTTTGTCACCATGACAATTCCCTCAGTCAGTACTGCAATCTTTCACTGACTACACTGCGGTTATTTACAGATTATGTATGGTTTGTTCTGTAGAGTTTGTTCTGTATAATATCAGGAAGAAGGTGGCACAGTGGCACAGCGTGTAGTGTTGCCGTCTCATGGCTCCAGGGTTCCCAGTTGGTCCCTGAGCTCAGGTTATTTTCTGGGTGGAGTTATACACGTTCTCCCCTGGGTGTGAATAAGTGTGCATGGTGACCTGTGAAGGACTGGCATCCCATTGGAGGTGAATTGACTGGGATTGACTCCAGATCCACCGTAGCATAAAGAGGTTACTGAATATGAATGAATGAATATCTTCAAGATCTGCTGGAACATATAATATATAGCTCCTTGTCCAGTCATTTACATTTTAACACCTCACTTGCAAGTCTGTTTGTATAAAAGTGTATGCCAAATGTGTAAATATTAATGTAATGTATTCTCTCTGGATGAATCATGATTTGCAGCTGTTTTTCTCTGTGGCTCTGTATACTTGTAACTAATAGTTGAGTACAGAACAGCAGAAGTGAGAAGACTGGACAGCTTCAGGACAAAAAAGCATAGTTAGAACCCATATGAGCCATATGAGTGTGCGCGTGTGTGTGTGTGTTTGTTTGTGCCTGTGTGCAGACTGCAGTGCTTAGAAGAACAGAAAAGGTAGCTAAGGATCTGAATACGTTAGACTACGATGCCGTAAACACTATCACATGCTTACAGTGTGTGAGCTGGTGAGGTCAGTGGGAGAGCAAAGCCTGACAGCATGATACACTGTACAATAAACATACGGTACAGATGCTGATTATTCACCCACATATCAGATCAAAGGCATGCCTGTTTATACATTTCAACAGTTATTACATATATTTCATTGAGTTATTATTATAACTACAGTAACTACACAGACGATTATGACAGTATCTTTTTTTTATTTTTTATTTTTGTTTATTTTTTCTCAGGGAGAAAGAGGAGAACAGTTAGTTTGCAATTGCAACAAACCCCACCTCCTGCACTACAATCTCCTAGTACTTTTTACTAACAAGTAGTTTACCGATTTAAGAAGTCACTCATTTTACCGTAGCAAACATGAAACATAAGAACCATTGTATACTGCACTATGTCACAGTGAAGACACCTTCATGTGTACATATTAGGTGAGTATGGCAAAACTGTATCTCATGTTTGGAACAAAATTTCTTCTGCTCCAGTCAGAGCCCCCAACACTGCACTGCACTGCACTTTCAGCCACCAGAATCTAGAGATGATATTAACATCTTTCACTCTATTGTAGCCTATCATATTAAATTATTCATTCATTCATCTTCGGTAACCGATTTACTCTAGCCAGAGTCACGAAACAAACACAACGGTACCTTCACCATGGGAACCACGAGGCAAAGGTGCAAACTGTGACATACTCATACACATTTTCACACTCATTCACACCTAGCAGCAATTTACCATAGCCAATCCACCTACTGCATGCTGGGAGAAAACCAGAGAACCTGGAGGAACAATAATGTGGACAAGAGGAGAACATGAGAAACTCAGACAGTAACCTGAGCTCAAAATTGAACCAGGGATCCTGGGGGTGTAAGGCAGCAACCCACTGTGCCACCCTGCCACCATTATTGAAGATAAAAAAAAACAAACAAACAAACACAATGTACCATACCACACCAAAAATAACTTCTTACAACTAATGGTTTTACAACATTAAGGCAAATCAGATAACCTTAGAAGGAATTTTATGTGATCATGTTCAAAAGATCAATAACAAATAACGACTTGAATTACAGTGATAGCAACCGCCCCCAATCAATTCACACGTTTAGGCTATATCTTTATTCTCTCAAAGTTTTCCTACTAATTAACAAGATAGTTAGCAAAAAAAATAGTTGTTACCATCACCAGGGATACATCCAAACAAAATTTTTTTTGCTGTGAATGTCAGTGTTTGCTGAGAGAGGGAAGCATGAGTGAGTGAGAGAGAGAGAGAGAGAGAGATTTAGTGGGATTTGCTGAGTGGTTAACAACACTGATATCTGGCCACCTGCTCTCCTCCCCAAGCAGCCATGTGACAGTAAGAGCATACACAGTGTTTTTAACAGCAAATTGAACTCATATTACTCCCTAACACGCCAGTGTGTTTTCTTATGTCTTATGTTCACACTGAGTTAGCAGACTTACTGTCATGTCTGAAGAGATAAAGTTGTTGGCCTTTGTACGTGTATGGCATTAGCTCCAAAGAGTGGACAGACATCAGCAGGGGAAAGTGTGTGATCTGATGATGTAGAGAAATGAGATACACACTTACCACCAAACATTTACTTTGCTTTTCATAGCTATCCATATCCGTTTAGAACAAGGGAGCTGAAACTCATAGAAATGACACTTCCTCACTGTACAAGCAAAAACAATCAACTTCTTTAATGCACAATTACAGACAAAGATCAGCAAGTCCAACAAATAACCTTCACATCAAGCCTGCAGTGATTATATAAGACCACTCTGGAGGTCCAGATCGCACACACACCCACACACCCTCCTCATTCTAAAGATTCAACACGTATGTGTGCCTGTATGACGGCGAGAACAAGCCAGTCATCTTCACTCCTCTGTGCATCAAGGACAGAACAGAGTGTACAGAAGGAGGTATGGGGGAGAGAGGGAGAGAGAGAGAGAGAGAGAGAGAGAGAGAGAGAGAGACAGAGCGAGAGCACAAACACCTCCTGCTCTAATGCACCTGACTTGTGTTTGTGTTTGTGTGTGTGTGTGTGTGTGTGTGTGAGAGAGAGTACAAACACCTCCTGCTCTAATGCACCTGACTTGTGTGTTTGTGTATGTGTGTGTGTATGTGAGAGAGAGAGAGAGAGAGACAGAGAGAGAAGCCGTGGCGTGTACTCACAGCTGCTCCATGATTTCAGAAAGGACTTGATGCTGATCTCAAAGAACCCTGAATCCTGCTGACTTGTCATGTCTGCTCTGTCTCTGCAGCAGTGCAGGGATATAGGGATGAAGGAGAGGCAGAGAAGAGATGCAGCAGAGATAGAAAGAGCCACCTCGCTAGCTCATCCTGGGTCAGCAGTGAGCAACAACAACTCTCGCTTCCCCCCTCTCTCTCTCTCTCTCTCTCACACACACACTAACACACACACTGACGTCCTCTCATCCCCCTCCATCTTCATCCCTCCCTGCTTTAAGAGGATTGGCTCAGAAGCCCTAGCATTTGCACAGAATTGTCCAGAGGGACACAGAGTGGGAGAGATAGAGATTAAAAGAGCGAGAGAGCATGGCAGAGAGAGAGAGAGAGAGAGAGAGAGAGAGAGGGGGAGAGAGAGAGAGAGACAGAGAGAGAGAGAGAGCTAATTACATCCTAAGCTGTTAGTACAGGAGATGTGGAGAGAGACATCCGGAGACATCACACAAACAATCCACTTCCTCCATCCTTAACACATCAGACCGTGCTCTTTACATCTGCGGGCTATACAATCTATTTATAAAGCAGAGTGATTGATATAATTAAACATATAATTAGGCACACTCAACACAAACGGATGAGCATGACTCATCAGGAAAACTGACTGCAAAACAACTCAGGAAAACTGCAACACCAATCTCTAATAAAAGACAAACAAAAAGGCAGAGACACAATAATATTCCTAGGTAGGGATGTGTTTAGGCCCCGTCGGCTCTGATGTCACCTCAGCATCATGCTTGGCTTCTTTTTCACTCTTAGCTGGCTATAAGCTTCAGAATCCACCTGATTGCCTCTCCACCCCTCTGTGCAATGATTCATGAGGAGAAACATTTTTTAAGCACAGTGACATAATGAGCTTTTTTCACACACTTTCTGCTCACTGATACAGCTTGTGGTAGTTTGATGATAAACACAGACATGCTGCAAAATATCTTAGAAAAAAGCTTGCACAATCAGGTTTCAGTTTTTTTCATTTGAAAATAAGCAAACAAGTGAGAAGTTTTGTCTACAAACATATCCCATATGAAAACAGAGCACCAGCAAATCACGAGCATGTGTTAACGTGTGCTGTGAGTACCCTGCGTAATTGGATATTCTCAAAGAATTACTGATGATCAAATATCAAACAGCATGAAAGCATAAAAGTTTCTCTCCACAGAAATCACAGATACTTCTTCTCAAATCATGCTTAAATTCGCTATAGTGATTTGTGTATGTGCCAAAGCCAAGTAGTTCTTCAGGAACATTTGCAGCATGCACAGCATTCGCCTTGCCTGTCAACACATCCTGTGTGTATTCAAGCTCCTCAGGCAGAGTACAGCCTTATGGGTTTTATTTAGATTTCACTCTCAGTAGCATGTGTAAACTATAGCTTGTGCTCAAGGCATCAAAGGAAGCATGGAAAGTGCAAGGGAGATAGATAGCACATATGCAGAGTGAAATCTGTGCATCAGCGTTGCATTGCAATTATTCCTACAAACATTAAAAATTAAAAATCCTGTATGATTACACTTTAACAGTATAAAAAAAATCGAATACTTAAGGTTTATAAGTTATCTTGTTGTCAGTATTATATGACATAGCACAAAAATGATTGGATTTTCTGCCATATTCATTAGACCAGCATGTTCCAGGTCTGACTTTCCAGACCCACTTGGTGGCTGGAACAAATAATATTGCATGTTGCACTGCCTGCTGATGAGTATCAGTACTGGTATTCGTCCAGAGCTCAGCTGGAATGTGATCCTATCTGTCCGTGGAGCACGAACGACAAGCCGACTTACAAGTTCTGGTACAAATGACTTCCATGTGAAAGCAGTTAGACTTCAAGTCTGAGACAAGCACTTGGCAGATAACCAAAACCAAGCTTCCCCATTATCTTTATCTTCAAAAAATGTTCTTGTTTGCGGATGATTTGGTGCCCTCCTCCACTCACTCCTAGACCAGGAAGGCCAGAAATAGATAAAAGCATCAATTTTAAGTAAATTAGCCTTGATAATGGCCTTTAACTGGCACTAGGGGTAGACGTTATCACAGCTGGCCTGAAGATTCCTTAACTCCTTAACCCTTTATGCTGCACAAAGCACTCAACCAGCTCCTCCTGGCTTCAGACTTACATTACGCTGATTACGTAAGGAATAACAACAGACCACACTGTTATAGGAAAATAATGCACGCCAGTTATTTGCCGACAATTACAATGTCTAATTTATTAGTGCAAACAATGTCATGCATTTTAACAGTTTACAGTTAGATTTAATGCTGTGGAACATCTGAGAGACAAGGTAGTTCCTGTGCTCACTTATGTTATAAACACAATAAACAGTCATTCCCTTACCAGCCTCGCTTTTTTACACTCTCTCTCACTCAGTCGAATCTCTCTCTCTCTCTCTCAAAAAAAAAAGAAAGAAAAAAAGCGTAAACTCTTCTGACCTGAAGACTTTCCTGTGCTGAAGTGTCTGCCATATAAGTCCCTGTGTATGAGCTGTTATTATAGAAACAATAAGGTATTAGAATGAGCGCATAAAATACTATCCTATCGTTCATGTTACAGCCAGAACTACTGTACAAGCTGTGCTGTCATACAAAAATAATGCATACCTTTCACGAGCATGCAACTGTGCTGTGGTGTATTACAATATAACCAGACTTATGGATGATGTAACCTAGTCATGAAGAAGGGTGGGAGTAAAAAAGAAAAAGAATTTACACTGAACAACCAGCAGTGTAATAAAAATTTCACAGGATTTTTTGGGGAAAAAAAGCTTTATGCAGATTTTATGCATTAACCTGGTCATTGATGATTGTTAGTGTGATCCCCATCAATGCCAAAGGGTTTGCAAACCTAAACATAGAGTGATCTTACACTCATGACCACAAAGAACACTTATTTAATATTTAATCTTTAAGAAACCATAAAACGTAACTTTTCAGTTAACCATTTACATATAGAAAAAGCAGAGAGTAATGTGATGAATGTATTCGATGACAGTGTTTGCACTGGCTAAACATAATGAATGACTCGACAGTTTTTGTGCTTCTTTATTGGTCTCTGCTACTGCTGAGTCCTCTTAGCTGGCTTGGAGCTATCCCAGCTGCCTCTTCTTACAGCACACACAGCAGTCACCATCTGTTTCCACAGCAGCTGCAGTCACATTTATTCAGGTTTTTCTTGAAACCTCTAAACATCACTTGATCAAAAATATGGCAAGATATATTTAATCTATTCATAACCTTTGCATGGGGTTATGCATTGCGTTGGCATTAGGGATCCTCTAACGGGAACACTTAGCCACAAAGAAGCTTTTGCCATAAACACGCTTTTCTTTACATCTCAACAATTATCCTCACCTTACAAAAGTGTTCCAGGCATTCTGACAGTGAGCCAGCTGTTCACATCTGACAGTGGGAATTCAGTACTCTACTGTAAAGTACTCACTAGTACAAGTCAAGGAGTGTTGGGAGTTTTAGATGAACCCAGTAATGTAAGATGACAGATTTTTAACATTTGTTGATGCCTCTGAAATGGCATTCAACAAAAACAAATCAGCTGTGCAAGTAGATCAATGCACACTCACTTAGCTAGATTAAATTCTGCCTCTTAAAAACAGACAACAAAGCCCCAAACCCTGCTCTGGACACACAGCTCTCGAGAGGAATTCCCTTTGACAAAGATGCTCTTCAGTGAGTTAACACTGAGGCTTCTGTGTGAATCCCTGAGCTCAGGCAATTCACACACCTGTTTGAATAGAGCTCTGAAAAGGCAATCAGCAGAGAGATATACACCTGAATTACAGACAGCAAGTGAAGAATGCTGCATTCCTTAATATAATGCTCATTCATTTATTTTAGTCCATAAACATATTCTTTGTAACATTAATGGAAAGTGGTTTTTCAACCTCACCTCCAGCTAGTGCATATGTAGCATATCTGAGATTACCACAGACAAGGATATCGAAACGTTGCCCTATACTAAGAAAACAATGAAAGTCATTAGGACCGTCTAATAACATTTTAAAAAACACATTTGAACAAAGAGGTTTTGTAGAATTTCTAAAGATTACATACAGCATTGGTTTCTTGCTTGCCTCATCATCAGACTTTTATTGTTCGAGTATCGGTTATAATTTTTGCATTATATAGTCACACATTTTAAACACCTATTAACTGCTGCAACAACTGACCTTAGTTACAGTTAGATTGGTCGAGCGGCATTCCCAAAGTGCTTATATTTAGTATAACTACACTGAGACGTTTCACTGTGTGTATCACAGTGAGCTTGTCTGTAAAATTCCACTTCCAAGTTCAAAACAGCTACTACAGTAGTATTAGCAACATCATCAGCAGAAATGGCGAATTATAATTTTCAGGAATATAACTATTGATTTAAAATATGAAAGCTCATCAGATGAAGATGAAAAGAAAGAA
Organism: Pangasianodon hypophthalmus; assembly: GCF_027358585.1. NCBI lineage: Eukaryota > Metazoa > Chordata > Actinopteri > Siluriformes > Pangasiidae > Pangasianodon > Pangasianodon hypophthalmus. The sequence continues at coordinate 10,299,880 of NC_069726.1, forward strand.
GGGACTCCAATTTTACCAGGAGCACCTTTAACAGGAACGTACAAATCAGTACGAGCTAGTCAAGCAGCCATCATTTGTGAGTGTGGCTTCTCTGGGATCTATTTCCTCTTAGCGGGTCAAAAATAAACAGAGCATTTGGCCATATTGTGTGTGAAATGTCATTTATTCTATATTAAATTCTTGTTTATAGAACTGTTTTATAAAAGCAATATCGCATGAGCAAGCAGGTTCGGTCTTACTGAATATCAGCACGGCTGTGATTCTGTGTAGGCATGAAGCAGCAGGGTGAGTGCCGTAGGTAATCACAGCCGGGCCGATATTCAGTATAACCACACAACTGCGAGTGCAGTTTTGCTTTTATGCAACAGTTGCACTGCTTAATTATATTTCTGTTACAATTAAACTCTGAATAACTGGGTTTTTGGGTTCTTTTTACAGTGCAGTGATGTGTGCCTTCACACATTAACTAGATCGAACGAATGCTAGAGTGGTTTTGAGTTTTCTATTTTCCTCCTCCACCTTTTCCTTTAATGTCAGAATTATTTTACTTGTTTGTGTATTTTTAAATGGTACTGCAAAAATGGTATGATCCAAATGTTAAGAAGAAAAAAATGTGTAAAAAAAATTGCAATAAACTTGTTACTAGTACATGGATTAGTCTTTCATAACTGCTAAAACATTTCTTTCTAGTTGCCTCAGGCTTTTGGATGCTGCTGTTCTTTCATGTAACTAGGTGTACGCTTAACATATACTTATGATCAGTACCTGATCATACCCATTTTACTAGAAAATGTCCTTACAGGACTGATCCAGCACCAGCTCTGCTCACTCAAATTACAAGCAAAACAGTAACAGTGTTTTTACATAAACAGTCTACAAAATAGCCTGTCTAATAACAGCTTGTGCAGCTTGTGTGGTAATGTCTAAGTCTGTCATTACTCTGCAATGACATCACCATGTTGTGTCATACCAGAGTTTCGCATGTTTAATAAAGTTTCCTCAGACAGAGGCATACTACATGGCTGTATGTACAACACCCAGACACAACAGATTCACAAGACACATGAAAATGTTGAATCAACAGCAATAGAGTTAAATTAACTCTTGCGGACACTAGACCAAGATCTTGTCAAGACTTCACTCAAAGCTGGAGTGTTTTACGGTTCAGTATGAAGATAGAATAACAGGATACAGTGCAGTACATAGTACACAATACACACTACCTGGTGTATCTTCTCGGATAATCGTGGGTCTTTTCTTGGGCTGGATCTTTCGGAACTTCCCTTTGAAGTCTCCAGGCGTGAACATATCCATGGAGAGGCTGGCCATCTGGACCAGGACGATGCTGTCCTGGCTCTGGGCGTCCCAGGAGTTTGTGTCGCTTGGCACCGCATCCTCTTTAGGCATATCCGATACCAGTGTGACCAAGAGCAACCGTGTTCACTCAATCAAAACCATGAATACAGCAATCTGGCACCACTTTCCTTCAGTCTTCCTTCACTTCCTCTCCTTTTCTGATCTCTTGTCTTGAGTAATCCCCCACACTAGTGGTCTTCTACCTTCTTCTCTTTATTGTGTCAGTAGCATTTCCTGTTCAATGTCTGTGCGCTGGTGGATATGCCGTGTGAAAGTGTGAAGCCTAAATGTTTGTTAGACAAGCATGTGTGGTGGAGCCTGTGCTGTCGCTGGTCGAGGCTGTTTAGCCTGTTACAGTAACACTGCTGAATGAGGCAGGTGTAGGGTTACTCAATCCAGGCCCGCCTCTTTTCACAGGCACAGAAAGAGGGAGGGATGGGTGTAAAGTGTAGAAGGGAGTGTGAGAGAAGGGTGTGTGTAACTGGGGGTGTGAAAATGAAGCAGGTTTTTCTGTGATTTTCAATCTTTTTTCTGGAGTGCCTGATAAACAAACTCTTCTGTTTATAAAAACAATGAGCAAGCGAATGTCCTCATGTAGCTTTATTCTGGTTTGAAGTAACACACACACACACACACACACATGCCAATTATGAGAAATTGGCATATGTGTGTGTGTGCTGTTTCTCTAACAGTTGTCAAGACACCACATCCCCTGAGTATTTCTCCCAAACGCTTTCTTATGAGCTTGCCATTTATAAGTTTCTACATTTGTACAAACTGAGATTTGTGAAAATCTTAGCTGGGAGGTATATTTTTAAACCATATTGAATGTTTCCAACAATTGGCTGCGGTGAGAAAGTTGACAAAAAGATGACATAAAGATGATGAAGAAGAAGTAGTATATGCATTGCAGCCCGTCCACAACTGCTAGTCTCAAATGAGGTGTGTATTTTAGCCTGGTTTATGGACAGTAAGCTAATAAATGACCTCCTGTTCCCTGACCTGCAGACATTTCTGAGTTGGTGAAGTCATTTTTCTTTAGAAAAGCACAGAAAGAGGAGTCTTATTCACCATGTCTCTTGGGCCCTGGAATTTGGTTACAAAGAGAGGGAGGGAGAGAGACCACATGAAAGATAAAGAGAGCAGAGGAAAAGGAGAGCGAGAGAGAAGCTGACCACGCCCTCAAGAGGACAAAAAACCACATTTGCCTGTACCTGCCATCTAACAATAAGACCTGATCTAACCAAGAGATCCTGATTCATTAGCATGACATCATGCCCTAGAGCATGCTGGGAACCTGGAAATTTCTCCTTTCACAAAACATCTTTCTCCTCATATAAACCTACATAATTCTGATTCTGAGCCAAATATGATCTTAAGCTGAAAACTTGATAAAGGCGATGATGGAAATACAAATGATTAACATTTTCCTTTTCTGAATGTTTGGAAGTTTACCTAATAATTGTAAAACATTTGGATGGAATTGGGTTTCTTTCTTCCTTGCACTCCCTCAGAAGTGGTTCACAGGCCTTTACAGAGCAGATGGATGACACCTTTCACTAGAGAGAAAAACCTGTACACACAGGGGTGGACAAAACATAAATTCATTAGCCAACCCACTGGGAATGTTGAAGTTCTACTGGGATGCCCAGTCCCATGTTTTGGTTGCCTGGAAAAAAAATTCACTAGGCTAATAAAATGTAATAAAGCACAGTGAGCTAATTAGCTAGTTAAGTATGTTTGTACAGACACAAAAGTGTACATAAATTCATGTGTAGGGGTAACTCAACCGTAGTCATTATCCTTTTCTAAGAAAATGTCTGAGGTTGTATATCAACAGTCTTCGGCCAACATCTGACTATGAGATGTGGTGTTATTCAAATTTGGTTGAGGTATTTATTTTTTCTCAGGATGTTTAACAATGAGGAGCATTGTGCTAGGAGGAGAGTTACAAGACAGCTTCATGCAGCACTTTATTTTTCTCATTTGCTCAGTTTTTGAATGAAAGAAGAAAAGTGGTTGTGACCGCAAGCCTATTCAGCCTGCTTGTCCACCATGAATAACTATGCAACTATGAATAAAACACTAACAGCCCCGACACATATGCTGCGTCCCAAATCGCCTACTATCCGTCTTAAATAGTATCCGAGATTAGAATTAGTGTGTTCCAAATCACAGTATGTTTAAATGAGTATCCCAAAGGTACTCCGATGGTCTACTATTTCTGGTAGAAGTGTGGATCTGTGGACACTTTTCCAGCTAATATTGGCCACAACTAATAAAAACAATTTAAAAAAAAAATACATATATATATATATATATCTGTGACAGTTTGCTTCGCTGAATTCAATCTGCAAAATGTGGAAACAAATCAAGGGAATGGTAAATTAAATTATATAGTATAAATTACATAAGGAACGATGAATGGAGAAAAGCTGAAATGCAACACGGAGTTTGTTTACGGCGATAGTGTGCGTAACTAGGCAATAACGTTCTCTTCCGTTACATGATGTGTTAGTTTGTCCCAACACTTGCATACTCTTTTGCTACACACTCAAAAGTATGTACTTTTTCTTTGCAAAAAGAGTACATACTTTTAGTGCATAGTATAAGTAGCCGAATTGACAGCAATAATCTGCTTGTCCCAGACTCCCTGGTTACTGATTGGTCGACAGACTATAGCACAAAACACATAATCTTACACACACACACACACACACAATGACAATCACACAAGAAACACGTAGTACTACCTGATCACACAACTCTCTGATTGTACAACCAGCTTCCAGTGTATGAGGACCACACACACACACACACGCACAGACGAGACATGGGCACACCCACTCATTAGCGCTAACCAGTAAACAACTATGGAAGTGGTCTCTGTTCCCACTCCTCCCTTTCTCCCCCACCCGCTGACCCAAACACACACAAACATAAACAATACACACTGCATCTATGCTCAGTTTACATAACATGAACAGAAACTACACACATCCTGTGATTCACCCACACAGTGTAATTGATTGCTGTTCACCTAGACTAACAGGAATGATTCATTAAACATGGTTTCAGCACTAGCGCTCACACACGCACACACACACACGCACACACACACACACATTCCAAAGCAGGCCACTGGCATTTACACTGTCAAAATCACACATGCCGAAAGAGTTAGTAGTGAAGATCGTTCCAGGACATTTCTCAGTTTTTGTATTTTAGAACAACTTAGTAAAATAGTATCTACTAAATCAGTCTTATCTTTAGTGAGTCTCTTTTTTTCCCCATTCTTTTGTATGTAGGCTGCCCATCTATTTCCAGACAGCTATGTGATCTCAGTGCTGGTGGGAACAGCCATCCCAAGGCCATTAGCCTACATGAGCTGTTAATGCAATTGCTGTGTGTGTCAGCAGAAACACTCCCACAACCAGGAACTGAGACTGAATTTTTATAAAAACCTCTCCAATGTATAAGCCATTTCTAAGTATATCTCATCATCAGTGGGCAGTGGTAGCTCAGAGGTTAAGGCTTTGGGATACTGATTGGTAATCATGATTTCAAATCCCATACCACTAAGCTACCACTGTTGGGCCCTTGAGCAAGGCCCTTTACCTTCAACTGTTCAGCTGCACCCTGTTTCAACTGCCAGTCACTCTGGATAAGAATGTCAGCCAAATGAGGTAAATGCAAATCATCACAACACTTTTTCAAACTATTGATTGCTTTCAGCCACAAGTTCCCAACCCTGGTCCTGGAGTACTACCTGTCCTGCACATTTCAGTGTTTTCCCTGCTCTAACACACTCCAACTTCAGGAAGGGCTGTTAATTAGTAAATTTGCTGATTATTTAGCTGAATCAGCTGAGGGAGCAAACATTTAAATGAGGAAAACATTAAAATGTGCAGGACAGGGGGTACTTCAGGAGAAGATTGGGAACCTGTGATTTAAGCAGATGTAGGAAGTATTATTCTGCCATCTAGTGGCCTACAGCTAGAACAATTCTGCAGTTCTCCTGCTGGTCAACTACAGTCTATGGCCATATTTGTGGACACCTGACCATCAGACACATATGTGCGTTATGAACATCCCATTCCACATTTAGTTCCCATTTAATGTTATAATAACTGCCACTCTTCTGGGAAGGCCCACATATGAGTGTGATGGTCAGGTGTCCACAAATTTTGGCTGTATACTGTATTTTTCATTCATTCTTTCATCTTCAGTAACTGCTTTATCCTAATCAGGGTCGCAGTGGATCCAGAGCCTATCCTGGAATATTGGGCATGAGGCGAGAATACACCCTTGATCGTAATGCAGACTATCACAGGGCACCGCACACACACACACACACACACACACATTCACACCTAGGGGCAATTTAGCTTAGCAGCATGCTTTTGGGAGGTGGACAGAAACCAGAGAAAAGCCACAAGGACATGAGGAGTACATGTAAAACTCAGTGATAAACAGAATCAGTCTTCAGAATCAGACGAGCATCCCTGGAACTGTGTGAAAAAGAAAAGCAAATATCCATGTCAACCTATAGGTGAAATATAATTGAAGAAAATAAAAACAAAAGTATTTCTGTAAGGACTTTATGACCATCACATGATTAGGCCTCTAGTGGAACGGCAATGGTTAATTAGACAATGTGCCCACTCACAGTCAGCATATGGGTTGAAATGTTTTGTTAGCTGCTATTCAAACAGACTACCGCCAGACACATACCAAGTCAACAAAAGATGGTGAGAAAGAAAGCAAGGAAGGGCAGGAAAAAGAAACACTGACAGGCAAGAGGGGCTGTAATAAGTATAGAGCATGGCTCCTGGTGCTTGGTTAATAATTGAGGTGTATTCTTTTAGCGCTTGGAGACACAGTGATCCCTACAGAGGCACAGAGAGAGGAAGGCATAGTAATATACAGTCCCCTCAAAAAGTATTGGAACAGTAAAGCCAATTCTTTTGTTTTTGCTATACACTGTAGACATTTTGGTTTGAGATCAAAAGATGAATATGAGGCGATAGATCCAAAGCAGCTTTCATTTATTTAGCTGTGTTAAATAACTTACAACATGGCACCTTTTGTTTGAACCCACATATTTTTCAAGTGATTAAAAATATTGGAACATGTGCCTGACAGTCACATGTTGCCCAGTACATGTTAACTGTTCCTTGTTGCCCAGGTGTGCTCTGTTAGATTGATTGCTTAAACAATTCTTAGCTCTGAATGTCTGCTCATGGTTTGAGCTTTGGGTTTCACCTGTGAAGACTGCATTTGTTGTTAAAAATGATAAACCAACATGAAGACCGGAGAGCTGTCTTTGGGAGAAAAGCAAGCCATTTTGAAGCTGAAAAAAGAGGGAAAATCAATCAGAGCCATTGCACAAATATTGTGCATTGCCAGTACAACAATTTGGAATGTCCTGGGGGAAAAAAGAAACCACTGGTGTACTAACAACCAGACAGTGACACCAAACTTGTTCCAGCATGACAATGCCCCTGTGCACAAAACAAAGTCCATAAAGACAAGCGGTGCATCTCAATCAGCACCCTAGCTCCCTAGATCGTGAATCGGTATATCATGTACATGAGTTCAGGCAATGGTACGGACCTGGCTCACTACATATCGGGACAATGGTGACTCAATTTCCAGCGACATCACTACTTACGCATTGTAAAATGTCATCACTGGCATTTATCAACAACAGGCAGGACCGAAATCTTTGTTTGTTAGCTTAATCACACACGTTTCTGTCATGGTACTTCAAGCAGGATCATAGGCTAGATAGTGGATTCTGTTTTAAATCATTAAACACTTAAAAGTTGTTACAAATCGTATATAGTACAGCAAATAAAGTTAAAAATTGCTAAAGTAAGTAATCATCTGAGAGCTACAACAACAATAGTAAGCTACTAAATTTGTAGACGAAGTTGACTGAGAGTTCGTCTGCCATTTTTTTTGTCGAGCTGAAAGGCTTCAGAAAATGACGTATGTTCCAGTAAGGGAACATAGTGAGCATCGATGCTCCCTGGTTTTTGCAGTGGACTGTGGGACTTTTTAGGGAGCGTTTTTAAAAATTTTGTGATTGAGACAGACCCTTAAAATGGCCGACTCCCTGATCAGTGCCCTGACTACTGAACTAGGGACCTGACTGAGATGCACCAAGGTTTTGCGAAGGTTGGAGTGGAAGAGCTAGAGTGACCGGCACAGAGCCCTGACCTCAACCCCACCGAACACCTTTGGGATGAACTCCTCTTGTGGCTGAATGGGCAAATCCCCACAGCCACGCTCAAAAAAATAGTGTAAAGCCTTCCCAAAAGAGTGGAGGTTATTATAACAGCAAAGGGAGTTTAAATCTGGAATGGGATGTTCAACAAGCACATATGGGTGTGATGGTCAGGTGTCCACAAAATTTCGGCCATATAGTGTACTGTATATGAGCCCCAGAGAGAAACCTAAATGGCTAAGTGCTTGGAGTCATCAGCACTCCCAGGTGGACATGTTTGCCAGAGAGTTTTTTTTAAAAAAAGGATGTAACTAGGTCACCAACAACAAGAATTGCGAGATACGGAGCACTAAGAATGGATGAATTTCAGCAAAATATGGGACAAGCAACATTCAAATGATCCAAAAAACCAAGTTTCACCCTAAAATAGAAAGGGACCAATACCCTGCTAAAAAAAAAAGCTTGATCTGAATACCTACCAGCTGCTGAAACACACATCGAACTGATCAAAATGCAAGACTGCCTTCTCCAGCTGGTAAGTTATTTTCCCATTACTTGTCTAAATTGATCAATAATTGTATGAGATTTCCTAATCACCTTACTGTTATTGTTTCTACTTGCACTTACCACCTGACTTCTCTACCAGTTTGAGCAGTTCGGTCGGCTTGTGTTTGGGCAGACGGTAGCTGATCAGAAGAAGCAGGGTACACTGTAATGAATGCTGTAATACAGCCTGACTGAGAAAATGACTTCATTAATGACATATACTGTATATTTATATTGTATATGAGTCATTTCTACTAGTCTACTCTATAGAATGTGTATATAAGATCATGATCATAGGCAATTTTCATTACTGCACTGCAGCTAGGATCTGGATGTACCATTAAAATAAACAATGTACAATTATATAAATGTATTAAAATGTTATACTGTGTGTAGGCCAGAGAATGAAATGATGTCCAACTTAAAAGATTTATTTTTAATCACCTAGTATGTGATTTAAAGTCTAGTCTTTGGACTACAACTTGATAAAAACCGTCAAAGAGCGTAGAAAAATGATGTTTTTCCAGCAGAAAAACAGAATTTCATATTCATGGAAGTGTTAGTTTGAGCTGAGTGAACGCGCCATTTTAAAAAGCTGGTGCGCGTGAACAGCAGCTGCTTTGTTGACATCAGCATCACAGCATCACTTCGGCACCATTTCCTCAGCCAGATTAAAATAGCATTCATGGAGTTTATCGATAGAAACCGCTAATTTTACAGCACACACTCGTCTACTGACGCTATACAATAATAATAATGATAATAATTCTGTGTTTCTTGCGGTCACACTGATGCTAGCCAGCATGTAGCCGAGCCTTTAGCGCTTTTCCTCACAAACGTCTCACTGCGAAAAAAACACCAAGACACAACAAATGCCATTTTGGACAATTAAAGCGTCGTTCAAAATGTTTCAGTACCTTTTATCCTTGTTTAAGTCTTGTTAAATTGCCATTTCCCCCTTCAACAGAACCGGTGAATTCTGCTTTTCTTCCACCTCTTCTGTCTCGCGTCTTCTCGCCTCGAGCGTTTTATCATCGACTGTCAGAAAGAGACAGCGGGTGAGGAGAGCGCGGCCCCGCCCTTGGCAACCAATTAGATACGAGACTTTCACAGGGCTGCTCGCTGATTGGATAAGCATCACGTCATGCATATTCGGTCTGTCGCTGCACCTGTGGGGATGCTGATGGATGCTGATGGCGAGGTGCACAAAATCATAACAAGCAAGCAAACAGAAAGGATGCAAGCAGGAGAATTTTATCAAACCAAGGCAAGAATGCAAAAAGAGCATTTTGGTACCCAAACTGTTGGCACAATTAACTGTTTAATTTGTAAAATATACACTATATGGCCAAATGTTTGTGGACACCTGGCCATCTAACCCACATGTGCATTTATGTGATCATCTCATTCCAGATTTAAAGCCCCTTTGCTGTTATAATGACCTCCACTCTTCTGGGAAGGCTTTCCACTAGATTTTGGAGCGTGGCTGTTGGGATCTGTGTCCATTCAGCCACAAGTGCTTTAGTGAGGTCAGGCAGTGATGTCAGTCAGGGCTCTGTGCAGGCCAGTCAAGATCTTCCACTCCAGCCTTGGCAATCCATGTCTTCATGGATCTCCTTTTGTGCAAGGGACATTGTCATGTTGGAACATGTTTGGGCCGCTTAGTTCCAGTGAAGAGAAATTGTAATGGTACAACATACAAAGATATTCTAGACAATTCTGTGCTTCCACCTTTGTGGCAACAGTTTGGGGAAAGGCCCACATTTGGGTGTGATGGTCAGGTGTCTACCAACTTTTGGTCATGTAGTGTATGTCTCATGCAAATGCATGGATGCAGAATCCATCAACGTGAGAACCTTTAACATCACCAGAAGATTATCACTAGGGAAGATTAACATTTCTATAGGAATGCATTTAAACACGTACTTATTCAGTCAGTGGATGGTGATGTAATGCAAGTGACTGCTGCTTATTTTATAAATGTAGGCTAATTACTACAAATGTTATGTTTCGGCTTCTCTCGCAACTGATAAAGAAGAACAGACAGGATTACAGCTAGTTAGACAAGTCAAACTTCTACCCACAGTTTCAGAGCCTTTTAAATCTCTGCAGCAACCACTGATATAATTTCTATAAAACGTATGTTATTAATGTCTGTTTCCTGTAATAAAGTACAGTTTTTATGAGCTAATAGTCATTTTTTAATAAATAAAATGGATAGATAAGTTGAGGAGTCCAGGAACCATATTTGCCCTGATTTCTTTCATAATGTATTTTATTATATTTGCTTATTATTTATTATTTAAAATAATGTACTCTTTTATTAAGTCTGATGATTTTGAGGAAGTAACAATTTTCTTAGGATGAATTTAACTGTAGAGAACAAGTGTTCAGGCTTATTTCGTCTTATTTATAATCTTGTTTTGTGCATAAACACTGGTAACAATCATACAACAGCAACCCCATTACTGAAATTTTGAAAGTTATAGAACAGCTTTGTTTGAAAAACTTCATTTACAACTCAAGCCATGTTCTTTTAGCATCAGCCCTATGTGTAAAATGAGTCAAAGATTTATATATATATAAAAAAAATAATGTTATACTATTTACTAAGAGTATTATATACTATTCATGAATGTGGAAACATGAAAAATTAATCATAATCATGAAAGGAAATTTGTTTTACTTATCTATTTAACCCGTAAGAATAAAAAAGTCTACACTTACATAATTCTATGTGGATATGTGTACTTACCTTAACAATGGTAAAATGATGACACATGAGATTTGATGAATTTATGAATGTGCTACCTGTAAATAGAATAAATAGAAAGCAAATGCTTATCTCACCAGTGAAATGACAATTTTACCTGAGATATACCTTTGAATGAGCAAGAAGTAATGTACATAACAAGCTTATAATAGAAAAAAGCAGGATATATTTGCTATATTGGGGTTATTAATGTAAACAGTTGTGTCCTAAACACTATTACTGTTATCAACCCTGTTACCCTCAATTCAACTTCAACTGTTATTAAGTTAAATAGAGGAATCAATTAAATATTGTAAAACAATGAGGAAATTGTTTAAATTATAGTAACTTTCATAAAATTGAAGCAACATTTTAGGGTACTCAACATAATTTACTTAATTAAAATAACTTTACTTGTAAATGTGTACACAATTAAGTATACTGTATACTGATTTTAATTATTCATATTGTAATGAGAGTCACTTAATTTGCAAAACAGCACAAAAAATACACGTAAATCCATTTGATTCAATATCAAATAATTGTGTGAATGGTAGTTACAGGATTGACAAATTCCATGGCTTATGTCAAAAAATTTTTGTTATAACCCCCAGTATATACTCGTGATTGAGGTGGGCCAGTGTGTTTTTTCATTTCTTATTTTGAATAAAAAGGTTTTTTTTTTTTTTTTTTTTTTTTTTTAATTGCATTTCAAAAAATGAAACTCACTAAATCAAAAAGGCACTCATTCAGAATAATGACCCGGGAACACACTCTGGATGGGACACCATTCTTTCACAAGGCACCATGCACAAATATTCCCACCTAGGGGCAATTTAGCATAGCCAATCCACATGGGAAGAATATGTGAGACTGCACAGACAGTAACCTGAGCTCAGGATCAAACCTCAGGGACCCGGGAGCTATGAGGAGGCGATGTTTTGTGCTGTTTCCTGGGTCCAAAATGTAGCGAATTTCCTTTGAAATGAAGGAATCAATTTCACAAGGTGCTTTAACTATATAAATAAAAATGTTTGTATACCTGTGTGCTGTATGGCAGCTTACTAAAGACAGTTTTATGTTTAAACTGTATTAAAAAGATGCACATTGCTATTTAAAGTAGCTGGTTCATTTTAATCATCATTTACCCTGGCACGCCATATAAAACGATTTACAGTGGTGACCTGACAAGTGGGAGGAGTTCAATACAAAAGCTGATGAGAGACTGAAGAGATGGCAAGATGTACAACATATTATTACTGTAGCACAGAATAGCACATTGTCATTTCATTACATTAACAAATAACCTGCAAAGAAATAGAGCTTCAGTGCGTGCTTATGCCTATTTAGTACAGCAGCTATATGAACACTATAGATGTTAATTCACCCCCCCGCCACTTTCTCTGTGGCACATCAAAGGATCTTTGTAGACCATTTACAGCCCCAAGTTAAGGATTTCCTTGGACTTTGTACTTTCTATGAACAACAGCTGCACCTTTTACATTTTACAAGTCAATTTTTTTTTAGCTTTTTTTTTAGTGTTCATCAGTAACATTTTTTCCTATGTTATAAATACATTTAAAACTTTGAATTGATCCTTTGGACATTTGTGTATACAACTGTACAGTATATTCAATGAGATGACATTTACAGTTGCTGACAGATTCATCAGAAATTTGACTCATAAATAATGCACATGTGTAAAACAGATCATTCTACAGATCATTCATATAACAAAGCTTGAAGAAGTGGGTCAAGAGCATTCATTTGAGATTTCAAGTGACCTACTGACATTACACACAGCGTCCTGCACCTGTGTGAAGAGCATCTGATTTCCTTATGTATCTCTGCTTTTTTACTCTTCTTCTTTAAGATGCTGGCCAGTACCATTTAGTCTGCATTGATGGAGACAACAAATATAATCCCCCTTTTCTCAGGTTTGTACATTAGCAATGATGCCTTTTTCTGCATTCATCCTCCTGAGAGATCAAGTTAATCTAGAGCCACACTGCTACGTGGAACCCACTCGCAGACCAAGACTCCCCTGTTGTCTTTTCTGTAGTACAGCCTTCAATTCCAATGGAATGCAGATGGGCTTGATGACGAGGTCAGCACTTTTCTGCTCCATCAGCCATAACGGGCATCCACGTCTGGATAGGAGACTCGGGCCAGTTTGCCTTTTGAATGGTAGAACGTATGCCTTGATTGTTCCATGTAGATTGTGGTGCTGGTGAGGCTCTTGCGGTCTTTCAATAAGGACGAGCTGCGTTGCCAGCGGCACAGTAACAGCTCCACCTGCTCCCTGAAGAAGCTGGTGGTCAGTGTGTAGAGGATGGGGTTCAGGGCACTGTTGATGGGCAGAATGAAGATCACGACCCAAGAGTTTATAGTGCCTGCATGACATGAACACACTTAATTAACAATTTAAGTTGTGTTTTTGACTAAAAACATATGTGCTTGGCTCAGTTTCTTTAATAAATATAAGTAAGAATTTGCAAAAATTCTTAAAAAAAAATAAAAATTTGCAATCACAAAAATCATGTTCCTATTAATCTTTTTTTTAAATATTTAATTTTAAAAAATCTCCTGTCTTCAGAAAGCATGTGATTTTGTGCATCTATTCCCATATATCATAGTCATAAAAATATAAAATAATCATCAATATAGCTATATTGTTAATTTTGCTAATACATATTTTTCTAATTTTCAGTTTACGCTCAGATAGCTAGTTTTGTACAACTAATACGTTATTGCTAATAAGATATATTAAATGGTTTTGTAGATTTCAAATATATACATAGTAAATGGGACATTTTCTTGTGGTACAAACTTCAATACTAAGTGTGATTTAAAAGTTCAGAAAAACAGTGACTTATTTTTAATATTTCCATCCTACATTCAGTCAGTTGAAACTTATGTACAATTCTGCAAATATCACTCCAAGGAGAAAACATTATTACATACTCATAAACACATCAGCATTTTGTGGGTCTGCACTTTATCGTAAAATGAGATGCAGTCTGTTTATATACCTGGTATCTCCATCTTCAGAAGGGAGAGTGTTTTGACCAGGAATATTGGAATCCAGCAGAGGGCATCAGAGAACACAATGAAAAAGAAGCGATTGGCCACAGCCACATCTTTGTGCAAGCGATTACGTACATCTGTGGCGTTGATACCGGTCTTGTAGATGGAGTAGAACATACTGGAGTAGCAGAAGACAATGACTAGGAAAGCCAGCAGGTTCAGTCCTGTTAACAGAGGAAGGCATGATAAGCTACACACAATACACAGTCACATGATTGCTAATCAGTTTGTTAATCTAACTATAAAAATGGGGTGGACAAGGCCACTTCAGGGGTCGAACATCCATATACATAAAAAAAATCTGTGTCAAAACAACCACCAAAAAAGCTCAAGGCCTATTCCATTTCTTTCTTTTGATAAACTATATGGCCAAAAGTTTGTGGACATCTGACCATACCACCCATATGTGCTCTTTGATCATCCCACTGGAGATTTAAACCCCCTTTGCTGTTATAATAACCTCCACTCTTCTGGGAAGGCTTTCCACTAGATTTTGGAGCATGGCTGTGGGGATGTGCTCATTCAGCCACAAGTGCATTAGTGAGGTCAGGCACTGATGTTGGGTGAGGAGGCCTGACACACAGTTGGCCTTACAGTTCATGCCAAAGGTGTTCAGTGGGGTTGAGATCAGGTCTCTGAGCAGGTCACTCAAATTCTTCCACTCTAACCTTGTCAAACCCTCTTTTCATGGACCTCGCTCTGTGTACAGGGGCATTGTCATGCTGGAACAGGCTTAGGCCGCTTAGTTCTCGTGAAGGGAAACTGTAATGCTCCAGCATACAATGACATCCTATACAATTGTGTGCTTCCAACTTTGTGGCAACAGTTTGGGGAAGAACCACATATGGGTGTGATGGTGAGGTGTCCCCATACATCTGGCCATATAGTGCATGAAAAAAACATTTTAATTTTGAATGAATGAAGGACACACACATCTGTGAAAAGGAATTTTGAAAACAGCACTGGATGGCATTAGTTCCATCATATATTGAAGCTCATGGTTTCTTTAATTATGGCCAGCGTATCATTAATACCTTCACACACACACACACACACTGTATACAACAATAGTCAATACAATACACAAAACAATCCGAGTCTTACATCAAATTTATAAGATCACATACTATCATTGCGTGATGTATACATATAAAAACTGTACTTTTTATAGCCTTCAATTTTTGCACATACATTTCAGGTAAAAATACCATTTCTGATAAGTACCTTAGCAAACTAGGTTTTATTTTTATTGATTTGATTATAGGGCAAACATACCACAGCTAATGTTATTAGGTATGTGGGTAAATATTGATGTCTGTCGGATGTCTGCCAGGCTTAACTTAGTCCCAGGCTGCTCGGTGGGCATAAATAATTTGGTAAGCACCATGGTCCATTAATAACAGAGAGTCCCCAAGACTGCATAATAATTCTCGTTACCAACTGTATTTAGAATAGTTGAATCAAGCTACACTACAGTGTAAATAATTCAGACTAGCATTTTCATACAGGAGTTTAAAATCTACAGTAGTGTGCAAATGTCAGAGATGACTCAAATGACCATAAAGTACTTATTTTTATTTGGTGGTAAACAATAATGATGGGAAAATGTACAGGTCAATAGTGAGGTTCAGTATGGGTCCCTGAAGGACTAGTAGTTAGGTCTCAGCACTCTGACCGCCGTGGCCCGTACTCGATTCCCGGCCAGGGAAGTGACCCCAGCCACTGGGGTTACACTTCCAGTGCCAGTCCCAAGCCTGGATGAAATTGGGGAGGGTTGTGTCAGGAAGGGTATCCGAAGTAAAACCTGTGCCAAATCAAATATGCAGACCAATGACCCACTGTGGCGACCCCTAACGGGAGCAGCCGAAAGAAGAACAACAAGAATATTAAAGTTCAATATGCCAAATAAAATATTTCAGAATGTTTTTAATGTTAAAGAACTTTGTGTGATTTATGAAGAAAAACAATAATGAATTATTATGGAAAATGGATTGTAACAGAAAACAACTACAACAGATATATAAAGTCTGCACACCCCTGTTAAAATGGCAGGTTTTTGTGAAGTAAAAGGATGACAGTTAAATCATGTCAGATCTTTTCCCACCTTTAATGTGCAGTTGCAAAGTATACAAATAAAGTGAAAAACAATCAGAAACATTTTAGGGAAAAAAATAAAAATAAAAAACTTACAATAATCTAGTTGTACACTAGATGCACACCCCTAAACTAGTACTTTGTTGAAGCACTTTTGATTTTATTACACCACGCCTTCTTTTTGGCTAAGAGTCTATCAGCGTGGCACATCTTGACTTGGCAATATTTTCTTACTCTTTCTTGCAAAAACATTCTAGATCCATCAAATTCTGGGCAACTCTAGTGCACAGCCTGCGGGTGTGTACACTTATGCAACAAGGTTAATTTTAACTTTTTAACTTTTTAATTTTTTCCTATTTTCCCCTAAAATGTTTCTGATTATTTTTCACTTAATTTTTATATGTCGTAATTTCACATTAAGGGTGGGAAAGGTTCTGACATGATTTATCTTGGTTTAATTTTTTTCATCACAAATACTTGCCATTTTAACAGGGGTGTGTAGACTTTTTATATCCACTGTAAGTACTGCATGGCAATGTCCTGTACATTTTCCCATCATCACTGTTTGCCGCCAAACCATTAACAACAAGTATTCAATGGCCATTTCATTGAAAACAAAATGGAGGTATCTTTTGCATAGCATTGTATGTGTTGTCTGTACTAGGACCTTCACAACAACCGAAGCAAGGCTTATACAGCCGATCTGTGGCTCTGTACTCTAAGCCTGAGCTCGGGCTACCATCTGTGTGGAGTTTTTGTATATATTCTCTCTGTTTCCTTGTGGGTTTCCTCCCACCTCCCAAAAACATGCCTCACACCCATATTCCTAAAATAGGCTCCAGATCCATCTCAACCCTCACCAGTATAAACCAGTTACGGAAGATGTATCAATTAATGGTTAAGGAACTACAATAAATGAAATGCACAGAGAAATGCATTTGAACAGAATGGCAATAAAATCAATGATGCTACTGTATCTGTATGCAGCTGTCTGGAACACAATTTTATTTCTTAAAAATAAAAACATAAAATCACCAAGGAATATTCCTGTAGAGTAACCCTTAGCGGTGGGCTTCTCCAGCCTATCAGAATGCAGGGGGAAGCAGACTCCATTGCGTCCGTAGTAGTTGCCAAAAAGGTTGTCGTTGAGCAGAGGGACACCAGCTATAAGCAATCCTAGCAGCCAGATGGAGACCAGCACTACACCAGTCTGAAGCTTCCCGGGTCGCAGATGACTGAAGGGGAACACGATGACCAGAAACTTTTCCAGCGTCAGGTAAGTGAGGAGGAGTACAGACACCTCGGAAGACAGCATGGCCAGGAAGCCAATGGTGCGGCATTCCTGGCTCTCCATCCACAGCAGTGCGTTCCGATTGTACTCACCACGGAACTTCACGTCAAACACACCCAAAAAGAATAGGTAAACACCCATCAGACAGTCTGCGCCTGCAGAAAACAGGAGAAAAGGTACAGAGATTGAGGGAATACTGCAAAAAATGATATCTTAGCAAGTGAAGATATCTTTAATAAAAGAAAGGTTATCTAATATTTCTGAGATATTCTGAGAATATGAGATTATTAAGCTTATTTAGAGATTACTAAGCCTTTGTCTAGATATATTTACTAGTTTCAAGCTTGATTTTTTAAAAATTTTTTATTGTAGTTTCTATTTGGAAAATAAACACTTGAAATAAGCAAAATTATCTGCCAATAGAATAAGATGGGCTTAATAATTTTACATTTATATTTATATACTTATCTAATAAAGAGAAATATAGTTGAAATGATATATATTCATGATATTTTTAAATTAAATGTAAATTAAATTAATATAATAATTAAATAATAATATAATTAAATAAATAAAGTAATTAATTTTTTTTTTACTCGATACATATGTAGGTGTAAATATTATCTTAATATGTCTATAAAAGTGTGGCAGAGTGGCTCTGAGGATTGTGTTGCTACCACACAGCTCCAGGGTTCCCAGTTCAATCCTGAGCTTTAGGTTCTGTGCTCCTCATGTTCATGTGGGTTTCTTCCAGTTTCCTCCCACCTCCCAAAAACATGCCAACAGGTTCATTTGCTTTGCTAAATTACCCCTAGCTGTTCACAGCATAGGCTCCTGATCTGCTGAAACTGACCAGGATGAAGCAGTTACAGAAGATGAATGAATCTCTATAAAGGTTATCTAGTTCATTTAAAATGTGTTCATTTAAAATCACTTAAAATGAATGTCCCTTTTACTGAGATCACACATTCGCCCAAACACAACCACCTACATATTAAAACACGGCCAGCTACATTTACTTGAACATGAGGATCTTTTGCATCAAATCTTTTCATGATTTATCTTACTGGTGTACTTGTTTCTGTGGCTAATGTTCCTATTCTTCATTGTTTTACCATCATTCTAACAAAGTCCTTTCCTCTATCTCTGCTGTGTCATTTATAAATAAGTGGCTTGTCCCTTCAAATCTGTTTATAGTAACTGAGTGTCAGGCAGCTGAATTTGCGACATCACCACAAAAAATTATTTGGCAATTAGGTGCTTGTTTGTGTGTTTCAGTAAATGGAGGAGTGATAGATGGCTTGTGTGTTTCCTTTGTGCAATGTAAACCCACAGCACAGGACTTTGATGCACACTGCATGCAGGTTGTTCTCTGCACGAATGCATGATCGCATTCCGATAACAAAGAGATTTCCAAAGCAGGTGATGAAGGCCATGACCCAGACGGACACTCTTAGGATCACGTTGGCCAACAGGTCCTCAAATGATGAGATCCCGTCTGTGTTGGGTTTGCACTTCCGCACATGCGGTGCATAGGAACAGTACTGAAAATCCTTAAAGTATCTGCACAGGAGAAGATTGAGGCTGATTAATAATACATACATACACTGGGCAAATCCTGACACAGCACTAACATATGAGGACCTACAGCACGTACATATAAGACAGTTTGCTCATTGGGAGGAACATCTTCGTTTGTATATCAGGAATCTCAATGTCCTCCAATCCTCTGCAAAACACAGTTTGATATCACTAATAGTGCTGATAGAAAATATAACCACTTTGCACAATATGGTGTCATTTTTCCAAAACCACTTTTATGTTTGTTTACTCACAGAGACTCAAGCTGAACCAGGTGATCAAAATGACCAGCATGAATGTGAAGCAAAGGATTGTGGGATATATTTCTTAAAAGAAACCCAAAACAGAAATCTGTCAGTGTAATCGTGTAAAATATAGTTATTTTATAACATAATAATTTAGCAGAATTCTACAACTTCAGTAGTAGACAAAGAAACGAACTCACAGTTTGAGTAGTGATTGTGAATTCTTAAATATATTGTTGGGAAGGTCTGCAATCCTGTTGCAGGACAAATCCCTATAAAGACAGGAAAGGAAAGGAACAAAGGAAATTATGTAAGTAGAAGCATGTGCCTGTGGAAAATCACCCCATAAACATAATTGCTTTTGGATAAGGTGGAAATGTACTTATTTACTAATATGAAACAGAGATGCATTGCGTTAACTTCACTGCAAGTTACTCTTTCATGTACTCACAGCTCTGCCAATGCTCCAAGTGACTGAAAAGTGTTTTCAGGAAGAGTCCTGATTTTATTGTCACGCAATGATCTAAAAACAGGAAGAGTCAGTTATAAAATAAGTCATGACATAGTCAGAACCATTCTGTATAAACTCTTGAGACTGTTGTGTGTGAAAATCCCAGATCAGCGATTTCTCAAATACTCGAACCAGCCCGTCTGGCACCAACAACCTTGTATCTGTGATCAGCTTTATTTTAGATTTCAAAATAGCAGACATGGGTTATAGTGAACACCTTGTATTTTCTCTCTAGGGCACAACGACCTGAAGCCGACACACACACACACACACACGGTGCTCTTTCATTTACTGATACTGGGACTGTGTTGTGTTTAAAAGAATGGTTTCTCACCCACAGTACCAGACAGTGCACCTTCCCAACAACGAACTGATCTCATCTTGCAGAATGAAAAAATAGCAGCTCCTTACAAACAATGAACATTTAACATATTTCTATCCTGAATCACCTTTTTTCTTCAAATCCCAAAGGGACTGTAAAGGAAAGACTAAAAGTAGGGGAAGAAAACTTGCCTACATCTATACTAAAGTACTCCATAAAAATGTTAGCGTCATCTACTTTTTAAAGAGAACATATCAGTTACGGTGATGCACCAGGTAGCATTGGCATCTCACAGCTCCAGGGTCTCTGGTTCAATCCTGAGCTCATCTTACTGTCTGTGTGTGGCCATTTTCCTCTGAAACAAGGCGTTTCCAACCACTTAACTGTCACTCACTCAATGTTTTTTGTTTTTCACACCATTCTGTATAAACTCTTGAGACTGTTGTGTGTGAAAATCCCAGATCAGCGATTTCTCAAATACTCGAACCAGCCCGTCTGGCACCAACAACCTTGAAACAGTTAAAGTCAGAGAGATCACACTTCACACTTCTATAACAAATATAACAATACACCAAGACATTAAAGAACTTACAGTACTGTGAGCTCACTACATGTCATGAGAGTGGAGTAGTTCAGCAACTCAATGTGGTTCTCAGCAAAATCCCTGTGTAGACAAAAATGGAGTATAAATGAGATAAACAACATCAGAACAGAAATAAACAGTTTTCAAAACACTTGAATGTGTTACTGTTACACCCATTTAATTGGTGACAGCAAACGGAAATTCGACATTGCAATATACAAGCACACCGCCTTTTACTGTCTCATTGTTCCGACAGAGTTGGACTCATTTCTGTGATTACTTGATAGCAAAACCTGCTTGAAAAAGAGATTCTGTGGTCCTGACATAAGACTCAGTATCAGATGTATTGGCACTGAATCAGTGAATGACTCTTCTAGGATCTATCATTAGCAGTTAGCGCAGGCTTTGAGTCTCCACAAAACAGACAGCGATTCGTCATTTAGCAGAAAGACAGAGCAAGTGAAAAAAAGAGAGAGGAAGCGAACAGCCCACACAATACAGCAACTGATGCCTATTCTCTAGCTTTCTCTCTACTGGCTGCCATCAGCACTGTGTTCTATTCACAGCATCTCACAAATTAAACAGGCCTACGATGATGATGATGATGATGATGATGACAAAGATGAGCAAAGACAATGCAGATTACTATCCTCAAGCTAAAGCAAAGCCATTATTATATAAGGACAGGATTGCAAAGCTATCTCCTTTCCCTTTCTACTCTTTTTGCCAGCTGAGTTAGTTTGACTAATGTGAAGCGGCTCATTTCCACCCTTGTCAGCAGCAATGCTTTTCATAGCAGCGGGTCAGTGATAGGTTTTTGGAAAGAATGTGTCAGAAGCCGGTTGAATCTTCATGTGCAGAGGCACAGCATGTTCCATTTCCATTACTCTAAACTGAAAACCCATAGCGAACCTTCATAAATACTTTACAGTTTTTTTCCCCACAATTGCTCGCCAGCATGTTTCACCAGCATGTTCACTTTTACACATATCTCTCTTCACAACCCTGCAATTTAGTATGTCATTTAATGACACGAATTAATACACAACTACCAAAACACCACAAACATGTCTCACATCTCAACCACTTATTTATCAAAACATTATCAGTACCTTTCTCCTAATGAGAACAGAGTACACTGACCAAAAAACAATAACAACTGCTGGCATTACTGTAGGTGCACTATGTGATATGTATGTAGTATGCTGGCATTACTGGAGGTGCACTATGTGATATGTATGTAGTATGCTGGCATTACTGTAGGTGCACTATGTGATATGTATGTAGTATGCTGGCATTACTGGAGGTGCACTATCTGATATGTATGTAGTATGGTGGCATTACTGGAGGTGCACTATGTGATATGTATGTAGTATGGTGGCATTACTGGAGGTGCACTATGTGATATGTATGTAGTATGGTGGCATTACTGGAGGTGCACTATGTGATATGTATGTAGTATGGTGGCATTACTGGAGGTGCACTATGTGATATGTATGTAGTATGGTGGCATTACTGGAGGTGCACTATGTGATATGTATGTAGTATGCTGGCATTACTGTAGGTGCACTATGTGATATGTATGTAGTATGCTGGCATTACTGGAGGTGCACTATGTGATATGTATGTAGTATGCTGGCATTACTGGAGGTGCACTATCTGATATGTATGTAGTATGCTGGCATTACTGGAGGTGCACTATGTGATATGTATGTAGCATGCTGGCATTACTGGAGGTGCACTATGTGATATGTATGTAGCATGCTGGCATTACTGGAGGTGCACTATGTGATATGTATGTAGTATGCTGGCATTACTGGAGGTGCACTATGTGATATGTATGTAGTATGCTGGCATTACTGGAGGTGCACTATGTGATATGTATGTAGTATGCTGGCATTACTGGAGGTGCACTATGTGATATGTATGTAGTATGCTGGCATTACTGGAGGTGCACTATCTGATGATGTAGTATGCTTCTTCTCTCTATTGTGTTTTGTATTGTAATTGTTAATAATCCTTTGCTTGATATATGACATATACCATATATAAAAGTAAAAGCCCTAGAAACAAAAATTATAACCCTAACAGTAAAATAAGTGTCATCATAAATTTCCACCTCCTTCAATGGATTTCAAATTGGTGTGTGACTGCCAAAGAACGGTGAAGTCCCATGCAAATATCTGCTTGTTTTCTTACCTGTTTGCTTACAGGCTTTCCAAAGTGGTCATACAAAAATAAAATTAGGCCATCCGGACTGTATCACCTGATTACAGACTGGTGGTATAGAACATGAACTAGAACGTTCACTGTTCCAGTTTGGCTATGTAATTATTATATTTTTTAGTGATTTGATTTAATTCAATATTGCACTTACTAATTGCTACTTAGCTAACTGCTATCATTTTGACAAGCAAAGTCATATCCGTTTGGTTCTGAATTTGATCGTAATTTCATTTGATACGAACTTTAGAAACATTTGCAGAAATACATGGCTTGACTGGTAGCAGAAGTGGAGTGTAAAATGCATGAGGAAAACTGTGTTCACTAAATGCATTTTCTGGTAATGCAATGTAAAATCTTTTTACAGTTTGGTCCACAAGGAGAACTTCTGCACAAACAATATGAAGTGTTCAAATACTCAAAGTGCAAATCTAATCATACCTACACTATATGGCCAAAAGTATGTGGACACCTGACCATCACACCCATATGTGGCTCTTCCCCAAACTATTGCCACAAAGTTGGAAGCACATAAATGTCTAAAATGTCTTTGTATACCCTAACATTAAGATCTCCCTTCACTGGAGCTAAGGGACCCAAACCTGTTCCAGCATGACAATGCCCCTGTGCACAAAGTGAGGTCCATAAAGACATGGTTTGCTAAAGAACTTGACTGGCCTGCACAAAACTCTGACCTCAACCCCACTGAACACCTCTGGGATGAATTGGAACACTGAACACTAATGCTCTTGTGGCTGAATGGACAAACACCCACAGCCATGCTCCAAAATCTAGTGGAATGCATTCCCAGAAGAGTGGAGGTTGTTATAACAGCAAAGAGGGGACCAACTCTATATTAATGCCCATGGTTTTGGATTGGGATGTTCAACAAGCACATATGGGTGTGATAGCCAGGTGTCTACATACTTTTGACCAGATAGTGTATTTCTTATCATTCCTGTAATATTCCTACTGTCTAATGTTCACCCTAATCCACAGTGCTGTGATTAGCAGCACAATATAAGCAAGACTGTTTTCATTTGTTGAACTGGTCCAGTCACTTCTTTGGTCAGTGCATCAGGTAAATGAATATCTGGTTTAAGATAAGGAAACTACAGAGTAAGAGGCAGATAATGTTCCCCTGACACACATGCACACACACTAACGTTCAGATTTTTTCACAGTCCATTAGTCTAGCTGGTCATCTCCGTACTTTTCTTCTCTTGGAAAGCAGCTCCTTTATTGTGACTATCCTCCTGGAAGTCTGGGTAAGGTCACTCTGACCAAATACTACACAGAAAAAACCTCTTACAAGGTGTTCAAAGAGCTCTCTGAACTGATAAAGCCATAGCTGTCTGTCTGTCTCTAACTCACACCTGAAAATGTAAGGAACAAAAGAAGAATCAGACATAATGGCCACCTGAGCACTTTCAGTCTTGGACATACCAGACAGGACTCCACTTTTGCTCAAATGTATGTTTGATAAATATGGCAACTTGTAATGGTATGCTAATGGTAACACTTGTGGCAGAAAAAAATTGTTTTGTTTCCTTACTCACCAACAAAAATGGCAATGATCCATGAATCAAAAAGTTCTTTAGGTAAAAAAAGGGGCATGGTGGCTTAGTGATTAGTAGTGTTGCCTCGCACCTCCGGGGTTGGGCATTTGAATCCCACCTCCGCCCTGTGTGCGTGGAGTTTGCATGTTCCAGAGGTTTCCTCCGAGTCCTAAGATTTGCATAGACTGATTGGCAGGTCCAAATTGTCTGTAGTGTGTGAATGGGTGTGTGAGCGTGTGTGCGATTGTGCCCCATCTTGTGCCCCGAGTCCCCTGCGACCCTGTGTAGGATAAGCGGTACAGAGAATGGATGGATGGTTCTTATAAGGGTCATCATTACAAAGAAAGCCCCTGTCATGGCACCTATATCATTAATAGTGTAATCCAAATGTATCTGTTCCATCAAGATATGTTTTGTGTCAGATGTTTTTTTTTTTTGCACTGAAACCATGAGGCTCATGTTGCCAACATTCAGGCAATTCTCATAGCCTCCACTTCTCTGTGCACACTGTGTACCTTAATCATTACACACTTCCATAAAAGACAAAGACATTATTCCAAAGACATTATTTAGCTAAGTGATATGATAAATTAATAAAATAACTAAATAAACCCATATTTATTTTAAATATACAAATTGGATCTACATCATAATCCAACATGAAAGCCTCCCACCTCAGTCTGATGCTGTCACAGAGTAATACTGATGATTCAGTATTCAAGATGTAGGTCTATATGTAAGTCTTTTTTAGATTTCTCAACAACTCAACATGGTTTCAATCCAGTGCGTAATGATTTTGCGACATCCAGATTGCACAATGCTGAACTGGAGGCGATACCCCTTCCTTACTTGTCAGCTTGGTAACTTGACACCAAATTTCTTGGTTGATTGGGTAAATGTATGCAGGAAAAAGGGGACAATAATGTAAGTTACCCCTCGGGTTCCATGAAATCACACTTTTCTCTCTCTTAAGATGAATTAGATAAATGCAGTTGAAGGAATAAAGCAATTCAGTAGATCAAATGGCTGCTGTTAAATAAGCAAATGAAGACAACAGATTCGATTCTTGTGGGGTTTTTTTGGTCTCTAGTTATGTTTCCCTTAAGACTCACTACAGCTTGTTCTGAGAACAAACTGTCAGTGTGAGAATGATATAGCTTTGCATTATGTTCCACTGATCAAATCAAGTAAACCATATGCCATTTTGCAATTTTCCCAAACAAGAAGCTTTCGTCTCTATTGCTTTTGCTCGTATTACTGCTTGGCAAGGAGAGAACATGAGCTCATTCCATGTGAAATACGACAAAAAATGAAGTAGAACAGCACAAAGAACCTGACATTGTAGGTCTGAGGGAGTTCCCATAGCTCAAATTGCCAAGCTCTTTTAACATAATTATAGAGCATACAAAGAAGTTGTAGAAAGCTCCCCACAATATAATTATACTTCCTGCAAGAGTGAAGAGGCACTTCTCTCATCTCTCTAAAAATACAAATCAGCATCTTAACATCAGTGCTACTGATGGCTTTAAGCCAAACGTGAGGATTCAGACATAAATGGGATGTGCAAATTAAAGAGAGCATTCTGGGTGCTAGCTAATGTCAAGTGGTTTTTGTTTCCCCTATTAAGCATGGAGTGTGTGTCCTGAAAGCTAATAACGTCAGTTTGGTATGTTAGGCTAAAATATCACAGTTTCACGGTATGACACACAAGCTGATGGTGAAAATCAAAGGAAAAATTATTATGAAATCGATGTAAAAGAAACAAAATTTGGACATCCTTGTATATATAACAAGAAGCAAAAAGTTCAAGTCCCCTAATTGTTCTTCTTTCTTAGAAGGTTATTTTGAGAATGAATTTAAAATCTCTTACATTGTCAGACTTTATCACTTTGTCTGATATAAGCTTAAAGTGAGAATGGCTGTAAGGAAAGGCAGCAAGCCTTGTTTCGTTTTGTTCTGCTCAACAATGCAATGTTCTTCTGTGCGTTTGATAGCTGTTATGTATGATAAAGTTATGAACACGCTAGGAGAGGCAGCAGAGTTAGCAATGTAACATGTTTAGTAGACAGTTACATGATAAAGGGTTTTCACTGTAGTTGTGCTCCTTGTATGGAGAAACAGAGGCTGCCATATGATTTAGTGGGAGTTCAGAAAAAAATCCAACCTGGAGTTTTGGGGAATTGCAGCCAGACACAAAAAGGAGGAGAACCACTGGAGTTAAAAAAGTCAACAGTTAACTTTTGAGATAACTGGCCACTCATACACCATGACTAACTCTGAAACTGTGACACTGTAACAACCCTAGTCAAGAGTGGCATGAGTGTGAAAAGATAAAATGAGTTCATATGTCTTCTCATATTCTAAATAATAGTAATAATGTCTGTTTTAGGATACAATGAATCATAGCATTCTTTATGTTACTGTACAGTATATAGTATATATTGTCGGTAAAGGACAAAATACTAAAATACAAAATAAGAATGGTGAAGGTGGTCAGTAAAGAGGATGGACTTGTTGAGGATTATAGTACTCACAGCCAGCTGAGCAGAGGCATGTAGTTACAGAAGCTTAGTGCAGACAGCTGTACCAGGGATGTGTTCACCATTGACCTAAGAGAAACACACCGCTTTAAATCAGTTACATCACCCTTTGCAGTGAAAAACACTAAATGCATTCTCCTGCAGACTATGAATTTTTGCATATTTTCCTGTAGAATATATATGTTCACATGCTTTCACGTACCTAAACTCCCACCCATCACACCAAGATCGGTAATAAATAAACTCTTCTAATAAGCTGATAATTCTAGAAATGCAGAAATGAATACATCTTTCAAAAACAGGCGTTGAGCAACTACACGCTGATGCCAGGTCTAACATGCAGCTTCTGCTGAATATTGTTGCAACTGTCCCTCCTGTTTTCTATTAAACAAGCAGTAAATAAAAAGCATTTTTGTCAGAACGCCTGAACAACAGGTGTTTAATGCTGAAAAAACAAAGAGCACTTTCAAGCAACACCAGCACTGGAAGCAAAACAAATCAGTGATAAGAGAGAAGGAAATAAATAACAGAGACATATCCACGAGGACGCTTGTGTGTGTGCCATGAGATTGCAGCTAGTCTATTCACTGAAGATAAATAAAAATATAAAGAGACAATAAGATGGCAACAGAGAAACTGCAGGTAGAGATGACAGTAGATATGTTTAAAGAAAGAGAAAATAAAATATAAATGCACATTTGTGAGGGATGTGAGAAGTAGTTAACTGTTATTCTTACAGGTTTACTGTAGTAATAGTAGTAATCTCTGAATAGAAATAAAAATAGAAGCGCAAAAGTGCCCATGTGGCCAGTGGAATATCAACTTCCCTGATGTTACAATGTCAGAACCAATTATGTACCTAAGTTCAATGTGTATAGATCAATAATGCTCAGTATTGAGCAAACTTTGATGTTCTGCTGGTAAACAATTTTTTTTTCTAATACAGAAGTATTCAAAAGATAGGGGAATTGCACAAAGGAACTGCAGTTGGTGTGGATGATGGGTGAGATGAAAAATACCAAAAAATAAAGGTTTAAATGACTATATAAATTGTCAGACCTGACAATTTTTACGTATTTTGCAAAGAAGCTCCACATTTTAACATCAGAGTACGCTAGAACAAGTTATCACTTTATAACATGCAAAATGAGTAGTCTTCTTATTTTCATAATAAAAAGGGTAGATGAGTGAGTCAAGATATGAATCTGGAATGATTGACTGCCCTGCCCCTTCCCTCATTTCACTGCAGTAATGTTTCAGCTGATGCTCTCATCTCCACTGATTTCCCCACTGTAAAAGGTGCATTAATGCAGTGCCTTCACTTTCTGTCAAGGAGAATGTTTAGCCTTCATTAATGTGAAATAAAATCTATCAGTGTATGTTTGACTTAACTTCAGTTGGGGTGAACTGAAAAAGAAAAACGCTTGAAAATTTGTTAAAAAAAAAAAAAACTTGCAAAAACCCAACAACAGAATAAACAGGCCTACAGTAAAACAAAGTGTCAAATCTAACACTTTACAAATAATTGTAATGGTAATGAGAATTAGGAAGTGATTAAAGCTGCTCGCTGTTTGTTTCCTGGTCTCCTGCACCATTCAGCGCAGACACATTCAAACAGAATCATGAGAGAGATTCTGAAAAAGACCTTTTACACAGCTAACAGAAATCAATGCAGCATTACAGCTGAGGAATAGCAGACATATATTGATCAGATGATGATTACTTACAGAAATATTAACGACTTGAGACCAATGAAAATATCATGAGAGATGTTCCTCAGCGGGTTGTGATCCAGGACTCTGAGAAGAAAAGTTTTAAGACATGAGTCTGTAATATTACCTCTTTGTCAGGAAATACAGTCTTAGTAAAGTTAGAACCATCAGGGGTTCTTCGGTTGTCCCCCTGGGGGAACCCTTTAAGGTGCTACGTAGAAACCTACAGAGTGTTTCTTTATAAAGAGAGACCCTTTGTAGAAGCTATGAAACCCTTGAAGAACACTTTTGTAAAACTATAGCTTATTAACAATATTTCTTGTATAGTATGGTGTGTAAACGTCAATGTATATGTAATTATCTACAGTCTAGCTGTAGGACTATTATTATTAATAATAACAGTAATAATATGTAAGGAATAAAACATGGGGTGTGCTGTCATAGGAAAATAATCCATGCCAGGGTGGTGTGATATAGTCTGGTGTTAAATTAGTGGGCTGGTACCACCTGAAGTGAATTATTTTCCCATACCAGCACATCACTAACTATTTTATTCCTCATAAACCTCAGCATTATGCCAACTATTTAAATGTTTTAATTTAACCACTTAACCACTTATAGTTAATGATTTGGAACAGCCGTGAGGACAGTTAGTTCCTGTTATCACTTACATCATAGCAACCATAAGCAGTCATTCCCACCCCAGCCCCTCCTTTTCTCTCTCTTCAAGTTCATAAGACAAAAAAAGTACCTTTTCATGTTAATTAGACTTTCCAGTTGCAGAAAACATAGTGACTGTTACAAAGTGCTGACACTCCAAGACATCCATTTTATGTTTTCAATAAAAAAAAATGGAAATTTTAAAACATTTCCTAACAGAGCATCTCACTATGTCAACAATTACATATTTTTATTTGTTAAATAGCAACACATTTTCTTAATCCATTATTTTTCATTAGCCTTAGATTATGTTCAGTGTATCAATATAAACCACCATTTATACAGTTATTACATATTTTGTTGATTTTTGAATTGAAAAGAAGTAATGCATAATTACTTTATATTTGACAAACAATAGAGAAAAATTGTGGTATATGCAAAAGTTTGTACACTCTTCTAGTTGTAGAGTCTCAGAATTTACTCGTTAGGCCTTAATTAAAAAAGCATAATAAATTCTCTGACTTCAAAACTTGCTAACACTCAACAACTATGGGCTCCTTTAAGCAGCTGACTGAGGATCTGAAAATGGATCTAATTCATGCCTACAAAACAGGAGAAGGCTATTAAAAGATATCAAAGCACTTTTCACTGTGTACAATGTCATTAAGAAATGGCAGTTTAAGGCAACTGTGGAGGTCAAGGCTAGATCTGGAAAATTCTCAGAGAGAAATACCCATAAGCTGACCAGAAAGGCAAAGCAAAAGCACATATGACAGCAAAGGACCTGCAAGAAGGTTTAGCTGACACAGGAGTGGTGGTGCACCATACTACACTGCAGCATTGCTTGAAACCTTACCGGCAACCTCATCACAAAAGTCAACATGTCAAGTATGCAAAACAACATCTAGCTAAGCCATTCTGGAAACAAGTGCTGTTGACTGATGAAGTAAAACTGGAACTCTTTGGCCACAATCAACAAAGCTTTGTTTGGAGCAAAAAAGAAGCAGCATTTAATGAAAAGAAAACCTTGCCAACTGTTAAGCGTAGGGGTGGGTCTATTATGCTTTGGGTTGTGTGGCAGTCATTGGCATATGAAACATTGCACAAGTACATGGAAGAATGGATTCTAGTAAATATCAGCAAATTCTGGAAGCAAATGCAACACAGTTAGTCAAGAAACTGAAGCGTAAAAAGAGTCTGGCTTCTACAACAGGACAATGATCAAAAACATACCTCTATATCCACCATGAACTATTTCAAGAAAGTCACCATCTGAAGTTTTTGGTATATCCCCTACAGCCACCTGATTTGAATATCACTGAAAACATACTGTGCATGCAAGACAGCCCAAGAATATCTTAAAACTCAAAGCATTCTACAAGGAAGAGTAGGTGAAAAGTCCGAAAACAAGAATAGAAAGACTCTTACACAAGAAAAGAACATCTGCCTACAAAAGCTATGACATCTGCCAAAGGGGGTACTGTCAGAGCTGCTGTTATAGAAAATTAATCAACACCTTCTGATTTCACAATTCAACAGTGTCATGGTGTAAGTTTCACTAGAGTTTACACTACGTCCATACTTTCGTGGAAACTTTAGTGGACTCTGCAGATCAATTTATTGTGATTTATGTAATATTCTTTTAACTCTGTTTGTTTGTTTGAGTGAAAATGAAGCTATTGATCCACCCACTGTTGTCTAATATCTGTGTGAAGGGTGTATGAGAGCTGTCATGTCTGTGAAGTGTGTGCTGTACTCACAGCCACTGTAATTTATGGAGATCTCGGAATACATCAGGCCCCAAGGACGTGATGTTGTTCTGACTTAGGAACCTGTATAGAAAAAAAGGCCACACAAGGAACCATCAAGAAAAGATAACACAAAGTGAGTTTCAGTGGTAGTACCACGTTGGCACAAGTTTCTCAATAATCAAAGCTTAGTTGTCTTTTACCTAAGCCACTAGTGCAATTTTTTTTTTTTTAAGAAAAATCAATTTAATGTCATCTGCTGAGCTTTGAGTATGAAAGGCAGATTTTCCAAATATTGCTGCAGAACACAACATTCTCTTGTCTTTTTTATACTGTACTTTGCCTGATTTTATCTTTAGTCTGCTATCCTAAATGGTTGACTTCACTTTATGTATATACAGTGGGGACCAAAAGTCTGAGACCACATTAAAAATGTAGGGTTTTTTTCCATTTAAAATTGGAAATAAATAGAAGGTTTTAGAATTTAGAAATATTTAAAACAAAGAAAGTAAATGTTTAATGTCTTGAATATTTAATTTTCTAGATTCTGCACTATTTCTAGGTTCCTATTTAAATGTAAGCAAATTTGTAAATGTAAGCAAACATGTTAACTGCTTTGTGCAAAAGGTCAGATTTTCGTTATGCTTTATCTCTTCTATTGAAGCATGTGTTCACTCAAGCATGTGGATTTGATCTGAGAAGGATCATAAGGTTTTGCACAAACTTGTGGAGTCCATGCCAGCTCGATTGCACACTGCCATTAAAGGAAAATGGGGACATAGCAAATACTAAGAAACTCTGAAATGCATGTAAATATTTCAAAGTCTCTAATTTTCACCCAAGTTGTTGTCAATACTATAATTTGTAATGAAAATTGTTGCATTCAATTACAACAGAATGCAAAATAGAAGCATTTTCAATCTCAGACATTGTCTCAGACATTTGGACCCCACTGTATATTTACCTACTTTAATTTATTAAAAGTAAATATGTAGATAAATAAATAGTCCATGTCACTTCAGTGCATTTACTACTAGCTGATGTATATGATGACACCAGCACACACACTAGGACAGGAATATAGCATTTTAGACTACAGACACAGTATTCCATAATGCTTGTAATCAACTGAGACCAACTCTGATACTGACTTAACAATTATAACTTGATGTGTAGGTCAGAATACAGAATTAAAAGATTAATTATAAAAAGGGAATTTTAGGGTGCACAAATTGTGGAAAAAAGAAACCATTATTCAAAGGTGTGAAAAACATTGAAATATTTGATACCTAAACACATTTATACACAAGTTGTCATACTCTATTACATGTTTTCTCAGTTAATTATATGCGATATTATTTGCTCTCATCTTTCCCTTTCTTCTCTTGTTGAATCGCAGAAATGGATTCAAAGGTGCTGAGGTTTTGTTAATCTTGTTACTGTTATGGGTAAAATCTGCACCATCATATACTGTGCATTGATGCACCCCATAGGTGACAGAAATTCTAATATTTTACTTATTACTTACAGAGATTGACTGTATTACTGAACAAGACAGATTTCGGGGAGGGATGGTGATTTGTTTGTTTGTTCCATCAAGCTCCAATGCAGTTGGAAAATGGACATGATCAATGCTCTAATTGTTTGGGACCTGAACATCTATGACAAGCACTTTCTAATAACCTTCTGATAGACATGTTTAAGCCTCTGACAAGCAACTATTAAAGCTATTGTTTGCATGCTTAAAATATACTGCCTAGCTAGTGGAGTAACTTTTCTGTACAGTACACGTTTAAAGATAGAAGCCTCTGAGGTAACCCTGTCACATTCCAGTGAAAAGCTTTATATAGAACACTGAAAGGGAAATTACTTTTCTAACTGGTAAGCTTCTGACATATGCAGAAATCCTAGGCTTGCCACCGGTAGAGTGATGAATGCCTTTCTGTAGTCTGTGCACACCAGATGTGATGCAAGTGGTGAACAAACATGATTGGTTTCAAAACAAAGATGTGACAAAGATGTGAAGGATGCATATTTCCACACTGCAACTGCTGAGGTGCAGAGGCGATTCCTCCACATTCACAAATGTGCTAGAGTTGCCCTATAACCAAAGATACGGGAAGTGGGGGTGCTGAGGATGATGCAGCAACCCCAACTTTCAGGATTCATTTAAGAGCAACTGCAACTGCTATAATAATAATAATGATAATAATAATAATAATAATTTTATTTAAAGTTTTTATTTATAAGTTTTTAAAATGGAGACTTTTGAGTAGTTTTTGAGTTTGTATATCGGAGGTTGTATGTTTATTTTATTGGACATTTATATTTTTTTTCACATCAGCATTAACCTGTCACATCTTACTGTATGTAGGCACAGTGCCAGGTACAGTACAAGGTATTTGCCTAAGCAAATCACAACCATAACATCACAAAAAAGCATATCAGATTTTTTTTGCTCCATCGAACCAAAATTACCGTAGTCATAGCTCATAGTTTCGCAGCACACTCATGTATGCTGCATGAAATTCCAGCATCCCCAATGGAAAACATGTTCCTACAGCCCTGCCTACAGTATAACCCCTATCCATACTCCCCTATCTGGATGACTGGCTGCTGTGTGGACAGTCCCAACAGCAAGTGATGAGCCAGACAGTGCTTCTGAGCTCTCTTGTGGAGCCTCTAGGATTGAAAGTCGATTACAGGAAAAGTCATTTGACACCTGAACAGACTGTGCAGTTCATAGGACTGAAGTTTGACCTGTTGGGCATGCAAGCCTTTTTGATGGAAGCAAGAGCTGTCTTGATCATAAAAGCAGGCAGAAAATCACTACAACATTAATGACACATATATAGACTTTATATATCTCTGACAGGGATGTTGAGAGCAGCAATCCTTAGAAAATTGGGAATACTGCACCTCAAACCATTTCAGTGCTGATTGAATGCTCAATGACTGTCAGCCATGTTCCAAAAGCATGTGTCAGTAATGATGACAATATCATTGACGACAATATCAAAATCATTGGATCAGTTCATGTTTTCTCCTTCAAGGTATGCCCCTATGTGTTGCAAACAGGGAAATGACAAATATCTTCCAGCAAGGACAGGGAGGTATGTGGAAAAATGTGAGGCTCGATGTCAGCATATTAATGTCTTTGAAATGAAAGCTGTGTGACACCACCAGAGGGGCACGAAATCTCACACTGTATGCCTACCAGGCCAATGCAATCAGTCAGCAAATGCACTGTCTTGCAGCAAGCCTATAGCCAGGAATTGGAAAATCCACATGCCAGCGGTTTACCTACTGCAGAGTGGAAGTCTGTTTCACTTACAGAAAGCCAGATTTTGGCACCACATGTGCCTTGTGGTAAGTTTGAGCAACTCTCCCCCTCAACATAATACAGCATTTACCCATTTGTTCAGAGGACAAAACAGGGTAATTTCCTGTTTTTGTTTTTTTTTTTGATTGTTTTTACTAATTCAATTTTACTGTATCAAAAATGTAGGCACTGCATACCAATGACACGTACCAAATTAGATTATGGTTTAAATTTACTAAATAAACTAGGATACAACTATTGTTTCTACCATCAGCTGTATTTTATTGTTGCCTTGACAGGTTTAGGGTTAGGGTTATTTTTTGATGGTAAAAGTAGTATGTGATGTCCCAAATAAGTTCTGGCAGGCTCTAAACAAGTCCTCAGTTATTGAGTGCTCCACAACAAAGACACAGAGAAAGCTCAAATTTCATGTGCGGATAGATAGTTTATTACTTTGAAACATGGCAGCTTTTGTTGATATCATCACTATTTTCTTTATATGAAAGCATTTTGCACAATAGTAAGACAGTAGATGCCAGCATCCACACCACTAGAGGGACACACTGAACAGACACACTACATGTCCGAGCAATTCTTATCCTCAATAGAGTACAAAATTAGCACAATGAGTAATTCTCAACCGCAGTATCAGGTAGCTAAACTATCAGAATGTTGAGTGATTCTTATCCTCAGTTTAAAAAAAAAACAGTATCATTTCAAGTGATTTTCATCCTCAGTAGCCTAACTAACAGTGTCAACTCTGATTGATTCTCATCCTTAAGTGGAAGCAGTATTTACAGTATGAGTCATTCTCTGTCTCAAAGTATTCACATTATTTATTGTCTGGCAAGGTGCGCCATCAGGACGTGTTTTGAAACCTCATGACACAGCCTCCACTAGATCCAAATGAAAAAGCCTGGCTGTCTGTAACAAAAGGAAGTATGACATAAGGTCATGTAACTGTGTCTCTACAACTGAGTGGAGGACCACCAAGCCAATGTTTAGAAAACATGATTGTGTGTGATGTGTAGTGTCTTAATTTGTGTAAAATTACTCAAACTTTACAATGGCTTTTGCAACATTATTAACAGCTTGGGTTGCTGTGTTAATTGTTTTGGAGCATTAAGCATTAGGTCAGAGAAATAGAGAAATCAATAGGGACGAACCTTTATTTATGTATATATACACCACCAGTCAAAAGTTTGGACACACTAGATTCAATATATATTTTTCCTTGCCTTACAGACAATTTGATAAAGCTTATGTTCGGAATCTGTTTCTTAGACAAATGTAAATAATAGAGTTAATGCCCATGTATAAATTTATTTTTAATACTTAAAAGAAGTAGTTTTAATGACATTAGTGACACATAAAGCACACCCAAGAATATGAAAACACTGCTGTCTATTCATCACGTTTCCCTGGTACAGTTTTTTCAGTATGCATGAACATGTGTTTCAAGTCTAGCTTTTCTCTAGTTATGCAGTTCTAAAATATGCATGTCTTCAGCCCGCATATCCGTGTACCACAAGCATATCTTCATCCTGCATAAGCCCATCCTCATTCCGCAACTACATGTTCCACGAGCATACCTTCATGCTGAAATGAATGTTAATAAAGGCTGGAATGGTCTCTCCATAGAAACAGAAGTGGGAAGAAGACTCTGCCGATTGGTCGCTAGAAAGAGGAGTGAGGGCCTTTACCACATTAGAAAGCAAATTAGAGGAGCTGGCTGTGAGCATAGGCCAGAGAAGAGAAGAGAAGTGCTAGGCCACCTGGATCAGTTGGGTTGACAAGAATGACCAGAGCGTGAGTGTGACATACTGGAGGCCTTTTATAAGCTGCACACATGGGGTCACAGTCAAAGTGATGACTTTGCTATTTGTACTTGGGAAGGAAACAAGCAACGATCCATTCCATTCCTGACTGAAATGGACCTGATGCTCCTCCATTCAGTCTCTGCTCTCAAAACTATACACACATCATATCACATTTTGTAAATTGTCGTGTATTGTGAGTGTAGCAGGTGGGGTGTGGTTTAGTGCATGTCTCCACTATTAAGGAGGTGTTGGGGAATAACTAGAGAAATAATGAATTGTCCCTCACATTGTATGGTTATGTGATCTCTTAGTCCCTCTCCCTGAGCAGTGAGCTGAGTGGGTATGTTTAGGCCAAGAACAGAGTAAAAGCCAAAGCTCATCAGAAAGTTGAGTGAGCTGAAAAGATGCAACATTGTTTGTTTTTAACAAAGTTTTATATTACCGACTGACTATAGTGCCATGCGAACAATCACAGATAAAAAGCTCACATTCATGCACCCTTGGTCTGCTGTGTTCTCTTTGTGGTGTACTGCCAAAATATTACAGTGAGAAAAATGCATAAGTGGGTCCAAAACCATGAACACTCTTCTCAAAATAAAGTATTCACATCAAAATATTCTATACAGCTAGTCAGGAAAAAAATAGATAGATATTACTAAATAAATAAGAATGTTAGTGGAAACTAAATGTTGTATATACTGTGTATATACACAGATATGAATGACTGGTTCATTGTTTCCTCTGAATTCAATCATCAAAAATGGATTTCTATAACATAAAAATAAACAATATGATAATATAGTGAAAATAAATAAATAAATAACTAAAATTGATCTAAAAGTAGTCTGAAGGATCTTTCCTTTAATTTCTATCATTCATTTTATTTCAATTCAGTAAGAGAATTTCAAAAATTCTTCCACTGCTCTCACACATGATTGATGGCATCGTCAACAAGTGTAACCTCAATTTCATTTGAGCCTGTTTATTTTCTCGGGAGAAAACTTCCTTGTGTTTTTCCCTGAGTAGATCAGTGAATTGTGTCTTGTAGGTTGGACAACCTCTTATGCCAGTCAATTGGGTCATTTTGTTCAAGAAAAGGATTCTACATAGTAGTTTAGTGATAGCCTCATTTACTGAGTCTTGAATTGAATTCAATATATAATATTCTTTTTGTTCAACCACCCACTGACACCATACTTTGATCATTATGCCACAGTCGGTTAGGCCTAGGTCTGTAAAGTTTAAGAACTTGTCAGGACAATGACAATACTTTCATTTCAATACCTCCTTCACCAAAACGTAAGCATTCAGGAATAAAACATCTCTACAAGAGAGCATTTTGCAGGTATACAACAAATTAGCTTATAAAAATTCATGGCATGATAAGGCATTGGGTAGAACCCTATATCACAGTATACCAAAGTATACCATCGTTCACTCACCATGAAACAAATGTGTAAACACTATAACAGATATGAGGGATTATCAGGATAGATTACAAGCTAGCAGACGATGTAGTATAGAAGGAGGTATATTTTGAAGTCTTAAAGTCTTTAAGTTGCTGATGACTAAAGGAGGTAACTTAGGCCCAAAATTTATGCCAATATTTTATCCATATATCCACAGAGTACCATTATGTAGCATTATGCACGTTACTGTAAGTTTATTTTTTTCGGCTGCGCATTTAGACTATGCAAATGACCTGTGTCTTTTGCGAAAAACAGGAACTTCAGCATGACATACTGTGGTTATATTAAAGTAAAAATTGCCTTATTCCAAGCTGAGAATCTCATGTAACCGAGACATGCCTCTGTTTTCAGCAAACTCCACTCCACGCACACAATTCTCACGCTCTCTGGGTAGCGCTTAAGTCTGTAGATACTTATGAGGTCTGAATACCTTTGTAAACAATTTTGGTACTAGCTCCTCACTATGCATTAGTAACTTGACTCTGAATATTGCCCACTGAGATAAAAAGCTACTCTTCAAGCACACAGGCTAAATGTCCACTGCACTTAGCATGAACACCTCCCTCCGCTCCCTTTGCCAAAGCGGCGTATGATGAAACATTCAACATTAGCTGAAACATGCATCACACAAAGAAGTGGGTTGTGGCGTTTATTACATTTTTTGTCTAAGTTGTCCAGACAGAGCTTTGCACTGCCTGTATATGTACAATAGACAATGGAATATGGACAATGGAAACATTTCTTTTGTCTGATTAGTCACCACTATGTAGCTGCAATTTGTAATTTGAAAAGTTTAAACCAGCTCAACTTTTCTCACCGCCCTGTGACTGAAGTTCTCACCATTCTCTTTCCCACACAATCCCTCACACTTTTTTTGCTACTCCCTAGTGGAAATGCATTCAAGTAAAATTTCAGGTGATGAATTCGCATGCAGCGGACATGTACCCATAGAGGTATATTAGCTAGCTTGGTATCTGTGCTTTCTTCTAGATGACAAGCTAGCCAGTACACCTATAGCTTTACTAGTTTAGCACTCTAGATAAACTAGTCAGAGTTGAGCTAAAGTGGATTTTTTTTTTACTTTTAGTCCACTCGTTCAGGTTTGTTCATACTTACTTCACTCTCAGATTCATGCCAAAGTACTACTCACTGACATTTAACAATTCAAGCTCTGTGACTTCAATTCAATCTATATACAGAGAAAACTGAAATGGAGACCTACATCTCTTCAAAACTATACAATGCAATCCATCATGTAGGCGTTTCGAAAACAACTTCCCCTGTTTCCACTGAATTCTAACTGGTAGATGGCTTTGTTTATTTCAGCTCTTGAAAGTGGGAGACTTGACACATAGATGAAGTGATGCATAGAGGGAGTGGATTAGCATGTGTTGTTTTTGCCTGCCTCAGTTAACTGTATAAAAATATCCATATTGACCAAGCACCCAATGAGAGCATGAAGTATGAAGCAGACTAAGCAGTGCTGGTGTGAAACGCTTATTTGAGTGGAAAGGATTTGTCTGAAGCCATTTTTGAATAGGAACTTGTCTTATCCAACTCGAGACATCTCACTGTAAACCCTAATGTTGTCTTTACTTAAACAAAGTTATTTACCCACAAAATACATAAACCTAAGATTTCAAGTGTTATGAACTCAAAATCATTATTTATTAAAATAGCTCACTCTGGTCTTTCTTTGATGTAATTGGCCATGCGAAGAGTTCCGCCTGGCAACATGAGAACTAATGCACTGATTGGTAGATGATTGCAAAAGTCAGTCCTAAGAGTTCATCTTGACTAGGCAAGAGGACTCATGTGTGTTTACAAAGAAATGGCATGTAAATCATGTAAATAAGGTTACATTTTGCTAAATGTAATTGTATACTGGTTCACTCATGGACTAGTGGCTAGCATTAAGCGCTCTCGCAGCCATGGCTTGGGTTCGATTCACGGTCAGTACACAATAAAATACACTAAATGAACACCAAGTTAGGTGACCTAAGTTATTTAAGTACACTAAATGAACACCAAGTTAAGTGAACTTAACAATTTAAGTAGAGTCTACATGAGCATCAAGTTAAGTGAACTTAATTATACAAGTTTTGGGAGACGGCATTACTCAATTCAGTTGAGGGAATGAGTTTACACAATCAATTGAGTACATTCAGCTTGTCAGGGTTTTCAGTGCTGGATCGTTTGCCACAAAACAACAAAATCAATATTGCTCTCTTATTCTTCAAGGTTGTTCGTAAAAGAAGAACCTGGATAAAGAGGACTCACAGTTTTCTCAGTCTGAATAAGCCGCTGAATGCACGGTCGGACACTGTATGAATGCTGTTGTTCTGCAGAAACCTGTAGAAGAGAAAATTATACCAAGTAAGCTTAATGACATCTTGCAATGTGAAGGCAGTAGCATAAGAACACAAAATTCACCATAAAATAAAGCCTGCTTACAAGACACATTTTATTAGTATTTTCTGAAAGGCAGCTGATAATCAACAGCAGTAAACTAAGGCATTTTAATACAATAATGAAATCAATAGTTTAATTAATGTTCTCTGTTAACAGTAAGTACTTGGGTAATAACAGGGAATGTTTGCCAACTTTTGATCTGTTTAGCCTTATTTTAACTCTGGCTAAAATATAATGAATTAAATAATTTATGAAAGTTCATTTAGTGATTTTCAAAACTAGTGAAGTTTCTGTAAATAAATAGTTTTATATACAGTATAGATACAGGAGGGGCCAGTAGGACTACTATAAAGAGAGGATTGGAAAAGGGACAGGGGGTGCACAGCAACTAAAAAAGTTGGTAGCTTGGAAAAAGTCTTCCTTCATGGTAAACATAGCCTAGTTAAGTACAGTTATAGCATGGATTTTCTAACTGATAATCATCGCAGATACTATCGCTTATTCCCAAAAAAGTGCTGTGCAAACAATTTCAACTTAAAAAGTTAACGTTTTAACTTAAAGTGTGCTTACTAATTTAGCCTGCCCTGCTAAGTAGCCTGTATGTCTGCCAGCATCAACTGCAATAGTTTAGTCACAGCGAGCTGCTGACTCAGCATGAGTATTGTGTTGAAGTTGGAGAATGAGACCACGACTTTCTTCTCCTGTTTGTCTTGCCCGCCACAAAGACTTTCTCTACTTTTAAGCCAGCAAACAATCTGAGCTGCCAAGAGGTTCAGAGTTCCTCTGGTTCCAAGGGACTACACTCTACAAAGACAACATGCGCTAGCTACATTGCCACTGATGGGACTTCCATTTTATATCGCTGAAAGATCAGAAACTGCTGGAAAAAGGTACTATTTTGTTTTGTCTCACTCTGTTGAGTGAAGTGGCCAGTTAAGTTTTGGGCCTCTATGCTCCCGAGAAACTAATCAGGCCTGCAATATTGGTTTTGGTTTAATATCCCCCCACCTCATTCTTTGTTTTGAGTGTTTGAGTGTGGACCCACAATTTTATATTTTATTTATACAACAGTTAGTTCCGGTCCACTAATTTGACTGGTCGAGCAGCATTCTAAGAGGGCATATATAATCGCACTGGGATGTTCACTGTGTGTCTCACTCCGCTTGTTTTTGTTCACCACGTAGAATTCCACTTCCTAGTTTGAAACAGTTACTGCAG
This sequence comes from Pangasianodon hypophthalmus, assembly GCF_027358585.1. NCBI lineage: Eukaryota > Metazoa > Chordata > Actinopteri > Siluriformes > Pangasiidae > Pangasianodon > Pangasianodon hypophthalmus. Next base: position 10,341,163 of record NC_069726.1, read on the forward strand.
TAGTGTTAGCGACATCATCAGCGGGCGTGGGAAAAGATAAATTTCAGGAATATAACTTTTGACTTAAAATATGAAAGCTCGTCAGATGAAGATAAAAAGGAAGAAGAGAAGCCAATTTCACCGGAAGCAGCTTTAAGAGGAATGTACAAATCAGTGTTAGCTAGTCAAGTAGCCACTGTTGTGTAAAGTGAGTGTGGCTTCTCTGGCATCTATTTCCGCTAGCGGAGCAAAAATAAACAGAACATTTGGCCTTACTGCATCTGAAATGTCACTTACTTGGTATTAATTTCTTGTTTATAGAACTGTATAAAACTGTATAAAAGTGCTGTAGACACTGAAATCTTTATTGGTTTATAATCTGAAGCTAATTGCATTGGGTGTTTTGTCTCTATAGATCTCACAACTTAAAAAAAAAATCCAAATTGGTTTCCAGTATATTTATAATAATTTTAGGGACGTTAGAGATTTTTTTTTCCTTCACAATAAGTACTGATAACTAAAGGACAATCATATGCCTGTGAGACAGCATTGTCGCCTCGCAGGCCCTGGAATGGGGCTTGGGTTATTGAGTTTCTCAAGCTCTCTCCATATCCACATTGGTTTCTTCTGGGTTCCCCGTTTTGCTCCCACCTCACAGACCAAGCCAGTCGGTGAATAGGCTACAGCTTCATGTGAATGAGTGTGTGGGTGTATCCCCTGTGCCCTGTGACCAGTTTTCCTGGGATAGACTCCAGATTCACTGTGAACCTGAAGATGAATGAAGTAATAAGAGTAATTTGAGGGTATGTACTGTCATATCGAGTGAACTGTTTCATAACTGTCTAATTTTAGGGAACCAAAAATAAAAGGACAGTTTCTTTACCAGGTGTCTTTCTGTCAGTTCATGGACAAGAATGTTAACAAAAGGTCTACAGTAAATTCTAAATGTGGGTCTTGTTCCTGTTGTCTCTCAAAATGAAATATAAATCCCAGTAAAGAATAGCCATAATGGGGATAAAAAAAAACTCTTGACAAAATAACTCAGATTTAGTCAGAAACAAAGTCAAAGATAAGAACAGTACAGGAATTTTTTTATTTTTTTTTAAAAAGATCACACTAAACAAGGTTAACCACAAGTGGTAAGCCTCAAAACAGAAAGACCAGGTAACAGTTTACTAAAAAGTGCAAAAGTTCTGGAACAAAGTGTAATAGACAGCTAAGAAACTGTATTACAGGTAAAGAAAATGAGATAAAACAAAAAAGTAACTTATCATCCAATGAATATAAACTTATTTGTCATGATGGCATGTAGTGTACAGAATCATCTCCAACTAAATGTGTTAAAACTAATGGGAGCTGGATACTGGCTTGAAACTATTCAGATTTTCAGGGACAAAAAGTGGGATATTATTAACTAGTCAAGTCAGTTATTTAACTATATAATGTTCATATGGTTTAATTAAATGGGAGGGATCATGTGTTATGTAAGTATAATATTATGTTACGTAAGCGATTACTATATGCTTCATTAAATGCAGACCTCATTTTTTCAAATCTAACGATGCCACAGCTCTATTCATTATTTTTTTTAGTATGATCCAAGACAACACTGCAAGCATTCATTTTATCCATGTTTTCAAAAAAAATAAAAAATTTTTTTATGATGTCTAACTAAGACACTTCAACTGGCTTTTATAGCACTTTATCTTTCCATGCCAAGAAAAACATTTACAGAAAAAAAGGTATGGAGATTTGGGGTAGTATTAAATGTTTATCACATCAAACTCAACTGCAAATGGACAGATCACATTCTTCATATGCTGAGCAATATCCAGAGGTTACACATCATCAGTGCACTATAAATTCTCTAATCCACTAGAGGTTTAAGAGACTGAGCTGGGAACTTGCTAAGACCTTGACCTTGAAACTAATGCCTTATTGGTGAGTTAGAGGCTATATACTATGTGTGTAACTTCAAAACACAAAAAAAACAAGAATATTATATAGCTTTTACCCTAATACATGTGTTGGAAAGCAAAAACACCAAAGGTAATTGAAACGCATGCTGTCAGCCTCGTTGGCTTATGGCTGCAGCTGTAGATATTTCATAGTTGATTATTATGGTTCTTCTGTTGAATTTTTTTTATATTCACAATTCACATACTTTTTATGGCCAAAAGATTGTAGATACCTGACCATCACACCCATATAGGCTTTTTGAACATCCCATTCCAGATTTAATCCCCCCTTTGCTGTTATAATAACCTCCAAATTTTGGAGCGTGGATGTGGGGATTTGGCCATTCAGCCACAAGAGCATTAGTGAGGTCAGGCACTGATGTCGGGGAGGAGGGGCACAAATGGCATTCCAGTTCATCCCAAGAGTTTTCAGTGGGATTGAGGTCAGTGCTCTCTGCAGGTCACTCAAGTTCTTCCGCACCAACCTTGGCAAACCGTGTGTTCATGGACCTCACTTTGTGCACAGTGGCATTGTCCTGCTGGAAAGGGTTTGCGTCTCTTACTTTCAGTGAAGGGAAATTGTAATGCTACAGTATACAAAAAAATTCTATACAATTATCTGTTTCCAACTTTGCGGTGACAGTTTGTGGATGAAACACATAGGGGTGTGGTGGTCAGGTGTCCACATAATTTTTGGCCATATAGTGTACATTCCTCTCCGACAGCACTGGAAGGCCAAATCTTTGTTTTTGCTTTACACTGAAGACATTTGGGTTTGAGATCAAAAGATGAATATGAAATGATAGAGCCAAATTTCAGCTTTAATTTCCTATATTTACATCTAGATGTATTAAACAATTTAGAACATGGCACATTTGGTGGCAGCCCACCCAATTTTTAGGTGAGCAAAAGTATAGGAACAGATAGTCTTAAAGTAAAGAACACTACATATTTGGTTGCATATCCCTTGCTTGCAATAACTGCATCAATTCAGCAACCTACTGACATCACCGAACTGTTGTACTTATATTGTTATGCTTTACCAGGCTTCTACTGCAGCTTTTTTCAGATGGTGTTTGTTTTGGGGGGTTTCTCCCTTCAGTATCCTCTTCAGGAGGTGAAACGCATGCTCAGTTGGATTAAGGTCTAAAACCTTGGCCTTGCCATTCCAATACTTTCGGAAGGGATTGTATATATTCTGTTTGGGATTTTTTTTCTTTGTTCATTTTCTAAAATTGGAACATGTTTGGATGGTGAAATGGAAAGAGGCCAGGAAAGGGAGGACCCACAGGACTCTCTATAACAACTATTCATATGCTCGCTCACACACACACACAGAATCCTGAAAAAAATATATAATTACAGACAGCAGTTATTGTATAAGCCTAATGTTAAAAAAAATAAAAAAAATCAACATTAATTGTAGAAGGCATATATTTTTGTAAAATATATCAGACAATAGTATGAGTAATAGTATCATGTTACAGAAAGAGAATGGAGGCTTTTTCAAGCCACAAAAGAGTCAGTCAACTGCTGCTTTTGTACTTTTACTGTTTAACTTATGTAATATGCTAGGGGCAAAAGTAACAGACAGTACCTGTCATTAAACAGACAGCACCAATATCATCACTACTGACATTCTACCCTTGAGTATCGTCCTTTCTGATATCGTGTAAATTCATTTGAATGGAGGATATTGGAAATGAAATGGTTATCTTTAAGATCTTCTAACTGTCAAGCTTTCTGTCTAATCTTTTTGTCTATTTTATTTTAGCTTCTTCTTGGCAATTTTCTTTTCTCACTGTCTTAATGCTTTCCTCTTTGGATGTCTAGACATAAGTCCTAAGGTTGGGTCATTGAGTGGTGGATCAAAGGGGATCAATGCCTCCTAGAAGAAAATACACACAGAGACATACCAGTGGGAAGTCGGAGCATGGAATGATTTTTTGGCTTTCCTGCATTCAAGCTATAAAGTGGGGGAAAAAAACAAGGATGCCTCCATGTTTGTCTTTTGTTGGCAACAAGCTAGCCAGCTAACTATAATGAGCGATGTATACGTTCCTCCTCTGCAATGTATTTAATTGGTTAGTATAGCGTGATATATGATGTCAGTGAGAGAGCCCTGTGTTGTGTCATTGAACTTGCTATTTGCAGTAAAGAGAAGACATAAACGAACATTTACTGTCCTGTGTTATCCCTGATTGTGTTATTTCCTCTGAGTATAACCCAAGTGTAACTCATTCAAAGGTAAGAATTGCTAATTTGTGCACATCCATGTGGATTTGACATTTGGATTTGGATTTGACACTTGGTAAAACTTGGAGGAACTCAGAGTTGTAGAGATGATCCCAAATTCCCAAGTAATTTTGAATTTAGAGGGTATTGTCTTTAGTTTTTCCTGGTCAGAGGTTAGGAATTACAAGTTACAACCTCTAGTCAAATGCAGCATTAATGAGTCATCTGGTCTTCTTCCAGTCTTCAACTGTGTAGTTTCCGTGTGTCTGTGCCCGAGATAGCCTCAGATTCTTGTTCTTGGCTGACAGGAGAGGAACCTGATGTGGTCTTCTGCTGTTGTAGCCCATCCACCTCAAGATCTGATGTATTGTGTGTTCTGAGATGCTTTTCTGCTCACCTCGGTTGTAAAGAGTGCTTATTTGAGTACTAGACTTCCTGTCAGCTCAAACAAGTCTGGTCATTCACTGATCTCTCTCATCAACAGGTGTTTCAGCCTGCAGACCCTCCGCTCACAGGATGTTATTTTTGTTTTTCACAACATTTTGTGTAATCTCTAGAGACCGTTGGGTATTGAGCTTGACCTGTATCTGCATGATTTTATGAATTGTGCTGCTGCCACATGATTGAATGATTGGATAACTGCATAAATGAGCAGGTGGAAAGTGGACGGTGAGTGTATGCTTTTAGTGGAGCCTACAAAGCACTTCTCGATAATTCACTCTGTATAAGGGTGTCTCCCAAATGCTGTAAATGTAAATGTAAATAAATCTTCTCCGTAGACAACACATCATCAACACATCTTTGACTACAGTGACTACTACAAGTACTTTGATTTAATGCTGAGATGAATGCTTATGGACACTCACAGTCGCTGCAGGTCAGTATATTTAGAGAAGACAACATCAGGAAGCTCTCTCAGGTCATTGCTCTTCAGGGACCTGAATCATAAAGATGCTCACAATAAACATCCTTTGAACATACTTAGTAGTGTTCAACTTTATAGTAAACAATTGAGAAGTAGCTCTCAAAGTTTCTTCCTCATGTCATCTCAGGGAGTGTTCTGACAAATCTACATCTACATGCAGATTTCTGTAAACTGCTTTACAGAATAGTATAGCACTTTTAACCATAGACAGTGTCTATTGTTGAAAGTGCTATACAAATAAAATTGAACTGAACTGAACTGAATATCATTCCCAAATAGATAACACAACGCATCTGGATTAGAGCGCCTGCCAAATGGCATACATGTCAATGTAAGGCATAAATGTTCTCATCCAGTTCCAAGCTGTGTAGCCAAAATAAGCAGGACAAAAAAACAAAACAAAAAATTGCATTCCTGTGGGACTTGTCCTTATTTTCTGCCACACAAAAGAAGAATCAAATGGTAATCTCTCTGAGAAGAGTACTTACAGCCAAGTCACGTTAGAGGAGAGAAGAGGCACGACACGCAAGTTCACCCCCACACATTCCACTTCTGTCTTGGTGCAGTCGCAGCTCTCTGGATATTGCTGAACAGCTAAAAGAAATCATTAGACACGTACATGCTTATAAGTTCAGGTTAATTTGTGGAACTGTATTCACAGCGATGAATACAAAAAGGCAGATCTGCTGCTGCTTTATCCCCACTGAACCAAAAAGTATTGTGATGCCCAACCATTTACACAGTAATGGTTTGTCAGCATACACAAAACATGCTTTAAGACAAAGTAAGTCCTACATCATATGAAAAAGACACGTGGGATGTGTTTTTCTGGGAAAATTCTAATTCATGTAAGACATAATATAGCATGTGATTTTAAACTATTCTTATCAGGAAAGTGTTATCCACATACATCACCTTTTTTGAAGCGAAAGAAACAGTGAAAGAGACATAAACATACAGCAGGCATCAGTGAGGTCTTGTGGTTCAGCTTTCTTTGTAATGGTGCGGTCAAATATGTCAGCCCATCCACTGTTATCACCTGAGGACAGAAAGCCACAGACATTTCAAATGAGCCAACAGGCATTTTAGTACGTATGAGTGTAGTCAAATGAGTAATTCAGGTTAATTGGTCAAGTTGAATAAATAAATGAGTCATTTTTCTCTTCTGGTTTTGTAACTAGAAGTTGCTATGGCACCCAGTACCACAAACCACAACCTGTTAGATGGAATTCAGGCAGAATTCAGTTCCAACCCTAACCCAAGGAAAGCCTATAAAGTAAAGCTTGTTTATCTGTGTGTTGAATTTGAGACAACTGAATTAATCAAGAAAATATCATTTGATAATTTCACTCACTTTCCTCATCAGCCACTTGATTACGAACACCTGCTCATTCATGCAATTATCCAATCAATAGCACAAGGCATAAAATCATGCAGATATAGGTCAATGTTTACATCAAATATTAGAACATTTTTAATCTCAGTAAGTTCTCAGTGGCATGGTTGTTGCTGCCAGTTGGGCTGTTTTGAGTATTTCAGAAACTTCTGATCACCTGCGATTTTCGTATACAACAGGCTCTATTTTTTTCCTCAAAAGGAAAAGGTATTCAGATCAATCACCTTCATCCTATGATAAAGCATTTCTAACCTGAAAAAATACATACAGTGAGCAGCAGCTCTGTAGGCAGAAATGTCTTGTTGAGAGAGGTCAGAGGAGAATGGACAGACTGGTTTGAGCTGACAGGAAGTCTAAGGTAACTCAAATAACCAGTTTTACAACAGTGGTGAGGAGAAAAGCATCTCAGAAAGCACAACACATTGAACCTTGAGGTAGATGGGATATAACAGCGGAAGATCACATCAGGTTCCACTTCTGTCAGCTGAGAATAGGAATACAGTGTTTCACTTAAACTCAACAGTTGAAGATTGGAAAAATGTTGATTAATCTTGATTTCTGCTGTGATGGTAGGATCAGAATTTGGCATCACCAGCATGAATCCAATGACCCAACTTGCCTTATGTCAACATTTCAGGTTGGTGATGGTGTAACGGTGTGGGGAATGTTTCTTTGGCACCCTTTGGGCCCCTTAATACCAATCTAGCATCGTTGGAATGCCACAGCTGTGTTGGTGGCCACATGCATCCCTTTATGACCACAATTTACCCATCTTATAATGGCTAATAGCAAATAATCGTTTCAAACTGGTTCTATGAACATGACAATGAGTTTGGTATACATTAACGTCCTCCCCGGTCACCAGATCTGAATAGAGCACCTTTGGAATGTGGTAGATTGGAAGATTTGTAGCAGGAATGTGCAGCTGAAAAATCTGTAGCAATTATGTGATGCAATCATGTCAACATGGACCAGAACCTCTAAGCAATGTTTCCAACACCTTGTGGAATCCATGCCAAGAATTGAAGTTGTTCTGAAAGCAAAGGGTGTCCTAGCCAGTATTAGTGTGGTGTTCCTAAAAAAGTGACCATAAAACCAGTCAATACACTTACTAAATTATTATATTTCACTGTGTGTTTACATATGTCTACGTGTTTCCCAATGCAGTATTATTATGACGTGAGGACTGGCAAACATAATGATTAAAAAAAAAGCCTTAAAGAGGGGAAGTGACAGGCACAGAGATAAAACTGTGAGAGAAACACATCAACTGAAAATTTGATAACATTCCTAAATAATAGTAGACTAACCAATACAGTGATATCCATATCAGCTGTCACAATTGTTTACCACTACTTGTTGCAGTCATAATAAAAATATTAAGACAAGTGACCTGATTCACTCTATGAATATTTATGCCCCTAACATGTGCATACTTACCACAATGATCCTCATCTGCTCCATTCTTGCAGTCCCTGTGCCCGTTGCATTGGAGCACCTGTGGTAGGCACACACTCGTATTCCCACAGGGAAACTGGCCGAGTGGGCAGCCCTCCATCATCGCCCTGCTGGCAAGCACGGAGACTATTTCAAAGAAAAGAAAGAACAGTAAAATATGAAAAATAAACAAAACATAGAACCTATGAATCCGAGCTACAACAGATACAAAAAGTCTAAACACCTCTGTTAAAATGGCAGGTTTTTGTGAAGTAAAAGGAAGACACTAAGATAAATCATGTCAGATCTTTTCCCACCTTTAATGTGCAATTGCAAAGTATACAAATAAAGTGAAAAACAATCAGAAACTTTATAGGGAAAAAAAATAAAAAAATAAAGAACTTACAATAACCTAGTTGTATAAGTGTGCACACCTATACTAATACTTTGTTGAGGCACCTTTTGTTGTTTTATTACACCACTCAGTCTTTTTGGGTAAGAGTCTATCAGCATGGCACATCTTTACATGGCAATATTTTCCCATTTTTCCAAAACCATTCTATGATCTGTCAAATTGTGAGGGTATCTCCTGTGCACAGCCTGCTTCAGGTCACCCGACAGATTTTTAGCTGTATTCAGATCTGGGCTCTGGCTAGGCCATTCAAAAACATTGATCTTCTTTTGGTTAAGCTATTCCTGTTTGATTTAGATGTATGCTTTGGAAATTCCTTTTCATTTTCAGTTTACTATCAGACACCCGAATGTTTTGCACTAAAATCGGCTGGTATTTGTAGCTTTTCATGATTCCCTCTGCCTTGATAAAACCCATTATTTTGGCTGAAGAAAAGCAGCCCTAAACCATGATGCTGCCACCACCATAGAATTGGTGTATATAGAATTATTATACCTTTTGGAATTGGTCTCATCAGACCATAACACATTTTGCCAAATGGTTTGGGGTGATTTAGTTGGGCTTGGATGTTTTATGTGAGAAAGGGCTTGCGTCTAGCCACCCCATAGCCCAGACATGAGAAGAATATGAGAGATTGCTGCAGAGAGTAATCAGCACTTGTCAGATATTCCTGCCGCTCCTTTAATGTTGCCGTTGGTCTCTTGGCATCCTCCCTGGTAAGTATTTCTCTTGTCGCTTTGTAAATTTTGGAGGGAAGTCCTGTTCTTGGTAATGTCACTGTGGTGCTCCATTTTCTCCACTTGCTGATGATGGCGTTCAAGGTGTTCTATGGTCTAATGTTTTGGAATTGTTTTCGGACCTCTCTCCTGATCGGTACCTTTCGACAGTGAGACCCTGTACAGGCTTTGTCAGCTCTTTGCAGACCATTGCTTCAGCAGTCAGATGAAACCAAGAAGTTGTCAAGAAAATCCTACAGAAACAGCTGGTCCTTACTTGGGGTTAATCAGAATAATTTCATTGATGACAGCTGTATGATAATTACTTTTGAACATGAGATTGAATGTTATTGGTTTACTCTGAACACAGCCACTTCCCCAATTATAAAAGGGTGTGCACACTTATGCAACCAGGTTTAGCTTTTTCCCCTATTTCCCTAAAATGTTTCTGATTATTTTTCATTTAATTTTTATACTTTGTAATTTCACATTGAGGGTGGGAAAATGATTCTGACATGATTTATCTTCGTTTAAATTTTTTCATCACAAAAACTTTCTTTCTTTCTTTCTTTCTTTATTTATTTATAAAGCACTTTCACACAACTACCGGTTGATCCAAAGTGCTGTACAATACAGCTGAAAAAAAAAACAAATAAGAAACCACAAAACATCAAAACACAATTTAGCAATACAATTGACATGGCTAGATAAAAGCTACTGACGAAAGATGTTTTTTTAAGCAGGTATTTAAATACTGGCAAAGAGGACGCAGCTCTAACAGAAACTGGTAATTTGTTCCATAGACTAGGACCGGCAACAGCGAAGGCTCGATCACCTCTGCAATGGAACCTCAATCTAGGGACAGAGAGGAGACCAAGATTACTGGATCCTAGGGACCTATTTGGTTTATGAGTAGAGATTGCCTCAGAGAGATATGATGGGGCTTGATTATGCAGAGATTTAAAAACAAAAGTTAAAATTTTAAAAATAATTCTAAATTTGACTGGTAACCAGTTTAGTGAACTAAGAATGGGCGAGATGTGTTCGAACCTCCGTCTGCCTGTCAGCAACCTTGCAGCAGCATTTTGGACCATCTGTAAACACATTATAGAGGACTGACTTATACCATAGTATAGTGAATTACAGTAATCTAAACGAGATAGAACAAACAAATGAATAATCTGTTCAAACTGTTTTACAGAGAGTAAAGATTTGATTTTTGATAGTGGAAGAAACTTGATTTGACCACTGCACTAATTTGTTTCTCAAAACCCAGGTTGCAGTCAAAAAGAACACCAAGATTTTTAGCACAGGGTGTAAAGTAAAGTAAAAACTTGCCATTTTAACAGGGGAATGTTAATGTTAACTTTTTATATCCACTGTATGACAGACACTTTTGCATGAATGAAATATAACCACCATTACTGCCAGTCCAGGCTCATTAGCATTTGCTGTGACATCTTTTTAAAACTGATATTCCCACCTAAGGCTTGTGTCTAGCTGCCAATCACACCATGAACCTAACCAAGCTAATGAGCCTCCTATGCACTGGTTACAGATAGGGCAGTTATCAGTACAATAGACTTCAGTGCAATATTAAAAACATATGAATTCATTGCGCTAATTATTATCATTAACTAAAACTACAAACCACTTTGTCCTGGTCAGCAATGGTCAACAGGGGCTCTGGAGCCCATCCCATGAACACTGAGCACATGAACATTGAGAATTCACTCCCAGTGGGATGCCAGTCTATCGCAGGGCACCTCGCAGACACCTACTCACACCCTCATTCACATCTACAGGCAATTTATTGTAGCCAATCCTCCTACTTGTGCTTGCAAAGCGGGGGGAAACTGGAGAACATCCATGGTGAGAAAGTCCACGAAAATAGAAAAAGAGCTCAGGTTTAAACTGGGGACCCTGGACCTGTGATGCAACAGCACTACACATTATCCCTACAGAACCACACATCATAAATTATATTGTGCTGATGCCAATGTCAAATTAATTTTTTTATCCACTTGCAACATATCCAGCTAGTTGGCAGGGCTGTTAACAAAATGGAAGGCTTGGTTGCTCATGGTGTCAGGCTGGACTTGGCTGATAATTACAGCTATTCACTGCCATATTTCACAAAATATACACCTGAAAGGGGAAATCAAGATTCATATATCTACAGTATATGTGATGAGGAATGCAGGGTCATGAAATATTATATTATATTAATATTATGTAACAAAATAATTAAGTCATTAATTTTGTATAAGTAGGATTGATACCATTACAGTATATTTAGGAAAGTAAATAGTAAATCTTCAGTAAATATGGCAACTGGCTACTAAATGTGAACACAATTAAGTGGCTGGTGAACCCTAAAGTATTTTTAATTTTATTTGTTAGTAAAAAGTTTTTCCCTGGTTATGCATTGGAATGCATTACAATTCACTCTACAAATTTTAGGTGGCCACGTGTTTCTTGAACCACCATGTAGCTTGGGTGATCAGATCACAATGTGTCCCTTAGAGCAGCTTTTTTTCTAATACTATTTTGCTATTGTTATTAAGAACTTGAATTAGAGAATCATAAATGACCCAATCATTTACTATTTTATATAATGTGTTTAATAAAAGGGTGCCCCCTGCCTAGTATTGTTCCTTTTTGCTTTCCATCAAGTTTTAAAAATAAGCTGCTCTACCTCAAACAAGAACTTCATGATATACAATAAAAGTCTTTTTTGGGAAAGATTCAGAGATACTGACATTGCTAACAAGCAAATCCTAGCAGGTAGAGAGAAAAAACAGAATTTTACCACAAAAATCCTAGCATACTGTATGTTGGTGGACATTTTTAGATGTGTGCCAAACAACAGTAAGAAAACAGAGAGGCAAGTCTGGTGTGACTGCTAGTTAATAATATGAAGCACCTACATTTTTTACTGACCAAAGAGAACACATTCCCACCAACTTGTTTTCCTATTGGCTCAAGACAAGACCAAAGCTTATGAATTTACAGGTCAGAATTTACCTAGATAAAGTCAGTACAAACCAACACTAACCGCTACCAAAAGCAAATGCCTCAGATCCTGTCCGTTCCCCTTTGTGAACAGTCATTTCTGCCTGGTGAAGTTTGTTTGTGTTTGGTCTGACCACTCCTTCATCTGAAAAAACTGAAAAGTATAGTTTACAGGTGTCTCACGTCCCACTAGAGATGTTGGCATCTCTGGTGATTAGGTCACGAATAAAGCTGCATTAAAATTCAGCAAATGACATTTTGCAGAGCTGGGATATAGTCCTCAGGAGGAAAACAGCAATTTAAGTGTCTAGTGAAAAACTTCACCATTTGTGCAAAGGCTTTGTGCTTTGATTTATTGGAAGTTCTACATGGCTCACACAGGACAGGAGTTCCCAGACTAGGAGTCTTTGATTTACTTTTTTATTTTATTCATTTATTTTCCAAATTAAATCCCATACATTTACACTAATCAAACTATTATTGTGTACTAGCTTTTGACAAAGGTTGTGAAGATCACTTTTCCCACTAGCCTGGTAATTCAGGGCAAGGAATATTTATTAGATTTTTAATCAGATATAATATACTGCAAATCTACCTGTTAACCTTCACCCGAAAAAGACTGAGAAAAATGAGTTTAATATGTCTGTCTTTTCCTATGCCCAAACACTGCGGGTAAGTTTCAAGTCTTTTCGTGCAGTTTTTGTGCAGTCGTAGTTGGGATGGGAATTTTTCTGAAAACTGCCACCTCCTGAAACCTCCCCACAAGCTTTGGTGAGCTGCTCTTTAAAGCTCCACATGAAAGCTGCAAGACCAATTAATGTTGATGAAAAAGTGCTAAATTCACATAACTGCATGTTTTCATATAAATATATGTATACACCTCGTTCGAAATGTGTTTCAACAATTGCCAAAGTAACAGGTGAAAGCACAAAACTTCCGAGACCACTTGCTTACTCCCTAACTCTAGGTAGCTAAAATACACCATAAACAACAAAAGTATCATGCCAGCTAAGATATATCAAATGTCATTTTGCAGAACATGGACTGGATAAGAAAAATGCACACACCAGAAGTGACCAGGCATGATGCTATTGTTGTCTACAATGTATTTTAGTCCCCTGACTCAATAATTATTGTTATGCTGACTTTTGACGCAGTTAAAACAGATGCAGAGATTGGCTTCATGTGTCTCGGAGGAAGCACGTTTGCCCCACCTTCCCTAGTTGATAGCTGTTGTGTGATGGGGAGAGTAAGCTAGCAGGAGGGAATTGGCAAGACCAAATTGGGGCAGGGGGAATGGATAAAGCTATGAGGAATACAGTTTAGTCTGTGACTAACCTTTATATGGTGGTGTCATATTAATACCATAATATTCGCCTGCTCTTCTCACACTTCACATGTTGGGGTTAATTTTGAATAATGATATATTTAAATAGTCTTTTTTTAATGTTATTATGCCACAAGCCCTGCAGTAACTGGCGTAATGAAAAGATTTCTAAATTATTTTCAAAGCACTGTGGTTGACTTGGAATTGTAGAATATATGCAGAAATATTAAAGTCAACAAGGTAATGAAATAATCAAGCCAAAAGCAAAAGCAAAAGAAAAAGGCTGCTTTTTATATACAGAGGATAATTAGTTGTGTGTCATAGGCTCTCCACGACGCAAAGCTTATGCAGGATAAAAAAATATATATCTGGCAATATCTTCAAAGTGTTGTGGACCATGTGCAATTGTTGAAAGCTCATGCCACTGCAGGAAAAAGACACAATCCAATTATAGCCCACACTGTGATGCAATAACCTATCCAACTGCAACCAAGCAGGCAGCTTGTTCTTGGATACCGGTGGTGTTTAGCACTATAATATACCCGAGAAAGAACATGATCTTGAAAAAAACAACAAAAAAACTTTTTTTCTATATGACATTATTCACATATGTGGCTTGTGCAAATAGGCTTGTGATTCCAGCCTAGTCATTAAACTTTCACTGAACAGAATCATAATGTTCTCAAAAATATCACAGACATGCAGCTTGGCATTTAAGCCAAACCCGTCCCCCTCTCCCCTCTCCCCTCCACACACACACATACACACACACACACACACACACAAAGGAAAACAGACAGATACCATCAAACACACCCCAAAACTAACTCTCCAGTTCAGAGACAGTGATTCTGCATCAGTTACTTATTAAACCAGGCTTCAGTTATGGGTGGAAAATCATGCTCTAAAAACATTTACTGTACCTAATTAAATATCAGATTCATAATAATTTGGCAAATGTAGTAAGTAATGTTACAGTGTGACAATGACCCAAATTCAAACAAGCATCCCTACACTGAGAAATATCTTCAAACCCATAGAACGGCCACAAGAGCAACAATGCAAACACTGCAGACCAGACACATCAGAAGCAGATATAAATGGCCTCATTCATGAAGGATTGTTTAGCCTACAGTGTGCATCACACATGCTGATATCTGGCATGAGAATAAAGCAGCCAAAACCAATCTAGCAAAATGCCCTGATGATTAACCAACAGAGAGAAACTCCATCTATTTAATAGAAAAGACCAGGATTGGTACTGACCTTTGGCAGTGTTCCTTTGCACTGTTGTTTTATTTCCTCGCATCAGCATAAACATTAGCAAATGAAACACTCTACAAAGCTTTTTATGTCCTAAACATTTCCCTGCAAGTTACAGTGAAACAGCTTTGTTAACCTCAAGCTTAATTATTTTTCATTTCTCTTTGAATTAAGAAGACAAGAACGAGTCTCTCTCTCGCTCGCTCTCTCTCTCTCTCCCTCTCACCCACACACACTATACTGTATGGCTAACACAAGAAGACCTGATGCTATATAGTGAACACTTTCTGGGATACTGCATCCTTAGGAAAGCACTGCTGCTAAATGCTTCAAATGTTTTTGAAAGGGAACCACATCCATGCCTGAAAAAGCACACACCAGAAAGCACCCACAAAATTATAGGATTATATGATTGCCTTTTAACATAATTAAAAAAATTTTTTTTTTTAAAAAATGACACAAGACATCTGTAATGATTACTCAGGACATTTCCCCTCCCTGCCAACAGAGGTCATACTCACCAGAACACCAGCACAACCACAGCCCTCTCACTTCCTGTTTATATTTCCTGTTTCTACTCTATATAAAGTGTTAATGTAAATGAGTTTGAGTATGTTCTGAGTGCTAATCTTGTATTTGCCTTTACGTGTTCTGACCCTTGCTACGTTTTGGATTTGTTCTATGGGCAACCTTCTGGCACTGTTTTATTATTGATATTGTGCCTGATTTTGGACCTTATTTTAGACTCTGTTTGTCTGTGTGTTTTTTATTAAAACATCCACACATGGATCTTCATCCTGTGTCTGAGTCTGCCCTGTTACAACACCCTTAATTAAATACAAGATGAATTATTTCTTTCTTAAATTCTTAAACTCTGTGTAAAACACTACTGATTAATTGCAGTTTTGCTGCTAACAATGTATTTATAAAAACATTGTATTTTTATTTTTTGTCACTACTATACTTTCTACGTGGCTTCTACCCCAATAACTGCTATGTCCATATATGGTATAAGCTTATCTGCTGAATACTGTGTGTCACTGGTATGTTATGTTTACATTAACAGCATTTTTATTATTATATTGTTATTTTTTTTGCACTACCTGATACATCTGACATTACACTAGAACTGTGTACTAGTCGGCGCTGCACCGTCTCTTACTGTGCCTATTGTCCTGTTTTAGTACTTATTGTACTGTCTTGTGCTGTTTGCACATGCTTGCACATGTGCACTTGATGTAGTCCTGTGAAGGTCTTATTTAGTTCTGCGTAGTCTCATATAGTTCTGTGTTGTTTTATGTAGCACCATGGTCCTGAAGGAACCTTGTTTCATTTCACTCTGTACCGCACCAGCTGTATATGTTTGAAATGACAGTAATTGTTTTGACTAACTTGACCTGACTTGAATCAGACCATGATCTGTTCTGGTGCTTTTAAATGCCACACACAGTAGCCAGATCATTCAAAATTCCACACTATTCTCTCTTCTTAAAGAAGGATGACCAAATGGACTGATTTAATTTCTGCATTATTAATTTATGACATTTAAGAGGAAGCTATAGCTCTGCATTCAATTTATCTTTGTTATTAAAGTCACTGTCTCATTCACTCACCCTCAACATGACTAACACTGACAGTACATCTTCTAAATAGACATACCAGGAAGAAATTAAATTAGTTTCCAATACATTTTGAGTCTACAAAAATAAATAATTTAACAAGGAAAAGAAGGAAAAGTTGAACCATTGGTGCCAAAATAGATTGTCCTGCCAGTTACTTATAACAATAACAATGTACTGTAATTGGTCAGTGTTATACAACTACTGGTAATACCCATGCTACTCTCAGAAAAGACATTGCAAAAATAATTTATATGTTTATACATTTATTAAATGTTGATATCATATTGCCCAGTCCTACTTGTGGTGTTTTAGATCATTTAAAGGAATGCTTCAGCATTTTTCCAACTCAATCTACTATATCAGTGATTAGAGGAAATAATTTTGACACATATTCCAATACTGTCAAAATTACTTGAAACTCATTTAAAATAAATGTATAAGGGCAGTTGTTATTGCAGTTAATAACTGCTTATGCAAAAAGTTAATTAAGCATATACCACATTGCTGTTGAATTCTCAATTATGGTCAGAAGGTGATGATTAATTTTCTATAACAGCAGCTTTGACAGTAGTTCCAGCTGCAAGGCAAATCACATTGGAAATGGTATTTTTATACTGTGGTATAAAAGGAATAAAAAACTTCGGAACTTCAGGATGCACCACACTACACTGTATTTTCCTATAAATGTGTGCTGTATTTCTTACTTAAAATCTGTATAATTTGTTCTCTTAGAGAGATTTTTGGTTACCAGCATACATAATACAAAACATTAGAGACAAAGTTATTGTATTGTTCCGATGTTGTAAAGTTGGATAAAACTATACTATATTCCACATCTATATTTAGCAGAGGAAAATTCTATAGGACTAAGTAAACTGGGTCAGTGATAGTTTCAACTACACAAATTAATTACTGTATTTTTAAATTCTGTACAGATATTACAATTGTTGGTATTAACTTGGTAAATAGACATACACTCACCATCCACTTTATTAGGAATCTAATCAGCTAATCATGTGGCAGCAGCGCAGATACAGGTCAAGAGCTTCAGTTAATGTTCACATCAAACATCAGAATGAAGAAAAAGTGTGATCTGTGACTTTGATCGTGGCACGGATGTTGGTGGCAGAAGGGCTGCTTTGAGTATTTCAGAAACTGCTGATCTCCTGGGATTTTCACACACAACAGTCTCTTGGGTTTACACAGCATGGTGCGAAAAACAAGAAACATCTTGTGTGCAGAGGCTCTGCAGGCTGAAACACCTTGTTGATGAGAGAGATCAGAGGAGAATGACCAGACTGGTCTGAGCTGACAGGAAGTCTGTAGTAAATCAAATAAGCACTTTTTACAACCGTGGTGAGCAGAAAAGCATCTCAGAAACACAACACATCAAACCTTGAGGTGGATGAGCTACAACAGCAGAAGACCACATCAAGTTTCTCTCCTGTCAGCCAAGAACAAGAATCTGAGGCTATCAAGGGCACAGACTCACTGAAACTGGACAGTCAAAGACTGTTTTTTTTTTTCTAATCTCCAACTGTCCAGTTTCAAGCATTGGAGTATCAACTCTGGCGATTTTTTTTGTGACAGACAGCAGAATGTAATTTATACACATCAGCATACTTTGCTGCCTGTTGGCTGTTAATGCATTGTACTTATTGATATAAATGATAGCTAACAGCTGTCAAAATGTCCTTGTGAGTGCAACCTTAAACAATAAGTGCTTAGTAGTTTCAGGAAAAATATATCCTTTTGTTAGTCTAAATAGTCCATGCTCTATAAATACAATAAAGCTAAACTCTGTTAAAGAGGAGGTTTTATGTATTTATGTACTTACACTCAGCAGTTTAGAAAGTCAGGGAATATTTACTTGTAGCTCTAAGGGAACGTGGTACAGAGCTGATCAGTGTCTTCATGTAGGAGGGAGCTGTTTTGTGTTCAATCTAGTAAGGGCAGCTACAGGAAGCCAATGGAGGGAACACAGCAAGAGGATGATGTGGGAGCTCTTTGGGAGGTCTGATGGTACACATGGACAAAATAAAAACATACTGTAGAAGAACCTGCTAATGCTGATGCCCACTGTATCCTTAGCTGCAGGCTACAAGCTTTTGCACACTACAGAACTTTTGAGATTTTATTGAAGTGTTGATAAACTTTGACCTAAGTCTAACTGGTGCACTGCAAATCCTGCCTGTCTTGTTTTGTGTGGAAGCCAAGACAAATTGGAGAAGGTGTACTTGAGATGCTCCATTGCTCTCACACATACACACAGTCCAGGGGGTGACAAATTTTAGTATCAGATTGTTCTAAAATATCAGATAGTATCAGATAGTATCAACTGTTCTAAGTGGCCCAGCAAAGGTACAATCTGGCAAATGGTGTAGTGTAACTCTACAGCCAATGCATATTACAGTAAGTAGCACAATAAATAATTTCTTTTAGATCGAAATGTACTTGTAAATAAAAAATGTTGACTTTTCATGACAACTAAAGCTAACGTGCTTGTTAGTGAGAAATTTAATAGAGTAACTTACTTTTAATACTTCTGTAGTTTTGAGGTTTAATGGTTTATTTAACAGCAGTTTAAGATGTGTATACACAACAGTCTATATAGTAAACAAAGTAAATTAATACTATGTCTATTTTTCAAAGCAGAACAGACTAGTTGCACATTGTCTAGGACTATACTGGGAAAAGTCTTATTATTTTTTTGCTTTAAAGGAAACTTATCACTTTGATAGCCCTGTGTAACAAATGTGAAAGTGTCTTTGGGACTGTTCTATCTATCTATCTATCTATCTATCTATCTACCTATCTACCTATCTATCTATTTATCTATCTATCGCTCTCCTGCCTGTACCTGAAGGAATTTCTCTCACAGTTACTTTGTTATCCTTTAAAGCTAAATAACATTTAAATTCAAACCCTGCACTGTTGCATAGTGAATTCCATCATGTCCAGTGCTGTGTGAAAGAGCACATTTGGTGCCATGGGTGGCATTGAATCACTATTCAATTCCACTCAGCTAGTTTATAGCAAGATGCAGCCCCTAGTATAGACAGAATAAGGATACTTTTGAACTGCCAAAGCAGTTTCTTTTTGTTGTCATCAATTCTCACAATTTATTTATTACATTTTAGGACATTTGTGAAAGAACTACTCAGGCAAACTACAGTATGTCTTTTAATACTGCTTCTCCACTGGAATCTTTTGTGAAGATCTATGTACATCACAAATTGTACATCAAATTCCTCTGCAGGAATATACACACTAAACAGGACTTTTGTGACACTGCATTTTTTTTAATGCTACAGAAGTAGCACTTGGCCATATAAAATAGAATATAGTTTATTTCCATACATTTATTAGATTGTTAGGAGTCTTTTTATTAGAATAAAACTAATTGGCATATCAGCCAAGGCCGCTGGAACATCGGGGCCAGCTGGCATTTGACCCGGCACTTTTCACACTACTGGGGTGATGAACCAGCACTTCAGGTAATAACAGACAGGTCTGACTTGGTTGAAAAACACACTTCCAGTTCAGCTGGGTGGTGGGACATTCCTCCTAAAGGGGATCTGCTATGAGCGATAAAGTGTTAACTGTGCTTGGGTGCTCACTGGCCCTCAGTAATCATGTGTTGAATCAGTATTGCTAATGTTTCAATATTTTAAGTGAAATATGCACATATTCTGTATTCTGAATCGATTACTGGAACATTCCAATGACATTCTTCAAATAAAGTAAGTAAGGCTTGCTGGGAAAATGTTTAACGAAACAGAGTTACTACAGTGACAAACAGCCATATGTCTTCAATTTTTTTAAACACATTTTAGAATTAATCTAACTTTGTGAACTAATTTTTTCCGTGTAGGGTCGAAACAAACTACTCTGACGTTCATTAAAAGGTGTGTTGTGCCCTGTTATTGTATTATAATTAGACCCTGGCTCCATATAGTGCTAAAAGCAAAATACATAGTTAGTCTGTATGTTTTTATAGACAAATGACAGATGTACCTTTTCTCTCAGACAAAAAGATGATGAGAGACCAGCATCCTAGGATCTGGGTTCCCAGGAAACAGACAGGTATGCATGTAGCATCAGTTTAAGCACCAGCCAGCAGTGGTTTTCAATCTGTTATTTGCCTGTCTCTGAAACACCTCAGTAACTTGCCGATTTATGCGTTTTGCTTGAAATTATATAAATACAACTAACACAATTGTTTTAATTGCCTAGTCAAAGTCAGTTTTTATTCAGTAAGATCACAGCATCCATCTTATTTGTTTTTAAGGACGAAAAGACATTTACCAATAGGGACATATCCGTGACTTTTAATGCATTTAAAACATGCTGTCTCTTTAAATATTTTGAGTAATGTACTTTTACATGTTCTATAATTTTCCATAGAAGTGAAATGTAACTGAGTTAACCCTGGTATAGTATAAGGAAGAAAACACTGAGACATTGTGGGTTCTTTACTGTTTAATAAAATTAATTTGAAGAATATTTTGCAGTATTTGTTGTGGCACATGATGTCTAGTTTAAATGTCATTAATATCTCAAATTTTATTAAATATCATCAAAAGCACCACATTTTGCCCCACCATTTTTGGAGTAGTGGTGCCACCCCTGATATCAGCAATATTAATGTCCTCTACACCGTTCACTTGTTTTGTCACGAGTCTTCATTTAATAAAATGTTGTTGTTTCAGCTGCTCCCCTCAGGGGTCACCACAACAGATCATTCATCTGCATATTTGATGTGGCACATTTTTTAACGCTGCATGCCCTTCCTGACACAAGCCTCCCCAATTTTTATCCAGGCTTGGGACTGGCACTGAGAGCGCACTGTTGCATGCAACCCTAGTGGCTGGGGTTGGCTCCCTGGCCAGGAATCAAACCCGGGCCGCAGCAGTGAGAGCGCTGTGGCCTAACCACTAGTCCTCCAGGGACCCTTTAATAAAATCCATTAACATATTTTTCTTGTTACTTCAGCCTTATTGTACTTTGTCACGAGCTTTTTAACAGCTCAGACCATTTCCACTATTTAACAGAGGCACACATTATGTGCCTAATGCAGAGGATTCATGCATTTAATAGTCAGTCCCAAGCAGAGTTTGCATGATGAGTTACAGCCTTAGAAACCTGAACATTAATGTCAGACACATATTATAGGTGCAAATTTGAGGCTGCATCAAGTCCTGAGCCTCCCCGAGTACATACATCTGTTCCAGTGACTGTTCCAATCAGTGTACATAAATCTTGTGAGATCAAAAACCCAAGAACAACTTCCTGCCATTTAAATCTTTTTCCGTGTTACTCCTTCCATCATGCTGTTTGGCCTCTGTGTGCATTGCAGTTGACCTAGATGAAGCTTAACATTATGATCAGCCTCACTCACTTCATTAATTAGACTTCACTAATGGTTTGTTGAAAAGCTCCTACGGCGTGTTAACCCTGCCCTGTTAAAAGCTGCACTGCTGTAGTCAGTACAAAATTTCAGCAGAGGCGTCGCACCAAATTTGTCTCAATGACTTTTAAAGAAGTATGCACTTAACATGTATGTCTCAATGACCACAGCATTACCAAGAATGTTGAACAGACTGAAGCTAATTCTTGTGGATGCAGGTAATGCAACCTTTTTAACAAACACTATTCTCTGAACTGCTGCCATATTTTCCATCATGTCATGTTTTCAGTTACTCAACATAAAGTGTCTGAGTAAGGTGTGGGCCTTGATGGCCCACCAGAACTGCTTCAATGCACCTTGGCACAGATTCTACAAGTCTGTGGAACTGTACTGGAGGGATTAGCACCATGCCTCCAAAAGATAGTTCCTCAGCTGCTGTTTTGATGATGGTGTTGGAGTGCTGTATAACACATTAGTGAATATGTGTTCAACTCAGTTGAGATCTAGCATAAAAATCCCCATTTTTGTCCAGTTTGGTCATTCGGCATATCCTATGCAGCCGCTACCTCTCTCCTGTCACACAAAGGCTACCAACTTGGGAGGGTAAAATGCTAGCATGTGCTTCCTTCTCCATGACATGTGAAGCTAGCCACAGCATATTTTTGAACTGCTGCTCATGCTGCATCACACGCTCGGGGAAAAGCAATAACTGACCTTTTCCAATGCCCACAATAGATTAGTGTTGCTGTTATCGACACGGGAGAGAGTATGCCATCCCTCACACCCAGAGAGCACAGCCAATTTTGCTTCTTTGGCTCCCAGCAGTGGATGGCTGTGGCATTATCCTGATTCGACCTCGCTATCCCCTGATGATAGGGTAGATGGTTTTCTGTTGCATCACTCAGGAGCCCCACTGGTCCAATTTTTACATGAAGGGCATACATGTTTTAAAGCTTTATATAAAAATCAGCTATTTCAACTGATGACTACTACAAGTCACATACAGGAAGCAAAAAATAATATATACAGCCTTAAAAATAGTCAAATTACAGCCAAGTTGTAGGTCATAATTACAATGAAACGAACAAACAAAAAAAAACCACAATGTAGTAAAAAAAAATACAATGTTGTAACAGTATATGTTGCTGATATGTTAGATTTCAAATCTGCCTCTGTAGTCATTACTGGAAAAAATATGAAAATACTTTCAAAACAGCACAGATGTAGTTAGGTTCAGAATGGGTACTTTGAAAAAAAAATACAAAGCCAAATCAAAAACCTCTTTTTCAGAGCTTCGGTGGAACTGTAGTTTGGGAATATCATGATCTCTCTGAGGGAGGCAATCTCGTAATTCTGTTTACCTCAGAACACACTGTATTCCTAGATCATTTTCAGCTAAGAGTTGTTATAATTAAATGACTCATTTTATGTGATTCTATTCAGAGGTTGACGATTCCATAATATCTGTTTCTATTGGAAGTTTAAATGAGCTTATTTACCACCCGAGTAGATCATACTGGTTTTGCAGAAAAAGAAACATTTCAGGTACACATCTTTACAGTGAGCATAGTATGAGGTTCCGTCTGAAACAGCACACCACCCTGCCATAGTTTCTCAAAAACATACAGAACAGAGTTAGCATAGCCTACTAGTTTGACACAGCTATATGTGGTTTCAGTTTTCACCTTGGCTACTTGGTGGTTCTTTCTGTCGGTTATTTCACATGAGCGTGGCACCGGAATGTCAGTGTACAAAATACGGGTATGCCAAAATCTTACTCCTCAGCAGATTCTGACTCTTCTTTGCATGTACAGGCAGACTACATGCATATTCATGATTTCTGCTGATTCATTTGTATAATAGTAAATAACATTTACTACACAGAAACACCAGTACAGCAATAAAAGCTCAACAAAGACCATGACAATGGATGTTAATATTATCTATCAGATTTAAAATTTTTATGTGATTGGAGTGTTCAGTAGACTGAACACAGAGTGTTCATGTCTATGGAGCATTGAATAGACATGTATTAATTCTTGTCATAATTAGATTACATTCTTTCCATGTCTCATTTTATGAGATTTTGGAACTGTCATTTAGAACATCTACACTTTCAGCGCCCGAACAACAAGGTGAGGTGTACATAGCTGTCTAGGTTAGAAACTTACATTGGTATTTTGACACCTGCTGAAAATAACAATTTTAATTCTAGAAATGTTTGGAAATATAATTTTACCTCTATCAAAGAGACTGTACTGACATATCTATAAGATAAATAAGTCATTTGGCAATACAAATAAAATGAACAGGAAAGAAGGATTGGTCAAGGAAAGGAAAATTTATAGTGAATTTCACCTACTATAAGTGAATTTTATGGGTTTTTACTGTACTAATTTAATTTACTCTAATGATGTTTTAGTACATTAGTGGTTTTGTTCTTTTTCAGGACATACCAAATTGTTGTATTGGCAATACTCAATGCTTGTGCAATGGCTCTGATCTATTTTCCATCTTTTCTCAGTGTCAAAATGGCTTGCTTTCCTCTCAGAGACAGCTCTCTGGTCTTCACGTTGGTTTATCCTTTTTGACAACAAATGCAGTGTTCACAGGCAAAACCCAGGGCTCAGACAAAGAGTAGACATTCAGAGCTGTTAATTGTTTAAACAATCAATCTAACAGGGCAGTGTGTGGGTTCCATGTTCCAAAAGGTGCCATGTTCCAAGTTGTTTAACACATCTAGAAATTCTGTTCTATCATCTCATATTCATCTTTTGATCTCAAACCCAAATGACTTCAGTGTATAGCAAAAACAAAAGAATTGGCCTTGCCGCTCCAGCACTTTCTGAGGGGACTGTGCAATGAATGTGCAATTCACTATGTTTTTTCTTCTTTTGGCCCAGCCTTTACCCTGTTAATTTTATTTGTATTGCACTATGACTTATTTGTCTTATAGATAATCAGTATAATCTTTTTGAGAGAAGTAAGTGATATTGCCATTGCCATTGCTAAAATTACACTTCCCTTAGAAATACTCCCTGTTGCACCTGCAGTCACTTTCTATGGTGTGACCTACAGACTAAGAAATGTCAGCAAAATAATTCTGATGTGGATCAGACCTTACAAACTAGAGATTGTGGTTTTGTGTGTGTGTGTGTGTGTGTGTTAGGGAGGGAGGGTGATTTGGGGAGGCAATTTTGCCATGTTTCAGACTAATTCTGACAGTATTTATGTTTCTGACTGTAGAGCAGATTTATGCCTTACCTTGCTGTTCAGGATGATGAGAGAGTCTGAATGACAGTTCCAAAATTTCATAAAAAGAAACAGGAAAGGCACGTAATCTAACAACAACAACAACAACAATTAATGACGTCATGCCCCCTGTTCTCAGTGGTTCTGCCAGACATGGGAATTAAAGTTTAAGTAATTAGATACTTTAAGTACACTTTATTGTCTGTTTAACACCGTTAGTGATTGGATTTGTCTGAAGACAGGGAAAAATAAAAAATGATCCTGTGTAACGATCTCACAATATTTAGCCTATCTACACCGATCAGCTATAACATAAAAAACCACTGACATGTGACATTGATTAACATTGAATAACATTGATTATCTCGTTACAATGGCACCTGACAAGGGGTTGGATATATTAAGCAGCAAGTGAACAGTCAGTCAAAAGTTGATGTGTTGGAAGCAGAAAAAATTGGCAAGCATAAGGATCTCTGCGACTTTAACAAGGGCCAAATTGTGATGGCTAGACAGCTGGGTCAGAGCATCTCCTAAACGGCAGGTCTTGTGGGGTGTTCCCCATATGCAGTGGTTAGTACCTATCAAAACTGGTCCAAGGAAGGACAACCGGCAAACCCGGCAACAGGGTCAAAGGTGCCCAAGGCTCACTGATGCGTGTGGGGAGCGAAGGCTAGCCCATCTGGTCCGATCCCACAGAAGAGCTAATGTAGCACAAATTGCTGAAAAAAGTTCATGCTGGCTATGATAGAAATGTGTCAGAACACACAGTGCATCACAGCTTGCTGCGTATAGCTAGCTGCAGACAGGTCAGAGTGTCCATGCTGACCCCTGTCCACTGCCAAAACTGCCTACAATGGGCACGTGAGCATTAGACCTGGACCATGGAGCAATGGAAGAAAGTGGCCTGGTCTGATGTATCACGTTTTCTTTTACATTATGTGGATGTGAGTGTCGCTTACCTGGGGAAGAGATGGCACAAGATGCACTATGGGAAAAAGACAAGCTGGCGAGGCAGTGTGATTCTCTGGGTAATGTTCTGCTGGGAAACCTTGGGTCCTGGCATTCATGTGGATGTTACTTTGACACGTACCACCTACCTAAACATTGTTGCAGACCAGGTACACCCCTTCATGGCAACGGTATTCCCTAATGGCAGTGGCCTCTTTCAGCAGGATAATGCGCCCTGCCACGCTGCAAAAACTGTTCAGGAATGGTTTGATGAACATGACAAAGAGTTCAAGATGTTGACTTGGCCTCCAAATTCCCCAGATCTCAATCTGATCGAGCACCTGTAAGATGTCCTGGACAAACAAGTCTGATCCATTGATGCCCTACCTCGAAACTTACAGTACTTAAAGGATCTGCTGCTACCGTCTTGGTGCCGGATACCACAGCACACCTTTGGTGGTTTTGTGGAGTCCATGCCTCAATGAGTTGGAGTTGTTTTGGGGGCACAAGGGGGACCCACACAATATTAGGCAGGTGGTTTTAATGTTACGGCTGATTGGTGTATATGACATGCAACTTACCAAGTGCCATTCCAGCCACATCACAATTTTAAGTCCGAAAGATAAAAGGAACATTTACTGTCATGATTGGCATATACAAACAACAAGTCCCGACTACAGTCCGTGCATGACACAGTGCCAAGCGCATACACGAGAAGGGGAGTGGGGTAGTCTGCACAACACAGCCTTACAAGTAGCTGTTAAAAATGAACTAGGCTAATTTATACTCACCACTAAGGGATTTAAAGGCTGTGTTGATGTGATGATGGATTGAAATATAGAAATATATTTTAACCCAAACCTACATCCCTCCCAGTATGGATCAGAAGTTCTTGAAACAATGAGATTACTTAGGTGACACTAATTAACCCTTCTTAACTAGCTTGATATTATTATTATTATTATTATTATTATTAACAACAACAAAACCAACAACAACAATAATAACAGCAGCAACAACAAAATCAACAACAATAACAACAATAATAATAATAATAATAATAATAATAAACAAAACCTGGAAAACTAGTGTACTTCATGTAGAGTTAGCTACACACGCTAACTCTCGAGTTCTCTTACCAGACACATAATATACAGTAAATATAAGTTTAAAGTAACAAGACAAATTTTAAAAAAGATATCCTACCATTTATTTCTCGAGCTCTGAATGCACATCCTAAATTCATTAATCACTTATTTTGAATTTTGCTGTTTACTCCCAAACGAGATACAATAACAAACACCAAACAGACGAAAGGTAGCCTGGACTTTTACCTTGAGGTGCCATTAAGCTGAGCTGAAGCCGCAGGATGAACACGGCTAAGTGTGAGCCACTGAGTCTGCCGCTGCTCCTCATCGCGCTCTCCCGCTTTCACTCTGCTCACGCGCTCCTGCAACTCTCGCGCTCAGCGCGCGGGTATAGCGGAAAAAGCTGTTTTCCCATGTTTCACTTCCAGTGAGAAGGAACTGAAGAGAAATTAAGGCAGTCAGTGTTATATATCCGGCGTAGAGCGCGCAGAGGCTTGAAATGAATCACGGCGAGCCGTTTTGTGCTCGCGACTCCGCCTTCATTTAGTTCCATCATTGACGAGTTGCAGAAGGTTGGGAAATACAAATACAGTATTTAAATACAGGCTGTCTGGATACTTTAGGTGCTGTTTTGGCTCTACACTAAAATCTATAGCTTCTCTATTCCATGAGACCAGACCCTGAGCAAGTCTATGAACACATTCTCTTTCACATTGTTTTCATGCCCTTTGGCACTGTTTGACTGGTGAAAGGGATTTCTTTCTGACTAAGTATGGCCAGTGAAGCTGGAGCTCATGGAGGTGTACCAGTGCACATGGAGCACCTCAGCACACTGACAGCTCCTGGAATGTCAGTAATAGCATGTGTGTCCAAGGCCTGGAAGGGATCACAACCTTAGGTCAATAATCTTCTTCATCCATCATCAAGTGTCTCATCAGGGCCAAGACAAAAGGGATACACACTCAAGCAAAAATACAACTTTGTCTCAAGTGTCTGTGCTCTTGCTGTGTTATCACTCCATCACACTGGTGTAGGGCTGCAACAGTTTATTATTTTACAATCTAAATACTCTGACAATTTTTGGAATTTAATGATCTGATGTTTTGGGATAATTGATGAATTTAATGATTATTGCCTATTTATTTATTTATTTACTTTGTTACAGTAGACATCAACCCATTATTATCATTATTATTATTATTGGTAGCAGTAGTAGTAGTAGTGGTAGTAGTAGCAGTAGTAGTAACTATTAATTATAATATTTATTATTGGCTTCTTATAATTATTAGCCTATTTGACTGGTCCTATCCAAACTTAATAACTCAAAAGCAAATATATATTTATAGGCCTATAAATAATTTCATCTTGGGCCTCATATGTTCTGTTGCCATGAAATGTCGGGAATGAAAAGCTCTATGGCTGCAATAAACAACCAAAATATTATTGCACAAATTTAAATAATAAACCTAATATTTGAATCCTTTGATTGTTAGGTGGGGTGATCTAAAGGGTAATAAATCAGTAACAAACACATTTATGTACAGCTAAACATAGCAGACTTCATTAAACTATTCAGCTAGTATTGTAATTTTTCTACTTTCACTGAATCATGACAAAAGTATCAAGATTTTTTCATTATGTAATAATAACGCTGACTAGTATAGTCCATATTTCACTCTGATGTGTTCTCCTTTTAAAGGTCTGCATAACACCGATGTGCTGCTCTGAAAAGCATCTTCGTTTTGCATAGACTGCATTGCATTACGCTTGTACTTCTGAGTTTAATCTGTGCAGAATGCCTTCTGAGCTTTTAGGTCATCTTCAATCAGGGATTTTAGACTGATTTTAGACTCCTGCAGAGCTTGCTGATGCTGCATTGTAGCCCACTTGATGGGTGCAGTGGCTGAAAGCGGCTTTTGTCCCCACATCTTTTTTCTTTCTGCGTCCTGCCTCCCAGCACCAGTGGATACAGCAATGCAGCAGCAACAAGCTATGCAGGAGTCTAAAATGGCAATGAGAGAACAATGGCAATAACATCTTAAAGCTGGGGAAATTTTTCACTCAGAAGTAAATGCATGACGTAATGCAGTCTATGCAGAAGGTACCAAAGCCCCAGCATACCTAAAGCCCTACATACCAAGCTCACTCAAGATGAAAATGTTGGCATTGATAGGCCTTTTTGGTGATGGCTACTCTGTGCTCAGTACGTGTGAGGTTAGCAGTAACCCCTAGGAATCTGAAGTTGTTGACCCTCTCTACTATGTCTCCTCCCATGTAAATCGGTGCATGAACCTTATCCTGTTTCCTGAAATTGTTCACCAGCTCCTTAGTCTTATTGACATTGAGAGACAGGTTGTTGTCCTGGTACCATTCTGCCAGGAGCCTCACCTCCTCTCTGTAGGCCATCTTATCATTATTGGTGATCAGGCCCACAACAGTGGTTATCATCAGTGAACTTAATTATAGTGTTGGAGCTGTGAATGGCCACAAAGTCATATGTGAACAAGGAATACAGCACTGGGCTAAAACACTTCCCTGTGGAGTACCAGTGTTGAGGATCAGTGGGGAGGAACTATTTCTGCCAAACTGCACCTGATGGGGTCCAGTTACACAATATCACAATGAGTAACAATACCTATAAATATAAACATAAAAATGTATTTTCCATGAAAACAGTTTTAGGCTCATTTAAGCTTGAAGCATATAACACGTATATTATAAATAAAATGGAGTTAATAAAGCAGTTTCTTGTTAAAGTTAATGAACTGTGCATTTTAAGGGATATGATAAGGCTATGATATAGAGGTCACTTGTTTCGGTAGGAACTACCAGACAGTAATGTTGTTTTCATGAGTAATTCATGCATGTTCCTGAAAAGTGTTTTACAAAGGAAATTTTGCCAGCAAAAAGTTTCATTTTTCAGATAGCCTAAACCTTTAACATTTGCATAAATTGTATAGAGTCAGAAATATGTCACTCAGATAATTTATTCTGTATTTGTATAATAAATTCCCTAATGCTATCAGTTTCACAGAAATGTCATTAGACAACAGAAACACCTACAGTGAGGGGAAGTACATATTCAGATACTCTTGTTTTTGTTATTTAATATAATTCCAGTGCATTCAAATTTACACACATAATATATTTTGAGTTTTTCTTTTTACTTATACAGTAAATATGGAAAAAATATGTATTTATAAGCATTAACAAAGATCTTTGTAAAGACCAGAAGTGATAGGGGGAAAAAAAAGTAATCCACAAATTACCAACATTACTACTTTGTTGCAAAGCTGTTATTGGCAATTACAGCTTAGATACATACTGTATACAGTGCCATGTAAAAGTATTCAATCTTCTTAAAAGTCATCAGATTTATCTGGATTAAAAATAACACGTACACAGATTGTTCCAGCCAGTATTTTTTTATTACTGAAAACAAATAATAATATAATAATAAATTTTCAAGTAGTGACACAGAGTCAGTGGGATACAAGATCTTGACTCTGATTTTGCTCCATCCATTCTCCCTTCTATTATGACAAAAAGCCCAGGTTGACAAGAAGCCCATGAAAAGCATCCCCAGAGCATGCTGCCACCACCATATTTTACTGTAGGGATGGTTTAACTGATGGTATGGCCTGCGTTAGGTTTGCATCACACATAGTTCTTTTAAACTTCTCTCAAACAAATATCTTGATCTTGGTCTCATCACACCAGAAAACTTGACTGGGTCACTCTTTTGCTTTCATATGGCTGTTCTTGAGCAAGAGTTTCTTTCTAGCCACCCTCTCATACAGTCCTCAATTATGCAGAGCTCTTGAAATGGTTGTCTGGTGCACCTTCACTCCATTCTCAGCCACTGTACTCTGTGACTCTTCAGAGGGACTGTTGGCCTCACTGCGGCTTCCCAAAGTAGTCTCTGTCTTGTTTTTGTGCAGAGTTTTGAGGGAGGGCCTTGGGTGGTGTGACGCAGCTTCCACATCCTCACTATTGATACAACAGCACTTACTAGGATGTCTAACCTCTTAGACATAATTTACACCCTGTGCCTGACTTATGAAATTCTATTATCTTATCTTTAACTTTCTTAGAAAGCTTCTTAGTCCATTTTCACTCCATTCCTTCAGACTGACAATCTCTTCAATGACAGTTAAACCTAGGTGGTTTTTGTTCAGAAAATGGGGGCTGTTTTAATATTTCATAGGTGAAAGCCAATTATTAAGTCAACCGTGTCCTTGTTAAGGCAATAACTGTCACCTACAGCTTCTGGAACCTGGGGATTAAAAACTAATGCAAGCAGCATTTTTCAGTTTTTGATTTTCTTTGAAATACTTGCTAATCAATAATTAATTTCTACTTTGACTGAAAATTCACTGTAAGAGAACATGAATTTACAGTAAAAATACTGACAGGAATAATATGAGTATTTATCATTTGTTATTCAGACAAATCCGATCAATTCCAGTGGGGTTGAATACCAAGCCACAGTACAGTAAGAAGTAATTCACTTTTTGCAGCATTGTGGTCATTTGGCCCAGTCCTCTTGGCAAATCGTCTTCAATTCCCCAAGGTTACAAGGGTTCCATTAAAAGACTTGCAAATTCAAAATCTTTATAGATTTTCCTTCATAGAGATTGGATAGGCTGTTGTCTTGTTGAAACATCTTCTTTTTGAAATCTTAGATTTATTTTCTTGGCCAATGAGATTAAATTCTCCTCTAACATATCCCGGGTACATTGCCCAATTCATGTTTCTTTCACTAATGTTTAATGCCCCAGTACTGTTTACACAGAAGCAGCCCCATATCATGATGCATCCACCTCTGTATTTCACAGTGGGTATGGTGTTCTTGGGATCATTCTTTCTCCAAACATGACAAGCTGAATTATTGCCAAAGAGTTATACTTTAGTTTCATCTGACCAGAGTATATTGTTCCAAAAGTGATTTGTCTAAATGCTTTTAAACATGCATCTCTGTGCTTCTTTTTTTTTTAGCAGAGGAATTTTGGGTGGAGTGTAGGAATGGAGATGATTGCAGTGCAGTTCATTGCTTATTGTTCGCTTTGTAACTGTTGTTCCTGCTACTTTCAGGTCATCAACTCTTTTCAAGTGACTGCTGGCTTATCTCTTTGCCTTCCTTATCAGTCAGTGGAACCTTGCATGGCGCACCTGTCCGGGAACAATTAGTCGTGGTTCCATGAACTTTCCACCTGTATATTATCAAACACCTTTTTCCATTTGAGTACTGTTTCTAATGTTGGCCCTAAGTACTTTAGGAAGCTTCTTCAATTTCAGCGCAAAGTGTAATTTGCATCAGAACATTTTTTGCGGGATTTTGGGTCTTTCCTCTAGATTGTAGAGCATGAGGCCACTCAAGTTCTTCTACCCCAGCCTTGGCAAACCATGTCTTTATGGACCTCACTTTGTGCACAGGGGGAATTTTCATGCTGGAACAGATTTGGGCTAAGGCGCTTAGTTCCAGTGAAGGGAAATCTTAATGCCAGAGCGTACAAAGACATTCTAAACAATTGTGTGCTTCCAACTTTGTGGCAACTGTTTGGGGATATATCTACTCACCATCCATTTTAATAGGAACATCTGTACACCTGCTCATTTAAGCAGTTATCCAGTCATTCTATCATGTGGCAGCAGCACAATGCATAGAATCATGCAGATACAGGTCAAGAGGTTTAGTTAATGTTCACATCAAACATCAGAATGGGGGAAAAATATGATCCCTGTGACTTTAACCATGGCATGGTTGTTGGTACTAGATGGTCTGGTTTGAATATTTCAGAAACTGCTGATCACCTGGGAATTTCACACACAACAGTCTCTAGAGTTTACGCAGAATGGTGCAAAAAAAAAAAAATTGAGTGACAAAACATTGAATGACCAACAGTTCTGTGGGTGGAAATGCCTTATTGATTGGTTAGAGCTGTCAGGAAGGGTATAGTAACACAGATGGTGAGGAGAAAAGCTTATCAGCATGTACAAAACATCGAACCTTGAGGTCCATGGGCTACAACAGCATAAGACCACATTGGGTTCCACTCCTGTCAGCCAAGAACAGGTGTCCTATTAACTATTCAAGTAGATGATATATATATATATATATATATATATATATATATATATATATATATATATATATATATATATATATATAAACCATTGTAAAATTTAAGATGATTTAAGACCCTAAGACCAATGACATCCAACAGCTCAGGATTTTTTCTATCCCACTTGCACTCTTGAGACTACAGCAGCTTTTTAAATTTTATTTAATTTTTCAGTTGTGCCATTATTTCAATGTAGTAATGGTGCATTAGACTGTGTTTTGTCTGTTGCTGTCACGTAAGTGAGTAGAGACAGATACAAGGGAGTTGCAGTAGATTTATTAGAAGAGATGGCAAGCAATCCACAGGACAGTCCCAAATTGTAGTCAATACACAGGCACAGGGTCAGGCGATCTACAAACAGACTTAACTAGACAACACAATATAAACAGAAACAATGGGCAGAAACTAGGTCAAATAGTGGAAGCAAAAATGAGATAAACAAGACAGAACACAAGGTAATCAAGTGTATACTTCACAATATGTACAATGAATGACAGTCTAGTTAAAGTGTGTTTGTGAGTGTAAGGCTGATTGAACACAGGTGTGTTTACTGAGAGCGGGAATGCATGTGTGTGTTCTGGGTAGTGAAGTTTGAGGCGGCCATATTTGCAGGCCACAGTGTTTGCTAGGAAGTTGAGTACGTTGATTGCTGTGACATGACAGTTGCTATCTAATACATTTAAAATCTTACTTGACTTTGTTCTATTATCTTATTCAGAGATAAAGTACATTTGTACACTGTATATGAAAACAGTTATAATAATCACAATGCTGATAAACATCAAACATTGCTTCCATTCAGTCTGGAAAAGCCAAAAAGAAGAGAAATTTTATTTTTTCTCAGCTGGGTACTTTTCCATTAGCACAGAAACTAAAACAGAGCAAACTTACTTTAGTATGGGATCAAACCTTACCATCTGTAATGCATTATACACATTTTCATTAGCTGAAATTAGATTAGATTCAACTTTATTGTCATTGTGTAGAGCCAATGAAATGCATCTAACCAGAAGTGCAAATAGCAATGTGTCTATAATTTTTATACACATATATATATATATATATATGTGTGTGTGTGTGTGTGTGTGTGTATAAAACTAGCCAGTCTTGGTTAGTCTATGCCCACTGTGGCCTCAGATTTCTGTTCTTGGCTGATGGGAGTGGAACTTGATGTGGTCTTCTGCTGTCATAGTCCATCTACCTGAAGGTTTAGTGTGTTGTGCATTCTGAGATGCTTTTCTGCTCACCACAGTTGTAAAAGTGGTAATTAGTGTTATTTGATTGTAGACTTCCTGTCAGCTTGGACCAGTCTGGCCATTCTCTCATTAACAAAGCATTTCCACCCACAGAAATGCCACCCACTGTATGTTTTTCCACACCATTCTGTGAAAAGAGATGGTTGTGTGTGAAAATCCCAGGGGAATTGCAGTTTCTGAAATACTCAACCCAGTCTGTATGCTTAACAACCATCACAAAGTCACTGAGATCACAGCTTTTCCACATTATGCTATTTAACGTTAACATTAACTGAAGCTCTGCAGGATTTTATGCATTGAGCTGCTGCCACATGTTTGGCTGAGTGGATAACACCTGTATGATATATTCCTCCCATTTCAGGGAACCAAATGAAAACAAAAATATCACAATTATTACTTGGTTGAAAAACCTGGATGCAACATATAATTGCATAAAGGGCCATGACCTGCCAGACCTGTAATGTTTGTTTCATGCTAGACTTGGTACAAAATCCATTAGGGTCCTTAAAGTTCACTATTAATGTCTTCCTTCTTACCGAAGAATTGGTACCAAATGAGTGCTTTGATATATATTATATTTGGCTTTGTTTCTGATTTATGATGCTTTTTTTAAGCCTCATGATAGATTTTATTGACCCTAAAAGTTCATTTAGGAACAACAGTAACAGACACAAATTCTACATCTGAAACCAGCTGTATCAAACTAAGCTCCAGGATGACCACAGCCCTATAGTCATCTCTTCCAGGCGTTATAGATTTTGTTAGATTTCTTGTCCATGAAGTGTTGTTGCAATGACAGATCTTGCCAAGATACAACTTACTTTAGCTCTTCTAAAATAGAATGTCCTATACAGTTCACCTAAAATGTACATACATATACACAAAGCTACAGTCAGCACAAAGCTACCATTAAAAGAGCCAGTGTAGAGCTAAATATGATGTGCTTTATCCACAAAAATTCCCCTTATATCTGTTTCAGTGTGGTACACCTTTGTGGGCCTCAGCACAGCCCCCAGAGCAGCAGTTCAGCACCATGGACAATGGCAGTATGAATATTGGGAGCAGTGGCTAATCTAGTTGTGTTTTTCTTTTGTGTGTGCTAACATAACATAATACATGTGGTCTGGTGAAAACCATGGAGGGGGCTGAGGCACACTATTCATGTCCAGAAATGGACATGGATCCTATTATACAGCATGAGCTCAAAGCCATAACAATAGTATGTTACGCAGGAGCTGGACATTTGTCTAAAGCTCAGCTTAGAGGGTGTGCAGGAACTGTGCCAGCTGTCTTTTGTTCTCCTCACTTAGATGACCATTGACAATGACTACTTTGAACATGTTGCCAATAGTGAGACCTGGAAGAAGGATGGTAGTGTATCCCAGACTTATGTGTAAAGAGGTTCAGCAGGCCTTCTACAGAATAGCAAAATGTACACTTACAGCACAGTATCAGATGGGCCACGTGCTCCAGGCAGGATGAACTATCAGTGACTGAAATGGCAGAAAGGATGGCTATGAATTGCTTCCCACTCAAGCTGCCATCTGCAGTTAGACAGACATTAGGAAGCCTACACACTTCCACCACAACTGATCTGGTGAAATCATGGAAGGGGCAGAGGCACTTCATGTACAATGACAGAGAAAGATGGGCAGTGTTCCCTGACCACTGGTGCTTCTGAGGAGAAGATACCATGCGCCTGCCAAAGCTTCAAGAGCACATCTCAGCCAGACCCCATGTCCACAGAATTTGGCACTCCAGTCTAGCATTGAAGCCTAAACAGTAAGACGTGACTGAGGCCAACATACATGATGGAAATGGCATGGAGGAAACACCAGTACATGTATGGATCTGGGTTGCTAGTATATCCCAACACATAGCTCTTCCCAACTCACCCTGTTGGGGCTCTCCAGGTCACACCTCAATCAGTAAAAAATTGAAGTGTAGACTTTCAACTTTAATTCAAGGGGGTGCTTCATTTCAAATCCATTGTGGTGGTGTTCAGAGGCAAAATTACAAAAATTGTGTCACTGTCCAAATACTTATGGATCTGACTGTAAATCACACTGCATTAGAGGTGGGAAATGAGATGGGAAAATGTTAATATGCCCTGAACAAAATTAAGAGAATTTAATTAAAAGCAGCTTTCCACAATTACCTTGACTGAAAGGATGGATAATTTTGGTATTCTGATTGAGTAAACATTTAGAGTAATGATTTTTTAATAACACTGACTAATCATGGAGCATTTAACATTTTATAATGGAACTTTAACAGCACTCAAATGGAGGGCAGATTGAGTACTAAAATATAGCTTTTTCATTAGAAAAAATATATATAATTCAGTAAAAGTCCAGGCTAATGGGTGGGAATTGGCAAATGACCAAAGTGGGAGAAAATGGGAAAAAATAGCTTAGGATATACAATATACTATAGGAATACACCAATCCCATATGATACTATCTATCTATCTATCTATCTATCTATATATATATATATATATATATATATATATATATATATATATATATATATACACAGTATATGATACATTCACAGCAATTTATTATATTGTTATTCTTTTGCACTACTGTTATATCTGAAACTTTGATACTAGAACTGTGTACTGGTCGGCACTGCACTGTCTCTTACTGTGCCTATTGTCCTATTTTGGTTTTTATGTAGTAATGTGTAGTCTCATGTAGTTCTGTGCTGTCTTGGAGGAAGGGCGTTTCATTTCACTGTGTACCAACGAGCTGTTTGGAGGAGTTAAGACAGTTTCTTGCCTATGTTTTCATGCAAGGTCATACCAGTCAAACTCACATATGTTCAAAGTGCAAACTGTATCTCTAGGAAACTTCAACATTGTTCAATATTAAATACTTAATGAATTTACAATTAAAATAAAACAACAATGGGGCTCTTTCCTTTTAGTGTCTGCCATTGCTGTCTATAGTTCAGCCAATACAATTTTGCAATTCTGGATCAGTGTTGATTGCATATTTTTCAGATAACTAACACATATGTGGAAAACGGCTATGGAGTATGAAACAATCATTAAAATATCAAAAATCATTACTGTTATTAATATTATCACTGAAGTGAAGATGTCATTAAATCTGTTATGTATGGCCAGAAAGAAGACACTTTAAAATCTATTTTAATTAAAATAATAAAGATTAAACATTCTGACATTTTACTAGTGAAATTTATTAGGGAAATTAAAAACTATGTTAAACTCACAAAAGTATTATTAAGGGCCAAATTAATGCTATAGTCAAATTCACTCACTATTTGCAATTTATCATTTATAGCAAAATTTTACTGTGCTGGTGCTTATTAACAATGTATTCATTATTTTATTCACTGAAGGAATCTGAGGATCAAAATGAAAATGCTGCAACAGAAACATACTATAACCATAACATTAAAACCACTGACAGGTGAAGTGAATAACACTGATTGCCTCGTTACAGTGGCACCTGTCAAGAGGTGGGATATATTAGGCAGCAAGGGAACAGTCAGTTCTCAAAGTTGATGTTTTGGAAATAGGAAAAATGGGCAAATGTAAGGACCTGAGTGATTTTGACGAGGGCCAAATTGTGATGGCTAGATGACTGGGTCCAAAACATCTCCAAAACAGCAGGTCTTTTGGGGTGATCCCGGCATGCAGTGGTCCATGGAAGTACAGCCGGTGAACCCGGCAACAGGGTCATAGGTGCCCAAGGCTCATTGATGCACGTGGGGAGTGGCTAGCTTGTCTGGTCCGATCCCACAGAAGAGCTAATGTAGCACAAATTGCTGAAAAGCTAATGCTGGCTATGATAGAAATGTGTCAGAACACACAGTGCATCACAGCTTGCTGCATATGGGGCTGCGTAGCCACAGACCGGTCAGAGTGCCAATGATAACCCTTGTCCGCTGCCGAAAGTGCCTACAAATGTACCGTGAGCATCAGAACTGCACCATGTAGCAACAGAAGAAGATGGCCTGGTCTGATGAATCACATTTTCTTTTACATCATGAGGATGGCTGGGTGCGTGTGCGTCGCTTACCTGGGGAAGAGATCCCACCAGAATGCAATATGGGAAGAAGAAAAGCCGGCAAAGACAGTATGATGCTCTGGGCAATGTTCTGCTGGGAAACCTTGGGTCCTGGCATTCATGTGGATGTTACTTTGATACGTACCACCTACCTAAACATTGTTGCAGGGCAAGTACACCCCTTGGCAATGGTACTCCCTAA
Source organism: Pangasianodon hypophthalmus (assembly GCF_027358585.1). Lineage (NCBI taxonomy): Eukaryota > Metazoa > Chordata > Actinopteri > Siluriformes > Pangasiidae > Pangasianodon > Pangasianodon hypophthalmus. Next base: position 10,379,772 of record NC_069726.1, read on the forward strand.
TAGCAGTGGCCTCTTTCAGCAGGATAATGTGCCCTGCCACACTGCAAAAATTGTTCAGGAATGGTTAGAGGAAGATGACAAAGAGTTCAAGGTGTTGACTTGGCCTCCAAATTCCCCAGATCTCAAACTGATTGAGCATCTGTGGGATGTGCTGGACAAACTTACAGGACATAAAGGATCTGCTGCTAATGTCTTGGTGCCAGATACCACTGCACACCTTCAGAGGTTATGTGGAGTCCATGACTTGATGGGTCAGAGCTGTTTTGGTGGCACAAGGGGCAACTACACAATATAAGGCAGGTGGTTTTAATGTGTTAGCTGATAGATGTGTATCATTGTTATGTCAATTTCATTTCAATGATCCACAAAAAAGTTAATGGATTTGCATTTTTTTCCCTCCCAATTTCTTCCTGTTTTCTATATACTGGTCCATGACTAACTTTGTGTGAAAACACTTAAAATAGGAACCCCTGGACTGACAGTGTTTAAAATTACTGTACAGCGCAATTAAAAAGACAGAAGAAGACTTTAATTAAATAATGTTTATAAACAATTAACTGATAAGGTTAAGGTCAGCTGACCCTCCAGTGTTCTTCTGAACAGAGATTTGCACAGTTATTTTGGGTTATATACCTCCTATGAAATATTTTATGATAGTTCCAAATGCTTATTCGTGGGTGGTTAACATAGCATAGCAGCTAATTATATATGTCAAATAACACTGTTTTCCACTATAATGAAGTTCATAAAAGTCAACAAAGTCATTACGATTCAATATTTAACTGCCTCAGATGTCAAATGAACGGATCAAATGTGTTCAATCACATTTTATTGGTTACCAGCTGCTATGGTGAGAAACAGGATTAACCAATTGGGAAGTATTTTTCGCAGGTTCTGTTTAAATCCTACTAGCCAGCTAGCTATACGCTAAGCATGGGGATATTGAGGAGGCAGCTGATAAAGTCCTGGGGGTCTACTACAGGAAGACAAATACTGGCTTCTGGCTTCCATACAAATGTCAAGATTCTGACCTTTAACTTCAACTACTGTGAGGTTTTAGCACAGGTAAAACAAGACAGTACATAATATCGGTAGAGAATTGCCAATCATGAAAACCTTCATGGTTCAATTACAATAAATCAAAAACACTTCATTTTTAACAAATAAATCAAATAAAATATACAAAATTACAGAAAAAGTTTTTTCAATTCTGCTCCTGGAGTATTTTTGTTCCATAAATCCCCTAAATGTATAAGAAGAATTTCTTAAGCTTGTGGTTGTAAGTTCAAATCCCAGAACTGTCAGAGTGCTACTGTTTGGTTCTGCAGTACTGTGCTCTGCACTAGTAAGTCACTTTGAATAAAAGCATCTGCCAAATTACTGTAAAATATAAATATTAAATCTAGAGCTTTCTAGATTCTTTTTGTTTCTTTTGTTTCTTTATGGTAAACAAACAAAATATTCTGCAATAAAACCCAATAAAACCAAAAATGAAAAGTATTAGAGTATTTCTTTCACCAAATTAGATCCCAAATTATATACACTTATAACATGAAAGAAAGCTCATGGTTTAGAGCTCCTGTCTGTACTCTCTCCGGAAGATCTGCTTATGCAGATCCTCGGAGTCCATCAGCCACTGCTGGTACACAGCCACAGGGTTGATGTTCCAGTGTTTGTGGAAGGAGATGGGGCTCTGACGGAGCAGCAGTTCTTTAGGATAATCATCTGGACGAGCCTGTGGACCACAAAAGAGACCATTTATGGCATGGCAGAAGAGTTTATAGTTCTCCACAAATATAGTATCTATTAAAATGATCACAATAAAGTTCATGAACTGTTGGAATAGTTAGCAAATGTTCTGGTCAACTAAGAACATATCATGATTGATTTTATTTTGAGCCAATTAGTAGAAATATAAGCTAAATGTATGGAAACAGACACACAAAATCCCTTTTACACAATCCTTCTTATAACTGCTTTTTAAATAAATTATATTCATTTGAGAATTTGGCAATGTTTTGCGTTGAAAAAATAATTTTCAGTATTGCCATTTCTGGTCATTTTGACCTCAAAATGAAGGTTAAGAAAATGTGATGATAATAAATGTTCAAGAAAACAAACTGTGTGTGTATTACCTGGTGAAACTGTGGGCTGTGTGTGACTGACAAGCCCAGTGTGTTAAGGCACATTCCCAATACCATGTCATCTGGAGCATCCGGACTGTAACAGCCACAACCACTGGAGAGGATTTTCAACACAGCCACTCTACTGAACACCATACTGACAGAAAGATTTAAGAACAAAAAAAGAACAACACAACAGGAATTATCAGACACACACACGACAACATAGAAAACTGGAGCATAATAATGGCAGAGCAGAAGAATTATATGAGAGAAAATAAAGGTTAAAGTCTAATCAAGCATTAAAAGAGCTACAAGAAATTGTATACCGACGCTGAATACTATAGCACTGGCCACTATTTATACTGTAGTATTCTACACAAGCGCTGTAATACAAATTTCACATTTGCACTTTAAATTCTATCACAGGAACTTCTCATGTATAGCATACTAATAGCTTAAACATTAGCTGCATTGCCTGAAACGCTTTTGTGCTGTGCAGGTGTACTAATTACTCGCTGGGTTGAAATTAGGAGTTTTATGACTTTCATTATTTAGTTTCATACTGCAGTTGATTCCTGCTGTTGTTCTATTCATCTTATAGGCGATTTGTCTACCATTTGACCATCGGGGTGGACAAATTGTTACTGCGGATAACTGGGACAATCCAGCCTATCAGTTTTTCATTTACAGGTTCAGTTTTTCATTTAGAAAGATTTAGTAGGCTGCTGAAATAACAGTGGCAGCATGTTTTTTTTACTTCACTCATTCAACAATCAGTAAAAAAGAAAAACCTCTACTCCATATTGAGTGTCACAAAAGAAAATGTTTCACTTTATATGTTTGTGTAAATGCAATGTGCTCCAACTGGTCCATATATTCCTTGGTGGTACAAAGCATCTTGATGCTGTGGTGTACTACTCTTTTCTGAATTGTACCACCTGCTGCACTTAACATGCACACCAAGGACACTGACTGCCTTCAGTTATTATATTTAATAGACACATGTTAATTTGCTTAAAAGGATGCTAGACAGGGCAGCACAGTGGCATAGTGGGTAGCATTGCGACCTCCCAGCTCCAGGGTCCTGGGTTTGAACCTGAGCTCCTGAGGGTTAATGTCCGTGAGTTTCAAATGCTCTCCCTGTGTTCATGTGGGTTTCCTCCAGGTTCTCCTATTTCCTTCCGCTGTCCGAAAACATGCACATATGGACTGGTTATGCTAAATTGCTTATATTTTCACAGCACTACTGCCAATCAAAACAACTGTGGGAGGTTGGTTTTAGAGGCTTACCCTCCTCCACCGGTGATATAGCTGTAGCCACCCTTGCTGAGGTTATAGCCATAGCGCTCACCAATACTCACAGCTTCATTAGGGTCGTAACAGCGCAGGTGCCGCCGGAGTCTGGGCAGACTGGAAAGCAATCACAACACACATCACTGCCCAAAGTGCCTGATTTTTATCTCCCAACAAGAGCATAGCAGTATAGAGAATAGACCCCATTAAAACTGGGACCAAAATACGTATAGTAAAATGTCTGTATCGACTGCAGCAAAAGCTGATACATAGGTATTCTGAATTAGGATGCCTGATCAGATGACAAAGTTGTGGAAGTCTGTTCTTTACCACACAATGTCAGTGCTTCTCTCTGGGTGGACCTGTTTTTCAGTTTCACATTAACCTGATTCTGGGCCAGCATGCTACGGGTAAGGTTTTTTTTTTGTTTTTGAGGGACAGTGTGTACCTGTGGGTTTCACTATGCTGCCGGACATGTTACCTTATCAACGTGTCATCATCTACTAGGAGCAGCCATGGTGCTTGAGTCACTTCTCCACTGACAAACCTCCGTAAAATAGCAAACGTCTTTGCACAGTGCCCTGAGAACCAAATTTCACAATTTAAAATTTAATTATTTATGTAATGCATTGCATTTATGTAATAGAAATGAAGAAGAAGAAGATCAGTATCATTACATTAAACTGTGTTATGTGATATCTCCCTTTAGAAAAAGAAACATTTCCCTTCGCTTCCTTGTTTACCAATTAATATGAAAAGGCCTTTGATGCGCCAAAACACTTCAGATGTTGTATGTTGCTAGTCTCACTCCAAAGGCAATAAAACAGCATGACTAATAATGCCAGAGGAAACACAAGAAGTTGTAAAAAAGAATTGACCATAAAAGGCAATGACAAAGAAATGACAGAATTAATAGGCAAATGAATTTCATAGTTGACTATGAAGACCCAGGATGCTGCGTTAATGCCTGTAGTGGCTTGCTCATACATATCTGTGTCCTGTGGATGCAAATTTGGTCAAAAGTGCATGCAGGGGAAATGGAATGCATTTCTGAATAGAGGCCCAGCATTATGACTATTATGGGCACTAGAGGAAAGAAAGGAATCAGCAAGAGGAGAATAACTTGGACTCTACCACAGAGAGGTGGGGGCAGATCAGAGATCTGTTCAAGTGTTGAACACAGCAAAGTGACAGACATTTTCTCTTCAACAGTCACTCCACTCTGTGTTTACACACACACACACACACACATAATCAGACTGTCTGGCACTTGACATATGCAAGCAAAAATGTTACTACACCCTTAATAAACGCTGAATGAGAGAGAGAAAGAGAGAGAGAGAGAGAGAGAGAGAGAGAGAGAGAGGGAGAAAGAGGGAGATTTTCCATTCCAAGGGCTGCAGTTGGGATAAAAAAAAAATGTCTTTGTGAATTTTACAATATATAGAGACACCTATCTATTTAATCTCTGTTTGAAGAAGGGATACATTATAAAGGAAGACCAGTATCATTGCAAAACAAGATGCCTTTGTGGAACTACATCTCTCATTATAGTCCAATGATATATCTCTACAATGAAAATAGCACTAATCCTCCTACAGCAAAGAATGAGTGTCAATACAATCACAACTCACAGATCAGAAGTTAGCATACCTTATACTGGTATAGTGGTTATGGAAGAGGTAACAAGCAAGCATTTATTAATAATGTGTCAAAGATCAGCAGACGTGAAGAAATTAATAATAAAATGTTTGTTTAATAACACATCGGCCAAATTGTAAAAAACATTTACGAGGGGAAATTTGTGCAAAATATCTATTGACTGAAATTTTAATCAGTATAGCTGAATATTTATATTTTCATCTTTCTAGCGCAAGCCTACTTATGTGTGTTTCTTTGTGCTTTCAGTGACTGCTGTGAGCCAGAGAGACAGAGTGGCATAGCTGGCGGAGCTTGCAACACATACGCACACACTTACACCCACGCACGGTACATGATCTTAACCTGGAACGAGGCAATAACCATGAGATAGTGAAGGCCCCTTTTTGGTTGCATTTCCATTTGTTTGGTTTTTTTGTTGAGTTTTTGAAAATGCACTGAAAAGCTGCTGAAAATAAAAGTGAGCCCAGAGCTCTGCTGAAATTTTGCCTGCCTTCTGAGTCTTCCTCCGCACCCACACATACCGGGTTTTAAAATGGTACACAAACCCGGGACCAAGGAGGATTTAGACATTGCTATGGAAGCCTCCCCACTCTGCGATATCATCAAGTTCCTCGCCAGACTCCACCAAACCCAACAGCATGCGCTCCTCTACCTGCACAATGAGCAGTAGCTGCGCTTTGAAGCCCTGGCTCAGGAACAGGCTGAGAGCCGGCAGGCACTCCAGAAGCTGCTGTAGCCAACCACATCTCCAGCTGTGTCCCCTGCCACCGTCCCACATGTGACGCTCCTCAAGATGGCTTCCACCAATGATCCGGAGGCCTTCATTGATCTTTTCGAGCATGTGGCAGCTGCATACGAGGGGCCAGAGGATGAATGGGCTCTCTGACTCCACGCCAGCTTGCTGCCCAACAGCTGCTGCCAAGGAAACAGCTGGAGTATCTGAGTGTCAAGAGGGCAGTCCTGCAGCACATCAGCTGAACACCAGAGGAAAAACCACCGATGCTTCCAGTCACTGCAGCTCACTGAGGTTGGCTGCTCCTTCAGCTGCTGCGTACTCCTGTCGTCAGTGGTTGCTGGCAGAGAAGTGGGACACAGAATAGACAATCAAGCTGGTGGTACTGGAGCAGTCACTCGACTCTCAACAGGAACAGCAGAGTGGGTTCAGTGCCACCGGCCCGCGTCCCTGGATGGGTTCGTTCAGTTGGCAGAGGATCACCTGGTGGTGGTCCCTGGTCCAAGCGTCTCGCCTTTTCCTCTCTCTCTCTTCTCCCTTCTTTCCCAGGGCCAACTCCACGGACCTGTTTTTCACCCTGCTTTTCCTCCCCTGGTTTAATCAAACTCTCAAAAACATGATTCAGAAGTTCGTTCATGATGACGCTCGGAATTGGTATAAGTGGCTGGAACTCCAGTTATTTGCAGTACGAGAGGTCCCACAAGCCTCCATGGGGTTTTCCCCATTCAAATTGCCATATAGCTGCAAGCCCAGCAGTGTCTTGGATGTCGTTATGGAAAATTGGGAGGAGAGACCTTCAAGTTAAATGGATAGAGGCAATGCACTGTAAATATACCACCTCAATCTCCTTAAATCATGGAGAGATGTGGTTCCTGTGGCTCTGGCAACGGTGGTTCCGGAGAGAGGAGCTAGGACTGGAGGTGCCTCCAGTCCTCGGCTCATTGCACCCCAATCCCTTGTGGGGACGATCCCTCAGGTTCCCAGAGAGCACAGGTTGCCGTGTTGCAAGAGGAACTTTCGGATGTGTTCGCCTCTACTCGGTCGCACAATCCTCATAGAGCACTACATTAAAACTCCCCCAGGTGTGGTGTTACGCAGCCACCCCTACCGTTTACCTAAGCACAAGAAAAATGTAGTTCCGGATGAACTCAAGGCTATGCTTGACATGGGAGTAATCGAGGAGTCCCACAGTGATTGGTGCCCAAGGTTGACAGGTTGGTCCAGGTCTGTGTGGACATCAGCTGACATTCACGACATGCAACACCTGCGAACATCTGTGAACATCGCCGCAAATGCCCGACCAAGAGAAACGGGCCATGAGATGGTTTAGTGTTTTATCCTGCCCCAAACACCCAGCCATGGGATTAAGAGCCACATGGAACAGCATTTCCCTATGGTACTTCAGTACCAACAATTGGGTCGTCTCTTCCTTGGTTTGAGTGTCCTGCATCACTCCATATAACCTACCCTTAATAAAAATTATTATTAAAATATACAGGTGGGATAGCGAAACATTATACTGAATTTTTTGACCATCAATTACTCTCACTTGATTGAAGGCATGCCTCAGGGTCTCATCCACAACTGCTAAAAAGGAAAATCTGTTCGGGGAATCCCCGCGACAGGTAGAGGAGCAGAGGCCTCCCCACTCTCTGCGACCCCCTGACGTGGAGCTGATGTCAACAGCGCCGGCACCGCCTCCCCAGCCAACACTGCGCACATTCCACACTGTGCCTCGCTGCTGCAGGACCCGCTCACAAACATTTCTCATAATAATGCGTGAAACTCAATTTGTCCCAAGAATTAGTGGATCGGTGAGGCGAGGATCAACCGCTACCTCTACTCTATGCTTTTGCCCTGGAATTTAATAATAAGTGGCACCAGCAGATACTTGAACATCCCCATGCACACACCTCACCTTCAATCAAGTTCACCAACACTCCAAGCTCATGCTCCAGCGTGTGCGTGAGTGTGTGTTATGTACAAGCTCTGTCAGCTCTGTTTCTCTCACTCAGGTTCATGGCATTTTTCTAAAAGACAGACAAAGAACATGTAAGTAGCCTCGTCATGATTACGCATAGGTGGGAATCATCACACGTTACCTGCCAATTCAACCCGCCTCCTTTTCATCCGCACCTGACACTCAACCATATCCCACTGCCATAATTTCTAAGTCTCAGACTTACTAAAATAAGGTTCAGAAAACATTTTTATTTTTGTTTTTTAAATTCTCGAAATAAATAAAAATTAATTTTGTATTGTGTATTTTGTCATTTCTTTTGGGAAAGCTGAACAGTGTTGCCAACTTAGAGACTTTGTTGCTAGATTTGGCGACTTTTTATTGACAAACCTAGCAATGTTTTGAGCAGATGTTAGTGACTCTCATATTCAGTATGGCTCTCCAGCACACAATAAAGCTGCTAGGTATATGAGTTAAGAGTCAATCAACCAAGCGCTGTTCCCACCAACCAATCACTGATCACCACATTTTGTCCCATCTGTGCACTTTCTTCGTTTTGATTCTCTTCTTGGATATATTTACAAGTGAGTTATTCCATCCACAACCAGTTTCTTCATGTCTATTTCAGAAGTACGAATTACCACTGATTCTTTTTGTCAGAGTTCTTGATAGAAGGTATAGTATGTAGTGTGTAAAAGGATAGTTTGTGGTGCCACGACCAAAGGTGACTTCTTTCTATAAGAAATAAATTATAATATATTTTATGCATTTTATGAGAAGAAGACCCCTGGAATAAAAGCCCTCAAAGGAAAGTTTCTCTCTCATGTCCAGCACCTTAGTGAATGAACAAAAAGAGACGCCCTCTGCAGGAACAACTTGGTGGAAAAGCCAATAGTCTTTGCGTGCACTTGGCCTTATATGCAGCAAAGCTAGATTCCACTCAACCAAAACGAATGCATCTTTCCTTTCTTATTACTTTATTTTCACCTGCAACTTGAACCCAACCACTGCCAAAGCAGCTGAGAGTAACACACGAAGCAGCTGGACCCTTCTTTTCACTTCAAATTGAGATTTCAACTTTTATTTTTCCACAAAACGAATGGATTCACAAGAATGCATCATTCCCCGGATTGCTATGTTTATTCTTAATTAACAGTTAATAGTAATATAGCTGTATTGGTAGTAATATATAAGTAATTCTATAAGACTGATTACTTGAAGAAAGGTACAGCTATTCTTGAATGATACCAATGTTATATTCTATTATACTCTAGTCTGATAAAATTCTATTCTATTATATTCTGTCAGGTATACCCCCTCTGACACTCAGCGACAGCATGCTTCCAGGTTATTTTGTTTTCTTTGTTTTCATTGCCATCTTCATCTTTGTTTACTTTGACATGTGTGTTAGTTTGGTTATTGGTCTTGTTATTGGTTGTTTTCCAAATGTGTCATCATCGTTATCACCTTCCTGATTGGCCCTTGATTAGTTCGTCTATTTATACCCTCGTGTTTCATTGTAACAACGCAAGTACAGTGCATCCGGAAAGTATTCAGAGCGCTTCACTTTTTCCACATTTTGTTACAATACAGCCTTATTCCAAACTGGATTAAATTCATTATTTTCCTCAAAATTCTACAAACAATACCCCATAATGACAACGTGAAAGAAGTTTGTTCGAAAAAATGAAAAAAAAAAAAAAAAAAAAAATCACATGTACATAAGTATTCACAGCCTTTGCTCAATACTTTGTTGAAGCACCTTTGGCAGCAATTACAGCCTCAAGTCTTTTTGATTATGATGCTACAAGCTTGGCACACCTATTTTTGGGCAGTTTCTCCCATTCTTCTTTGCAGGACCTCTCAAGGTCCAACAGGTTGGTTGGGGAGCGTCGGTGCACAGCCATTTTCAGATCTCTCCAGAGATGTTGAATCGAGTTCAAGTCTGGGCTTTGGCTGGGCCACTCAAGGACATTCACAGAGTTGTCCCGTAGCTACTCCTTTGTTATCTTGGCTGTGCGCTTAGGGTCGTTGTCCTGTTGGAAGATGAACCTTCACCTCAGTCTGAGGTCCAGAGCACTCTGGAGCAGGTTTTCATCAAGGATGTCTCTGTACATTCTGCATTCATTTTTCCCTCGATCCTGACTAGTCTCCCAGTTCCTGCCGCTGAAAAACATCCCCACAGCATGATGCTGCCACCACCATGCTTCACTGTAGGGATGGTATTGGCCAGGTGATGAGCAGTGCCTGGTTTCCTTCAGACATGATGCTTGCTATTCAGGCAAAAGAGTTCAATCTTTGTTTCTCATGGTCTGAGAGTCTGTCAGGTGCCTTTTGGCAAACTCCAGGCGGGCCGTCATGTGCCTTTTACTGAGGAGTGGCTTCCGTCTGGCCACTCTACCATACAGGCCTGATTGGTGGAGTGCTGCAGAGATGGTTGTTCTTCTGGAAGGTTCTCCTCTCTCCACAGAGAAACGCTGGAGCTCTGTCAGACTGACCATCGGGTTCTTGGTCACTTCCCTGACTAAGGCCCTTGATCCCTCAGTTTGGCCGGGCGGCCCGCTCTAGGAAGAGTCCTGGTGGTTGCAAACTTCTTCCATTTACAGATGATGGAGGCCTCTGTGCTCATTGGGACCTTCAATGCTGCAGAAATATTTCTGTACCCTTTCCCAGATCTGTGCCTCGATACAATCCTGTCTCAGAGGTCTTCAGACAATTCCTTGGACTTCATGGCTTGGTTTGTGCTCTGACATGCACTGTTAACTGTGGGACCTTAAATAGACAGGTGTATGCCTTTCCAAATCATGTCCAATCAACTGAATTTACCACAGGTGGACTCCAATCAAGTTGTAGAAACATCTCAAGGATGATCAGTGGAAACAGGATGCTCCTGAGCTCAATTTTGAGTGGCATGGCAAAGGCTTATGTACATGTGATTTTTTTCATTTTTTATTTTTAATAAATTTGCAAAGATTTCAAACAAACTTCTTTCACGTTGTCATTATGGGTATTGTTTGTAGAATTTTGAGAAAAATAATGAATTTAATCCATTTTGGAATAAGGCTGTAACATAACAAAATGTGGAAAAAGTGAAGCGCTGTGCACTGTATTGTTTTAGTTTTTTACCTCCTGAACCACAACAAGCCTTTGTTCTGTGTTTGTTTTCCTGGTTTCTTGACTTCGTTTAGTTCTCGGTTTTTGTTTTCTGCCTTTGCCCAGTGTTCTCTGTTTGCTGAGTGCCTGACCCACGCATGTTTATTGATTCTGATTCTGCCTGTTGTTTTGGATTTGTCTGCCTGCCTCTCTTAATAAATAAACCCTTTACTGCATTTGCATCCGTCTCAACTCGCCTGCACCTGCATTAGGACAATATTCTCTTCTATCCTAAGTGTCTTTAGAAAAACTTCCTTCTACATATTCCCTGATTTGTAATTTGATATGCAAATATACATGATGAATAGATGAACATGCATATTAATCTATGATTAGTCTATGATGGCAACTTCTAGCATGCTTTATTTACTTTTCCCTGAACAGAGGACTTATACTCTAAAGGGATATGAATATCAGCTTGTGCTTCCAGGGGCAGAGTTTACATGGTTCTGGGACAAAATCTCTGCTGAATCTGGAGAAGGCCTTCCATTAATTCGCGAATGATAATGTAGAGATGGATCATTAAGTATCAGAGATACGGGCAAATCACCTTGCTATACTATTCATTTATACATCAGACTAAACATATGAATAAATTTTTAAACGCTAGATTTTTGTCCTTTTTGATAACAACTGACTTACGATTGTGACACAAGATTACTTGACTTTCTTAACAGCATTGTGTTTTTCTTATTTTTTGAAACCCCAAACAGTAATGCACGTCAAAAGCAAGACAATCTTGCTGACAGCCAAATTCAATTCCAACCACAAATAACATCAGTGAGCAACGTTAGCTGTGAGCTTAGCAAGCCATGTTAATTGTTCAGACATCTCTGACAATAATCTGTTAAAACTTGTTAGCATAGCGGAACTGCCTGGCTGTATTCACAGGCTAGCCAGCTAATGCTAACCAGACAAAGGCAATGTGTCTGCAATCTGTGCAGCTAATGGGGTATTTCTGCTCAAATGAAGGGTCTGACCAATAGAAATACAGAACAATTGTTATAGAACGTAACAGTTTTTCAGTTATGTCAGAACACACCAACACTTCACTAACCAAGTGGTGCCACAATAAAATTACAAAAAGTGAGGAGAAAACAGGCTAATTTCCAAGTCTCACAACTGGTCCTGACTCAATGCAACATCTCTTCTTCTGTCCATGATGCCCAGCGTAGCTAACGCTATGTTCAGTACAGTTATATCTGATGACCCAGCAAAATGGCTGAATTCCTTCTGTAATATATATTAAAAAAAAAGACTCCCACGCTTAAAACAGTCTATTACTACACTCTATGTAGAATTAAAATACTGCAAAATGCTAGAAATATGGACTTTATCAATGACAATTTTATCAGGTAACCGTACCATATACACTACACCCAACAAAATAAGCCACCCTTGTAGGTGGATAATTAGAGATTATTATAGTTAGATACTCCATGCACCGTGTTAATCATTCTGACATCCATGACTAACAGCTTCTGGATATTTTGGTTGGCAGACTGATGTCATCCCAGTAGTGACTAAAAAATTTAAGAATCCTGCTGCTGTACCTGAGAACTATAGCAGAACATGATACACTACCATGTCAGCATGACTGCTGTGCTGAGAATGAACCACAACCCAGATAATATCTGGTTAGCAATGGTCCCATGGTGGGCCATTTCCATTAATAGGTAGAGAAGGGCTGGCAAATTGTGCATATCAACACATGGGCTACAATCAGTAATTGTACACCCAAAAATCCATCTGTATGGTAGGTGGAGCTGATAAAATAGTCAGTCACTGCAGGGAATGGTTCAGTGTAAAATTAGGTAATTAGGTGGATAAGAAGAGTGGAAATGGGATGAGTAGGTATTTTTAACCTGGACATGGCACTGCATGTTAGAGCTATTTGAGACACTGTGTTTTTAAGGAAAGCTTTTAAGGAAGGCCATAGCATACAAATACAAAAACACATAACACCGCTATAAATACTTACCACTCTCTGTGTTGGGGACTCCCAGGTCAGTGGTGGGGATGGCTGGATCAGCAATATCACTATAAAACTCAAGCAAGGCAGCATCCTTCACCCAGGTCTTTTTTACTACAGGCACTAAGGAAAAAAGTATGCACAGAAAGACAAACGAGGAATGATCAGGCATAAATGAGGAATGAAAAGAAGATTAAGGAAGGATTAGAGACAGTTCGATGGGATATAAGATATTGTATTTTCTTTTTTAATTATAAAATGATTCTGAGAATTTATTAAACCAATCCTAATACCTGCATACAATTTAACTGAACAGTTGTATAGATATAATTATCACATCAAACTAATCCAACAGCCAAATCAGTAAACACCATCACAAAACTTTAAATACCACAATGACAGTTCTGTTCTAAAATATGCTTTTAGCTAATGTTTGATGTTTTGATGGGACTGAATAAAAATGTTGTACCTTTTAACATTTCACTGAAACGGTTGCTTAAAAACAACTCTAGTCATGTAAATAACTGCAATTAAATTTTAGGATTGCGCCAACACCACTTATCTCAGTCCCATACTACAGAAAGTGGGCACCTTTTTTTTTTTTGTTTTAGGTCTAATTAACTGACTAAATTACCCAGTGGTAACTTATTGCAGGAGAAAGCCTTGGAGAAATGTAAAGTTTTTCCCAAATACATGATGAAACAAGCTGAAATGTTGCTGACTTTTCAGAAAAGTCTTTGAAATGCAAAATAAAGACAACCAAAGACAGACATCATATTAAAGAGTTTTAGTAGGGTCCCAGAAAAATCAGGTACTAAGAACTATTTTTATCAGTTGGGAACAACTAATTCATTTTAACATTTTTTTTTTAAATGACAATCTTTCACTGATGGAATCTTCACAGTGTGGGGCTTGTTAGTGGGAGGTGTTGTCATTGCAATTTTGTGTCCACTCAGAATTTCTTCCAAACTACAGTCAGCAAAATGCAGACAGCACAGCTAAAAGCTGATGATAATGCACCTCTCTCTCGGTGGAATTTCTGACAAGTCTTCACTGCCACAAAAAGGTCCTCCCTCTTCACTAGGGTACCCTACAGAGAGACACACAGTACAAAAAGATCTAGAAGAACTGTGACAGCTATTAGAGCTATGGTCTTAAAATTTCTTACAAAACAGAGTGCCAGGTTTATGCCAGATCTTCATGTGCAGAACAAAGTAGACAATTTCAATATAAGCAATTTACTGTATATTTTATTATAAATTATATTTTAACATGAATTACAGTGTACTTGTCAATTTCATTTTCTTATGGATGGATGGATGCATAGATAGATAGATAGAGAGATAGATAGAGAGATAGATAGATAGAACTATTGATCTGTCCACAAGATCTGTGCCAATTCAGCCAAAGATATCACGCTTCCTCTATGAAATACTAAAAAAAAATGTCTACGGTAATCATAATAAAAAGGTTTTTCTTAAGTGTACTGAGTATAGTTTTCACAAAACATCTTTTAAATGCTTTAGTGATTTGGGTACAATCTGTAGATTCTAAACAAAACACCACAGTCAATGAAATAATATACCTACACAGCTCGACAGGTAAGAGTTGACAGTGGTAGCACAATGCTCAGTGTTTGGCGAGCCATGAAGTTCAGAGCAGAACTCGTGAACAGCGGTTAAAGCAGGACCTCTTCCCTCCTCCCAAATATACAGGGCAATCTATAGAAAAGTTCAGATCATTACACTATTCAGACCATCGGATAAGTGGGCCGCGCTGATGATATGGGACAAACAGCAGGATTTTTAAGAAACATACAGGCATAAGGAAGGGTACAAAGGAAACGTTACTGAGAAGGAAGGCACACTTTCAGGAAAGAGAGAGGTGTAAGAGGCAAGACCAGAGAGTTGCAAACAGCCTCTTGGAGCTAGAAATCAACAGAGAATAATAAGAAAGGAAGAAGTAGTGCACTCTGACAGCTCTCTTTTAGGAACAGACAGTCTTATTCTTCCTGTGACAGAGAAAGAACAAGTGAAAGGATGGAAGAAAGGAAGACAACGCAATGTCTCTCGCCATCGCCAAGTTCATATTCCCCATCAGTGGCATTTTCTAATATCTGTATTCATACAAATATATGTATATAACACCACCTGAAATAAGGAAGGTGAGTAATAATGGAAGAAGAAGAAGAAAATGTCATTGGCTGTCCATTACATAATTGTGAACAAACAGAGGTGAGAAAAAAGTGTATTATTTGCAGGTCATATTTCAAAATGATGTCATGATAGTAAAAAGCGTTAAGGAATTTTTAAACTTGACAGTAGCAATACAGAATTAGACAGAGACAGACAGATTAATTCTTTAATTCATAATTCATAATGATTATTTAATTCATAAATGCCTCCATCCTCAGACCTAAATTCACACCACCCTGAGACAACACAAGTAATGGTAAAAGTCATGAGAATTGTCATGCTTTTCCACTAAGATATATGCAATCAACCAAGTAAGTATTAATTTCACACATGCTTATGTTCCACATGGTTAAGCACCCAGCATCTGAGCTCACAAGGTTTGTAGAAAACAACTGTTCAGCTAAACCACAGCTTTATTTGCTGCAGCTGGCATGAATAATCACATTCCAATATAGACGACAAATACTGAAGCAGTCATGCAGCAATAATGCAACTGTCGTTAAAGAGTCAGCTTGTTAATCATAAATATGTGGAAGTCTCACAGTCATAAAATAAGATGAACAACGATCTTCAAACCTTACTTGGAAAGGTTAGAGTAATGGAATTACAAAGGAAAATGGAAAAAAGGAAGTTACATATGAAATGCTGCATTTTGTTTTGCACTGGATGCTGTACCATTCTGAAATCCAGGAGTGGGTGATATGGAAAAAAAATATATTATAATACATTTTCCTGAAACCCAACATCAAAAAAGTAGAGCCAATTTTTAAAGAAGTATAAAAAAAATGGCACATTTTATTTAAAATGAAATATTTAAAAATTGTTTAATACCAAAAAAATTAAACATCCAGCACAAAAGTGTATGATTATATAAGTATGTGATTATACAAAGTATATGTATAAGCTACTTGGTATAGTGAGCCAACATACTGACGACACTGACAATATCACAGAAAAGTTTGTCACATAATTGCCTAGCCCTACTACAATATCACACTTTATAAGATCAGACCTGGGCTTTTTAAGACAAACATACCTCATGCTTAAGGTCGATGGTGAAATCTGATTTGGGTGGCTCATACTTCATGTAATCAGCTAATCTGAAATACCAAATGAATTAAGTTATTTGACATTTACCCAATACAAAGTAAGCTTTTCTTTAAGGCAAGGAAGGGCAACCAGACAAACTCAAAGCCTCACCTTTTAACCAGAGAGCAGCTGAGGGCCCAGCCAGCAGCAAAATCAGGGTAGCTGAACGCAGTCGGCTCTTCTGAGAAGGCATAATGATGGATAATGGTTGCACCAGCATCGTAAAGAGCCCTTCCCAGAAACCACTCCTGTTGGGAGACAGTTATCTTTTACAGCACATTTTATTGCATTTTAGCACTTATGCTGTGGCCAACACACCAAGTTCCAACACACTCATGAGCATATACCCTTCATCTCCTTCATGCTTTGACACAGCACAACACTAGAGTTTAATCAAGACACTTAAACCATATTAACATAGCAGTTTTCCTGTGTGAGGTGCTTGGTGTCCATGATCAGATTATAGCCATTTCAAGTGCTGTTATGCAGATAAATAATATTTTTATTGGTGTAGACATGAGTCAAAATAACTTCCACTTCCACTATGAGAAATTCTTTTTCTTTCACTGTTTTACCCTCAGTTTGCACTTTCAGCTCTCTGTGAGCTTTACCCCAGAAAGTAGACAAGGGGCACTCTCAGACACCCACCAGAAGTCTGAGGGTGTGGACACCCGTCTAAAAGTAGTACAGGGTAGACAGACCCCTTGTAGGCATTTGAACGTGGAACTAGAGTGTGGTGTCATAAAGGCGCAAAACAAATGATGCTGGCTTTGTGATTCCAAAACCTGCAAGCTCCTATCTAAGGCCTCTTTCATGGCAGGATTGAGAAGAGTGACAACAGTATGCAAGACAGATTCTGCATATGCATACATCACCACATCTGACAAGATGTATAATCCAAGTTAGCAAATACTCATCATGTAGCTTGGCAAGAAGTGGGTCAGGTGTCAAGTGAGGTGTGTTCACTGTGGGTTGCATTGCACCATCCAACCCTACCTGGGCTGCAACCTTCTTTAGACTGCCAGGCACAGCTAGGTTAGAGCCTGTTGTAGGCACCTGCGTGCTGGCTAGAGCCTAACTAGACTCTTCCCCAGACACTGCCCAAGACAAGAGCTGAAAATGGTAAATGGTAGGGCATTTTAACCTGATAGAACCTCCTAGTTATGTCCTAGACATAACATCCTTGTGCTTTTCAGATAAGAGGTGAGGAAGATGACTAGCCACTGAGCTGTAAGGAGGGGTCTTTTGAGAAATACAAGCCTCTGAGTTGCAAGTCAGCTCCTGGATCATTGATTTAAGCTGATCCATACTGCCCCCAAGTTGTTGGATTCATCTTGGGCAGTACTATTCAATTAGTTCAGAGTGGGGGATCAATTACAAAAACAATAGCAAGTAATGGGGCAAAAATGGGGCAAATTTTAAAAACTTAGAAGTTGTCCTTTCAGCAGACCTATTTTAATAATCTATTTTAACTGGCCTGCAAAGAAGTCAACTGTGAATTATCTCTATACTATGAGCAAGAGTGCTGTTGTACAGAAAGAAGCCACAGCTGGATAGAGAGTTATTACAGCCCATAGTAAGTCTAACAATGGTGCAAATGAACAGAGAACTGTATCAAGCACAGATAAGTTGAGTGATACAAACAGTGAAATGTTCCAGTGCTATTAAATTAATATATCAGCACTCTTGAAATGCTGCTTGTCCAATCAAATAAGTGAACCGGAACTAATTGCTGTACAATATAGAACTGTATTATGAGTGATTCGGCAGTAGGAGTGCCATTAGCTTCTCACTGAGATTATATTTATATATATGTATGTAAAGTAGACATAAATTTTAAAGTTTCAAATTTTAAACACAGGTAAACTATCCTTCACAACATCCTATGTGCATGTTTCAGATAAAGAATTTAAAACATAAATAAAACGCATATATACATCACTATATAGTCTACAGCATATACAGCACCATGTATAACTATATTGTGAAATAAAATCAATAATTACTTCAATCTTATTATTTTTGCATTAGTGTGTGTAGCATTTAACTCATGTTTGAAACACACTTTTCCATGATTCATCCATATGCTATGAAAAATGTACATCTTACTTCCACAATATTCACTTAGCCCTATTACCTAAATGTATTTCCTTTATTAAATATTTGGAATATTCTAGTCATATGTTCAACAGAACGTTAGATTGTCCTAATTTCCTGAAGATGATGGGAAGAAATAAAGTAGGTTCTCTTATTCTCATTCATTTTTGTTATTTATTTTCAATGATATTGTGATATTGACTGACAAGAGCTCTTTGAAAGATTTGGCAGTAGGGCTGTGAATGGGAGGAGTCACAAAGATTGAGCAATGAGATGCTGAATGCCAGAAAGAGAGCCAGTCCACATCCAGCCAGCACCTTCCAACAGAAACATTAAAATATTCTCTGATCCTGTGATTAACCTATCCACCATAACCCAAATAATAATCATCAAGGGTAAGAATTGGAAGTAGTCTTCCTTCATTTATATAGCTTAGTGCAAAAGAAAAGACCACAATTTTGGTTACTTTTCCTTGTTACCTAGTTATCAACAATACAATACAGGCAGCAGTAGATAAGTCTACCTTTTTAAGGTACCTGCTTGTGGCAATACATTTCTGCATTATTTGGAAAGAATGGGAACTTTTACATTTTACAGGGAAGGAGTTTTTACTGACTGCATGCTGTTCTGCATATTGCAACTGTAGGTGAATGATTTATCAAACACACAGAGTAAGTACGTTAGAAAGAAGTACTAGTTAGTAAAATAATGATTCATTCTGCTACTGCAGCTAAGCTAACAGTGTCGTATACACCCACACTAGTCTGCTAATTAAATCTGTCTTAAGATACAAACATAAGGCCAGTAAAAATCTATATACCACATACACCAATCAGCCATAACAATAAAACCACTGACAGGGGAAGTGAACAACACTGATTATCTCATTACAATGGTACCTGACAAGGGGTGTGATGTATTAGGCAGCAAGTGTACAGTCAGTTCTAGAAGTTGATGTGTTGGAAGCGGAAAAAATGGGCAAGTGTAAAGATCTTAGCGACTTTGACAATGGCCAAATTGTGATGGCTAGACGACTGGGTCAGAGCATCTCCAAACGGCAGGTCTTGTGGATTGTTTCCAGTATGCAGTGGTTAGTACCTACCAAAATTGGTCCAAGGAAGGCCAACTGGTAAACCGGCAAAAGTGTCATGGGTGTCCAAGGCTCACTGATGCACATGGGTAGCGAAGGCTAGTCCGTCTGGTCCGATCCCACAGAAGAGCTACTTTAGCACAAATTGCTGAAAAAAGGAACATGACAAAGTGTTCAAGGTATTGACTCGGCCTCCAAAATCCCCAGATCGCAAACCGATCGAGCATCTGTGGGAAGTGATGGACAAACAAGTCCGATCCATGAAGGTCTCACCCTGCAACTTAAAGGATCTGCTGCTAACGTCTTGGTGCCAGATACCACAGCACACCTTCAGAGGTCTTCTGGAGTCCATGCCTCAACAGGTCAGAGCTCTTTTGGCAGCACAAGGGGGACCAACATAATATTAGGCAGGTGGTTTTAATGTTATGGCTGTATATTTGGTCATTTTTCTTTACAGTGAATCTTTCAGTAATGATTTCTACAGAATGTCTGTCTCTAAATTGTACTGAAGGAACCTGTTAGCTATCCTTCAAGAATATTACCAAAGATTACAAACATTTACTTTTCAACCAGTGTATTCAGTAGTTATAGTTTTATTGTTTGAACGTTTTAAGTGTTATAAAATATTGTCTTGCTCATGAGAGTTTAACAAATGCTGCCCAATTAAATTACCACATGCAGCTGAAAACAGCATGCTGGAATAGCGTACCTTAAAAACAAAAGTTAGCACGGTAAATATACGAAAAAAATATATTGATATATTACAAAAATCCCAATGCAAAAATTATACCATGCAGACAAACCGAATAGTGAATAGTGGAATATAAAAATAACTTACTCTCCAAGGGTTAAATCTGTTGAGCACCTGCAGCAGTCTGGCTAAATTGACAACGGTCTCCTCCTCCAGGAAAAAAATCCACAAAAAGCTCCGGCAGTAACCTTCAGCTAAACTGAAAAACAAGCACTTCAGTATGTTCACGTTTTAAAAGCCCCAGCAATTTGATTTCAAATAGAATGTCTACAGAGATTGAGTGAAAAAATTAAATATTTCAAGCAAACTTGGAAAGATGGAAATTATTCTGAATGGGGGAACCCCTCACCCCCGAGTCCCAAAATAAATAAATAAATAAATAAATAAATAAATAAATAAATAAAAATATCAATCACAAACAGGCTGTTTCCAGCAACATGACATCTAGACTTGCTTGTGTCTGTTGCTATAGAAAGATTTTATTTCTGATATTAAAATATTAAGTCTGAAATTGCAGGAAACAGGAAGATTGCATTTCATTCAAGAAATAAACATTAGCTATAGTGAATTAATTATTGATATACATCATTGAGAGAATACCCATGTCACACTAATCAATCTATGTAGAACCTTTATGTATGTGAAATTGTCTACTATTCATTGTCTATCATTCATTCTACTATACATACTATTCATTGTACTCATTCACATGCCTGCATTATTTCTTATGTGGATAAAAGTGGTGCTCACAGAGGCAGCACAGGAAGAATCCCCCAGTTTCCATCATATTCTGACAATTCATGGAGGAGCACAACCTCTGGTGAGCCCTGAAAGACACCAGAAACCTGCTGATGAGACCTTTAATTTCATCGGACAGTAGCCATATTTGTCACAATACTAATTGTATTAAATGTTAAAAAGTAGGCAGTCTGACAGGCAGTCCATGTGTAGTTTGTTTACTCTCATCCTATCACTAGCTCATATACAGTCAGTAAGTCAATGCATAAATATCTGGACATATGACAAAGTTATTGTTATTTTAGCTGTCTACCACAGTATATTGAAGTTGCAGTTAAATAACTTTCAGCTCTAATTTGAAGGTACCCAAATTGGGTGAATGCCCAGGTGTGGGTTATTCTCTCATTATTTCGCTTACAAGTAAGCAGGTAAAAGGTCTAGAGTTGATTTCAAGTGTCACTTGCATTTGGAAATTGTAGCTGTTAACTCTCGATATGAAGTCCAAAGAGCTGCCACTGCCAGTGAAGCAAAGCATCATCAGGCTGAAAAATCAAAGGCTCGAGGGCTGTAATTCCTACACCATTCAACTGATTTGGATGTAAATACCCTTAAATTAAAGCTGAAAGTCTGAATTAATATTCATTGTTTAATTTCAACTCCAATATACTATGGTAGACAGCTAAGATAACAATAACTTTATTATCTCTTATTGTATTATCTCTAAATATTTATGGACCTGACTGTAAATGAATCATGAGTGGCAATCATATAAATTGTCCCGCAATTATTCTAATAATATATAATCTTTTCAATCAGTTGACATATGCACATTTACTGAACATTTGCTGAACTTATAACTTGGTCTTACCAAACTCGCCAAGTCTCAAAGTGATGCACAATCACTATAATTCCTGTGCTCAGTACACTCCTTTGCTTTACTGCTTTACAGCAGGTGCCTGAATCAGACAGACACTGAACTCAGTGGAACACTGGAAGGTGGGCAGATGAGAATATAATGGAAATATAGAATCATAGTGAACTTAGTGTTAGATCATAGCAAGAGCTATTGTGCCAAATCATTAATGCTGGCCTTGTTTAATTTAGCTTTGACAATAAATAGAAAATGTCTCAACAAATTGATTTAGGGTACCTCACACGAATCAATTCATAAACCTAAGCTTACCTGAAGAAAGAGGATTTCAGAATGTTACATCTGGCAGCTCTAAAATGATAATGATATTTTGGTTTTAAACGATGTTTGAAGACCCATGCTCTGTATAAATAATCTTTGCAGTACAAGCATGAGGGTGTTTTTTTGATTGCCCAATCATAATCATGTGGGAATGTAAGTGTGTTCTCATAACCCAATCACAATCTTGTAGGGCATCAACTTTGACTCAAACTCTTCAATTCAATTCAATTTTATTTGTATAGCGCTTTTAACAATGGACATTGTCACAAAGCAGCTTTGCAGAAATAAATGTATTCACAAAAAATATATTGTAAATATGTGAATTTATCCCTAATGAGCAAGCCAGAGGTGACGGTGGCAAGGAAAAACTCCATGAGATGATATGAGGAAGAAACCTTGAGAGGAACCAGGCTCAAAAGGGAACCCATCCTCATCTGGGCGCAAAAGATAGTGCAATTATAAATAAATCCCTTCTATTATTGTGTTGAGTCCTGAGTACGAAGATGCTCATGGCAACTGCAGCACCAAAGCCAATCCAGCAATCGCAGTCCCAAGCCATTACAGTACAGCTCCCAATATGTGATCCCCAAGCCATCTCCACAGCCCCCAGGTGGGACTATCCCCAGCAATCCAAACGGTTCTTCAGACCGTCCATATGGGGCCGCCCCCAGAAGCAGCGAGCGAACTCAACCGATGAGAACTCCAACCAGAAGTAGGGCATCAGGATGGGTCAGGCAGCAAGGAGGAGCAGCATCCAAACATCCCAGTTCACCACAACACTCTATGCCTGTGAACCCTCCAGACCTGCCCCTGTACCTAAAAAAACTATTCACTAAAGGTTTGACTAAACAAATATGTTTTCAGCCTAGACTTAAACACTGAGACTGTGTATGAGCCCCGAACACTAAGTGGAAGGCTGTTCCATAACTGAAGGGCTTTGTACGAGAAAGCTCTACCCCCAGCTGTAGCACGCACTATTCGAGGTATTAACAAATAGCCTGCACCTTTTGATCTGAGTAGGCGTGGCGGATCATAAAAGACCAAAAGTTCACTCAGGTACTGTGGCGCGAGACCATTTAGTGCATTATAGGTCAACAGTAGTATTTTATAATCAATATGAAATTTGATTGGGTGCCAATGCAGTGTGGATAAGATAGGGGTGATGTGGTCATATCTTCTGATTCTAGTAAGGATTCTGCATTCTGCTGCATTCTGGACTAACTGGAGCTTGTTTATGCATCTACTGGAGCATCCAGACAGTAAGGCATTACAATAATCCAACCTAGAGGTAACAAAAGCATGAACTAATTTTTCTGCCTCGTGTAGTGACAATATATTTCTTATTTAAGCAATATTTCTGAGATGAAAGAAAGCAATCCTAGTGATATTATCTACATGAGCTTCACCGTCACCGTCTTTTACAATTGCTTTCATGGCGTTTGGGGCCTGCGGCAGGTCCTTTAAAAATATAGAGCAGGATCTAATATAAACCACATTTAGAAAAACAAAAAAGATGATCTAGCTTAATCTATGGTGTGGATAACCCACTAAAGACAAAACTGATAAATCTTGGTAAAAACTATCATTGGAGGCTTGAGCCAGATGATAATCCTATGGATATCCTGTGGATATCTTTTTTCCATTCACAGAAGAACAATATGCCTGTCGTGGGTAATGGCAAAATGATCAATTACTCCATTCCCCTTTTTGAACAGTGTAGCTAGGCAGCACAACTACAACCAAACTACTGAACTAAATGTTATGATGTCTGCAACAATGTGAACCAGATGATGTAATAAAATTATAATTCATCAAAGGGCAAATGTAACAATGCTACCTAAATTTTTGGGAGTGCTTTGTGGGACCTAAGCATATTCCAGGGGTAGCAGCTAGCACATCCAGATCACCACTGTGTCAGGGATTTTACAGTAATTTGAGAGTTTAACCGTCCATCATCCATGCTTATTTGGATGATTTCCCATTCCCCTAGTTTTCTCTCTCACTGCACTTGGCAAAATCTAGCACTGTTTGGCTTTAAAATCTAGCTACTGCTGTTTGCAGCTGGAAATAAACTCTGCAGATAATTAAATCTTGGGGTGAAAAGTGTGAAGCCTGTGATTAAAACTGAACAAAACCATGTAACAGTGATTTGTGAATCATGTAAGGAAGATCAGCTGGATCTACCTGCACTTGGTCAAAAAGGTGTGCTCTCCTCTGCTCTGCCCTCTCAATGTGGTAGGAGTTCTTCTGACTCTGAATAACAAATACAACTTCTCTTAGTTCTGAAAGCGAGAGAGAGAGAGAGAGAGAGAGAGAGAGAGAGAGAGAGAGAGAGATATGTTCAGTTTTCTAATGTAAATTGGATAGCATAAGGACATGGAAGACAGTTCTCTGCAATTACAGAACTATATTTACAGGCTGTGTACTTTTTATATGCCCATACACATACATTGTAGACAGATGACCATTAAAAAGCCCCTCATCAAACACTTAGGTCACTATAAAAAGAAGACAAGATATCGTTCCCTGTGCAGGAAAGACTGAAGGGCTGCAGAGCAACTGTTAATGTTCCTTGCTGTAAATTTTCACTGTTGAGACTACTCATGAGACTAATAATCTCCCTCAACATTAAGCGGTATCTGTTTCACTGGCAAAACTCACCTATGACTTGGTTAACAGGACCGTGTATGTCGAGTGTTTTCTGTAGAAACAGAAAGAAGAATGACGGCTACAGGCCAATTGCATAAAAAACACCCTGTTAAGACTGCAAGGCACCTTAATGACATGAACGTCATTACACACACTAATTGATATTTTAACTAGACTTCTAACATTTCAGATGCACAGCAGAACCCTTAGTACTGAATTAAACTCCTGGTACTGAATTCACGCTTATGGTGCTCATTTCTGTCCTGCTGGACTTACATAAACACCCCTGTGTGCTCCTGTTCAAGACTCACTGGCAAGTGCCAGGATTCATGCGTAGTTAGTGTTCTTGTCAATCTTTTAAAGAAATGGCCCACATCCCATAACACAAGTCTTAAAAAAAGTTTTACTAAAAAGTTAGGATTATCAGTTCGTCCCTTATGAGATGATACAGGAGAATTTCAGCTTTCATTTCCTCATATTTACATCTAGATGTAAACAACTTAAAACATGGCACCTATATTTGAACCCGCCCATTTTTCAAGTGATCAAAAATATTGGAACATGTGACTGACAGGGGTTTCTTGTTGCCCAGGTGTGCTCTGTTAGATTGATTGTTTAAACAAGGGGTCTGAAAACTGCTGGCCCGCGGGCCATTTCCATGCAAACCCCAACAAAGATGTCTCTTTACAAATGCAAGGAAAAAGTCACCGTTCTAAAAGAATATAATCTCGCGTGTCATTACTCGATCAAACACAATGAACAGTATGAGGAGTACCAGGGAGATGAGAGGCAAAAACAAGGGCTAACCTCTCAGCAAAGTCTTTTCCATAAAGCCAAGAAAGATGCTGATGCTGCAGTTGAAGCAAGTTACAGTTGGGGTCATAAGTTTACATACGCCATGCAGAATCTGCAAAACATTAACAATTTAAAAAAAAAGGAGGATTGCACGTTGCAAGTCACTGATATTCTACGTCCAGAAAAGAAGAGCTTGTTCAACAATATCTCTCTATCGGCAAACACAGTGGCAGAGCGGATTAGCAAGTTATCAAGTGAAATTTATGATCAGTTATGTGACAAAGCTAGAGTTTTCACTACATACTCTGTCATGCCTGATGAAAGCACAGACAAAACCGACAATGCTCAGCTAGCCATTTTCAGCAGGGATATTAATGACCAATTCGCTGTGACAGAAGAGTTGCTGAGTTTGTGTCCAACGCACGGCCGTGCCACAGCCAAGGATATATTTCAGCAGCTGTGCAACACAATTGAGTGCCCTGGTTTGCCACGGAATAGACTGGTATACATTACCACTGATGGAGCTCCGTCCACGACAGGCAAAAATACGGTCTGGTAGCACAGGTACAAAGAAACTCAGAGGAGGAAAATGCAGATCCAGAAGTTGTTCTGCACTGCATTGTACACCAAGAGGCACTGTGTAGCAAATGCTTGAAATATGATCATTCCATATCTGTTGTCCTGAAATGTATCAATTACATCAGGTCCACAAGTTTACAGCAGCACCAGTTCTGGCTTTTTTAGAAGAAATTGAGTCATCATATGGTGATGTACTTTACTTTACTGAGGTGCGGTGGCTCAGCACGGGAAAGTCCTGAAGAGATTTTTTTTTAGTTAAGAGCAGAGGTGAAGAGATTCATGGAAGATTGAAGGCAGAATGGATGTTCCTAAATTTGATGACACAAAATGGGTCATGGACCTTGCATTCCTAGTGGACATACACAGGAGCTGATCATCCTTAACCTGAAGCTCCAGGGCCCTGGTCAGCTAAACACAGCAGCTTACAAAAGTGTGAAAGCTTTCTCCACAAAACTGAGATTGTGAAAAACTCAGCTTTCTGCAAAAAAAAATCTCAGTCATTTCACAGCATGCAGATCTCTTATGAAGGAGGGCACAGCATTCAGTGGTGATGAATATGCCTCTGCTATTGAAAACCTACTGCAGGAATTTGATCAACGTTTTGCTGACTTCAAGGCACACTGTGACACTTTCCAGCCGTTTGCAGACCCCTTCTCAGCTGATTGGGAGATTGTCCCAAGTGTGTTGCAGATGGAAATTATTGACTTGCAGTGCAATAGTGAGCTAAAAATTAAATTCAGAAATGCACAGGGAAAAGCAGACATGACTGGGCAATTTCTGAGAGAATTACCTCCATCCTTCCCAGAGCTGTCCAAAGTGTTCAGTCAGGTAATGTGCCTTTTCGGAAAAAAAATATCTGTGTGAGAAACTTTTCTCGACTATGAACTTCAACAAATGCAAGTACAGGTCCAGGATTAGTGATGCCCATCTTGAAGCTGTACTCAGGGTTTCAACTGTGACCTCCATCAGAGCAAATGTGGCTCAGCTGCAGAAACGCTGCCAGGTGTCTGGCAAGAAATAGAATAAAGTGCAAATACATTCAGGGATTGCATATTTTAGTTCAGTGCAAGGTTTCAATAAGATATTTAAGATAAAGTAAAAGGGAAAACTAACTGTTAAAAACTAATGTATATAAAAACATAAAGAAGCTGCTGTTTAAGTATGACAAAAATATTATGGAAATTTTCAGAACTACTGAGTTTGACTACTTTGAAGTGGCCCTCCTATGAGATGAGAATACCAGCAGTGGCCCCAAGGCAATCTGAGTTTGAGACTGCTGGATTAAACAATTAATAGTTTTGAATGGCTACTTTTGTTTTGAGCCCTTGGTTTTGCCTGTGAAGACTGTATTGTTAAAAAGGATAAACCAACATGAAGACCAGAGAACTGTCTATTGGAGAAAAGCAAACCATTCTGATGCTGAGAAAAGAGGGAAAGTCGATCAGAGCCATTGCAAAAGCATTGGGCATAGCCAATACAACAATTTGGAATGTCCTGAAAAAGAAAGAACCAATGGTGTACTAACAACCAGACATCAAACAGGTCATGCAAGGAAAACTACAGTAGGTGATAAACACTGTGAATAACAACCCAAAAACAAAAGTCAGTGACATCACCAACAACCTCAACAGGGCAGGGGTGAAGGTATCATGATCCACTGTGCGAAGAAGACTTTGAGAGCAGAAATATAGGGACCATGCCACAAGATGCAAACCACTGATCAGCAGTAAGATTCGGAAGGCCATATTGGAATTTGCAAAGAAATGCAGAGATGAGCCACAAATGTTCTGGAACCAAGATTAACCTCTACGAAAGTGATGGAAAGGCCAAAGTGTGGAGAAATAAAGGATCTGCTCATGATCCAAAACATACATGCTCATCAATCAAGCACAGTGGCGGTAGTGGCATGGCATGGGATTTCATGGCTGCTTCTGGGAAGGGCTCACTAATCTTTACTGATGATGTAACTCATGATGGTAGCAGTAGAATGAATTCATTCAAGTCTACAGAAACATTCTGTTCTGACAGAGAAATGCATCCAATCTAATTGGGAGGAACTTCATCATGCAGCAAGGCAATGACTCAAACAACTGCCAACACAAAAAAGGACTTCATCAGGGGAAAAAAGTGGAAGGTTTCAGACTGGCCAAGTCAATCACTAGACCTTAACCCAAGACAAACAACTGAAAGCTGGGGTACAAGCCCGGAAAAGAAGAGTGCAACAGTTTGGTGATGTCAGTGGGTCACCTGTTTGATGCAGTTTTTGCAAACAAAGGATATGCAACCAAATGTTAAGTGTTTCAATACTTTTGCTCACCTATGAATTGGGTGGTCTGCCACACAAGGCCATGTTCCAAATTGTTTAACACATCTAGATGTAAATATCAGGAAATGGAAGCTGAAACTGATCTTTTGTCTCATATTCATCTTTTGATCTCAAACCCAAATGTCTTCAGTATATAGCAAAAAAACAAAAGAATTAGAGTTGCCGTTTCAAAAAATGTGGTCTCTGTGACTAACTGTGGCATGGTTGTTGGTGCCAGATGGGCTGGTTTGAGTCTTTCAGAAACTCCTTTTCTCCAGGGAATTTCACACACAACAAAAAACACTTGTAAGTAGAGTAACTACTCTTTACTCCTGTCAGCCAAGAACAGGAATCTTGGGCACAGGCTCACCAAAGCTGAACAGTTAAAGACTAAGGGAAAAAAAAAAATCACCTGGTCTTTTTCCAATCTTCAACTGTCCAGTTTTGGTGTGTCTGTGCCTATAATAGCCCCAGATTCTTGCTCTTGGCTGACAGGAGAGGAGCCTGATGTGGTCTTCTTCTGTTCTAGACCATCCACCTCAAAGTTTGATGTGCTGTGCATTCTGAGATCCTGTTCTGCACAATACAGTTGTAAATAGTTACTCTAGACTTCCTGTCAGCTCAGTCTGGTGTAATGTAAACTCTATCTAAATTCTACAGACTGTTGTGTGTGAAAATCACAGGAGACCAGCAGTTTCTTAATACTCAAACCAGCCCATCTGGTACCAACAACCATGCCACAGTTAATGTCACTGAGATCACACTTTTGGCCCATACTTATCTTTGATGTGAACAGTAACTGAAGCTCTTGACCTGTCTTATGCATTACACTGTGCTGCTGCCATATGATTGGCTGATTAGATAACCATATAAATGTGCAGTTGTACAGGTGTTCATTATATATACATATCTATATATATATGTGTGTGTGTGTGTGTGTGTGTGTGTGCGTTTTGTGCGTATTGAATGGGTGATTGGGGATGGGTGTTACAGTGACTAAGCACTTTAGTTTTAGAAATATTAATAGAAAGACCCATTCTTCACTAAGCAGTGGCTGCTGTTGTACATAAGAAATTGTCTGGGGTGTCAGCCATTATGGTGCAGTCAGCTGTGCACTATAACTAAGCACAGAGAAATAAGTTTCCATCTAGTCTCAAGTCTACTGAAATTCCACTCGTTTTGCAGCTTTTAACATAACAGTGTTGTAACATACATCACAAAGTAGTCGAACTATTCAGAGGCAAGGATGCACTCATGCCTGCCCTCTGCATTCATTCTGAATGTCTCAGCTATCTGACAACCCCAAGGACACAAAGGCCATCATTCCCTTTTAGAACTGCTGCAGGACTGATGCTGCAGAACTGCAGCAACTTTGTTGGGCAGCTGTACTTTTGCAGGATGCTCCAGTGACATTCTATGTTCACTGAATCAAAGGCCTTTGATTGGTCTTTGAAGGCACCGAATAGATTTTAATTGTTCTCTGCACCTTTCTGATTGATGTCTTGTAGTGAAGACCATATCCACAGTGCTTCTGTCATTATGAAACCTGCACTGGGATTCTGCCATCAGGTCTCCAGAGATACTGCAAACAAGCCTGATTAAGAGCATCTAGATTGGCACTTTCCCTGCTGTTGGTAAGAATGAGATCCCTCTACTTTTGCCACACACTGATTTGTCAAATTTGCCTTTGTATACTTCGACTATATTTTCTTTCCATTGCTGTGCGATGAAACCAGTGCTCCAAATCTCCTTAATAAACAGATCAATAGCTAATGATAGATGTCTTGCTACATGTCTTCTTGTTCTTAAAGCTCACCAAAACCTGTACGCTCTTACTGAATGTGGGTGAAAGCACAATTATCTGCTAATAGAATAAAAAATTTAAACATGAAATTAGTGAAAAATGTCTAGAAATAGGTTTAACAATCTTATATTGGATTCAATTATATTGCATATAATCTTGTAGTAGCAAATACCAGATAAATTTGAGTAATATTCAAGATATTTTCACTTGCTAAGATGCCATTTTTGCAGAGTTTCTGAATTCACATTATAAAATTTATGAATCCGCATACCTACAGCCTTTCTTTCACCAGTTATTCAGAGCTCTCAGTGCACTCTGTTTCTTTCTGCAGTGAGTTCCAGTGGATCATGGTAGTGGGTGCTGGATAATCCAAGCTCCCTTTATGGGCTTTATGAAGAGCATCCAGACATTTATGGATTTCTGGAATACATACTATTCCTTGTACATACAATTAGTATGTACAGTAAGTAAGAATTATTTAGTTTACTGTAGATTCATACTACATGTGAGTCCATTCACTTTTACTAGAATTAAATTAGCCTCATTTTTGTGTATTTTATTTGTAGGTTATAGCCAAAGTGAGGCAAGGATGTGGTCTTTAAGGAAGTCAAAACTGCTTTAGGATTAATTGTAGATGTTAAACTATATATTTAATTTATTACACGGACATACATTCACATGCCACTTCATTAAGAACATCTGTGCACCTACTCATTCATGCAATTATACAATCAGCCAATATCTGGCAGCAACGCAATGCATAAAATCATACACATACAGGCCAGGAGCATCAGTTAAAGTTCACATCAAAATGTGATCGCAGTCACCTTGACCTTGGCATGGTTGTTGGTGCTAGATGGGCTGGTCTGAGTATTTTAGAAATTGCTGATTTTCAATTGCTGATCTAGAGATAACAGTCTCTAGAGTCTCAACAAAATGTTGCGAAACCCAAAAACAACCAGTGAGTGACAGTTCTGTGGATGGAAACACCTTGTTTATGAGAGAGGTCAGATGTGAATGGCCAGGAAGGCTAGGGTAACTCAAATAACTACTCTTTACAAAAGAAAACAGAAGACCACATCGGGTTCCACTCCTATCAGCCAAGAACAAGTATCTCAGGCTACAGTGTTACACAGACTCACTGAACCTGGACAGTTTAAAATTGGAAAAACATCACCTGGTCTTTTTCATCTGCATGATTGCATCTACTAGGCTGCTGTTACATGACTGGATAATTAAATGAATGAGCAAGTATACAGGTGTTCTATTAAAGTGGCCAGTAACTGTAAAAGCATAGTTGTGTCAGACAGGCACAATTATGCCTTCTGGCAAACTGTCAATCAAATAAAACTTGCCACTGCTCATGGGGATGTCAGAGCTGGTGACTTGAGTCTACAGTTAACTCACAACTTCTTTTTGAGGTACAGTGTTAAAAGAGGTGCAGCATGGTGGAACAGAGAGCTTTGCACCTCGCAGCTCCAGAGTCATCAGTTGGATCTTGAGCTCAGGTTACGCAGTTTTCCGTGCAAGTCTATGTCGGTTTCCTCTCACCTCCCAAAAACATTCCAGTAGGTTGACTAAATTTAGTGGACACTAAATTGCCTGTAGGTGTGAATGTGTGTGCACGGTGCCCTGCGATGTACAGATATCCCAGTCAGGGTGTGTCCCCCGCCTTTCACCTAGTGTCCCTGGGATAGGCTCTGGCTACACCGTGAAAGTGACCAGGATAAAGAGGTTACTGAAGATGAATGAATGAATGAATAAACTGGTAAAGGAACATTACTGTTGTCTATAGTTGTCTATGTACATGAGCCTAATTTCTTGAGTAGAAGCAACAAAAAAGCCATAGCTAATGTTGAATATAAAACCAATTTCAGTACACAGGCTTTTAAGCTAACTGCTGGGATAAATTATAACATTTTAGTTTCTAAGAAAACTATTTTCTTTGACGCAGTATCGATGTATGTAATTAACACTATTAGAGAGCCTGGTTTGGGAAGCAGTGCTAATGACAGGAGCACAAACGCAGCTCCGAAGCCGGCGGTTTGTTCTCACTTGAGAGCCACCTGCTGTCCCTTCATGAACGCCGCTGAACGGAGGAACTGCAGACACACACACACACACACACACAGGGAAATGATGGTCAGTATAGCATGCAGTCAGGGTTCTCCATGACAGACAGCAGCATAAATGCCAATACAAGCTAAGCCACAACTCTAGCTACTGAATCCGCATATGGAATCTATAGGTTAGTTTAGCCTTGTTTACTCACCAAATGACAGTAGAAAGCAGGACAAAAATCTGACATTTCCCACGAATTCGTGTTTAGTCATGGCAAAATGCTTACTGGTTATTAAAAACACACATTATAACAGCGCTGTGCGTCGAACCAACGTTCAAATGAGTCCTATTAAACACTCCAAACTCGTGCTTTCTGAATTAGCATTCCTCATGTTCTACTTCTAAATAATGAAGAAGTGGCGCCCACTAGCGGTCAGCTGTGCACGAACTGAAAAACACCAAACGTATGGTTCTGTCATCTGTCCTTTGATTGGACAATGTGAGTTTAGTCTATCTACTTCTAGTTTCTTCACTATATCCATTCTTCTCTCTCTCTCTCTCTCTCTCTCTCTCTTTTTTTTTTTTTTTGATCAAGTAAATAATTCACCTCATTCACATTCATATTATACTGGCATGTATTTCACATGCGCCTGGACTGAACAATCTTGGGGATTTTCACTCTGCAGTGACCTGTAACCTGTAACATTGCATGAATTTGAGTGTGGACTTG
Source organism: Pangasianodon hypophthalmus (assembly GCF_027358585.1). Taxonomy (NCBI): domain Eukaryota; kingdom Metazoa; phylum Chordata; class Actinopteri; order Siluriformes; family Pangasiidae; genus Pangasianodon; species Pangasianodon hypophthalmus. The sequence continues at coordinate 10,412,746 of NC_069726.1, forward strand.
ACAAAAAAATCAGCCCCAGCCTCACTTCTTCATTCTGTTTATTTTTCTTATGATCATTTGTGGTGTTTTTTGCGCTTGGTTTTACAAAATGGGACAAAATGGATAAAAGGTCTGGCATTTATTATAGCTTTAACTTCAGGTATTAATTTTACCAGATATTCAGTTGCAAGGATTCCATTTTACAGAACATGGCATCCAAAATATGACATAAACCCCTATCATCTTCTCCCAGGCTCCAGCCATGTGACATGAGTAGGGAAAATTGAAATGACATGACATGAGTGGTCCAGTTAAACAACGCTGTTCATGGTCCAAAGACATCCAAGCCAGCATGTGTAAACTGTGGTGATACTTTGTGCCTCCTACAAACCACAGTCCAGCAGAACAAAGAGCACCTTTGGTAAAGTGACAACCTTGTTGAGCAACTTGTACATGGTATTGGCCTGGTATAACAGAGATGTGATGAGTCTTAGGGATGGTAGGTGTTTCTCTTCCCAGCATTTGTCCACTGAAGAAGTGCAACTGCCAACGCTAACCAACCAATCTACATTAACTACAGGGTTCATCTTTTTGAGTAAACTGTGTTTACAGGTATGCTAGGCCAATTAACTATTCATTTGTTCTTGTTGCAAAATATCTCCCTGCTCTAATTTCTCATTATGTTTATTGCTGATTTTAGGAAATCTTTTCTAGTAGAGACTTTTTCTATGACTTCAGGTGAGCTAAAGCAGCCTTTCAACCAATCTCTCCCACACCATTTGGAGCCATGCAGAAGCATCAGCTGCTGGGGGTGGCCCCATATGGACGGTCTGAAGAACCATTTGGATTGCTGGGGATGGTGCCACCTGGGGGCTGTGGAGATGGCTTGGGGATCACATGTGGGGAGCTGTACTGTAATGGCCTGGGACTGCGATTGCTGTAGTGGCTTTGGGGCTGCAGTTGCAGCTTCGTACTCAGGACTCCGTCAGTGGACGGTGGATAGATTTTAACCAACCGGACTTCTTGCGAAAACTGTGATGAATTTACTGGTTGCACAATTGCACTATTTGTCCATATAGTACACAATAATAGAAGGGATATATTTATAATTGCACTATCTATTGCACCCAGATGAGGATGGGTTCCCTTTTGAGCCTGGTTCCTCTCAAGGTTTCTTCCTCATATTGTCTCAGGAAGTTTTTCCTTGCCACCGTCGCCTCTGGCTTGCTCATTAGGGATAAATTCATATATTTACAATATATTTTTTGTGAATTCATTTATTTCTGTAAAGCTGCTTTGTGACAATGTCCATTGTTAAAAACGCTATACAAATAAAATTGAATTGAATAATACCAATGTGATGGTACTACATCAGTGTGTTGTGAAGCTCATGGTCATTCTTTTCTCCTGACTGCCCATTATTTTCCCCCATGTAGCTCAGAGCTGTTATACCATTGTCTGTACTTAAATGGTGCTTTGGTGTAGAGGTGGGTTCAAGTGGTTTTGAGTCTTGGAGTAGGTTCTGGCTTATAACTGCTGCTGTATGTGGTGCAACAAATTGATATGACTGGAATGAACAAAGCTAAGACACTGATTTAGTTTCTAAGTGCTTATGTTGCATGTTGTTTTATTCACTCTGTGTAAAGAAATGTTGGTGCAGTTGTGCCTGTTCCTAGTCTGAGTGATGTCCATTCTCTTGGGACCGGAGTGGTGTCTTTTTATTGTGCTCTTCTATATGCTGTCTAGCTCCAATAAGAGTCACAAGCTAGATTCAACTGAAAAATCATTACTGAGAAATTCATTATAAAACCGAACCATACAACAATGCCTGTGCTCTTAAAATACCTAGATTATAATGTCTATACGCAATACAGAATCAACACCAGTCTAGGCTGTAAAAAGTCTAGGTTGAGTCTGGTTTACATTTGGGTCTTCTGGTTTAGTTCTGGTACTGATACATGGTATGTGGGCTGTGTTTATGCTGAATTCAACCAGAAAAGACCATTTGGCTAAAGTCTGGTGTGAATCTGGTCGACGCAAAGGGGACAAAGGGGCCAACAGACTTCAGTTCACTAGGTTGATTTCTGGCCGAAAAGGAGGAGGAAAAATGGTGCCATCTTATTCAACTTGGTCTCTCACAGGCTCAGGGAAAACCCAACCATTTACGTTTATGCCATTTGGCAGATGCCCTTATCCAGAGCAACTTACAATTATCTCATTTATACAACTGAGTAGTTAAGGGTTAAGGGCCTTGCTCAAGGGCCCAGCAGTGGCAGGCTAGTGGTGCTGGAATTTGAACTCTCTCTTCCAATCAGAAGTCCAACAGCCTAACCACTGAGCTACCACTTCCCTCAGCAGGTCCTCAAGTGTGTGTTCTATGCCTTCTTTGAGTTTATAAGGAAAAAACTAACTAAAGTAAGGTAAGTTTATTTCTGTATTGTATTTTTTTCTACCCAAATGACTGATTTATTAATATCATACAGTTATTGTGCTTGCTGTAGCTAGCTAGCAAGGCTATCCTACATCTGGCTATCCTGCAGCTAGTTATCCATCTTCTAACTAGCCTTAATCTAGTTAGCTAGATGACCCATTTCCAATTTCTTCTTTTCTTCAATTTCTTATTTATCTATCTATCTACAGTATATATATATATATACATATATATTCCCATGCTGGGAAATGAGAAGCAAGTGTGTGAAAAAATAAGATGGATGTTTCTAGAAAAACTGTGGCTGGTTCTGCAAGATGCTCAGTAAAACTTCTGCAGAAATTATACATGAGACTATTAAAAAAAAAACAAAAAAAAGGGGGGGGTGGGTGGGTTGGTCATCACATCAAATATCCACATGCTGACTTTGTTTCATTTATTACTGTTTACTGTTCTTTATGCTCTTAATGTAGAAACATTTAATTTAATTATTTTTGAATATTTTATTAAGACTCTACATCATTTTTATTGCATGTGCTTTTTCGCTGAACTATATATAGTAAACTAGATATATACACATTTCTTACGATCTTGAGGCACTATTTTACTGAGATATTAAGTTTATAATGTGTTTTTTTTTCTTTTTTTTCTTTTCAAGATCTCTGTTTGTAATTTCTTAAATTGCTGCAACAGATGCTGTTTACAATGGTGGTTTAGGTTAGCCTGTACACCAGAAAAAAGGCTTACACCGGACTTCCTTAATCCATGTGTACATCATTTCCATGACAATAAAATACATCACATCAACACAGTCTTTTGGTTATAGTTGTGTTAATATGATATATTTTATTCATGTGGAAATGAGGTACCCATGTAGAAATGTAATGTAAATTCAGTGGTAGCCTTTTTCAGTGTACTGCATCCTGGAGACTGTGTCTGGTTAGATCTATTAATTATGTTGGTATCACAGGTAAACACCTTTTTTTGATTAATAATATGAGATCCTGAGAAAACAAATATAATTAATTCATCAACTTAGGAGAACAAGGATTTGTTTTTGTTTTATCTTTTACACCATGATTACAAGAAACCATTTGTTATGTTGTGATAATGTCCATTTAGGGCTTCCATACAAATGAACTGTTTATATGCACAGTAAAATCAATTTAACTGAGGTTATGCACATGTGAAGAGCTTTTACTTATATTTTTGTTTTTCTTTTTACATTGCATAATGTAAAGCAGATTGGTCTATGGTGAGAGCCTACCTGGGGAAGGATTTAGCCCATTTGCAGGTTAGTATCAAAAAGTACTACATAGTGAGCTTTGAAGATAGGGCAGAAATAGAATTTGTCCCTGCTCTTTGGGGGTGTATGATGGTGTTTTATACAATTCTGTATGCATTAATGTATACATAAAGTATTTATAAACATGCTTTTTACTAAGTGGGTGACAATTCATAGGTTAAATGCTTAACATTCAATCATTATCTTTCATTAATATATAATTACAATGAAACATGACAGAAGCTTCCACTTGCACAGCAACAGACCTGTCTCCAGTCAGAAGCTGAGAGTAAGTCATTGCCATGAAAAAGGACAATGAAGTAAGACGGGCTTTTTCTGGTTTTGTGTATATGAGCATTACTCCAAACTGGACAGTTAAAGATTAGGAAATAAAATCACCTAGTCTTTTTCCAGTCTTCATCTATGCAGTTTCAGTGAGTCTGTGCCTACGATAGCCTCAGATTCTTGGTCTTGCCTGACAGGAGTGGAACCTGATGCTTTTCTGCTCACCACAGTTGTAAAGTGTGATTACAGAAGTTACTATATCCTTCCTGACAGCTCAAACCAATCTGGCCATTTTCTGCTGACCTATTTTATCAGAAGGGTGTTTCCAACCACAGAACTGTCATTCAACATACATTCAGTGGTTTTTGTACCATTCTGTGTAAAAGCTTTCAACCTGTATCTGCATTATTTTATGCATTGTGCTGCTTCCACTTGATTGGCTGATTGGATAACTGCATAAATGAGCAGGTGTACAGGTTTTTGTAATAAAATGGACAGTGGGTATATGTTAAGTGTATGCATATGCAGGCCATGAGACACATGGCAATATGAGATCTAATGTCACATCCAAAATGCTTTAATTGGCCCGATGTTATATGTTGTTTGTTTCATTTCATTCACCTGGTGACTGACAGGATAGGAGGAAGAGGAGACAGCCTGCAAATGCAGATGTCTAAGGTTTGCAAAACACTAAAATATGCAGTGAACACTACAAGACACAGTGAACTCATAAATACTCATTGACCAGATCTGGCAAAAAAGTAAGTCTGAACTATTTTGCTATCTGCAGTTATACTTTTTAGAGCTTGTTATATGTTTGCAAATATAACAATATGGTTATAGTTCTAGTTTTTTAAGTAAGTCTTTTACATTAGGGATAGGCATTTTACTGTTTGAATATCTGAGTTTTATTCAAAAGTATGCTGCACTAACAATGATGTACATTTCTGTGACACTTTTATGGGCTGGACCAGAAATAAGGAGATGGGAGGCAGGTTTGGGACAACTCAAAAAGGGCTCTTTATATTCCTTCACTATTTTCATTCACTTTTCAGCTATTTTATTTCACTACGCACATTTACACACACATACACTCGGCTCTGTACTGCTCAGCTCTCTCTCCTGTGGCTCCTGTCTCTCCCCTTTCTATCCTTGCCACTGCTCACTGAAACACAGAGCAAACCCGCACAGGTGTAGATCCTTACCACTCCCTTTTCCAAGCTCCGACTCCATTCACAAACCGGCACTCAACCCCGTCCCTGCCTCCACATACCTCACTGTCCAACTCAGGCTGGGGAGCCATCCAGCCTGCTGCCGACTCCCTCCCAAAAGCAATACCCCCCATATCCCCCTTTTGAGTGAGGTCAGTCAGCGGGCTGGTGATATCCAAATAATTAAGCACAAACCTGCAATAATAGCCAGCCAGCCCCAGAAACTGTCTCACCTCCTTTTTGGTCTTGGGTCTCAAGCAATCACTGCTATCTTATCAATTTGGGGACGCACCTGCCCATGGCCCAAGTGGAAGCCCAGATACCATACTTCCACTCGTCTTTGGGTTTGCTGAGAGTACCGCCCATTTCAACAATCTCAGGACAGCCCTTAGATGCTGAATGTGTCACTGCCAATCATTGCTATAAATAATAATGTCATCCAGATTGGCTAGCAACATAGGCAGTGTGCGGATGGAGGATTCTGTCCATGAGTTGTCGGATCATCACTGGGGAACAACCCAGGGTCAAGAGTTGGTGTAAAGCAAACAGAGTGGAAAAAGCTGTTTTCTCACGAGATATGGGTTGTGAAATCCAGTGTTGAATAAAAGTGAGCTGCACCTAACTGATCAAGCAGTTTGTCAATGCGGGGCATTGGATACACGTCAAATTTAGACACTGAATTGACTTTTCTAAAGTCCACACAGAACCAGACCGAACTGTCTGCCTTGGGAACCAGGACCACTGGACTGGACCAGTCACTATGAGACTCCTCAGTTACCCCCATATTGAGCATGGCCATGAGCTCCTCCTGCAACACTTGTTTTTTGTGTCTGGGCAAACGATGGGGTGGCTGCATACCACCACCCCTGGGTGCATCTCAATGTGGTGTTCTATGAGATTAGTGTGACCAAGTAGATGCGAAAACACTTCGGAAAATTCTGCTTGCATCTTGGCAACCTCTGTGATTTGGGATGGTGAGAGGTGGTCTCCACATGGGACCGGGGTGGTTTGAGCCACCATTTTTAGATTCAGCCCTTGTTATAGCTCCTCCCTCTCCAGAAAGACCATCGCCAAAGAGGGCCATGAGACGGTTCAGTGTTTTGTCCTGACCTAAATGCCTCGCCATCGGCTTATGATGAGCCACCTGGAATGACATTTCCCGAAGGCTCTTTGGGACCAATAACTGGGTCATTTCTTCTCTTGTTTGAGTGTCTTGCATCACTCGGTATAACCTATCTTTAATAATTGCAACTTGGTCAAAGGCATGCCTGAGGATTTCATCTCGTGTCTGCACCAAAGGGAAATCCCCTAGGGGAAATCCCCGAAGGGAAGGGAGACGGGGCCCTCTCCACCCTCCATGTATTCCTGATGCAGAGCCCTGGCAAGGCCTCACCAGCCAATGCTGTGCACACCTCACACCATGCTACACTGTTCCAGGGCCCATCCACACACATTCTCCTCAACAACATCTGAAATGCCAGCCAATTTGTCCCCAAAATCAGTGGGTGTCCCCATAATCTTCACCCGCCATGCTGTACACAATGCCATACCTTGAACCAGGCATTGGTGAATTGAGGTTTGGTTAGAGCCTGAATCCACCAATGGGTGGTATGTACCCCCTTGAATACTCACCAGTATATGGCATGTCCCAGCTCAATCAGGGCCTGCCTGCGGCGAACTGGGTACCCAGACCAACGCCCCCACCTCATCATGTAGCATTGGTCCTGGAAATGCCTGTGTTCCCTGCAATGCTAGCACACCAGTCCAGGGTTTACTCCCACACCTGTGGCCCCAGAGTTACCAACCTGAGGGGGAGAAGAGACAGACACAGGTGGAGAGGAAGGAGTAGGGAAAGTCTGGGCTCGGAGGACTGGTTTCGGAGAAATGGCACCCATTTCTATGGTGCAGGGATGGCGGGGAGATAAAGGGGAAGAATGAGAGCGAGACAGAGAGAGAGGAAGAAGGGGGGGCTCAGCTGCCCCTAGCTATGCCGCCAAGTGGTCCTCTACCAGTTGGATCTCCTCTTCTAGTGATGCCAGACGGTGGCACTGGATCCATTCTGCTGTCTTTCCAGTAGCTGGATGACAAACTGTTCCAGCACTACTAGGTCGAATACATCTTCTGCATCATGCTCCTCTGCCAGCAGCCACCTTGGACAGGTGTCTCAGAGCTGTTGGGCTAATGCAAACAGGCGGCTGAGCTCAATGAGTGTCAGCGAGCGGAAGCGCTGATGGTGCTGTTCGGGAGTGCAGCCGACCCATTGCAAAATAGCCCGCTTTAGGTCCGGGTACTCCAGCAGACTGGGAGCTGTTGAGTCACGAGCTGGGCTTTCCCCAGCAGTAGCAGCAGCAAGTGGACTGCCCACTGGCCAGCTCCATGCTTCTGCAGCATGCTTGAAGAGCTAGACAAAAGCTTTCGGGTCATTCTGCGGTCCCATCTTGGAGAGCTTGATGTGAGGCATGCCGCAGCGGCTTCCGGGGATGCTGCTGGAGTACCCGCCAGCTGGACAAGGCTCCGTAGCACCTGCCAGTCCTCTGCCTGGGCTTGGAAAAGGACCTGGACCCACTGCTCCTGCTCCGTGCACAACTGGAGGAGGGAATGTGGACATATATGAACACGGCAACTATGCTCGGATCCGCACCAAAACAATCGTTCTGAGACAAGGTGTTCTCGGCCCAACTGCAAACAAACTCTGGAGTGGTTCACTTGTGGTGAGAAAGCAATCCGGCCCAGCGGACCAACCTGTATAGCAATGCATGATGGGAGCTGTGTTACCCAAAAAGCATTTTTGTTTTGCTAATGGCTCACAACATGAATCGTGCTTCAACTTGGCCAAAGAAAAGGTAAAATGCCTCATTGAAATTTCGTCTGACGAACATGTTTCTGAACATCTTTCAAAAATGCATAAAAACACAGAAGTTTACAAGGTGTTTAGCGAGTATCTCAAGGAGATGGGCTTTAATCACTGCCACGCAAAGGCTAAAAATCTCTGTCAACAGTGTAATAAATTATATAATAAATGATAATAACTACAGCTAAAAAGACAGCCACAATAAGCTCATGGAGCTGCTGTCTATCCATCTTGATGGATGACCGCTATGAGAGGAACCCCGGAACATAAACAGGTGCACTCTGACCAATGAGAGGACAGTTTACTCACATGTGATTTGCATAAGCACATTTTGAAATGTTGCCTTGTGAAAGCGAACCGAGCAAAGGAGAACATGCAACATTGTAACGATTTAATGCTGCCTTCATGTGCTATTGGAATTATCCTACTTCCCACTTCTGAATTGGTAATTATGTGGTAGTGGTAATTAAGTATGTCGTGTTCACATGCTTTGTTGTTGGAAAGATTAGATTAGATTAGATTCTTTATTGTCATTGTGCAGAGTACGAGTACATAGCCAATGAAATGCAGTGTTTTCGCATATCCAAGGAAGCTGGGGTCAGAGCGCAGGGTACAGCACCCCTGTAGCGGAAGGGCCTTGCTCAAGGGTCCAACAGCAGCAGGTTAGCAGTGCTTGAACCCTCGACCTTCTGATCAGTAACCGTTACCGTTCAGCCACCACTGCCCATAAAACATGGATAACACCAGGTTATGCATACATTTTTCTTTTTCTTTTTTATTTTACTTTCAATTTGACACCCCGGAACACAGATTACTCAGTCAGCTGTCTTGCTAATGATAATGGAATTTTGGTCAAATATTAGCTATTTTGAATATGACCAAAATGGCAAGTGCTAACAATTAGCTGCATTTAGAAAAATGAACAAAACCTGTCATTCAGTACACAAACTGTACGCTCCTCTGCCATGTTATAAGTTAGGATCCTCCCATCTCAGAAACTCTGGTATCAAAATTATCTCCGAGCTTCCTAGTCGTAATTACAACCTGACGGGTCATTCATGTGCAACTTCCTAGTGGGAAACTCGTATTTACGATAATTCCGATAGCACGTGAATGCAGCATAAGTCTCCGTTAAGAAACAAAGCACAGATCTACAGGTCTGAAAACGCCCTGAAACATCCTTATAAAAACAGATATGTACTTTTATTGGCTGTATTCTTTCTGCTATTTTTTTCTGAGGTTTAAACCCAGGTGCTGTTTTATTTGCCAAATATTGCAACATGAAGGGTGGAGTGCCTTTAAACTCTGTGTAGATAGCATTTTAAAAAGGAAGCCATGAATGATTCAGCCTAACTGTGTTGGGTGAAATAATATTCCTGCATAAATATAAACTGAAGATAATAAAAAAGAAAATAGCATACTTTCTGTATGACCTAATACATGTTAATAGATAAGTGTAAATGACATTTATGTACTGTATATACAGAATAATTTTTTATTTCATCAACCACCTGTGAAATTGAAATCTGATCTTGCTAGTAACTAGTAATGTGCAAGTTGTCATTTCAATATACTTTTTTAAATTCAAGTTTCAATATACTTTTTTTTAAAAAAATTCTCACTCTAGAAGCTATTAGAAACTTTTCCGAATGCATAATCATGCCCATCTGTTTTTTTATGTATTTGTATATTGTGTTCTTATTAAAAAGCTACAATGTTTAGGTATGTTTATAATGTATATATAATATAATATGTTGTATTATAAAAAAAGATACAGTGTTCTTTCTGTTTTGATATGTTTAATGCAACCTTTATTATTTCCTTTGAATCCCATTTTATGAAACTTCTTTGGATTACTGTATACCTTCTCTGTATACCTTTTTTCAGGCAATGAAAGTATGCTGAAAGTGAAATGAAAGTGAAATGAATGTAGTCATGATAAAATATTTTTAATTTTCTAGATGCTACAAATATTGTTCAGTGTAAATAATAAATCATTATTAGAAAATGTATTGTTTGGTGTAGATTCCATTTACAAATACACTTATGCTTTTATCAATAGTCTATAAAAATTGGCAGTCATTACACATAGAACAGGCTAATGTACATCTTGTTTTTCTTTCTTTTTTTTCTTTCTGTTATAATGCTTTTATTTATTTTTCATTTGTCTGTTCATGTTTGGAAGTTCCCTTGATGCTGGTAAAACATTCAAACTGGACCTAATTGGATGTAACTGCATTAAATCAAACTGAATTGGACATAAACCAAACCCACACTAGATCTGGCACAATGAAGGCATGATTCTGTCCTGAGCATAAAGGTTAAGTTCTGGGTGAGGTTTGGCCTGATGTTGGCATTTCTGGGACATGACTTTGGCAAATACACTTTTGGGCCAATTTTGGGGAGTGATTCCTTGCAGTATCTGGTCCACATCTACAGGCCAGATTTGCCCGAATTTGGGATAGAATTATTTTTCTATATCTGGGACCAGGTACCATACACTATAAGTGCTTACAATATATGAAAATATTACAATATATTTACAATATAATTACAATATATGAAAATCACATATCAAATTATAAAGAACAAAATTATAAAGAAAAAAAACATGACAAGGAAAGACAAATAAAAATAACTATAATATTTTTTTCCAGCGCAGAAATTATTATGAACCCATCCAAACTCCTGAAAGACGTACCAGGAGCAGGTGGCTGCACTACCTGTTGCCACCACTAGATGTCCCAGTGGTCTTAATTTCCCTTTGTTTTGTTAGAAAGCACAGATTGTTATGAGCACGTGGTAATGTTTACTGTGTTAACAATGACCTCACCTCATTCCATTTAGGTCTTATTACATTCAATGCAAAACACTTTCTGAGGAAGATTTATGAGTAGTAAAGGACTTTCGAAATTATCTTGATATAACTATCATATAGTTTTTATATTTATGAATCCAGCGTTTTTCTGGTTAATAAGAACACTACATTTACTTTAAAGAAAAGTGAATATATATGACATCCACAATTTTAAAGAATAGCAATGTTTTCAGTCTCACTATTAATTTACATTTAGCAGTTACAGATTATAACCCAAACCACATGACTGTCTTTTTGTGTCTGCTCCATGACAGGGACAAATGCATGTTGTGCTGAAGTCGTGACAACACTGTCACAACTCTAGTAAATAGTGAATTTTTAGTACATCATTTATTTAATCAGTGTGATAACTTAATAATACGTTTGTAACCATGAATTAAATCCCCATATTGTGTGATGAACTGTCACCAGGTAGCCTAAATCTGATAAACAGTCCATCAGTGACTGTCCTCGAAACGTGCTCTTTGTTGTCTAGGCGGTGCACCGGCGAGGGGTGGGGCTTATTTACAACTAGACGAGGTGGAGTCTAAGCGCATCGTGTCGCGGCTTCTGATTGGATAAGATTTCAACCCAGCGACTGAGAAACCAGTCTATAGCAAATAGGAAACGCCCCCACCCTGGACCGGGAAACTCACTTAAACCAGCGCGTGAGACGTTCAGCAGCTGAATGGGTTGTGGACTGAGGTACAGGAAGAGGTACAGCTTTAGCTGGAGAGAAATAGAGTGTTATAGTAACGTCTGTGATAACTGAGTTCAAAGAGAGTAATGATTCACTTTTGCTGTAATGTTTAGTTACCGGAAGGCAGTCGTTAGATAACGCTAGAACCGCAAGGTGAAGTGAATTCTGAAGTCGTGAGAGTTCATTTCCGTTAAGGGTTTAGATTAGACACGGGGTCCTGTTTTCAGATGTCCCGTTCAGACAAGGCTGAAGCGAGTTTAGCACACTTAAAGCGAGAAGCGTCTCTATAACGTGACAAACTCGACAGTAAAACCCGTTACACAACACTGAACCGCACGCGCAGGCGACAAGATGCCTGAAGCTGGAACAGATATGAATATGGACCGACTGTTTGAGCTGAAAACGTCGGCTTCCATAGGCACGGAAAACATCCCACCTCCATCTTTATCCAGTGCTCCGTCCGGGGACATCCTTCGCAACTTTTACCACACCAAAAGAGTTGGGAATTACCTCATCGGCAGGAAGCTGGGAGAGGGCTCTTTCGCCAAAGTGCGTGAGGGGCTGCACGCGCTCACCGGAGAGAAGGTGACGTAACTGGTAGTGCTGTTCATAGAATTTGTATTAAAATAGTTACAATATTGTTTAGGCAATGCAACACACTACAATGTAATCTAGCCTGTAATATAAGTAAGAAGCTGCACACTGTCATGTGTTTTATTCTAAGTTTTAAAATTTGAACTGTTGATGTGGAAAAGCTGTCAGTATACAGTTTTGGCCCTCTCACAAAGTAGCACTAGCAATAACAATTCACAACACTATTCAGTAGCAGAGAAGGTGCAATAATGCTTTTCATTCATATCTTCTTATATACTACATTTGCTTCTCTTTCTGAAAGCCACCAGGGTTCCTAGTGAATCAGTGTTCAAGTGAAAAAAATAAAATATACAGCAAGCTTGACATGGAATTTGGATTCACATGCACTTGAATTCCAGTCCACCTCAGGAGTGCGCAGGAACATCCAGTTAAACATGAGCACCTATGCAGTATTAGGTAATGAAGGTACTCCACTGGGCTTATTGAGATTTAGGTGTCTGAATTAATCTTAGATTAGCCCAGAAAGCAATCACAGCTTTGAAGTCATATTTTGTTGCTTCAGCAAGTTCATTGTAAATTGAGTAGTAGTGAAGTTTCGTATTGGAATTCATAGAGGCCAGTGATAGAAATAATGGCTTTTATAATGGATATAAAAAAGAAATTTGTTGCAAGCTTTTTGTCTTACAGCGTGATAATGCAATTGTATTCTCATAATATTATGTTCTTTAATATTCAATATTGTTATTTTATGCATTATTATTTTATAAAAGTCTCCTCTCTGGTGTGGCAGAAAGATGTATGGTTATCACCTACTGTTTGCCTTTGTACAATTCCTTGTTTAGCACAATGTGTTGATGGACATATTTGAGAAAATGTGGTTTGGTTTTTTGAGAAAGTGGCTTCAAAATCCTACTAACTACATTAAGGATTAGTTCAACCCTCCAACAGTCGCCTTTCACTGTTGCTGTGGGGACAAAAAACGTCTCTCCCATTGATGATGCAAACACCAGAAATCTCAACCAGGAGCAAGCGCGCCTTGTTCTCCCTTCTCCTCATTCGCCCTTGCTCAGATGACATCATCGGGGGTTTGGGTGGGGCAATGGGAACACAGCACATGCTTCTCCTGTGTGTTTTGATCATGTCTAACCCATTTTCATCCTTTGTCTGTGGAGAAGATAAACATGTTAGCCTTGAACTCTGGGTCCCCTCCCCCCTTCTTACCATCAACCCCCCACAACCCTATTTGGCAAGACTGAGCTGATCATTGGCGACTGATCAAGAGCAAGTGTTGTTACATTTGCATTTAGGTGACTGTTTTGGATCAGTCGCGGGAAGGCTTTTAAGGTCTTTCTTTACATCTCTCTAGCCCTTCTGTTAGTCTAATTGGTGTAATTATTTGCTCAATTGGTCATGTATGACCTGTTTGCTCACACGCTCCTTTATTGTCTGATGATTTGCCATGGCATGGCAGGCCACCTTCTGAAACCTCTTCATTTGCAAATACAGAGATGAGCACTTTGATCAGCAGTGGAACAAATAGCACCAGGCTCTTTTCACTGTTTCGCTAGGAAATGTCGTTAAGATAAGAAAGGAAAAACACTTAATATCATTAAAATAACATAAAATCAATTGTTCATGGTTAACAATTAATCTGTACTTTAAATAATTTGGTAAATAATTTATGATTTAACAGAAACGGGTGTGCTATATAATGCCCTAATAAAAATATCCATGTGGACTATTTCTAATATGATTTTTAAAAGTTTTATTTCAGATACTATTGTTTAGGAGACCAAATAGGTTTCCTGTCATGTGGAAGAATTGTCCTCCCCAAAGGGTTGAGCTATTGTTACAAGTGCTTCTATTATGTTGAGCCTATGTTGAGTGTTAATGGTGCAGACCACCATACATACATACATAAAAACATTTGTCACCACTCTGCTAGCTTGGGTGTTTATTCAGCATTAGTGGTTTGTGGCGACTGTTGTGACAAATGGACGGCATTAACAAGCCATTTGGGGTCTCAGCCTCTGGGTAGACGTGGTGTAAAGGGCCCGGGAACTTAGCTGTTACTCTAGTCATTTGTCCAGAACCCTCCCCCACTACCTCCTCCTTCTCCACAGGCTTCAGTGACCATCAGACTGTGGGTGTCACACATAGTATATATAAAATGAGAATCTGATCACCTATTATATACTACATTACATATACATTATGCTAAAAAAATATTTACATTTTTGAAGGGCAGTGACATTGTAAAAAGATCTGATGGCGAGAGGACATGTAGTGTTTGTGATTTAAATTTTCATGCATATTCATAGATTCTTTGCATTCTCCACGAGGTTAGAGGTGTCTGTGGTGGTTTTGTTGTAGTTCTCTGGTAATTAAAGAATATAAAACAATTATTATTCAAATATTCAGGTTTTTTTTAATGGTCTAAGTCTTCTCTGTCTGTTTTCTAGGTGGCAGTGAAAGTGATCGACAAAAGAAAGGCCAAGAAGGACTCATATGTTACCAAAAATCTGCGCAGAGAGGGTCAGATCCAGCAGATGATTCGCCACCCCAACATCACGCAACTGCTAGATATCCTGGAGACTGAAAACAGTTACTATCTTGTGATGGAGCTCTGCCCAGGAGGAAACCTAATGAACCACATCTATGAGAAGAAGCGACTTGATGAGAGGGAGGCACAGAAATATGTCCGCCAGCTAGTCATGGCTGTGGAGCATCTGCACAGGGCTGGGGTAGTACACAGGTGAGGTCACAAACTGCACAATGTGTGATATAAAAAGTTAGTACGATTTACTCTGTCTTAGCTTGAGCACCTTCAACGCAAGTTCATTGACATTTCTGTATGGCATCTTGGAGAAATAAATGTTACGGATATTGTGGGAGTTGATTTTTGTAGATGCACTGATCTTATGAGATTTAGAGACCACCAGAAAAGCACAATAGGATCAGTAATCACCTTGTGTGGCTTGTATTGTGAAAAGCATGAATGGGATAAATGCTCTATATGCTAATTAACATTGTTGGCTTATTTGTAGCTTAGATAGTCACATTGACTCAAGAGCACTGTGTAAAGCAACAGCATTATTTTTCTTCTTTCCTACAGAGACCTAAAGATTGAAAATCTTTTGCTAGATGAACAAGACAACATAAAGCTCATAGGTAAGTGAGTAAAGGCACTCTCGAATCTTTTGTTGCAACATCAGCCCAGTCCTAATCTAAACTCATAGCACAATTAAATGGTCCTCTTTGGCATGTGGTGAGGACTGATGGAGCAATCATTATCTCATTAAAACCAAACAACCTCTCACCTCTGTGAAAGTCTGCCTCAGCATACAGAGTTGCTAGTTAACAGCTGAGTGTGACAGACAGGCTGAGTGTTAGACAGCTATAAACCCCCCTCAGCTAAAGACAGCCATGATTGCTTTTTCTATTGCACTAACTTAAGCAGCATAGTCTGTGAGCTCAAGCAGTGTTCAGCCAGTTCATAATTCTTCTCTTGCCTTTGTTTTAACCCAGATTTTGGACTTAGCAACTGTGCAGGAATCCTGGGATATTCTGACCCTTTTAGCACACAGTGTGGCAGCCCAGCCTATGCCGCCCCTGAGCTGCTCTCAAGGAAGAAGTACGGGCCCAAAGTAGACGTCTGGTCGATGTGAGTTAACATAACCTGCACCACATAATTGCAATTTATGTCACATTGAGCCAAATCTCTTTTGATTTTATAGCAGTGCAAACATAAAAACAGTAAAATACATCTTCATCTTAGTTATAGCAATCTTTCAAGGACCCATCTGTCTGTGTGTAGGTGTATGTAAAACTGGAATGGAGATAATGTGACAGGGACTAAAATGTTTGTTTCGGATTCATGAAAATGTTTCAATTTTAGCAGTTCTATTTCACCCAAATAGCCTGAACATGTTACATGTTAATTAGAACAGTTGTTCCAAGCACATAAAGTGTGGAAAATAAAAAGATATTTCAGTATCATTATGCTTTTATTTTGACCGGATCAAAACATAAGAGGTAATGTTTACAAGGTAAGCTATCCTTATAACCTGCATATATGTGTTTTTGTTCTAATGCAGTGGAGTCAACATGTATGCCATGCTCACTGGCACCCTTCCTTTCACGGTGGAGCCTTTCAACCTCAAAGCATTGCACCAGAGAATGGTGGACAAGGACATGAACCCTCTGCCTCCTTCACTCTCCTCAGGTACAAATAAACTTGCAACTGCCATGTAGAACACACTGAAATCAGCACTTCCATAGTATAATTAAAAACTCCATCAATTTCTGAGGCTGAAGAGGTAAAACCAGTTTGTTGTGCCCAGAGTTGGTCTACAGCAAATAGGAAATGCCCTGAGAAATTCATTAAAACAGCATGTGAGATGTTCAACAGTTTTAATGGGTTGGGGACAGAACATGGCACAGATATGGGCATAGCCACACTACTTTACCTATAGAGAAACTGAGCATTATAGTAATGAATATACTGTGTAAGACTATATAGTACCTTAGTAAGGTGTTGCGCCTCCAACGCGCCATTAGAAGATTCTTCAAGTCTCTGGAACTGTACTAGAAGGATGAACACTATTTTTCCAAAAGATGGTGTTTTGATGACTGTGTAATACTAGTCCAAAATTTCCTATAGGTGTTTGATTTTGGTTGAGAGCTGTTTATTTGAAGGCCCTAGTGTATGATTTACATCATTTTTGTACTCATGAAACCATTTATTGAGACCTCAAGCACTTCCCTTGGGATAAAAATGTTTCATTATAGGATAATGGTGATCACTCACAATAAGCTTGAATTGATCTGCAGTAACTCTTAGTTCCCTTTAAGGGGACAAGTGGAGACAAACCATGCCAGCAAAATGCCTCCCACAGCATGACAGCCACCGTTTTTTTCTTTGTCACCCGCCATGTTAAAGGAATAGCCTATACATTATAATATAGTACTGAAATAAGATGATCCTCCTTATGTAACAGATATTACCATGGACACATGTCTTCTCATCAATCTTCTTATGTAACACACTAAGTGGAAGCTACTGGGTTAATTGGATCTTACCACATAGAGTTGGGACAGCATGGTTTTATCCTGGGTTATGAGAGAGGCATTGTGTTTCTGTAACGCATTGTAGTAAAAGAGACTGGAACACACTGTTCTCTATAGTTCTCTGTATGTGTTCTCTCTAAAGCTCAGCTGAGGGCTTTGTTGAAGGTCAACTATAGATTTGCTGATTTCAGTGTCTGTGGTTTAATGAAGTAGAGAATTCAACAGTCAAGTCTATCATTAAACCAAATGTAATTTAATAAACTCAGACAGACTGTTTATTGTTTTTGCCTACAGCTGCAGTTAGTTTACTGAAGAGCCTTTTGGAACCAGACCCTGCCAAAAGACCTAACATCCACCAAGTTATGGGTGATTCATGGCTACAGCTGGGCAACCCACACACTGGAATCCCTTACTTAAACAGGTAAAAGAAGCAAAAAATACCTTTTTTATGATTTACACCAGACACAACTGGGTTGACCAATCTGTTTTCTTATATATAATCTAATGTTGCTGACTTGCACAGGATCCATATTGAGGAGATCAACCACACGGTTCTTCTGCATATGACTGAACGAATGGGCTACAAGCACAGTGAAGTCCTTAGTGCTGTGCTCACTAACCGTGCCTGTCACACTCTTGCCGTCTACTTCCTCCTTAACAAGAAAATGAAAAGACTCTCCAAAGAGTACCGGGTGAGTGTGATGCTCAGTGGCACAATGATCCGCTATTTAGAGATGTTTATCATTAATTTACCATTTTGCTGAACACAAGAATATTATTCAATACTCTCTGTTCATTATCAGATACAATGTAGGATCACGTCTAATCAAACTGAAAGGGTTAATCTAGATTGAATGGAATGTAACTAAACCGATATTTATTTCTCCACAGGAAAAGCAGTACACTATGGAAAAGGAGAAAAAGAGTGAGCTATTCCAGACACAATGGAGGAAACATATTGAGAAGATCACCATTCCCCCAAAGCAGACACCAGTCTATTTGGCTGTGAGCAAAGGCCCCACCAAAGAAAAGAAACAGAAAACAGGTGAGCACCTGAGACTGGTGGCAATAGTGACCTAATAGCTTAAAAACTGCCTCATGCTGTCAGTCCACAGCACCTGAGACACAACTTGTGGTGTGAGTAGCATTATGAAAAACATTTAAAAAAAAAAAAAAATTCCTGCACATTTCTTTCAGTGAACTAGACATTATCTTAAAGTCCAAAGAAATTGGATTATAGGATATTTATTGTCCAGTTGACTCTCTGTCCTGGGATAAAAGGTATTACTTATGGGCTTAGCCAGTTTTAAGAGGGTCTCTCTCTTTTTCTCAGGGCTTCTTAAAGCGATGACCGGCCTGAAGGACGCTTACTCACGACAGGGTGGCTGCATTGCCTCCTCCTCCTTAGAATACCTAGAAATCCACCCGCTGTTTCCACAAACATCTCAAGGAGGGCGGCACATTGATGCCCAGCCACCCAAGAAAGACGGCCCGAGAGCTGTGGATGTGCCTGCGCGGCCTCCCTCGTCTCTGGGTGCACATTCCTGGGCATCAGCGAGCAAAGAGCCTAGCAAAGATGATCCACCATCACCCTGGTACAAGCTCACCAATGGAGCTCTCTCACCACCACGACATGTTTCTGCTTTCCACCAGCCAGACAGCTCCTACCTCAAAAAGGCCACCATCCCCAGTGTCCCAGTGGTCATTGTAAAACCCCAGCCCAAGAATACTCCCCCCAGCACAGAGTGGCACGGCAAACCCGAGTCCGGCAGCAGTGGGGGCAGCAGCAATGAGGAGCCCAGCAGCCCTCAGCACCGTGCCAAGTTCCCCTCCATGGGCATTGGACAGATCTTGAAGAAGAAAGTTCAACCCTTTGCCTTTCCAGCACCTCTGTTCAGGCCCGAGCCGGCCGTAGAGGTAGAGTCGCCAACTCCATACCACATGCAGACTCTACTGTGTGCCTCTGGGGCGCTCAAGACTCTGTGCTGATGACGAAGGCACATTTGAACTATCTTAGGAAGTTTTAAAAAAAGAGTGTTTGCTCTTTCACCATTACATCTTAAGTACTGTCATATTCTGAAGTAAACACACCTTTAAAACAGAAACTGTATGCAGTAAACTGATATTAACTACCACTGATTTTTATACCGTTCGAAGCGCCAGGGCTTCCAGTGTGGTGGGGTAATCGAACTTGAAACCTGTGGAGAGTGAGCTGTCCTTGATATGCACAGATAGATTCCTGTAGATGCCTGGGCACACCCCAACTCCGAGCACTGTGTTATTAATTACCTCTAATGTGGCACAATGGTCACAAACTAGAATGCTAATAGTAATATTTTCATTTTACTGCAGACACCATTTGAGCATCGTATAAAGACTTTCATTAAACCACATATTTTTTCAATAGAAGATGCTGCATCACTGCCAGTTCACTATGTACCTCGGAGCACCTGTGGAGCAAATCATCCTGCGATTGTTTTTATTACTTAGCGGAATGAGTGAAGCTGTTGCTGCATTTCCACCTCACAAAAGTTACAGACACTCAGGTCTACTTCACAGAAAAGAAAATCTCCCCTTAGTCTTGCTGTGAATTACTGTCACCACTAGCTTTTTGCTTACTTTGAAAGAGATTGCTGAACTTTGTATAGCCTTAAATACCATGTGTTAAAGCCCTTTGGTCAAAATAGGGCTGATCAGAAGTATTGTTGCATTGTGTAGCCTGTGTGTTATCACTTAAATGTGTTAAATACATACATTTTGGGGAGGGAGTCGGGGTTCATCATGTTGTAACCCATCATGTTGAGTGACGTAGTAGACTGTGCAATAGTGCAATTACTTTGTACCCAGTATTAATCATCTACATGCTTTAATTCTGTTCATAGAACAGTTCTGACCCTGTGATGTGAGAACCACTTGTAAATATGAACTCAATGTGTCTTTCATGTTGTGAGTACACTGATACCTTCACTCATTGCACATTACTGTAGTTGAGGTAAAAAGCTTTCAAAGTGTTTACTTGAACAGAAGGCTAGGAACTGTTTGTTAATTAAATTTTCTAACATGAAATTCCTCTTTGCATGCGAAAAGACTTTGTTCCAATGATTTGTAGGTTGTTGGACGTGGTTTTGTTACAGTGAGCAATGAACCTGAGGTCTAAATTCTTTTGAAGTCTGAGGACCTTTTTGTAAACTTTATAACAAGTTGTGCTTATGTGAGAAGAGATTTTTATGCTGTAAAAAAAGATTTTTTAATATTTATATTTTAAAAACAGTATTTGTGCTCTGTTTTTCTTTTGCACTAAACACACTGCTTTTATGACACTTCTTACACAATAAAACTGATTTGACTGAGAATACGACTTTATTTTAGCATGTTTTACTACCTCACATTCTAAGAAAATGCTTTTTTCATATGCCTGTAATGTGAAGTGGGGCAATTTGTGCTGCCCACTTTCCTCATGGGACACCTGTGAAATAAGTGACAGCTGAACAACCCCACGGGCCTCATTTAATCCAGTCAGCTGTGCAACAGCCCCACAAATACCCAACATATGCACACACAGTATGTGTGTACTTTCTACACCCTTGATAAATGATATGGGTGTTCACACACTCAGTCCTGGATAAATCAATGTGGCCAAGCTGTGGGTGGGTGGACAAGGGAGATTCCACAATTAGGGTGCCAATTATAACTTATGTAACTTAACACCTAAAAATTAAACTTTATCTTGGCATTTTTTCAATGTTAACGCTAAAAAAAAACCCCAGACATTTAACTATTAAAAACGAGTTAACCCTTCTTAGGCAACAATATATTTTTTTTTCTTTGCTGACCAAGAAAGGAATGGGGTTCAGTTTTTCAGCATAGAATTACAACATTAAGGACATTCTAATGAATACTTAATATTTTAAGTTAATAATTTAAATCTTTAAATTTTTCAATCTATAATTTGGCTAACATGGTTGACCATAAGATAGTGAGAACTTTCTTCTTTCCATGATCTTCAGGAAATTTGGATGATTTGACAACCTGTTGAACATGTGACTTGTGGACTATTCCAATATTTCACAGGGGTGAATGTATTTGAGTGAATGTTGTGGGATTAAAATTTACATACAGTATAATGTATAATTGATGACTCAGAGAACAGGATGTTTCCGGCATGAGATGAAATGGATTTACACATTAAAAAAAAAAAAAAAAAAAAAAGAATAAATAAAAAAGAATGCAAAATGTTTCCTAAGTGCTATAGATGTAAAGTTTCTGTAAAGTTATTTTTAAGTTATTTATCTGGAGCAGTTGTTGTGAAGGACACTTTACCAATATTTGAAGTGTCTTTTACCTTTTGCATATTTGTAACATCAGTGGAACACAAATGGCAACCCAACTGTGGAATCATCCTTGCACAACATAGGGCAGAGGGAAAATATTTGACATTAAAAACTTTCAATGAGCTTAATCCAGGCTTTTCATTACTGTTTTAGTCAAGACACCTTGAATATGAATAGCAAGTCTATTCACTCTGCTTTGACCAAAATATGTCATCTTTCTTTGATTGTTTTTGTCATGCCTTTATTACACACATTTGTGTTAAAATTCACCTATGGATGAACTCAGTGCAAAGCAATTTAATAATGTTATTAAATTATCTCATTTGTGATCATGTGTCTTTCCTATCTAAAGTCAATAGCCAGGCAAATTTGATTCATGTTGACTGCTCTTGGTTTGTTATAGCCAGCTATTAGAATAATTGTTGCAAATGAAATCAGTCAGTCTGTTTATTGTGTTCAGTAAAATTATTATTAACATTTTATTTTTCTTTATTTTTAAAAATTGGCCCATTAAGTTAGTTTGAAAGTATTGCAAACAAATAACTGGGTGGAATGGGTGGGAGCAGGACTGAGAGAAAGAAAAATAACACATAGCACATAGCTTTAACTGATATTTCACAAACTACTATGGCAGTAACTCTCTGTACACACCCAACCACCAAAACTGGATGCCTCCCCAAACACAACGCATCACAAATCATCTTGGAAAAATGTCTTTGACTAATGCACAGCATCAGAATGAAGGAGGAAATGACACTAAGCACTGATAAGATGATGATTTTGTGACTTTCCTGGCTTAAACTCTGCAGTCTAGGTATTACAACACTTGTAAGCTTTTCCTGGCTGTCAGCATGGCTATGGTCATTAGTCAACATCAGGCCATTGGGCTCTCACTGTCTAGTGGCCGCTCTTCCTACTCAATCTGTTGAGGCTTAAAAATCGACTGCCACTAATCCTGTTTATGAAGGGCTTTTCCAGTTGAGGGAAGTAAGAGTTGTCTTCAGTCTTAGTATGAAAAGAGGACAAACAATCTGATTGTAGAATGCTTAGGCAAGCATAGTTTTAAAAAGATAGTTATTCGTGCAGGAGCTAATGATATATACCTTCGTTAGTCAGAGGTTACTAAGAGTAACATTGTAGAGGTGTGTAAATTATCCCAAGGTGCCCTATCCCAATATGGCATGGCGATGTAGCTTACAGCAGGGTATGGTCACTGAACTGCTGGATGTCCAGGTGGTGCTCCGAAAACAATATGGGCTTTATAGATAATTGGAGTAGTTTTGAGGGCAAGGCTGGCCTGTTAAGGCAGGATGGTGTCCATCCCATTCGGGAAGGTGCTGCTCTCATTTCTTGTAGCATAGCACATTGTCTCAGAACAGGCAGAATAGTTAATTGGTGAAAACACAGAGCCAAGGCCAGGGAGCAGACAAGCAGGCTAAACTGACCGTCTGCTAGCTGCACTGAGTCATCACTTAGGTTCCAACATATTGAGACTATGTCTGTTCCCAGAGCTAAACAAAAATGTAGAAATACTCAGAAAGTTTTTTATTTTAGTAACCTAATTAACATAAAATTAAATCATACCGAATGCACAGCCAGCACCTTTAATCTGAAGCTAGGTTAGATCTCTTACATCTAAAGCACTTATTGTTAATGAAACTATTACTGATCAAGAGTTTATAGGCCATATTCTGAATTCCTTTGTGAATTTGCAGATATCATCGCCAACCTGGTTGTTTCTTTAGACAAAGCATTAATTGTTGGAGACTTTTGGAGACTATTCATTTTGATAACCCAGAAGACCGTCTGAGAACAGAGGTAGTGTCCATTCTAGATTCAGTAGGGGTTAATCAGAATGTAATAGGACCCACTCATAGTGGTGGTCACACTATTTAATACTAACATTCAGATTAAATATAGCAAATATAGTCACACTTCCTCAATGTGAAGCTATCTCAGATCATTAACTCATCTCATTTCAAATGTGTCTTAATCATAATGTACACACCTTGCCATGAATGTACATTCACGCATTCACGTCAGCAACCACACAGTTTTATCAGTTATCTTCCAGAATTACCAACCATGATTTTATTCCGAAGAACTTGACCAGGCAACTGAATGCTTAGAGTCAACATTCCGCAACACTCTAGATAAGGTAGCTCCACTTAAAAGAATAAATAATTAGAGAGAAATAGCTGGCACCCTGGTATAACGATCAAACATGCATCTTAAAACAGACCACTCGAACAATCGTAAGCTTGGGACTGTGATTGCTGTGGTGGCTTTGGGGCTGTGGTTGCCGCGAGCAGTTTTGCACTCGGGTCTTGATAAGTGGACAGGGGATAGGTTCAACAAACCAGACTTCTTGTGAAAACTCTGATGAATTTACTGCTTGAACAATTGCACTATTTGTCCATGTAGTACAAAGTTTAGAAGGGATTTATTTATAATTGCACTATCCGTTATCACCCAGATGAGGATGGGTTCCCTTTTGAGTCTGGATCCTCTCAAGTTTTCTTCCTCATATCGTCTCATGGAGTTTTTCCTTGCCAGCGTTGCCTGTGGCTTGCTAATTAGAGATAAATTCATACATTTACAGTCTTTTGATTTACAACATACAATTTACAATATTTTAATTTAATTTAATTTGAATGTATTTATTTCTGTAAAGCTGCTTTATGACAATGTCCATTGTTAAAAACACTATACAAATAAAATTGAATTGAGAAAGAGAAAGAAAAATAACACATAGCACATAGCTTTAACTGATATTTCACAAACTACCATGGCGGTAACACAGTTAATCTAATCTGTCTCTGTACACACCCAACCACCAAAACTTAATGCCTCCCCAAACACACGCATCACAAATCATCTTGGAAAAACTCTTTTGACTAATGCACAGCATCAGAATGAAGGAGGAAATGACACTAAGCACTGACAAGATGATGATTTTGTGACTTTCCTATCTTAAACGCTGCAGTCTAGGTATTATATTATATGAATTGAACTGCTGCCACAATGTTGAAAGCACACAATTGTATAGAATGTCATATAGAATATAGAATGTACTGTATGCTGCAGCATTATGATTTCCCTTCACTGGAACCAAGAGGCCCAAACGTTACAGCATGACAGTGTGCACAAATTGAGGATCATGAAGACAGGGTTTGTCCAGGTTGGAATGGAAGAATTCAAGTGGCCTGCACAGAGCCCTGACTTCAACCCCACTGAACACCTTTGGACTGGGACGCTGACTGCGCCCCAGGCCTTCTGACCCTACATCAGTGCCTGAGCTCACTAATGCTCTTGCAGCTGAATGGGCAAATCCCCACAACCATGCTCCAAAATCTAGTGGAAATCCTTCTCTGAAGAGTGAAGGTTATAACAGCAAAAGAGGTTTAAATCTGGAATGGGATGGGTATGATGGTCAGGTGTCCACAAAGTTGGCCATATAGTGCATCTTCAGAGACATTAAAACAAATATCCAAATATCGGCATCTGTCCAATATTTACCGGATAACGCCGGATTGGTATTATACTGGATTTGACCTTCCAAAGTGATCCACTAATATTATTTTTATGTATGTTACGAGATGCGTGACGCTTGCTGACAATTCATGTTAAAGTCATGTAGCTTTGTTAGAAACAATATTTTCATATCTTCAGAACATCATTAGCTAAACGAAAACAATGGCAAACACCAATATCTTTAAAAAGCACCAAAAGACCCACCAATATCTTTAAAAAAAAATGTTTAAAAAAAGGTAGGCCTGATGCCCAAAAAAAAAAAAAGAATGGCAAAAGATTTCAGTGGCCTTGAAATAAAAATCAACAACAAAACATGACACGTGACAAAAAGTATTGGACAGCTTGTTTCGGTTACAGGTCCGATTCCTATGTGCAACATCTATGTTGCTCTCTGATTGCTTCAGAAGAGAGGTTACCTTCCTCCACCAGCTTGTCTACATTATTTATCACCATGCAACATGTCCATGCCTGAGTGCATTTGGTTCTTGAGGTGAAGGAGCGAGAGGACGTATGTGAGCGGGGAGGTGATCAGTCTACATCGATCGCACTAAAAAAGCGCCAAGCATCAGCAGTTCACCTTCAGTGGGACGCAGCGCCCAGACGTAGGGCCAAGCACATTAATCAAAATGACTGTGTGGCGTGCTGGGCAGAATAATGAGACTGGAAGAAAAATCCCAGAACAAAAGGCTGCACCCCAACGTCTGGACAGTGGTCTCAAAAACACATATTGTAGCTGCTGGAGGAACGATGCCTGATGTGAAATAGGGAACATGAGACCATATTGCCATTAAAGACATTCTGCCTGATTATTTTTTGCTTTTTTACCTTTCCTAATTTGGCAAGGCTTTTTTCCTATTTTGGAAAGGAAGGGAGAGAGGGAGGGAGAGAGGGAGAGAGAGAGAGAGGGAGACAGACAGACAGACTGAGGAAGGGAGGAGGAGGAAGAGAGAAGAGGGAACAGTTGAAGAGGAGAAAGAAAAACACCCTTGGGGATTAGAGAAGCAGTGACTCCACCCCTCTGGATGACAGACAGGCGAGCGAGCGAGCTGGCTGGCTGGCTCTGAATCCAGGAAACGGTCAGCACCGTAGTAACAGGCATGCAGCATAGTAGCCTGTTTCCATGGCAGCCAGGCCTTGGATACAGGCCACCGGTTGGTCTGTGCAGATTGATTTCAACATCCGTGCTGCTGTTGTTATGCTGCTCCAGCTCTCGAGATTGGGAGGGTTCGAGAGGATCTGTCTGCCTTTCTGGCATAAAGTGTTGCTAGGCACATTAGACAGGACCTGTAAACAAAAGACTTTGCCACACCTTTGATTAAAGATTAGTGAAATTATAAAAACTGTGACGGGAGGGAGGAGGAGTTGGAGTCGGGGGATGGGGGGGATGTTTTGGGGATGTTTTAATCCCCAAAATCTGGCAAACAGAAGGAAGTGAATAAACAAAAACAATTCAGTAACAATTTTTTACTTAATATACAGGATTACAAAATATGAGCTTATCTGAAACATCCTCATGCAAATAATAGAAAATAGAAAGCATAGAAAGAGATAAACAACAACAGCAAACAACATATTATTAACAATTTTGTGTGTGTTATTGGTTTGATAGTGATATCATGTGACTTTCCAGATTTTTACCAAACAGAGTTTCTGAGTGCAAACAACATGGTAAACTGTAGTAAGCCTTGTGGCAGGAACAGAAGACAAACACCTGAAGAACAACTCCAAGCTAAGTGCAGTTCTCATTAAGCCGTCCCAGACTTGCACTGGAGGTCAACCTCGATCTCCAAGAGCCGCTGTCCTATTGTCACTGCAAGAGATTTTATCTGCAAGACAAAAGAAATAGAATAGAACAGTGAATAACAGTCTAATGCTTTGCTGTTCGCCTCTCTACACTTTAGGTTAATGAGGGAATAAAAGCATAAAATGGAAGCTGTTCAAATTAACAAAAGATCTTAAAAGTAAATAGCTAAAGGCATTTTTGCATTCATTGTCCCTGAAAGAAAGTTCACAATTAATCTAGAATATGCCATTAAGGGAGACATGCTTGACTGCACAGTCATAATACTGGGAATACAAAGGAGAAGGTCTTTTTTTGACAGGGGCAATTATTTGCACTTGATTTTTGAAGTGATTAAATGGTAATATGAATCAGTGTAGTAGGTGTGATCAGGTGCCATCACTGTGCCTGCTTCCATGAGGATGAAATTCTTGAACAGGTCCTAACGGCTCTTTGTTTGGCCTATAACAAAGAACTTTTCTCTGGCCAGAAACAGCGCCATCTACTGTCCGAGCCCAACAACAGAAAAACTGCACATTTGTGTTCAGATATTTACACCGAGTGTGCTGTAAATGCTGGAATTATTTTTGTTAGGCAGATCAGTAAAGCAGTAATAAGATTCTTATAAAATAAAATGAAACTGACTTATGCTTACATCACTCTCCCACTCTCTGTTGAATAATGTTATTTACATTATACATTATATATCTGTGACCCATATCTACAACAAAAACTTGGAAATGAGCACAAATTTTCTTTCAAACTCTACTACAATCAAGGCTCAATTTCTGCTCTGGTGTGAGTTTTATTTCTATTGGTCTCTCATTTAGCAATTTTGTTTTCAAAACGGCCTAAACCCTTCTACACAAGCACACAGACTAAATGACAGAAGAGAGAATTCTCCATGACAGGAACAGCAGTACTACACTTTATTCAGTAAAGAGAAATGAAAAAGAATTACTTCTACTACAGCTTTCTTCTCAGAACCAGAACTCAACAAGTGAAA
Source organism: Pangasianodon hypophthalmus (assembly GCF_027358585.1). Classification (NCBI taxonomy): domain Eukaryota; kingdom Metazoa; phylum Chordata; class Actinopteri; order Siluriformes; family Pangasiidae; genus Pangasianodon; species Pangasianodon hypophthalmus. The sequence continues at coordinate 10,440,657 of NC_069726.1, forward strand.
CTGATAGAGGGAATAATTTCCCTCAAAAAAATGTTTGAGGGAATAATTTCTATAACTGCCATTTACATGTGCAGATATGTTTACTTTTTCATTGATTACTGATTATATTATTTTTTCTATTTAAATGTTCCTTTATTAGGCTTACCTTGGTCATCTGTCGCTCAACATTGTCCATGTACTCTAATGTCACAGGCCTTTCTTCTCTGTCCACTGCTGCCACCTGCTGGTCAGGAGAGCCTAAAACATAACTACACAAAGTCACAATTTTAGGTTTAGTCTAGGTTAAGAGAAATAAGAGTAATTTTTTTTTAATCTGTCAACTGTATGTGAGACCTTTTCTAAAGAAGACAGTGTAAATTACATTGTATTCTCCTTTTTAGTCCACATATACATCACTCGTTACTGCTTCCACAAGTAGTGAAAAGTTTGCTCTGTTGTAATGTCCAGGCTCCCAGCCCTGGTCCTAGAGCACCCCCTGTCCTGCACATTTTAGTGTTTCTCCCGCTCTAATTCACCCAATTCAACTCATCTAAAGGGGGTAACTCCAGAACCAGGGTCAGGAACCTGTGTTGTAGTGTATTTTCCATTTACAGCAAATATGATTCTACCATTAGCCACTTGGAAATATCTGCAAAAATAACTGATTATCTGTTGTACCAAGCTGGAATGTTTCCATTTACCTCTCAATATTTTCAACCATGAGACAGAAAATGGACCTCTTGTAGTCCAGTGACTTTGGAGTGGACATGTACATATATCCAAGGTTGAAGCTGCAACCACGACAGGTGAGATTCACAGCAAGGCTAAAAGAAAAGGAAAATGACAGTGAAAATGAGAAATCTGAACCATTCTTCTGTCTAGAATTACCAGGTTTAGCAGATCGAGCAATAAAACATGACACCACAAGTTGTCTCTGTGCCGGCCTTGTTGCCTCGGCTAACTACCACCAGACAGTTCAATAAGATGGAGGACTGAAAACATCATCTGACACCTTACCATCTTAGTTCTTCACTTGTGCCAGAGACAAAAGGTTCTTTTCCAATCACAATGTTGTCGTTAACACCTGAAAACAGAAAACAAGTGTCAGGTTAAGACAAATACACTACTACTTCTTCCGGCTGCTCCCGTTAGGGGTTGCCACAGAGGATCATTGGTCTACATATTTGATTTAGCACAGTTGGATGCACTTCCGCTGGATGCACTTCCTGACGCAACCCTCGCCAATTTTTATCCAGGCTTGGGACCAGCACCAGGAGTGCACTGACGTGTACGGTTCCCTGATCAAACCTGGGCCTAACCACTAGTCTTCCAGAGACCAAGACAAATACATTTACAATACAAAAAAAATAAAAAAATTTGAACAGAGCTTAATAAACTCCAGCTTTTTGAATGTTTCAATCCAAGATCATTTTAGCCTAATCTCTGTCCACCACATCGGTAGTGTAAGGGTGATTTCCACCAGTTCCACTATATGTTAGGTAGATTAGGTTGAACTCATAGACGACCCAGAAGTGGAGACAGGGCAGGTGGTAGATGTAGGCTACTCCACTGGGGACTAGTAGTCTAATGTCATATGACTTGTATGTTAACATGGATTTCCTTGCTGGCTCAAACACAGGGTAGACCATTTTTGTCAGCTGGTAGGTTTTCCAGCTTCCTTACTACTCGAATAAATTGACCAATAAATGTTATAGTCTTAATCTAATTGCCTTACTGTTGTGCTATTTTCTTAAAAACAACATGTCTGTGTTTCTTTAGGAGTAGTAATTCAGAAACTCCTTCCTCTCTACCGGCTAGCAAAGATGGTCTGCCAGTTTGGCCAGCTCAGCCTGTCTGTTAGCAGGGATGTAGCTGAATGTCCAAAGTCAGTAGGACTGTAACTACTCTGTGCTGCTTCTCCAGTATTAAAAATGAGGACAGTTCAATAAATTCAGGTGAAATTAGCTAGTTCAGCAACCTTCAAACTCTCCAGCGGCTAATGTGAATCCGTACAGAGGTTATATGAGAGGAATATGGAGAAAGTATTTGATTATCGTACGCTTTAGCAGGATCTGATTCTGCTCGTCGTCGCTCCCGGCCCATGAGAGCGAGTCTCCGAAAGGCAGCCTGCATTTTCCGCACAGAAAGATAGCAGGCGCGTCGCTGTCTCCTTCTCCATCGTCTTCCACTTTACTGCTGCTGTCAGCCGCAGATAAACCCTCCGAAACCACGTACGTGTCATCTTTATGGCTAGCGTGGTCGAGTTGCCGCGCCATTGTATAAGTGCGAATACGAGTTGTTTACAAAGGAGGTCAGAAATGACTGAATCTGCGCGCGCGGATTCGGTTTTCTTCTTCTTCTAAGGTTTATTGGCGGTTGGCAAACCAGCTTAGGTGCTTTACCGCCCCCAACTGGATAGGAGTGTGGCGCACCTAAAGGAGGTATTTATTTATTTATTTATTTGTTTGTTTAAATTTTTAAAAATAAAAAAATTGTGTATTTCCAAACTTCCATCCATTCTGTATACCGTTTATCCTACACAGGGTCGCAGGAAGCCTGGAGCCTATCCCAGGGAACGCAGGACACTCACACACACTATGGACAATTTAGAGATGCCAGTCAGCCTACAACTAATGTCTCTGGACTGGGGAGGAAACCAGAGTACCCTGAGAAAACCCCCGAAGCATGAGGAGAACATGCAAACTCCACACACACAGGGCAGAGGCAGGAATCGAACCCCCAACCTTGGAGGTGCAAGTGCTACAGTGCAGCAGTCCATATTTCAAACTTAAATCCTGTTATACAAGCCCAGTAATCTTAGATAATTTAATAACATAGTATATACTTTCCATTGTCCTGGACCACTTTTTTTTTTTTTTTTTTTTAGAAGACTTTGCATTGTAATATTGATTACACCCATAGCGAGTAGCTTTTCTTTAAGTTCAGATCTTTTAGTTTCATACGCTGTACAGTGAAGGAGCAGCACATGTTCCACTGTCTCTGCTTGGATGCAATACATAGATTGTCCTGTTTCATGTTTTCCTGTTATAAATAGTGAATGATTTAGGCCTGAATGCCCTATTCTAAGACTAGTAATAATTGTATCCTCTTTTCGTTTATTATAGACTATCCTCTCTGTATTTCATATGTAATATCTTGTCTTAATGAATAATGTCCACTTGAGAGGCTTGTTAAAGCAGAGAGAGAGAGAGTTAGTATATAGTACCACATTTAATGGCTAAACATCCTCCACCCAGTGAAGGGCTAACAAGATTGCTATCAATTCTGTTGAAAAGACGGATATAGGATTTGTTGTACTTTTCTTCTGGCCGATGTTAAATTTGGGACTGTGTATTGCTGCAGCTGTGTAACCTGACATAGGTCCTTGGAACCATTTATAAAAATGTGAAGTGCTGAAAAATATACTTGATCTAAATGTTGCTTAACAACAATTTCTTTGATATTGATATTTTGATATTGTGTAAGTCTAGACAAAAGTAATGCTCCTTCTAGATCCCAAAAAAGGAGTTGAAGTTCTGTTTCACCCCTCCTAACCTCCAGGGGCGGTGTTTTAACACCTGTATACCTTCTTGCTGACACATGCTGAGACTCTACCACAAAGTCATGTGTTGTATGTCTGACATAGTATTTTGCAACAAAATACGATTGGCTATCTGCTTTTATGGACATGTCAGACCTGACTGTGGACCTGTGATATCAGCTGGCAGGTCGAGGGGCTCTCCCTCATACCATGCTCACTTCCTCAGACAGTGGAGGATGTGCTTGCAAACTTAGTGGGTGCTGCTAACATGCACTCACAAATAGGAGTGGGATGCCATTTTTATCTGTATTGACACCAAGTGGGGCCTCCCTAGGCTCAGCGCCACAGGCTGCAATGTCTAGGTTAGTGGGTTTGTGGCTAAATCACTCATAGCTAATGTACTCTGTTGACTGGATCATTGGCAGCAAGATTGACTGAGATTGGAGCCAAACTCTCCATTTTCTGATTTTCTCAGCTAAGCCTTTATTTTAGTTTTTGCTCAGTAATTAATTCAGTTACCATATCCTCCACTATCTGAGTAAGTATCGGACCTGTGGTTTTCACTCACTATTGCTTCTGGGTGGGTTTCTCTCAGAATAGCCTCCTTGTTGTGGACCACTGAATCGCTGGTTCCCACCAGTGGTAGTCTCAGCTCCAAGTGATGAACAAGCTATAATGAAGGATTTATGCTCATGTGGTCAATGCCTGAGCTCTCTGGAAGTTGAGGACAGGCAGGCATCAGTTCTGTGCCTGATGCATTGATCAGCTCGGAGAAGTAACTGTAGCGATACTGAGACCCAAATTTTGAGACGCATCCAAACCAAGTGCCGCAGCCTAGATGGTCTGCTAGCTGTGAATGTTCATGGACAATGATGGATGATAAGCAAAAAAAAAAAAAAATGCACAGACAAGATTCAGAGTCTCTTTTGAGGCATATGGATGACCTACTGTCAGATGTGGCTAGGCTAAAATTGATTTCTATATTGATTTCTATATTGTTTGAGCTGAAGACATGAATGTACAGCAAGGATTTGTGTTTGTCAGCAGAGTCTTCAGGATAACCCAAGAGCCGATCCACCTGCCTACATCTATTGTCTACAGTACAGCTCACAGAACCAAATCCACTGGTTTGTGCAGACCAACCACAAAGGTACAAAGACTACACGGTTCCACAAAGGTTGTGCCAAATTGCAAAGACTACACTGAGAGCAAAAGTAGGCTCCAACTTATCTATAGCACTACACCCAGGCTCCTTGGCTCATGCTCTAGCCAGCATGACTAATGGTGAGAAGGTAGGCCTGGGCCACATGCCTGCTGTTGATTCTTGCATCGACTCACTGGCAGCTTTGTCAGATGAAGTGTTAGACTCAGATGCACACTACCCAAGTGCCGAGTGCAGGTGCATGTAGGGTATTCTCAACAGAGCTAATGATATTGCCACGTGCAGGGCACTTTCAGACAACCCGCTATCAATTTTTCTACTTGTGCTGGATTGGTCGCTCCAATCAGCAACAGTTAAACCCTCTGTGATGGAACCGACTGAAATCACACTTCTGGTAGTGGGACTCTTTTATATTACTTGTGCAGGACAACACCCATCTGCATCTTTTGTGTTGAAAGGTCTTTGGTTTCCCCGATTATAGATGACAAAAGGATTTTGCATGTGTACAACCTCGTATTTATACCCCATGGTCAAAGGCAACAACAGAGCAACAACAAAGGCAAAGGCAGCAACAGAGTTTGTGAGGACTGAAATAGAATGAAAAAAAAAATCATTCTATAAGGATTACAGTTTGTTTGCATTCCATGCAAGTGTCAATAATTTTGAAACATATATTTTTAAGGGAAAATACTTGTTTGTATTTGAGTTGTTTTTACGAGTCGGCTTTTTTGTTAGAATAAAGGTAAATTGGCTGCTGATTCTTCTGTTGTCTGTCTGGAAAGTTTGGATTATTGTGTGTAATATTTGTAATGTAGATCACTGGAGTTGCCCTTCAATTGGGGCTGTAGCTATTTTTCATTCTGAAAGTAAATGTGTTCTAAAGATGAACCACATTATTCTAAAGTACTTTTTTTAATAATAGGCAAATCATTAAAAATTGAAATAATTAACAATTATTGTTCCAATAACTATTGTGCCAATATTGGCTGAAACGCTGGACAGGTACTGAATTAGACCTGGTGTATTTTATGGCATTAATGCATTATGTTGACTGACACAGCACAGTTTGTGCACATGAACACAGGACATAACTTGCTTAAATGCATACTGGCATTGTGTATTTACATTTATGGCATTTGGCAGGCACCCTTATCAAGAGGGACTTACATTTATCTCGTATATACAACTGAGCAGTTGAGGGTTAAGGGTCTTGCTCAAGGGCCCAGCAGTGGCAGCTTGGCAGCAGTGGGATTTGAACTCATGACCTTCTGATCAGTAGTGATAATTGTTCTTATTGATATCATAAGAAAAATGGAAGGACGGCATGACGGCGCTGCAAACAGAAAATCCAGGGTCCCTCGTTCAGTCCTGAGCTCCGGTTATGATCTGTGCAAAGTTTCTGTATACATTCTCTTGGTATCTGTATGACTTTCATCTGAGTCCTCAGCTTTCCTCCCAGAAACATGCAGGCAGATGGACTTGGTACTCTAAATTGCAAATGAGCGTGCTTGGCATCCCATTCCAGTCTCACGCCCAGGATTCACTGCAACCCTTACCAGGATAAATCAGTAACTGAAAATGAATGAAAACTGGGGAAAATAGCATCAGTACATCCTTTCTATAAAGCAAAAGAAAATGTCTGACAGCTGACAGAATTCATTTGACTGTTTAGCACCTGTTTTTAGTACTTATAGACTATATGGAGTGGGGGGCGGGGTTTGCTAAGCCACTAGGCTGCTGTATGCAAATGATCCTACTCCACTTTAGCCTATAATCATGGGAGGCACTCAGTGCCACGCCCCCTCCAGTCCTCAACCGAGAGTTATGTTATTCTTTTAAACGTTGAAGCGTGACAGGAGTTACGGTACCGTCGATGGAAGCTCACAGCAGAACTCAGCTCTGACGGAAAAAGCAGGAAAACCACCTGACTCGCTGGGAAACGACCTTTACAGGACACGTTTCACTTGTTGCGCACTTGTTATTTTCTCCCACTGGGACCGAGTTACTCTGAAACATGCGTCTCTCTGTCATCCGCGGATGTTCTGGCTCCGAGCTCACGGTCTGAGTGAATCTGCTAAAGCACCGCGTGTGAGACAAGGCACACATTCCTGAAGCTGAATATAATACCGGACATCTGTGAAAGGCACAATCAGACAGGACAGGTTATTAGAAAATCCCTGAGCTAAGCGTAGGCGTGCTTTTTTTTTAAAAAAAAAAATATTGGAATTCTTGGCCAAATCGCTGCTGGATGGCTTTAATGGAGCTTTAACAGAAAGTCCGGCGCTGATGAACGTGAACATGATGTCGGCGGAGTCTGCGAGCGGCTGCGGTTCCCACAGAGCCGGCGGCTGGAGCTTGCACATTCTCTACAGCGTTCTCCTCCTGGGGAGTGAGGAAATGCACGGACTCTCCGACTTCTCAAGTTAGTACAGCCTGCTACTTCTTCTCCGTGAAATCATGATGATAAGTGCACTGGTCAAGAGGGTGACGTCACTGCGAGCTGTTTGTAATATAATCAAGTTATTTATGATGAAGGAAAAATAACTAGCCGAGATAAAGCGATTAAAGGGATGAGTCATGAGTTACGTTAAGAATCCCACCCAGCAAAATCCCCGCTGCTGAATTAACCCTTTCAGCACGGAAATCAACCCCTGCGCTGTCGGATTAACTCCTACTATCATTATCATATCGTCACAGGGGAATATGAAGCACTTATTGTTAATATGATGAAAGGAGAAGCCTGATGACGTGATCAAAAAGCTCTACAGGTGCATGATAGGTAATGTGGGACATTTAATAGCTTAATTAAAGCAAGCAGTTGATGTAAATTCACTTTATTTTTGCTTTAAATTAATTCTTTCAGGCCTTTAAATTTTTTTGTAGTTTTATACACACACACACACACACATACATATATAAACTACAAAAAAATTAAAGGCTTGAAATAATTATATATATATATATATATATATATATATATATATATATATATATATATATATATAGAGAGAGAGAGAGAGAGAGAGAGAGAGAGAGGATTTTTATATATATATATATATATATATATATATATATATATATATATATTACTGTGCAAAAGTCTTAGGCACCCTATTTTTTTCAAACTTTGCTATAGATTTTTATTTTATGATTTCTACATTATTGATTCAGTACAGAAAACATTTTAGATTCCGAACATTAGTTTTCCAGCACAAAATTAAATGTTACAGAAAAATGTTTGTATGTCAGTACAGAAAGCAGCAGATTACATAAGAGACCTTTTTTCAGACCAAAAAACAGAATGAAGGCTGCTGGGTTTCGCTGCAAAAATAAGAAGCAAGTGTGACAGTCAAAGTCTCCAGAAGAGCTGGAGCTGCTTCTGCAAGATGCTCAGTAACACTTACAGCTCATTTCCTTATAAAACTGCACAAATTGTACCTGAGACTTTCATTTATTACTGTTTACTGCTCTTTATAGTGTTTTTTTTAATGTAGAAACATTTAATTTCATTATTTTTGAAGGCATCTTTGCTCTACAGCATTTCTTTGCATGTGCCTAAGACTTTTGCACAGTACCGTGTATATATATATATATATATATATATATATATATATATATATAACATTACAGGTTAAGTGTAAGATGGTCCACTTTATCATGCATACAGTATAGTAGGATGAAGTGGCTAGAGCATTTCTAATAGCATTACATGAGAAAAAAAAGCTGTGAAATTATTGTTGTTTTATAAGCAGGAGATACCACATTTCAATACCTACCTAAGTTATGAATATTAGGTCACTTAAAAGTATTAACACTGAGAATAAATTTTGATAGCCACCACGCCCACAGTAATCACACCTGGCCAACAGAGATTTTGATTTAAAAAAGTTAGTTTAATTTAGTATTTTTTAATAAATGATTTCCCCCTGACCACTAAATAGCAAAGTGAGAGAAAATATTAAAAGCCCCACTTCACCTGATGACGTCATATAAACTGAATTTGTACTAGAGGATTTTTAAGAACAAACAATTCAGGTGAAAATAACAACATAATAATATATTGAATCTCTACTATTTTAGGTGCTGATCTAAACAAATAGTTTAATAGCCTCTGTGCACTGCTATAATAAGTTAACTTCCTTCATGCAATTTAACATGTGGTCCAGGTCTATGCTAAGAAAGCAGCTGTAAACTGTAAACAGGTTGTACAAATATTATTCTGTACATTTTCCCACTTTTTTGCCCTTACATGAACACTACAGGTGGTAATTCTATTCACAACCACTTCTCACTTCACTACTACAAAAGTTAATCCAACACTAATTCCAAACTGGCACTTTTACTCTGTAGCAGTTGCTGAATGCTTGTAGTTCTGTTAACACTGGATAACCACTTGGTACAGTGAATATCACTCAGATAACTTCTTGTGCATATGTGCCCTCATGCTGACAATTTTCAACAAAGTCATGACTGTATAATATAGTATTTGCTATAAATACTGTTGGCATACAGCCATTTTTCACTGGAACATTTTAGGCAATTTCCCACTATAATGGTGCTGGACCTGAATGATAGAATGATAGATGATGTCACTAACAGAACCACATTGACATACCTAATTAGTGTTCTCCTGCTAACCACCAGGGGTGGTGAATATCACCTGGATAAAGTATGTCACAATATCATGAGGAATCGACTAACTAATCAACTAGCTTAGGACTGAATGGAAATGTGATCATAAATGACTACTGCACTCACACCCCTGTCAGGGGCTTATGTTAAACTTGTAGAATATGGAGAAGGTGGTTGGTGACACCCAGGTAGCAGTAGTACTGACTTTGTGTTTTGCCATGCCTCTAAGTAATGTTCATAAGTTGGGGGCGGTCATGGCCTAATGGTTAGAGTCGGACTTGTAACCCAAAGGGCTTGGGTTCAAGTCTCAGGTCCAGCAGGGATTGTGGGTGGGGGGGAGTGAATGACCAGCGCTCTCTTCCACCCACAATACCATGACTGAGGTGAGATCGAACCCCCAACTGCTTCCCGGGCGCCACAGCCAAAAAGGCTGCTCCGGGTGTGTGTTCACTACTGTGTGTGTGCACTTGGATGGGTTAAATGCAGAGCACAGATTCCGAGTATGGGTCACCATACTTGGCCACACATCACTTCACTTCACATAAGGAGGAGACACTCGTCACAGAGTGCCATGTCATGGTAGGGCCCAGGTATCGTGCCAAAATTATGGGATGCAAGCCATTTGCAGAACAGTTTCCACCTAAGTGCATACAGGGCTGTGTAGTTGGGGCTCTTGTGTTAAGGGGTGATTCCTGGACTGCTATGTCACAGTCCTCAAACTGCACTTCCCTTCAAGGGGCCAAACTCATAGGAGTAGGTAACCTGACCAAGGTTACTGAATTTCTACATCCATTTGGGACGACAGGTCTGCTCAGGAAGGAGGATGCAAAATGTTCCGATCATGTTCCGATGGTCCGATCATTTTGGGGCCACAGGCAACACTACCACCACATCTGTGTGGCAGTTCCTCTCCAATAGGGCACAGCTTACAAGCAGATACCTTTCATTAAAAAAGCAACTCCAGTGAGCTAGAGCTTCTGCACCTTTTGCTGACACAAGGTCATGTCTCTGTAGTGTTTGGGGTTTAGCTTCAGGATGATAACTCACTTCTGAAAGTCTCTTAATTCCCACAGGCCCAAGGAACCTCTGTGGCTGCAATGAGAGATCATTTCGTCCTCAACAGGAGCTGGTACCACACATAGTGGTCTGTCCCAGATGGACTGCTCCCTGGTTGGGGGCACATAAAAGGCAAAAGGGTCACCTGAATATACCTTGAGAACACTCATAGTTCTAGAGAGAGGCAAAATGATAGGAGTTTTAATTGGAAATGGACATGGAAAAATGCATCACCCAGATTCACTGACACGACCAGTCCTTCTTTGGTGGCAGTAACTTTGGAGTAAAAGTAACTTTGGCAGATTTTGCAGATTCAGGGTCCCAAACCTACACTTGGTGGCATGTATAAACAAGATTGTTCAAAAGCTGTCCCACGTCCTGGCCTCTGTGTTCTACTGTAAGGTGTTGATCAGCTCCTCTACAGAGGGATCAATGGTTGTAACTTGGAGTGATCATTCCAATACAGGCAGAAAAATGCTGTTGAATTGCCTGTGTGTGCTAGGGGTTGCATGACTATTAATTTTTATGAGTCTAGCGTGAGCTCTTTTAGCTGGCAGGCTGTAAACTAGATGAGTGGGATTGGATTGTGACATGCAACCCGTGGCACTAAATGCACTTTTTTGTACAATGCTGGTCACTATGGAATTCACTATGCCACAGTATAATAATGTAATTTAAATTTGATTGTGTGTCAGATAAAAAACATCTGCACTTCATACAATGAAATATCAATTTAGCTTGCTTTCTTTATTGTCTGCCTGCATGTATTTGCCGTTTACCTCACTGATTTTGTTATTATAACTATATTTAACTATTGTAACTATGATTATATAACTATTCTACAGCTCTATACAGCAGTGACTATTAGTTGACTAGAGGACTAGTCTATGTAAAAGCTTGTACGCACCATATGTGAGGTGATGTCAGACAGTCTCATCAAAATGTCATCCAGGTGTCTGCATTTGCTGCTTAAGCAGTGTACATTTTGATGCAGTACTTCATCTGGTGTCACAATACACGTGTGAATGGCAAGCATTTTGAAGGGAGTGATGACAATGCTGGGGTCAATGCCAAGTTGGTGCTTATCCTCTGAGAGTGGTTGTACAGGCACAAGTCTTGCAGTATGGCTTGTTAGTCACTTAAAACCAAAGCTGTGTATTGTGGAGTTGATCTAACTTAGTAGCTAACCAAGAGAAGAGGGTGTAATGTACAGAAAGAAAATCTCTCATACACAATAGCTGTATGTAGCCACAGGCCCACAAGTCTTTGAATATCAAGGGATGTGGCAGCTGGGCAAGGCGTTCTATGCTTTGTTCTGGAGTATACTGAGCTGAAACCACTCTGGCTCCTGTATGTGTGGTTGCGGAGTCCCACTAACTTCACAAGCTTCATAGGGAAGTGTGGCATGGCAAAGGAGGATCACTCAACCACATTAGTGGCACATGTTCACAGGCTCACAGGTCAGCAGAACGGAAGAACAGTTTGTAGCTACTTGTGTACAGCATAGTGAGCTATAGCTAATAAGGATAGCATACTAATGAAGGAATCCAACTCACTCCACCAGTTACAGAGTTCCAAAAGTATGAAAAATTCCATGCACCTCAGCTGTGGAGATAATAGAAGATGATAGGAGTCTGGTATTTATAGCAAATACTGTGTCATACATTAATTTCATGACTTAACTGGAAGATCTTGACATGTGCGTGTATGTACAAGGTATCCAGGTGATATTCACTGCGAGTTAAGAGAGGTGAAATACAATTGTAAAACCTCATGTGCTAAATAAAACTTTCTGTGTGCAAAATAAAATACAAGTTTTTTTCCCACAATAAAACTTCTCTGTTGCCCAGCTTATTTATTCAGGATCATCATCAGTCACTCAGCACATGCCCGTGATGGTGAGCTTCTGCTACTTTCTTGCCCCCGCCACTCCACCATCTCTGTGCAGTCTGCCTTCTACAGGCCGCACGCACCTCTCACATACTGCAATGCACCTACAGCACTGCAGGTGAGAGCTTTTAATCATGCACATAAACATCTGCAGGGTTGAATTCATTCTGTTGTGTTAAATTTATGCCACTAGTTCTGAATCTGAATATATATCAACACAGGTTCTTTATACTCAGTACCAGCAGTGTTAACTCTGTAAGAGTTCAATAATGCAAGTGCTGAATGAACATCTCTGCAACTGAGTTAACTTTTATTGTGCTCAATTAACTCTCTTAATGAACAATGTTGCACAATATTATACAGTGTTCATTTGTGGCAAAATGAACAAAAATATGACATCCCTGAGCACTGTATTAGAAAACACTACCTACATGAACACTACACCTATGCTGCTTTATCAGTACCATACTGAAAAAAAAACAGTCATCTCATTTCCCTTGTTATTATTTTGATTATATCTGTTAAAGCTTGATATTGTGTTTGAGGAACAATAACCCAATTTAGGTTTGTCCATACAACATGGAAGAAAAACACCTTAACAAATTCTTGCTCAGATCCAGCTCACAGCATGTCCAACCTGTCTAGACAAAGAAAGAAAAAATACAGACAGTCTTATGATTGCAAAAGAGATTAACATTATGAGTGTAGTACGATAAATCAAATTGGCATATGTACCATTGTATAAATGGCACAAGATAAGTTAATAGTGATTAACTTAATTTAATAAATTCACAGACTCTCTACCTATGCATCACGGACCCATAGAGGTCCCTGAATCCCACTATGAGAACCATTAGTATAGGACACCAAAACGCTTTTACACATATCGGAAGCCTGGATAGAGCAAAAATGAGGACAGTCTAAACAAAAGTGAAGTGTTAGGCAACTAGCACTAAATACACTACAGTTTAAGATTTTTTTTTCTCAAACAGAAGATGCTATCAGAATGCCAAGGCCGGAGAAACTGTCAAATCTTGGTTAATTACCGCCTGTTTGGCAGTGACCCCTGTCCTGGAACCACCAAACACCTTCATGTGTCATATAGCTGCAAACCCAGTGAGTACAACCCATGTGCATTGTATACACTCACCAACTACCTTAATAGGAACACTTTTACACCTGATTATTCATGCAGTTAACAAGTCAGCTAATCATGTATCAGCATATCAAGGCATAAAATCATGCAGGTACAGGTCAAGACCTTCAGTTAATGTTCACACCAGACATCTGAATGGGAGAAATGTGATCTTAGTCACTTTGATTGCAGCATAGTTGTTGGTGCCAGACAAGCTGGTTTGAGTATTTCAGAATCTCTTTGGATTTTCATGCACAACAGTCTCTAAAATTTTCACAAAATGGCACAAAAAAAAAAAAAAATGAAACATCCAGTTTGGGCAGAAACATCTTTTTGATGAAAGAGGTCAGAGGAGAATGACTGGTTCGTGCTGACAGGAAGGCTATGACAACGCAAATGACACTTTCTGCAACCATGGTGAGTAGAAAAGCATCTCACAATGCCAAACCTCGTCAAACCTTGTGGCGGATGGGCTATAACAGCAGAAGAAATGTTCCTCTTCTGTCAGCCAAGAATAGGAAGCTGAGGCTACAGTGAGCACAGTTGAAGATTGGTCTTTTTTCAATCTTCAACAGTCCAGTTTTGGTGAACCTGTGCCCACTGTAGACTCAGATTCCTATTCTTGGCTGACATGAGTGGAAACCAATGTAGTCTTCTGCTGTTGTAGCCCTCAAGACCTCAAGGTTCAACATGTTGTGCATTCTGAGATGCCTTTCTACTCACCATGGGTGTAAAGAGTAGTTATTTGAGTTACTGTAGCCTTCCTGTCAGCTCGAACCAGTCTGGCCATTCTCCTCTGACCTCTCTCAACAAGGTGTTTCCACTTGCAGAAGTGCTGCTTACTGAATGATTTTTGTTTTTCGCAGCATTCTGTGTAAACTCTGGAGAGTGTTGTGCAAAAATCCCAGGAGATTGGTAGTTTGGAGGAATACACGGCATCAATGACTGGCTACATCAGCAACTGCATAGATGATGTGACTTCCATCACCACGTGCAAACCAGAAACCGTCGATGACTGCTGAAGTGTGCTAGCTACTGAAAACCTGAGACACAGATTTCAGATCTGACAACAAGGCAGCCCTCTGCACAGCAAGGGCCAGTCTGTTCTGGGCTATCAGAGAGGCAAAGCACAACTATGCCTAAAGAATCTCCAGTCACTTCCTAAACACCAAGGACACATGGCATATATGGCAAGATATTCAGGCCATCACAGACTGCAAATCTCCATCACATGTCTGTGATGGTGATGCCTCACTCCCAGATGCACTGAATGGTTTCTCTGCATGGTTTGAAGCACAGAACATCCTGCCAGAGGGAAGACCACCCCAAATCTGGATACTGGACTTTTTGGTTCAGGAGATCCCAGTCCAACACCACCTCCAGCACCACCACACTGAACACCTGCACTCCCCAGTGTATGCTGTGTGCTTAATCCACTGCTGTTTACCCTGCTGACTCATGACTATGTTGCAAAGTACAGTTCAAAAGATCATTGGGGTCTCTCTGCCCACCATTGACACCCCATACAATAACCACTGCATTCGCAAAGCCACCAGCATTGCAGACGACCCTTCTCTTCCCTTGCATGGAGAAGGTGCCAGAGAACCCCCAGCCTCGGCAACAGTTTCTTCACTGAGGCAGTCAGATTACTCAACACCTAGCTGCATCCCAGTGGTCACCTGGGCTAGTCAAAGCCCTAACCCAATATGACTCACTATCCTTACACAGCTGCACTTTACAATGCTGTATTAGACACTGTTTATTTATGAGTCTCCTTTTTGCTGCTAACATTGCAGCTACATTGCTGCCAATATTGCTGATTTATTGCTGCTACGCTATTCAAGAGTTTACAGCCCATTGTTGCAATAGCTTCAAATTCAAATTTTATTGGTCACATACACAACCAGGACGATGTGCAGTGAAATGCTTTTTTTTTTCGACTGTCCATGACATAATAATAGAATTTACATAAACCAGAATTTACTTCAATACAGGTAGGAAAGGAAAAATATAAAAATATAGAAACATGATAAAAGGGATTCAAAGAGATACAAAGTTTGGTAGCACTGTAACACTTCCACTGTATTTTGAATAAGGTGCAAATACGTGCAGTTGTTTGTGCAGTATATGCTGGGCAACATCAGGCTGAGGTACTGGGTGCTATGCAAACAAGCCCAAGCCCTAGTCCTATGTGTTGTCCTGGTTGAGGGCCCGAATGGCCTGTGGGAAGAAGCTCCTCCTCATTCTCTCTGTGTTGGCCTTCAGGGAGTGGATGTGCTTCCGTGACCACCTCCCTCGACCTTGCTCTGAACTGCAGCTTCCTGCTTTAGCCTTTGTTTGTATCTAGACATGAGGAAGATGGCGGCATGGTCCAATTTCCCAAACGGTGGGTGAGACTGTGCCCTGTAGCTGTTTTTGAAAAGAGTGTAGCAATGATCCAGTATCCTTTCACCCCTGGTGGGGCAGGTGAGGTGTTGGTGGAAGTTTGGCCCTGCGCATTTGAGGTTGGCACTATTAAAGTCCCCTACCACAATGAACGCAGCATCCTGGTAATGAGTCTGGTGTTGAGTGAGAGCCTCATATAGTTCACATAAGGAAGTGTCCATGTCCGCCTCAGGTGGAATATAAACGGCACTGACTATGACCAAGGTAAATTCCAGAGGAAGGTAGAAAGGGTGACATTTGATGGTCAGGAGCTCCAGGTTGGGTGTGCAGGAGCATGTGAGAGGAACAATGCTTGCGCTGTCGCACCAGCTGCTGTTTACCATCAGACACGATCCACCTCCCCTTGACTTCCCTGACTCTGTTGTTCTGTCCATGCAGTAAAACAAGAAGAACTCGGCTGGCTGGATGGTGTAGTCCAGTACCACTGCTTTCAGCCATGTCTGGGTGAAGCAGAGGAGGTTGCAGTCCCAAATGTCCCTCTGGAACTTAACTTTTTTTAACTTCCCACACAACACCTTTTTTTTTGTCTTTTGTAGTCAATATGCACTCCACTGTGAATCTATTGTCCTGTGTATTCACAGTTCTATGTATTTATTGCCTTGCACTCATCTCACACTGTTGTGTATTTGCACTTGCACTCACTGAGCACTTTATTAAATATACACTGTACTCATTCATGCATCTAATCAGCCAATTGTGTGGCAGCAGTGTGGTGCATAAAATCATGCAGATACAGTCCAGCAGCTTTGGGTAATGTTCACATCAACCATCAGAATGGGGAAAAAATTCGGGTAATGGTTCGAGCTGATAGGAAGGCTACAGTAACTCAGATAACCACTCTACACAATTGTGGTGAGCAGAAAAGCATTTCAGAATGCACAACACATTGAACCTTGAGGTGGTGAGCAGGAGACCATGTCGGGTTCCACTTCTGTCATCCAAGAACAGAAAGCTGAGGCTGCAGTGGGCACAGACTCACCAAAACTGGACAGCTGAAGACTAGAAAAACGAAGCCTGGTAGAATGAATCTCGATTTCTGCTGAGGCACACAGATGGTAGGGTCAGAGTTTGGCACCAACAGCATGAGTCTATGGACCCAACCTGCCTTGTGCTGACCATGTGCATCCCTTCAGGGCCACAATTTACCCATCTTCTAATGGCTACTTCCAGCATGATGATGCACCATGTCACAAAGCGAAAGTCGCCTCAAATTGGTTTCATGAACATGACAATGAGTTCAATGTTCTTCACTGGCCTTCCAAGTCATCAGATCTGAATCCAATAGAACACCTTTGGAATGTAGTAGAAAAGGAGATTCGCAACATGAATGTGAACCTGAAAAATCTGCAAGAATTGTGTGATGAAATCATGTCAACATGGACCAGAATCTCAAAGGAATGTTTCCAATATCTTGTGGAATCCCTGCCAAGAAGAATTGAGGCTGTTTTGAGAGCAAAGGGAGGCCCTACACAGTGTTAGTATAGTGTTCTTAATAAAGTGCTTGGTGAGCGTATGTAGTCTTGTTTACTGTTGTGTGGTGCACCATGGTCCTGGAGAAGCAATGTGTACTAGTTATATAGGGGAATGACAATAAAAACCCACTTGAAATAGTCAAACCAACCCATCTGGCACCAACAACCATGCCACAGTCAAAGTGCCTCAGATCATCTTTTTTCTCCAATCTGATGTCTGATCTGAATAATAAGTGAAAATATTGACCTGTACCTGCATGATTTTTTACATTGCACTGCTGCCGCTGATTGGATAATTGCATTAATGAGCAGGTGTACCCGTGTTTTTTCTCTTATTAATCCAGCTGTGCTTTTTTTTTTTTTTCAGTGGAAACTAAAAACAGAACAAGATGTGAGGGAGATCAAATGCTGCTTCACTGTAAGTACCCAAAATTACTGAACATCTACTCGGCCGTGTATGGGCGGGAACTGGGAGAGAAAGCAGCTTGTCTTACAGAGGAAGAGCAACCACCTCCCTTTGGTGAGTCACTCTAAATCCAAACAGCTAAATAAGTTGCTCCTTTTTTTTTTTTTAACATACAGGCTCACTTAAAGAATTTAGGCATACGCCTGATGGATTTCACATTGACCCAGATACCTTTACTTTTATGTTAACCTTATTATAAACTTATATTAAATTTAAATTGGTAGTATGAACAATATGTATGGAATCAGACACAAAAAAAAAATGTTTGATGATCGTCTTGATGGTAGAATCACTTTGATTTCATCTACAGGTAAAAACTGTCTTAATAATAATCTTAAAATAGCCCAAACAAAACATAAAGGTTAATAATACTTATCCATGCTCTCAAATATTCAGTTTAATTGTGTTTTTAACTGTGCTTATGTTGATTTGTGTTTAACAGAGTGCTTGTATCATGGAGCCCTAGACACAGTAAAAAACTTGTGCTATGGAAAGCAGCGATGTCTTTTTATCATTAATGATCAGCAATTCAGAAATCCCTGCATGCCTGAAACAAAGAAGTACCTCAGTGTTGTCTACTCATGCGGTATGGGTACAAACTATACATAGTAAAATATAATAATAATAATAATAATAATAATAAAATGTATGTAAAGCCTATACATACCTTGATTTAGTTCTGGAGTTCCTCTACATGTGCATTGATTGAGAGTGTGGGAAAGTGAAGTTGCATGAACCCCATCTGTCTTTTTTTGTTGGTTTTTTTTTGCTTATCTATACATTTCTTCCTGAAACACAATGACAAAAATAAAAATGCATGTTGTTCAGGAATAGAGGCAGAGAAAGCACATGCCTTTAGGAGACTTCATGTGCTTCCTGTAGGACTTCCGCCGATTGGTTAAAATACCAAGCTTTTGTTTCTGATTGGCATTGGGCACTTTAAATGGAGAATAGGATTACTCATCGGCCTCTGGAGATGGTGTATTTCCGTGCCAGAGTGATTCCTCAGGCGGAACTGTGAGAGTTGTTAAAAGTTCACCCTGTGCTCTTCGAACAGTGGATATTTAATTTCATTGAAAAACCAAAGTGATTTAACTTTGCTTTGGTTTTCTTTCATAGTTATAGAGTAACATATCAAATGTTTTGCATATTTTACAGAAGAAAATGTAAGCTCATTTTACATTTTTTTAAGGTTCATTTGTTGATGAATAACACTTTACACTTCCCCATTCTACTGACAGTTCCACAGAGTTTACTCAAAGAGGCTGACCCCAACTTTTTCCAAACTACCACAATTCGTCAGGAGACCACCAAGGCCGGTGAGGACGTGTAGTTAAATCATTTGTGGATCCGATGTATGTGATCATGTAAATGTGACTGTGTGATTTTTATTTCGTATTCACAGGGAAACATCCAGATGTCAGAGAGTCCAGATTGCCAGAAAAAAATGGCATCCTTGTGAGCAACTCTCTTATGGCATATGGATACATAATAGGTAGAGCAAGTCTGGGTTTCCTAGTACAGAACTATTACATTTATTGTTTTAGCAGACACTTCAATCCAAAACCATTAAGCCGTCCTGAGTATTGGTAAAATTAAGTGCACTTTACTTTGTAGAACATCCTGAAAAGGCTGGCCTGCTCTTCGTCTCGAGTGTGTGTCTGGGACTGTTCCTTGTCTTGCTGGCCATCTCTATGAGGATAACCTGCTCCAGGCATCTTGAAGGAGTGAGCTGTCTACACAAGAAGACAGCCACTGTGGAACCAAAAGACGAAGATGATGATGAAGACAGTGATGATGAAGAGTCAGAGCCATTGATGGACAGCTCAGTGATGTCAGAGGTAGGCAGGAAGGTGTATTGTTGGGAAGAGGCAATGTACACGACTGAGGCAGCAGAACTGATCGAGAGGCTGGAACGACGAGAGATGATCATCCAGGAGATCAGGATGAATGCATACCTCAATGGCACTTCCTGCACTCTGCACTGATACACACCAGCTGTTTTGCTGGCTAAAAGGATGAATACATGTGAACGTGTTGAAATCAGAATATAGAAGGTTAAAGGAATCCTCAGCTGGCGTGATCACTATGTGATCATTAAACAAACAGATTTAATACTTGTGCATCTTTCACAATTCACTGTATGCTTTTATTATTAAAATAAGAGTTATTTAATACTGAATAAAAGACACTACTTTATTAAACACTGTAAGGCTTTAATAGTTATCAGCTTTAAAACCAATACCCAAAGAAAATGATCATTTGCTTTGAACTAAAAGGGAGTTACAATAAAAGTTACAACAGAGAAATGTTTTGTAGAGAGCACCACTGAACTTCACCATCCCACAGCTGTTCCTTTAGCCTAAAGGGACCGAAGCCGTTTTCCTTTTGCGTACACTCCTTGGATGACCTCTGTATCCTCGAGGCCTGTGATGCAACTTCCTGCCAGTAAATGGCACTGGCTTTCAGTGAAGCCAGTGGAAGGATCAAAGACAAAGACAGGAAAGGTGTTGCATCCTTCTTTCTCCGTGTTCTTGATGGTGGAGCTCAGAGATGTTCAATTAGTATCAAAATATTGCAATTTACATTTAATGACAGTCAGTCATCACAAGCTGTGTTTACAAACTCATGAATCTGTTTAAAAAAAGGGAGGAGTTGGAAGATTCTATATTTTGTCCACCACAGGTAGCCAGGCAAGGCATCAATATTTGCAAATCCGTCTCTGAGTTAAAGTCAGTTAAGATCCATTTATCTTGGGCCCCATTTGATATTTGTAAGTCCTTGAAACTGTCTTTTTAAAGCCTGCCTGTCTGCCCACTCTGACTGCAAATAGGAATCATCCTCTGTTTCATCCAGCTTCTGCAACGAAAGAAAAAATCCAGTTCTCAGAACAGTGCTCAATCATAGAAGAAAGAAGATGATGTCAGACTGAGATTACAAAATTGGACAGAGGATTTAAAAAAAAAAAAAAAAAATCACATTCAGACTGAACTTTTGAACCATTTTTTGAGTTGGAGATCACACTGGTCCAGCAACAACAGAAAGCAAAATAAATTATACAAGAGCCTTACCTTGAGTTCCTCCTGCCTCCTGTAATAGTGCATCAACATCTGTTTGTGCTCCTCCTCACTGACCGGAGGCTCCCGTGCTGGCGCCCCCTGGCCTCTCTGAAGTAAAGGGCAAGTCATAAACATTAATGATGAGAGGCTTTTTGGTCAAATGTACACATTCACTTAGTAAGCGCAGTTATGCAATACCATATGAAATAACTGCATGTAATAAAATCAATAGCCAAAAGAATAAGATAACATACATAGTGACTTGGCCTATGCAGAAAGAAGGTCAATGCTCACCTTCTGGATCTTCACAACAATCTTTGTTTTCTCATTTTTTCCAGTGTAATCTTGTAGTTTTTTGTCCCGATGCAACTCTTTCCCTGCCCACCATAGCTGAGCTTCTTCCTCTGGGATCACCTGTAGAGAAGCCTACAGGACATGCATCATGTTAGAATCTATTTTTTCATTCATTTTTATTAGGTCAGGGAAATTCCATATATAATGAAGTCACCATCACTGTCACCAAATTATTTTGTTCATAAGCACAGTCACTATAGTCGAACGCCAAACTGCATTTAGCTACAAACTGCATATTACTAAAGTAATGTTTCACAGATGAATGAAGGAAATAAATTACACATTACTACAGTTAAATATTGACTTTGCATATTAAAAAAATGGATCCAGTAAAGCTGGCGTAAAACGAGCTGTAAAATTTTGTGTAGTCCCTACAGTGAAATAAAAAAAATATGTTGCATGCTTTCTGACACCTAATTAGATTAGCGCAAATAAAAATAAGATCAATTCAGGATTGGTAAGCACTGGCGTAACTTTTTTTTTTTTTTTAAATCCAAAATCCAAAATTTGTCGAACAACCTGTGTTCCTGCAAGATCTTCTTGATTTTCCAACTCCATTCTGATAGGATCATGAGGCGGCAGGCCCATTGGGTAAACGATCATCACTGCTCCCCGCAACTGGTCCAGAGCCTCGTTTACCATTTCCATGGTAACACACACGTTCGCCTGCACTTGTTTCTTGGAGCAAAATAAAATAAAAATTGTATAGGCACATTATATAACTTCTGCAAGCTAAGAAAGCACTAAATTTAGTCCCAAGCTTACTTTTGAGATCAATGCTTTGGCTTCTTCCATAGTCTTCTTCAAAACATTCTTCATTTTTTCATTGGGTGCTGAAGCGAGAGAAAAGGGAAAATCATTTCAGTGGTTGGGTTATAATGGAGGAAGAGTTGTTGTAAGCAGCACAGGGTGTTTACCGTGTCCATTCCTGCGTCCAAGTTCGTCCTTTTTGAACTCTGCCCCGCCGCTGGGGATGCACTTGTCTTCCCATTCATCCCTTAACTTCAGGTCTGTGATCTGGTCGTCTGTCAGGCCTTGCATGTTGGGGGGAAGCGTGATGCCGTGATCTGCAAGCTCAGGAATCTCTGGAGAGGCGAACACACACACACACACACATGGAGTACAGATTCACTACGTTTCTCTCACCTCTATAAGGCTTGATTTTTGTATTTACAATGCAGTGATTCCCATCCCTGCTCACAGAGTCCCTCTGCCCTGCACATTATAGTGTTGCCCAGGAAGGTCCTGTTCACTAGCTATGAAGTTGGATAGTGTGTGTTAGAGCAGAGACAACAACAAAATACACAGAGCGTGGTGATAGGACCAGGATTGGGAATTACTGGTCTAGGGTAGTCAACAGTACGAGAAGTTTAAAGACGTTTACATATAATTCATCAGAAATTTCCATCTCTGATTGCATGAAACAGTGTAGACTTACCAGAGCAAATCCTGTCCACCTTCAGCCTCCCATTGTAGACCTGAGCGACCTGCTGACTGAGTGTCTCAGTGGAAACATCCACCGTAGTGTTGAACAGAAACTGGCTCTCATCTCCGCGTTTAACGTGAAGCTGGACCATGACTACTGCTGTGATAATCTGGACTGAAAAAGACTGCAAATCAGCAAATGTAATGTGGACTCTAATTAGCTAAATAGCCATATAGTGAAATAAGACTAGCTAGCAATACAGCACTGTTTGTTTGACTGCGTTGCCATGGTACCTGCAACACTTCAGTCCTGCTGCTAGAACCTTCTTTAACTATTCTAGCTTAGCATTGCTAACAAGAGCTACCGTTTAAAGTGTTGACACAACACATGAAGATGTGTAAATATGAATAAATATAGCATATCTAGTCTTTTGTTTGTATTTTAAGATGTAGCTATATTGACCAAAACACACACGATAGCACACTTACAAATTCTTCCCGTCTTCCACACAGACTGACAACTTCCGGCTAGTGCGACGTCATAGCAAGGTCGACGGCCGTATGTTGTGGTATATACGCGCCCTGAACAATCATATACCGTATATACAGACCATTTGGTATACAGGCCATGGTTCCCTTCAGGTGTAAAATAATTTCACTGACCCTCACGGATTTATTTTGAGAACATAAACCATATATTTTAAATATAAGCCTCATTATTTAAATGTGTACAATAATATTTTGTTTATTTATTGTAGTTATAGAGTTTTTATTCCTGAAATTTCCACTTCTATAACACATTTTTTAAAATTAAAAATGAGATTTAAGATCAAGGCTTACTTGCTTTGAAGATTAAGAGGTTTGGATTAAAACCATTCAAGTGACCAGTCAAACAGGCTAATAACTATAAAGAAAATCAATCATAAATATAACCAGTTTGATAATTTTGGGTTCTGATTGCCAGCACTGTAATTTTTTTTTAAGAATAAAATCTCAAAGACTACTAATACATTTACATTAATACATTTACATTTATTATTGCATACGTACAACATCAATTACTCCATACATTTGTGCAATTTGATATGAACTTAAATCACAGGTTGAATACCAAGTACTAAACTCCAGTCATGGTTTGTGTGTATACCTATAATTACAGTTAACACAAGGATCTCTACTACTGAGCTAAAGTTACAAACATCAACATCACAAAATGAGTTAATAGTTAAATATTTGCATGACTTGATTTGATTATTAGCTGAATACAACTGAACAGTACATGTAATGCTATTATTTTCCAGTGGTTACATTATTTCCAAAAGCCAAAATAAATCAACACAAAAAATTTCCCATTCAGTCATATTTTAGAGGGGGTTAAATTTAGGACTGATGTAATAACGGCCACCTCCTTTTTCTTACGTTACCTCAAGGGAATTATTCAAGTTTTGCAATGGCTACATCCTTTTAAAAAAAGATTGTAGAGAGTAGAGAGTAAAGTGTGCAAACAGCATCTGCTTTAAAGGTACATTTTCTGTAGCCTACCTGCTGTACCTGCATGACTTTATGTCTGGTCAATAAGCAAGCCCTCCATATGCAATGGACAACATGAATACAGGATCATACTGAAATGAAATGACATGCCATGACATTTCACACACACTCAAAACACAAAACTGAAACTGTCGAAAGTGTCAAAAAACGTGACACTCACTATAAAATGAGGTGGCTTGCTTGTCTCCCGTACCCTTTGTCCCCTGTCAGATTGCCGCTGTTTTTTCCCCACAGAATGCCCTCTTAAGATGATTTAAATGTAGCAAGTTAAGAATTAAAAGTATTCAGTTATGCAGCTGTGTAACTAAAGAATGACTGAAATTCAAATACTGTAAATAGAGCAGTACTAACACCAACACTTCAACAAAGAATGAATGTGGTGTAACAAAACACTGCACAAGTAAAAGATATTAATCCCCAAATGCCAAGAAAATATCAAGAGCAAATCACCAGATCAAAACAGCAATACAGTATGGAATGCACAGACAGTAATATGACTTCCAAACTGGTGATGACATGATTTGCACAGTGGAGGTAACCAACACCACTGGGCATCAATAAGGTAATGCTAATCAGATAAGGAACATGTAACTGATATATTTTCCTACTGTGCGTGTTTTAACATGCTTAAAGGCCCTGTTTGATTCATTCTGAACCAGAAGAGTGGATGCACACAAAGTCAAACTGCTAGGTAAGCTTTTCAAACAACAACAAAAAAAAACTCACCCCATCAGCACAGACGTACGCAGTGCATATATGCAGACAGAGAGCACTCGCGAAGACATGGCATATTATCTCCTCACACAAAGAACAGAAAGAACCACATTCCCAGTGAAATCAAAGTGAAGTACCAACTCACTGTGAACTGAAAAAAATGTGAGATTAAGTACACATAGATTTCTGGTATGGTCAGGGTTGCACATCTTGGCATCACAGACTTACACCAGAACTCACTAAAATAAGCACGTTCGTTAAATGCACAGCGGTTCTGCTGAACACTTTGGATTATGTGAAACAGAAGCAAGGGAATACACACTCGGTTGAGGGCAGAGGGGAGGGGACACAGCACTCATGCCAGGAAACAGATATGCTTTCTGATTTCTCAAACCTGAAAACTCAAAACTCTGGCTTCAAAGTACATTTGAAGACCTAAAGGATAAGAGCATTTCAGTGCAATACCAGTATGGCAGGTACATATTACAAGCAAATATATAATATATACACAAATTTTAGACTACTGTACATTTTTTAAACCACATTGAAGGCTATGTAATACATATATCCACAAGTTATATACTTGAGCATGTTGGTCTAGAGATATAGGAACACAGGAAAAAAAGTGGGTCTGTGTAATTAGAGAAATGATCAGTGTTACACGGTAATGAAAGACATGCACCACTTTTCATGACATTAAACATAAAACAGACTGAACATACATTCATAATGAGACAGAAATCATAGAAAGGGGTTACAGAGTACTATGTGCTGTAGCTATTTTTTTAAAACTAAAATTCCAGAGGCCATATTAAAAGGACTAATAGCTCTCTCCATCTAAGAATCTATGAGACACACTGTGCATTCAAGAGAGACATTTTTTTGCAGCTTGCAATCACTTTAAATGCTGCACAACCAATGACAAAGTGGTAAAAAAATGCATAAAAGCAATAATTGATAAGCATCTGACTGAAGAAAAATAAAATATTGCACAGAATTTCACACACAGTTGTATGTGTACATGTATTTCTAAATATGTGTACAGATAGAAACACCAGAATGGTCATATTTAATCTAGACTTGCTCTGGGCTGAGTGACTGATTTATCCGTTTCTGAGAGACATGACTTAAACAGCACACTTGTGCACAAACCACACACATAAATAAGTAATTTCTCCAGTTTTCCCAACACACACCTCAACATCAGTAGAACATTACTATATATATATATATATATATATATATATATATATATATATATATATACACATTATCTTTCCGTGAACTCAGGGATCAGGGGGTTTCTTGGATTTGCTTTAGCGTTAGTCCTGCCTGGCACAGGAGGGGGCAGCGTTGGCAATGCGGGTGTGGTAAGGGAAGCCCAGTTACTGTGAGAGTCAAACCCCGAGGTGGAGAAGCTGCTTTGGGGTTGCTGGAATGTAGTGCTAGCGGACAAAGGAAGCAGTGAAGGTTTCATCATTGCAGTTGATGCTGGAGCTTTTCCTGACCTCTGAAAGTCTGAATCGTCATCAAAGGTCACCCACTGCTGGACTTTGGGTGGAGGTGGAGCTAAAGCTGGTGGAGATGGTCTGGAGAAGGAGGAAGGCAGAGTTGAGCTGTGACCATATGTGGATGCGGCTCTGTGGAGGCCCGGCGTGGCGTCGAAGTCAGGTGTGAGTGAACGACGCTGTGATGCTGCCATGGTGCCAGTAAATGGGTTGGTGCTGTTGGGTCTAGATTGGACATCAGGCAAAAAGGGGTTCGGGGAGACTGGGAGGGTTTCCTGTGAGCGGCTGCGGGAAGGAGTGGGCGGGGCCAGCAAAGCTGGCATGGGGTCAAGGGTTTGCATAGGGTTAGACTGGGGAAACAGAGGAACTGGAGTGGAATTCAGAGACCGTGAACTGGTGGATGAGTGGAAGGAGCTGTGGTGTGAAGAACTCCTAGACAGGGGTTGGCTGTTTAACCAGGAAGTGGAGGAGAACAGATCAGAGGTGAGCGGGGCAAGGGGGTCCATTTTCAATTGTGCTTCTCTTTGGATTCCATTTGTTCCATTCGTCTGGAGAGAAAACACACACCAACAGAACCAATCAATACTGACCTTCAGCAAGAAATTGTAGGCTTGATTAATGCCAAAACCTCAAAACGAGCATACCTGACTAAAGTATTGATATAAATATAAGCAATACACCTATATTACTGTTACAGTTTTATTAAACACATGAATGTGATTAGTCTGTGAGACTTTCCTTTTGTTTAATAACAAAATTTAATGTGTTTAATTCACAATCTATGAATTATGGAAGTTGCTGTAATATATCCACAAGGTTCAGTTTAAAGTCTGCACTAAGGAGATCTTCAGAATGACAACTGAAACCACTGACAGACAAAAGCTGGTGACAAAAGATAAAAACTTTCCTTGAACCATTTGTAAAATTCACTGTTTACCTAGTAACACTTTTGAAGTTGCACATTTATAGTTGGACATTGCTAAGAGGTTCAAGTTAAGTTTTTTCCCCAAACACATACATACTACCAAAAAATAATAAACCAGCTATAAATGGAATTTACAACAGCCAACTGAAACATGAAAAAGGGGAAAAATCAACTAGAACATGGAGGTCACTACAATGTATGAGTACAGTGGGAGAGAGGACTATGGTACTGTGAGCACAATGCTGAGGTCAGAACTAGCATTAAATACCTTTCAACCTGAGGATTGCTCCTGCTTGAGAGAGAGAAAGATAAACACAGATACACACACCCATCAACAAAAGCAGGAAATCACAGAAACAGTAAGGGTAAGAGATAAGAAAAGCTGGGAAACCAACAGAAAATTTGGACAAAAAGGTCAGCCCAAAAACAGCCAGGAGTACTGATGGCCCATCTGTATCTTAGAGCATGAGTGTTTAATAATTTGTGTGTTTTTATTTTATTTGATTAAACATGTAAAAATGCATTAGTTTAATTTATATAGCATCTTTCTCAAGTCCATTAGCATTTCAAATAAGACACGATGCTACAGGTTTATTGCTGACATAATCAAATAGCAGCGTGATCAGCATGAATTTACAGTCGACATGTTTACTTAACTAACAACATTATTGCATTTGAATGTAAGACACTGAAACACAGTCATCGCTGTTTATTTTGTTCTTTTGCTTCTTTCAGGTTGTGCCCGAAACTGCTCTCTGGCAGTTATTACATAAATAATTCATTTAAACCCTGTTAATACAGTTCTTTTCTTTTTAATGAAAAAACAAAAAGGCCAACTGGTTTCTCTTGCGACTGATATACTGATATATATAACTGACATAGGCTTTTTGCTTAGAAGATAGCAAGCCTAACAAAAAGAAAAAAGCTATGTCTACAATGTCTTTTAAATTTAACGTGAATTTGCAACCCTTAAAAATGTAACTTGTAGCAAACAACAGGCAAACCATATTCTCTTCTTTTTTACAAAAAGCTGTGTGCTTTTTCTCTTTTCTCTGTGATCTATATCTCTGACTGGCTGCATGCACACCTGTATCTGGGTTTCTGGAATGATGGATTGGCTACGCTAGTTGTGAATGAGTGTTGTGTGCATGTTGCCCTGCGATGGAATGGAGAAACCTCCAGGGTGTATTCCTTCCTGGAGTGTGTTACCAGGATTGGCAGATAATGTGGTTACTGAAGATAAATGTATGAACTTTGAATGATGTTGGCAACAAGAGAGGAGTCAAAAAAAAGCAACACCTAAAAGACCTAAAAAGTGGTAGTTTCATTTTTTTTTGTTTCAAAAGTAAAAGCTCTGTACAATGCTGTATACACAAAGCAGAAATGTCTTTCATAGCAGCCCATCAATGATGCCCAAATGGAAACACTCGAAAACTCCTGCTAGTGATGATGGGAATTACGGCTCTTTTCAGTGAGTCACATTTGCGTAACTACAGCTGAACTTCTCTCGGGAAATCTTACTCTACCTTCTAATTAACAAAAAAAAAAATAGTACATTTAATTGGATTTTATAAAATCTATTTTAATAATTTTAAAATCATCAAGATACTACAAATGTGCATATAAGCTTCACTGCATTCATGTTATTGTGTCTGGGCTTTATTAAGATTAATTTTCATTTATACTGCTAATCACCTCCTCTGATGATTAACTATCTGATGATTGACACTTAATTATATATAGTACATCATCAACAAACTGCAGTGCAGTGGAACCTCTGTTTGCCTCACACACACACAGCTGAGAGTTACACACACACCTCTCACCATTTACACTAACAAACGGCTCAGATGTTGTAAAGAGATTTAGATCCCTGCTACTACTAGTCTTTTATTATTACATATGACAGACATGTGAATTGCATTATATAAAGGACAGGACTAACCTGAGACTCAGGAGCAGGAGCAGGAGCAGGAGCAGCCTCTGGTGGCAGGGCATGTGAGGAGCGGCTACGGGGTGGTGGTTTGGGTGATGCCAGGCCAGGCTGAGGTGCCATGGCTGCTCCGGTGCTTGTAGCAGCCGGCTGAGGCTGCAGAGGGGCTGCCACTGTTGGCACCATAGGTGGGGGAAGCGTAGGTACCATGGGCGGGGGCAGCGTGGGTACCATGGGTGGAGGCAGCTGGGCCTGCATTGGTGGCCGAATGGGGGACGTGGCCTGAGGCTGCATTGGAGAGACCATCTGAGGCCTCATGGGCCCAGGCAATGAGGGAGGAGGTGCTGTAGGGCATAAAAGAACACAGGCCTGTTAGTTTCACTACAGTGGACATCCTGAAGGAAGATTTTTTTTCCCCCATTTTCTGTACATGTACAGAAAGTGATATTAGTGATACACTCATAAAGCAAAGACTTATAGGCCAAAGACAAAATTGGGTCTTAAAACAGGAACAAAAAGTATCAATAGCAGGAAAAGATCTAAGAAAAAGTTCTTTGGCTAGCAACAGAGAAAGTACAATTACCAACCGCCCTTAAACTTTTACTGGACTTAAAACGATAGGAATATAAAACTGTGCCAACAGCTAAAAAAAACCTTATATAGTATATTGAAAGCAAGTAAAGAGAAATATTGTCTTTCTTTTTTGAGTGCCAGTCTAGAAGCTTTATTTATAACTAACTACAGGCAAGACAGGTGTGAGGGAACGCTAGATCCTTAAATGAGAGGTGAGATTTTAATTTAGAACTAGTTTATAACTAGAAGCAGCCAGTTTAACAACAGAGTGGTTCAGAATATTAGGCCAGATAAAAAGGGACCAACAATTTTAGCCCAAATCTGTAGTATTTTGAAGTTTAGTAGTCTTTTCTGTTTGCTGTGTGTCTGATTGCGTGTTTGATCTGTTTGATTGTTCACATACCCAGAGGGAGTTCTGCTGGTTTGTTTTGTGCATCTGGGACAGGTCTCGGGGCTCCAGGGTGGTTATCTAGGGTGGGTCGGGGGGCTCCTGGGTGAACC
Source organism: Pangasianodon hypophthalmus (assembly GCF_027358585.1). NCBI lineage: Eukaryota > Metazoa > Chordata > Actinopteri > Siluriformes > Pangasiidae > Pangasianodon > Pangasianodon hypophthalmus. The sequence goes on from NC_069726.1 coordinate 10,470,978, forward strand.
TCAGCTATGGGTCTGGGAGCTCCAGGGTGGGCAGGAGGTGGTGGTCTAGATTGTGGTGGCACACTGATAACACCTGCCCTAGGAGGGATGTTCTGAAATAATATTTTTTTATGACGTTAGACTGATCTATTGAGGTGGATTCTTCTGATCTGGCTAAAACTTCTCAACTTTTCAATTTCTGCATCATCAATAAGTTATTTTATATAGTCTTCTTCAAAGTTTACCCACCGGCCTTGAACTGCTTGGAGCTCCAGTAGGCTGGCCTCGTCCTGAAAAACATGAAAAAACATCATGCTTACACTTAAAAGCACCCTCTGTCATCCTTAAAACAAAAATATTTCATTACTCTGCTAATACCATCCGTGGATTTAGCTTCAGCACCCTCCTGCTATCTAACCCTGTTCCTTCATATTGTGACTGCATCCCCACAAAGCCACATTTTTCATGTGTATAACTTTCTGAGCCTGCTGGAAGCCTGAGAAGGTCTTTGAAGTAAAGTAAAAAAAATCTGAGCCACTGTATACTGAAATTGCTGCAGTGCTCTCATCCCACAGCAATCTCCTCCACCCTCCTCCTTCTTTCCTCCCTGACTCACCTCTTCCTGGTCAACAGGGGGTCAAACACAGTACTGCCAAACCCAGCTATCTGGCCAAATGTGTAGCCAAACCCCTGTACTATTCTCACATGCAAGAGCATACTCCCTTTCCCACACAACTTAAATGACCAACAGGGCCCGTATGAGGAAGCTAGGAAAATGCTAGTGACAGCAGCCTGGCAGTGAGGTGTGCCCACCAGGTGAAGACTGGCTACCTTCCCAAAAACTCACTCCATTCCAGTGCCATGGAAGACTAGTCACTGATCATGGCTTTGAGACTGGAATGCCTTCTATGAATGCAGTACAAGAACTGACATTTAATCTCTGTGCACTTACTTACCAGCAACATCTGCTCTGGGTAAAGCAGGGCTTTTTTGTCCTTCGCAGCATGGAGGAGTAAGTGATTTACTATTAGTCTCAGTTTCAGTGTATCCATCAACTTCTTAAACTATACATTTGTAATACCATGTGTACAAGCTGCACATATTTACAATTATTAAAATCTATATATGGGCTCTTTCTGAGAAATTACCCTATCCAAAAATATCTGTACCTATTAGGGACGTACATTATTACGACGTACATTATTCTGAATTAAAAGATAATGTGCTTGTAACAGATACAAATACAGATACAATTAGGATCTACACTATTGTTTTTTTTTGTTTTTTTTTTTTTTTTAGAGGTTCACAGGGCAGCTGGTTGAGACTAGAGATGTGCATCGAGACGGGGATAGCACTGGACACAACAAAAAAGTCAAACCTTATAACTTTCATGTGAGCGCAACAAGTGGTCAGAAGCTCCTAGACAAAGGCCATGTACAACATGCAAGTGTGGTGCTGATCCTTAGTAACTGCCTGGTCAGGGTTGCAGTGGTTTAAATTAGTTTGTTTATAGTTTGGGAAATAGACGCTATATAACTAGTGTGTTTATATTTTGGGAAATAGAAACAATTAAATTAATCAGACAATATCGCAGGCAGATCCAAACAAAAATAACTGTATGAGCAGGATTAAAAAATTTTTAAAAAAAAAATCAGTCCCATGCACATCTCTAGTTGAAACCAGTTGTGAATTGAGTGATGTTGCTGAGGTTGTGGAACTGTCAGAGCCAGATCTCACACAATGCTGAAAGTGCTGGCATTTGAACGTCTAGGTTTTTTTTTTTTTTTCAAAAAGGTAATAATACAAGTGGGAATTTGATAACAGTGACCAAGAAGTGCACATTTACCCAGTTATAATAAGTTAATATGGAAAAAGTCCATATTATCTGACTACAAATAATTACAGAAGGTTTAGACTTTGCAGGAACTTTGCAGCAACACTCCCCAAACACAAGCGACTTACATTAGACCAAAGGCTGTGCTACAGAATGACAGATGTAATATTTATATTAATAGAAAGAATAAATTTAGTCTTAGGTCAGGCTGCTTTACCTGAGGGAGGTGGGGGGCGCTGTGGAGGTGCAGGTCTGGCAGGGGGAGCATTGGGGCGTGGGGGAGGGGGGCGTTTTGGTTCCAGTCCTTGCGATGCAGAAGCTCCTACCACCTGACTATCCAAAGGAGTAACTAAAATAAACAATTAATGATAACCACCATTAATATCGGGATCACCATCATCATTAATGTAATCATGAGCTGTGGCGTAACATGCAGCACTAAATAGGCACAGTAAAAGCTTTCCCAGCATCTTTAAAACCTACAGCACACATATTCAACACATCTGTGGCACCTCTAAAAGCATCACTCTTTACCTGCCTGTTCCCTCCTACATGTGATTGGACTGAGACCTCCTTTCAGCCACAGTGAAAAAGTAAAATCAATACATTGATAGAAAGATTGAGATACAATAAAAATAAATTATGTCAGTAAAAATACAATAATTAAATGCAATTTTAAAAAATCATCTTAGTTTCACAGCATTGTGAATTTATGTTATTTTACCCTTTTAGTTTTGCATATTTTCTTTGTAAAATATATATAAAAAAGTACATGTTAAGGAAAACCTTGAGCAGCATTTCAGCTTTATATAGTGCAAGTTTTCTACCTTGTGGAGGTCCGGCTGTGCGTGGTGGAGCTCTGCTTGGCCTGCAGGGGGGTGCGGGCTCTCCATGAGTTGGTGAGGGGCACGGGCTGGAGCGGGGCGAGGGTGCTGGGGAAATACCCACATCCATACCAGCCCCAGGTTGCAGGTGCTGGGGAAGAATATTCTCCACCTCCTCATCCACATCGCCTTCAAAACACAGCAGCGTCAAAGATGATTTCTGATTACTTAAACCCACTGCCTCTGACTTTATGTTTTCATAAAAAGCCATGATCATAACCTGACGTACCCTCCATATCAAACTCGTCTCCCATGTCATTGTCCTCGGCGAGCAGCGTGGAGCTGGCGGAGGTGGGGATGCTGCCACAGATCCTCTCCACACTCATCTCCTCTTCCAGACTCTTGATCCAGCCAGGGCTCTTCAGACGGATGTCTATGGTTTTCCCCATCACCTGAATAAACAGCAAGAAAGGTTATATATGAGTAAATCTGTCTTTGTAAACAGTTCCTGGGATAGTGTTGCACTGTGTTATTTACTTTGTGTTGTTTTCAGAGAACAACATCACAATAACATCACAATTTTTGGGAGGCGAATTAATTAATTAATTAATAGACTTGTGCTATCATATTAATTGTTCAGCAGTGAGTTGATGGTTCTTACGGTATAATAATCTGGCTATATCGTGCTATGCTATGTGGTCCTTTTTTCCCACAATTTCCCGTTTGTTTTTTAAGGTATTAACCTCAGAAACTTTGAGTGTCATTGCAATTGCAATTACAATTTCAGATACAGTAATTGATTTTTGTGTAGACTCAACCAAACAATTTAAATCCTGTTACTTACAGTGGAGGCACTCAGTGAAAGTGCAGCCAGTGCAGAGTACCCTTCCAAAAACGTCACCCACATCTTTTCCTCCACAAACCTGTTTTAAATAACAGAAATGACAGAAAATAAGGCTTTAAAAAAGATCATGGCTCCATGTACTAAGTAATAATTCCACTTTATAATAATCATCAAAATACTTATTTAGTTTAACAAGTTTCCAAAGAAAACTAGCAGTAAATACCGTTCACAGAAGCATATCACAAGTACCATAATATTGTTAGCTAGAATCACTCCCCGAAAAAACCCTTACCTGATCAGAATGACCTCGCCGAAGTTAGCAAACTTGTCCAGCAGCTCATCTATCAGAGCATCATCGAAGTAGTCATCAGGCCCTGAACTGCACAGAGACACTAGGACAGTGCCATCAGGTGGACCTTGCAGGGCGATCACTTCTTTGTACACCTGATGTCGTGCTTCTGGATCCACCTCAAGAATATCCACATCAATTATGGCCACCACTGGCCTGGAAGGGACAGACACAATATAGACTATTACTAAAAATCATTTAGAAATGGTTTTCTAGACACAGATTAAACTTAATCTTGGAAAAATTAGATCAGAGAACGGGTTTAGCAAAATGTGCCTATTGTCATTTATGCTTTTCCCATTCAAAACCATGTAATGATTAAATGTTTCTAAATGCTTTTAATAGATGTTTATGTAAATAGTAAATAATTAAAGAAAAACATCATATTAAATTACATTGTAAAACCATAGAATCAAAAGCACCAGTGTATCATATACTAAGAATATGTACAGACATATTTACAGTACATACAGGGCTCCAACAGTGGCTGTAAATGTCATGACAAAAAAAAATAAAAAATGAATGCCTTAAATAATATTTACAATCCTTGAAATAAAGCATTTGGTGCCATACAGTTTTACATATAAACACCAGGGGTTTGGTGTTTGCCGTACCTGTGATCTGAGGTCTTGAGCTCAGCTCTGCTGTAGTACTTTAGCTCACCAGGGCTCCACAGGTGCTGATCTTCCTCATCTACTGGCGCTCCTACTACACTCAGCTCCAACTCCTCAGCTACACACACACACACACACACACACACACACACACAAGTTCGGCATGCTTCAAACTAAAAAATACGAGGGCAATAAGACAAAATGTAAACAGCACTCCCACCAGTTTTCTGAAAGTCCCACTTTCTCCTCTTCCAGAGCACACGGTCGGTCCATGCAGGCGTGCGGCATTTCTCACTCGTGTCATAGTCATCAGAAAAGAGGTCATATTTGTAGGTAGGAGCAAAGTCCAACTTTCCTTCAATAAATCCCCTGAATACCTGGAATAAAGAGGAAAATAGCATTAGAGATCTTAGTCTAGTTCATTTATTCAATCATTTCTTCATACAGTTTTAAAAGTTAAGCTTTATCATTCACTCATTCATTTTCAGTAACCACTTTATGCTGGTTATGGTTGTGGCAGATTCGGAGCCTGTGAGGTTAACACTGGGTGTGCGGCGGAAATACACACAAACACACACTTATTTAGCACAGCCAATCCACCTACTAAAATGTTTTTGGGACATAGGAGGAAACCAGAGAACCCAGAGGATACCCCTACGGACACGGGTAGAACATGTGAAACTCTGTACAGACAGTAACCTGTGCTAATATCGAACCAGGGGCCTTGGAGCTCTGAGGTGGCAACACTGAGACTAATATTTCTGTATGTTTCTGTATAGTTGTAAAAGTAAGAATTGGAATATATATATATATACACAATGTACTGTAATATTTGAATTCTTTGTTACCTGGCCTGCATTCTTCTGTTCCACAAGCTGGTCCCCAGCAATCAGAGCATCCCAGTTCTGCTGCCTGATCAGATCTTTTACCTCTTCATTTGGCAGGCTGATGCGATAGTTGAAGTCCCCACACCAAAACACATAATCATGGGAGTCGAGCAGACGGCCCTGCGCACAAAGACAGAAAAATAAGAGCAAATAGATGTTTTGGATAAACATCAACTAAATGTGGTTTGTCTGCTTGCCTTGATGTTATTAGCCAAAAAAATAAAAATAAAAAATTACCATAGGGAATGACAGCTTGCGAGTGATCTCATTGTAGTCGTCATTTCGCTCCTTGACCTGTGACTGGCCGGCGGCGAAATGTGAGCACACAAAGCAGATACTGGTGGTGTGGAAGAGCATGCGGATAGCCACACCCCCTTTGTTCCCCGTGGCGCCACCCATTCCGGTCTTGACTGTGTCTACAGCAACATCTCTGTTCAAAAAGGCGAAGAATTCCTATTACTACTGAGCTGCATTATTTCTTCTGTGCTACCCATCAACAATCGACAACTCTTGCTAAGAAGGTGACCACTGAGAGAATCTAGAGCCATGATAAGACGGACAACACGTCAAATATCTCTATATAATGTACATATACAGTATACAGGTGACAAATTAAAGGAAAAACCAACATCAAGTGTCATCAGTGCTCAGTGTGCCATGATCATTGTGGAAGCGACCAACCCCAACAGGATACAAACGGATATATGTATATCAATACTAAAACCAGAAACTCAACCAATAAGTCACTGTTAACGTATAAAGCATTACATTAAGTACCACTCAATAAAGATACACTTACTTGTATACGCAGGCACTGGGTATTGTATATAGGAATATTTTGTATAGGAGAACTTTGTAGACCTACAGTTACTGACTGCAGCCCTTCTTTTGCTATGTCACCTCCATTTACCCATCCATCAATGGGAAGGGACAACCACTTAAATAATATCTGATGAGCAGTGGTCATTTCCAGTGATGGACAGGCTAGAGGATTGTGTGGATTGTGTATAGCATCGGATAAGCTGCAGTCGGTAACTGTTCACCTATAAAGTTGTACAAAGTGGTGGGTTTACCTGATGAGATAGCCAGTGGGTGTAGATACAAGTAGGTACACTGTATCCATTACCAGCATATGAGTTTTGTGTTTGGCAAAACGACCTTCCAGATTGTTACAGTTTATAATAAAATTATGAATCCAAGCGATGCCCAGGTGAGTATACCTGATGAACGCTGCATGCTGGGGCCGAATAAAGATGAAGAGGCAAACTCCCACCAGCTGTTCTGAGGCCAGCAGCACATACTTATGTTCCCTCGAGATGCTCTTCTGCAGCTCTGCTGCCCACAGCTTCTGATTGGTGGTGCTGTACAGAGAAAGAATCATATTTAGTGATATTTCACCCTAAAATGTCATCATACTCAACCTTTAGTTTATAAAGGTTACTAGACCTTTATACAATGATAAAGATTGTGGTGATTTCTCAGATCTGTTAAAACCAGATGCTGTCTCTGCACTCCGGGAGTATTTGATGTGCAGCAACCCCAGAAGCTCAGACACAAAGACAACAATTTTATTAAAATGTAGAGTTTGCTGTGAAGAAAACAACCATTTTCTAACTATTGGCTGAATTGAATATTATTTTAAGGTAGAACATCTCTTTAAATTGGTGACTTGGCAAAGATATTGATGGAACGATTAGGAAGATGGAGGGCATAATGGCCAAAAGGCAGAATAGTGCCTCTTTATAAAAGCTTTATTAGAACGTTTTACAGACCTCAATATTTCATTTGTTTTGTTGCCGTTATTTGATTTGAGCTGCACTGATAAAAGCTTAACCCTCTTTCTTTTTTCTTTCCTCCTTTGGCTGCCATCAGCCAGTAAGGGCAAGCATCACTAATCCTTCCTAACGTAATGGTTATTGGAGGTATTTACCACAATTCTTTATACGGCCCAGTTTTTTTAAAATGAGAGGATTGTGGGTTTTGTACCTTGCACTGACTATGTTGCCAGCATTAAGCTCCACCATTTCCTCGAACCCAATGGCAAAGATGTCTGCAGGCTGGGTTCTGCTGTCTAGAATATAAAGCAATCTCTCAGGAATTTCAGCACTATATACAGTATACTGGATATTTATCACAGTACACAGTGTTAATATGTATGGTAAGAATTCATAAATGATTAGTTAATAATAAAGAAATACACATTTTTGAGTAGCTGCTCACCTTGAAACTCGGGGTGACCTGCTTTTTTTGGTGCATCTAGCAGCCAGTCGTTGAGGGTCTGATTCCGAAACGCAATGCTACGGAACTGCTTGCCCCCGTTGACGTTCCATGTCCCCACACACACACGGATCTTTTTAGGCTGTGTGTATTTGTGGTGGTTCTGACACATGCCCAGCAACACTCTGGGAGATGCTAAAAGCCAAAAAGGTCAGCAAAGTCAGTAAACAAACTCCTAAAACTCTTATGGTAACTACTGCATCTCAAACATCAGAGAAATTACATGAAATAAATGGGGAAATATGGTTATTAAACATATACTTCCAAGTGAAAAAAGAAGGAGGATATGACGAAGCTTTAAAATGGTTGCACAAAGTGGAATAATGTTTCACAATATTTTTATATGATCTGTATATTTCCAGATATGTGCAGAATTTCTAGCTGAGAAACGGAAATGCAACTGTTTTTAATGTAAGTTTTAAGTCTGCTAACTTGCTGTTTTGTTATCTGTTATATAAAGAATATCAATGTCTCTGTATTATTATAACACACAGTGTCATGGTCTAGGAGGAGATATACATATACGTACATATATATGTGTGTGTGTGTGTGTGTGTGTGTGTGCGCGCGCGTGTTCGCGCGTGTGTGCACGCACTAATTTGATTGGTTGAGCGGCGTGTAATGGTCAAATAAATGTAAGTCCTCAGCAAAGGTCACGCTACTCTAATGCTATGAAAATAAAAATAGTCTCGGACCTCTTCAGCTTTTAGCCTTCAGCCTTCAGGCCTCTATCTAAAATACTCCAAATATTCTCAGCCATTTTCCCCCTATATAGAGTAGGGTAAGATGAGGTCACCTAATTAACATTGATTTTCCCAACTTTCTGTCATTTTTGATGTTGCATTATGTATAATGCTTCTTTATACTTCACCAGACATTTTGCACATATCCTGCATCAGGCATCATGAGACAATGCCAAACTGCAGCACCGAAAAGATGTTCAAAATAAAAAAAGCCATAAAAAAATAAGGCAAGCAGGTAATTCAGCACGCTAAAACAAACACAAACAATGAAACTCATAAAATGAGGAATCATTGACAGTTATGGCTGAGTTACGCATACTGTCATACTGTACCTGATTGTAAAATGGGCTCAGAGACTAACCATGTAAGCAGTAAGGAGAAGAGAGAGAGAGAGAGAGAGAGAGAAAGGGACACAAGCAGCACAGTTAGCAGTTAGCCAGCAAGGCAGATAACAATATTAGCACACTGTTTCAGTGCTAATCTCACACCCTTGGCAGCTAGAGGAGAAAGATTAGCAAGACAACATGAAGCACTAAATTCCTAAATGTGTCACTGTTATTAATAAGTTAAGCTAGAGCTACATATCATTTACAATATGGACATGATGGGACGTGTTGCAGCAGGAAAATAAACAATAAACAATGCCATGGAGGTGTGATCTAACACCACTCTATAGTTGAATATTTTCCAATAGCAGCACATCCTGAAATGTTTTATTCCTCTGATACCACAGCAATTTGTAAATGATTACAAATTTATATTAATTAAAGAACAACATGTCATACTTTTAATCAATTTTAGCTACATTTAATGTAAGTTACTGAGAAACCAGAAAGACTTTCCCCATGGAGGAAAGCTTGCTCACCAACGTTCGAGACTCCTTAAACAAATGCTAAATAAACGTCTCCTTACAGAAAGCTGCAACATATCAATAATTCTATGTCTTCATTGAATAACAACATTTTTTTAAAAAAAAAAATTTTATTATTAGCCTTAGATTTTGAGTGTCTGCCATACAAGCGACTGTGAAAGAGCTGTTACTATAGAAATGATAATGTAATATCCACTTTATTATAAACCTGTGATTTGAATTACAGCTGGCACTACTGTCTGAGCCATGCTGTTACCAAAAATTAACACCAACTGGATTTGAGAATTCATCGGCGCTGTGGTATACACTCATCGTCCACTTTATTAGGAACACGTGTACACCTGCACTTTCATGCAGTTATCCAATCAGCCAATCATATGGCAGGAGCACAATGCAAAAATCATGCAGATACAGGTCAAGAGCTTCAGATAATATTCACATCAATCATCAGAATGGGGAAAAACAACCGTGGTGAGCAGAAAAGCATCTCTGCATGAACAATACATTGAACTTTGAGGTGGATGGACTACAGCAGAAGACGACACTGGCTACCAATCCTGTCAGAGAAGAATGGGAATCTGAAGCTCCAGTGAGCACAGGCTCACTGAAACTGGGCAGCTGAAGATTAGAAAAAAAAAAATCACCTGGTCTTCAGGTGTTCAGTTTTGATGAGTCTGTGATAGCCTCAGATTCTTGTTCTTGGCGGACAAGACTAGAACCTGATGTGGTCTTCTGCTCATCCACCTCAAGGTTTGATGTGTTGTGTGCTCTGAGATGCTTTTCTGCTCACCAGGATTGTAAAGAGTGCTTACTAAAGACTTCCTGTCCTCTCCTCTAATTTCTCTCATCAGCAAGCTGTTTTAGCCTGCAGACCCTCCGCTCACAGGAAGGTTTTTGTTTTTCGCACCATTCTGTGTAAACTCTTGTGTTTTGTGTGAAAATCCCAGGAGATCAGCAGTATCTGAAATACTCAAACCACCCCATCTGGTACCAACAACCATGCCACGGTTAAAGTCACAGAGATCACATTTTTCCCCCATTCTGATGTTTGATGTGAACATTAACTGAAGTGCTCGACCGGTTTCTGCACGATTTTATGCACTGTGCTGCTGCCACATGCTTGAATGATTAGATAACTAAATGAATGTGCAGATGTACAGGTGTTCCTAATAAAGTGGATAGTGACTGTAAGTCAAAATAATGCAGAGCAATCTTTTACCAAATAACAACAAGGGTTCGCAGGTGTGGTTTTAACATTTACACTACATGGTAGTTGCAAGGAAACCTTGTTGAAAGAAAATAAAATACACACAGCATCACCATGCCCTACTGATAAATAAAAAAGTTGGTCAACTGCACTGTTAAAGTGCCGATTTACATACCGTACAGACTGCTGGTGGTGAGGAGAGCTCTAGCTTTATCAGCCAGGTCACTGTTTAGAGTGCTGCCCAGCCTCAGAATATCAATAGCCTCTTGCTTTGAACTGTCAAAGAAGTTGTTCTGGATGGTCCTGGTGACTGAGCGTGCTCCATCTTTCAGCTTTCCAGTCTGCACAACAGCACAAACACAGAGAAAACCCCTTGATAAGCAACTGGCTCATGTGAAGAAGACATAAAGCATAGATCCATGTAAAATATTATGTAGGTGGAAATTTAAAGCAGTAAACAGAGTGCATAGGTCAAACACAAGGACAGCTGACTTCAAAAGTTTATGATGTGACTTTAGCTTTAAGACACAGGAACAGCACTCTCTACTGAGGTGGAAATTTAATCAGACAGTCTGACTAGAAGGGCTTTATCTGTCTCTGTCTTGCTCCTTTTCTCTTTTCGACACAACATGAAGGATAATATTGCAAAAAGTAGCTCCTAACAGTCCAGGCAAATTATTAAAAATACGGGCATGTTAATCCTAAAATTAAGACTTTTACAGTCTACGAGTAATTCACAAACCTTTTTAGCAATAAACGCAGGTCCTAAACCTGCGGAAAAAACTTACTGTGTCCTCTGGACTACTGTTATGTCTTAATCATTACCAGTCTTAAACAGCTGCTGTCATCTTTCAACACTGCAGTCAGGTTTATGTGTTTGTTTTAGTTTAAGCTCTAAACATTACTGTGTGGATTATGGGAGTATTTTAATGATCATGGAGTTGTATGGGTGCTCACCTCAGCTAGAAAGCAATGCAGTTCAGCTAGAGATCAAAGTTTATTGCAAAGATCATTGCTACTAATGATGACATTTTTTATAACTGAATGCAGACAGTGATTGGCTGAGATCTTCACAATGAACTCATAAATAAAAAAAAACATTGCACAATGTCATAAGATTAATAATAATATTAATAATAATAATAATAAAACATACTATTTGAAATTGAATCACGTCAAATAGTATGTTTCTTTTAAATATTTATAAATTACAAAGCCACGTACACACTATGGTTTATTTTGTTACATAAGGACTGTGCAAATCCATACTCCAATTAAATGCCCAGTAAAATACACAGCTGGTCTTTAATAAACATGCACCATAGAGGCTCCATGGAAAATTTATCTGATGTGTGAGCAACAGTTTCAGTTTCATTTTATTACATATTGTTTTTAATGACATCACATATTCTGCATTTACAGCACAGGTAGTATCACTGCTGCCATCTCAGTCAATCCCTGTCAATATTCATCCATAAAACATACTGTCATCCACAACAAGGAGGTCAATGCACCTCCCACCTCTTAACTGAGCAATGCCTTAGTAAATGTTTCTTTCAACAGTTTCTTGAATAGGTTTTAAGGAGAAACTGTTGGTTAGAAACTTTTAGGGACACTTACAAATGGTCATGGTGGTAAGGTAAGATTCTCTGTGAATGCCACACTAGAGACACAAAAATACAGACACAAGGACACAGTAGAAAGACGTAGGCCCGCATGGCTGGCTTGAGAACTTACCAGGCAGGTAGATAAGTTTCCAGAGGAAAGCAGAGGACAATAGCACACATACAAAAGTTAAGAGAGAGACAAAGGTCCATAGTGGTGTAAAAGAGGACACATGTTTGAAGCTTATATCAGGGACTTCAGTAAAGAACTCATTGATGTGCCCAATTTGCCTGTACAATGAATGTGAGTGGAAGGTTCTTGTCTTTTAATTGAAAGAAAATTTTAGATTGCCCAGTTTAGTCTATTCTTTTGAAAGGTGTGTACCTTAGCCTTGCCATCTAGAGCACCTGTGCCAGCATAGATCTTGCTGATCGAGTCTCCGTTGACCGACCACATGGTGCGGAAGACCTCCTGAAAGCGTGCCACCAGCTGGGGCTTCTCTGTAAGACCCATGGCTTCCAGCTGCTTGGGTAACATCTATGCAAAAGAGAGGGAAAAAAGTTAAAAAAAAAAAAAAAAAAAAAGTCTATAATATGCATATTGAAGCTAACGAGCGAGTATACAGCTTTCCACATCACAGACAAGCCATGGATATTAGTAATAATATTATTAATATTAAAGACAAGAAGTGGTGGTGTGGATTGGTTAGTAAATCGCGATATTAACCAACCTCAAGTGAAAAGAAGGCTTGGACACTATTTGTCCTGTCCAGGCAGTCCAGACAGTTGACGCGAAGAGTCCCAGTCTGACATCTAGAGAGAAAAGAGACAAAAAAATAAATAAATAAAATAAAAAATTTGGACAGCTGAAGATAATTTTTCCAAATTGTAATTCCAAAGAGCATTTGAGAGAAAACATAAAAATCAGCATGTTCTTGGTTAAATGTTGATTATACAGTGTGTGAAAACTTTAAACTAGAGTGTATAAACCTACTTTTCAATTCCAGTCTCAGCAGAGTAACAGAAGAAGCCACATTCATCCAGGAACTTGCTGATGTGTGGTTTCAGCACAGTGGAGAGTTTCTCCGTCTTCCCTCCCTTCACCATTTGGTGGTAGTCAAAGTTGACCATCTTCACAGAGTTTGCGTGCTCTGAGGCTTTCAGGTGACTCTTTACGAACCCAAATGGACATGTGTGAGCCAAAACGTACACAAATAATACTCAAAACACACACACAAAACAAAAAAAAACAAAAAAAACCCACAGCAGCATCCAGAACCTCAACTACAATATGTATATAATATTGCATATTAATATAATATAATATAATATAATATGATATAATATAATATATTACATGCTTGAATGCTAGTTTATTTTATGAATTAGATTAAATGACATTACAGCAAATATCTAAATAAAAAATACTAATTATACCAATATAATTAGTAGATTTTATATCCAGATTTCAGTAAAGCTGCATTTGATAATATCCACTGTTAAAAGTACTATATAAATAAAATGGAATAGAATTTAATTACAAGATCAGGAGAGTAATTCAGGAAAAGCAATAACTAACCTGGAATGCTTTGCTGAGCATGTGCTCCCCCTCTTTCATGCCCAGCAGGTTAATGATCAACTGCTTACCATAGAGCCTCCTTAGAGCTGTAAAATGCCTGCAAAGATGACATGACCAGAAACAATTCGACATTTGTATTTACAGCATGTACTATTAGGGACAGCCTAGTAGTAAACACAGCGTAAGGGGAACATATAAAGACAAATTACGAGTCTATCACTTTCAGTCTGATGGACTTCTTGGGGCATGATCAAGAAACATTTATTTCAATGGAATGACATAATTAGGAAATGTTTTACAAATCAAAAATGAATGAGGTAATGAAACTAAGTGATACTGCAGAGAAGTTAGGAAGGATAAGGAAACAAATGAATGAGACCCCCCACGCCATCTCCCCTGCTCCTCCTCAATTAGAACGAGTGAAGCTAAAAGAAAACGATGAGGCGACAAGCAGCTTTAAGAGAAAGTAGAGGACAAACAGGACAAATTATTCCTTCTTTAGTATGGTCGTACAAGGTAAAAAAAGAATGGGGCATAGTGCAGTTCTTTAACTTAAATTATTTTCTGCCATTAGATTCTATAACTACAACCATAAACTCTTAGCTATTAAAGGGAGAAAAACATGGACTGGTCTCATGTCTATGGCTGCCCAGTTTTTGAACACCTGGAGTGTCTTATGTTTTATTACAGTTTAATCACTGTTATAGCAGGGTTCCTGGAGGATTAGTGGTTAGGCCTCGGTGATCTCTGTTCTGCGGCCCGGGTTCGATTCCCGGCCAGGGAACCGACCCCCAGCCACTGGGGTTGCACATGACAGTGCACTCCCAGTGCTGGTCCCAAGCTCGGATAAAATTGGGGAGGGCTGCATCAGGAAGGGAATCCGGCGTAGAAAAAAAAAACAAGCAAAAAAATCTGTGCCAAATCAAATATGCGGACCAAGGATCCGCTGTGGCGAACCCTAACGGGAGCAGCCAAAAGAAGAACAACAATCACTGTTATAGCAATTAAACAAGAAACATGCATGTTTGTGGAACTTATTAAGGCATTAAGCATATAGATAAGACTCTAGGTAAAACATAAATATGTGGGGTGCTAAAGTGCATAACTAGAGTAATATAGATTTTGGCCTTTTCTGATTAGATTAGATCTAGATAAATTATTTCTCAACATTTCTCAATTCACTATTAATAACTTTTTATAACATTTAATAATAAACATTTCTTGACTCACTTATACATATTCCTTGGTTGGATTTTCAAAGTTTCTAAATATTTAAAATACTTTGGTTTTGGTTATTTAAACAAAAAAAAATGTTGGTTGTTCAAAAACTTATGATTGCCAGTGTAAGTTAAAGTCCAAAGTTATGTTTCTCCTTATTGGTGGAAAATCCTGAAGGACTTTTTTTCCTCATTTGACATTGACAGGAGAATGATGTCATCGCGTGACTGTGCTGCAGTGTTCCAGCAGGGAGCAGCATGTGTTAATTACCTCTCAAAAGCCGGTGCGTTGGCCTCAAAACCGCGGGACAGCTTGACGCGGTGGGAACCAACCTTTAGATATGGAGGAAACAGACAAAGAGGCATATCACACATAACATGTTAATAAGGAAGATACAAAGACACAGTAAAAGAAGAGAGGAAAGACAGAAACAAAAGAAAGTCGGTCCAAGACTATACAAAGCCCATGTCGGCTGGCTATATTTGCCTCTGTGGGAATTTTTTTTTTAAAAGAAAAGACACACATTCACCATTTCACCAGCTTGCTGTATGTGAGCCTTAAAATGCCAAAAGAGACAAAGCACGTATCATAATTTCCACCAACATACACACAACAACCGTTTATCTGATTTCCCATTTAGAAAGGTCACAACTGCTTCTCTTCCCAAAAATGCTTAAATGAAACAATGCTCCCATATCCAAAACAAAACTGCATGTCATTAATTCTTTAAAAACAGCTCCCTGTTTGTAATTACTGTTTTCAGTCTTAAATCTACTGCATTTTGTAAACTAAACCACTGTCACATTTGGTCACATGGTAAAAGCTACCTGAGAACCTTCAGCAACACCCCCACTGCTACCGTTACTATGACGAGTGAAAAAGCTTAATACTTGACGGCACAACAGCATAACTAATCAACATATACATCACTGTAAATCCAGCGTTTAGATACAGTATCAGGCTCAGAGGGCTGAGCACTGGTGACTTTCTGTCACTGGCCAATTATCTTCTGTCTGCCAGTTATTCAAAACATTAAAAATGCAACATGGTGTGCTTTAAGACAATCTGGCCTATGTTCAGTGTAAAAATCTGTGTCACGTCAGTCAACATAACTCATTCACTCATCGCTCATTCAACATTCATGACATGAAATGCATGAGCTGTCAATAAAGGCCAGCACTCATTATTAGATAGGTACTTTCCTATCTAAAGCCAGGTGAGAATAAATCATTTATTATTTAGATGATTGGATATATAGTGTAAAGTTGCAAATAATAATTCAATATAAAGACAAAATCAATGGAAATTTGTGTTTGAAATGCCAGGGCGCACTTCTGTTTTTGTTTTTATTAGATTCAAAAATAGATTTTTTTTTTGTTTTAGAATCACCTACATTTTTAGTTTTAGTAAACATAGTTATAGGTTCAAGCCATTATTTAAGCTCCTTTTATGCTCCTGAGCTCCTTTTCTAATAGTAAACAAGTAGTAATTGGCGGGTTAATGAAGTGTGTCGTTTATTTGTATCTACTAATAATTAAACTCTATGAGTGGATAAAAGCAGTGGTTCTCAAAGTAGGGTCTGATTTTTTAATTTACAACCTACCATTAGCAAATTTATTGTATGAGTTCTTATAGTTATTAACCTATATGACTTGTCTCTCAAAAACTCAAAAACAAGTAGACACATAAATAATGTTAATATGAATCTAAGGAGTTCTGTAGGTGGAACGTTCAGGAACAAAAAAAAGCTCTACAGGTTTAATAAACAGACATAATATAAATAATAAACAATACAATAGACAAAACACAATAGACAAAACACAGGCTCTGTGGAATTTATTTTCTATTAAAGCAGTCCCTGGCTGCAAAAGGTTTGAGAAAGAAGTACAAAATGTCTACGACCATTAATAGCTGTATAACATGACGTCTAAGTCACACAGGTTTCCACAATCAATAGCTGAAATTGATCTGGTACTGGTCCTCGTTGTTGAGGAGCAATGGTTTGTGTGTGTGTGTGTGTGTGTGCGCGTGTGTGTACACACGAGTGAATGCATGAGAGGGAGAGACTGATCACGACACAGTTCACATCCCGCTGCACACGTTCCTCCCTGGTTCCTCTCTGCTACTGTAAACAACTTAATGATACTTCATTACACTCTCCCTAAACAAACCTAAGAACTAAACTCCAGACAATATACAGCAGTGATGTCTCCAAAAAAACTGTTCCATGTGGACAGTATAAACTGCCACACAGACCTGACTGACATGTCATAGCCCCAAAATATGCTGGCATCATGTAACAGGCTTAACAGTCAAATAATAACACAGCACATGGTTATGTCCGTTATCAGGCTAACTTACAGTCAACTTTGGAATTATTGGCAACCTTCAAGAGAATGATCAAAAATAACTGTACACACAATGATTCACTTTTCATTCAAACAATAAGAGAAAGCGTTCAAGCATTCCCCTATGTTAAATCTCAAAACATCACTCATTGAAAGTGTTGTGTGTTGTCATTCATTTTCATGAAAGGTGCCAATAATACTGTACGTGGCTGTATTATATTACAGTGCGATCATCAAACAGGACTACTATTACCGAGCGTGCTTTGTGTTCGGGGAATACAGTGACTATTATGGACCAGGTGTTAGTTTACCATTGTCATTTAGCAGGACTGTTCAACCTACCCGTAAGTTTGTCCTCTCTGTGCAGGTCTCTGCCATAAATATTTAACGCTATCTTAGCAGCTACATTCAAAGCATCTCAGGTTACTCTCAGATTCTTGGAAAAACACATCAGAAGCTTGCTTCTATATGTTTGACATTATAAATAATGACCCAAGAAAGGATTGGCATGGAGCAAAAGAAAAGCAGAAGCAAAAGATGCCCTCCCCAAATCCCTGCTGAAATGGCACATGTAAAGCCATGACCTCTGTTCAATGTCAGTGGAAAGGCTTTTTTGTGTTAACATTTTAAGATAGGATGCCTAGTACTTTTAACCCGATCTGGATGCTTTCCCACTAATGCTTGGTCTAACTATGAACACTTTTTTTTTCTTTTTTACCACTGACATTGCACAAAGTGACAGCTAAAAAAAGACCCTACACCATAATCGGATGCGGAACTGAGCCTTGCAAATACCAGTTTGTGTTTTGTGTCCTTCCTGATTGTGCCCGAATGGCGGCTTTGATTCAGATGTGACAAAATTCCCTGGACAGAATTATTCCAACAACATGAACAAGGTGGTCAGCAGCTGCTAGTGTACGAGTGCTGACTCAGTGACCTTTACTGAATCCATTCAGTAGTACATGATTACCCTGAAATGCCTTTTCTACTGGAATATGACATGACAAACTACAGCCATGCAAACTGTCCATGCACTTACCTGAATGCCTGGCTGCTCCCAGAACAATGGTATAGATCCTCGGATTTGAATGAAAGAAGAGACTTTGTCATCGAGGAAGATAACCTGTGGGCAGCACAGACAATTTGTACATCATTATAAATGAATATATATACACTTATGCTAATGACCGGCTTTATAAATAAGATGTAAAAATCCACTACAAAATCAAAACAGCCAACCTGCTCGGTCTCCACGAAGTTGGCCACCTGGCCATCGTCGTTGGTGCCACGCACGTTGAAGCGTGTGCCTGCCCTCTCAGAGCTGAGGCGAGAGATGACACAGGCTTTGGCCTGCTTGTGGCCAGCGTAGATGGTGCGGATCTCCACTCCACCACACATGAGCCTCAACAGCCAGTCATCACAGTTCACACCATAATGCTTTAGGTGCAGGTGCAGGGATTGATTCCTGATTCAGTCCAACAAAATAGGTAATGACTTACACACCTAAATAACATTACCCTCCTAAAGTACAGGAATGGCAAGGCCTATTCTTTCGTTTTTGCTATACTCTGAACACTTTTGGATTTGAGATTTAAAGGTGAACATGAGATCATAGATCAGAATACAGCTTTCATTTCCTGATATTTACATCTAGATGTGTTAAATAACTTAGAACATGGCACCTTTGGTATCAGACTACCCAAATTTTTAAGTGAGCAAAAGTATAGGAACAGATAATCATAAAGTACATTAAAGTAAATAACACTTAACACTTGGCCTTGCTGCTCCAATACTTTCAGAGAGGACTATATAAATATTCACTTTAATGTAAAAATAAATAAAATAAAACAAACAAACAAATAAATAAATAGTCAAGGATTAGAGCATTCGTCTTCTGATTTCAATGAATCACTAAGATTAAGTTAGTGAACAGCACTGTGTTTAGTGAACAAGCTTTGTGTATTTGAGTTTGAAACAATTCTCTCATGCAGTGGTCTGTAAGCCAGGAAGTGATGCACTGATGCCAGCAAGTTCACTTTAGGTTAGTGAAAAAAAGGAAAAGAATTATAGAGAACTTTGTCTTCAGGCAGTGCTTTCTGCAGACAAGTACTTGGGCAAGATGAGGCATGAACAGGAAAATAGCAATGCAGCATTTCTAAATGGCTATTTCTGCATGATACTAGTGTTAAAACAGTTTGTGGCTCTAACACAAAAAGAGACCCTGGCTCTAATTCAAAAGAGAGCCTGGACTTTATCTGCAAAGGTGTGGTGGAAAAAGTTGCCCACGTAATCTTCCAGAACATGCAAATACAAACCACACCCAGGACACCATTTAAATATTGTAAAAGATTTCTCTGTACTATTCAAGCCAGTGCACCAGGGTTATTTTTAACACAGCTAAGATTTCAAGCAAAGCTTTATTTCCAGTCCAGAACGCTGCTGAACTCACCAGAAGAAACGATTGTCTGAAGTGTCTTCTCGGATCCTGCGGTGTGCATTCAGACTCAGGTCCATACTCACTCCAGTGGACGACCAGGCGAAATAAAAGTTGCCAGAGTTAAGAACCTTTCGCACCTCTGCAATCCTGTCCTCATCTGATGGATCGTTCTTCAGGGAGATGAAGTCTGTGGCTGTGACCCTGAACACTTCCGAATCTTGCACTTTCCCCACCGAACTGCAACCGGTCACTAACACCAAACTGTGCAGCATGGAGTCCCCTAATGATATTTTAAATAAATAAATAAATAAATAAATAAATAAATCAAACCCCAGAAAGGAAACAGTTTTGTTGCCAGTCAACAAAACTCCAGCATCACTAATTGCCACTGAATTATAGTAGAAATTACAATTTCAATATATAGAAATTGTAATAAATGCAGTAAAGTAATAATACATTATAAACTTTCTTATGGATAATAGCCTCTTCAATTTTTTCTGTATTATCTAAAATCCCATGAAGCACACTGATCTACTGGCATCTTTATAACGAAGACAGAGATGAAAAAATCTATAAAAACTGACCACTTTCTGTGGTTCAACTCCAAAAGTGAAAATAATAATTTGTCCGGTGAATCCAGGAGACTCTCCTCACTCACCAAGGTTAAGACGAAGAACCCCAAGAATGCCATAAGCATCCAGCATCTTGGTGTATGTGTTCTTGACAGCTTCCTTCTCTGCAGCCGCTGAAAATGAACAGCAATATGACAACAGGGAATTTTACAATTACAGGTCACAGTCTTAAATAACTAACACAAACCTACATCTTTTAAATCATTACTACAACAGTGTCAACATTACGGTCAATAATACTCATCTAGGGATTATAGAGATTTTGATGCCAAAATCTTTCAATGCATATCTGTTCATAATGCAAGAATTAGATTATAGTAAAGCAAACTGTATGTCCCACAGCAGCATGCAGAGTTTGTGCTTAAACATTCTCTTACACAGAACAGCCACAGCTGCAGACTCAAACATCAAGCATTCTTCGCGATTTCTTGTTTCTACAATCACGCTGTAAGGTGGCGGGTCCAGCTTGTGATAAACGCGATATCCTTTGCTGAACGCCATGGCTGATGGTTGACACAACTGGATTCAAACCTGTTAATCAGAGACAGTGGCATTTGAGACGGAATGCATGAGATCTTATCAAAATAATGGCTGACATCTTTTCAAACAGAGCCGTTCTTCAGACGCCCTTTAAACAGAA
This sequence comes from Pangasianodon hypophthalmus, assembly GCF_027358585.1. NCBI lineage: Eukaryota > Metazoa > Chordata > Actinopteri > Siluriformes > Pangasiidae > Pangasianodon > Pangasianodon hypophthalmus. Next base: position 10,491,865 of record NC_069726.1, read on the forward strand.
TCAGCAAATCATTGAGCATTACTCCAAATATTTTGACGTATGAGATTTAACATGATCGATACAGATTTTATCTATATATATGTCACAGCCCAGCCCACACATAGATAAATAATCTGTGCTCAGTATTTTACAAGACTGTTCTTTGCACACACTCATTAACCTGTGACAAGAAGTGTTACACTGCAACTTACAGTCATGGGAAAAAGAAAGTACACCCTCCTTCAATTCTATGTTTTTATTTATCAGAGGCTAAATAACAATTGTGTGGCCCTCACCAACTTCTATAAACAAATAAATAACCTCAGGTGACAACAAAAAACAGAACAGATTTCAATATGTATTCATCTTTCCCCAAAAAGTAAACCAATATTCAGAAACTAGAATCATTAAGAGAGTCATTAGCAGCCAAGTGTTACTAATGAAATGCACAAAGATTAGTTAATCTTCAAGAAGTGTGACTATCTCTATAGAAGCAGAACATTTGGCAGTTTGATTGTCTGGAGCACTTGGGTGTGTGTCTACATCAGCCATAACCTCAGAGAAGTAGTTGTTGCTGCTCATCAATATGGAAAGGGTTATAAGGCCATCTCCAAACAATTTGAAATTCACCATTCTGCAGTGAGATGGATCGTACACAAATGGAGAGCCTTTAAGACAGTTGCTAATCTTCTCAGGAGTGGGCATCCCAGCAAGTTCAGTCCAAGGTCAGACTGATTAATGCTCAGAGATATAAAGAAAACCCCAAGAGCTACATCATGTGACCTACAGGCATCTATAAGCACATTAAATGTTTATATTCATGACAGCACAATCAGAAAAAGACTGAACAAGTAAGGCTTTCATGGAAGAGTTGCTAGGAAAAAGCCCATTCTCTCCAAAAAGAATATAGAGCATGACTTTGGTTTGCAAAATTGCATCTGAACAAACCATAGCAGTTCAATAACCTTTGGACTGATGAGGCCAAAGTGGAAAAATTTGGTTATCATGCAAAGCACCATGTTTGGTGAAAACCAAGCACAGCATATCACCACAAACACCTTATACCAACTGTCAGGCATGGTGGTAGAGGGCTGATGATTTGAACTTGTTTTGCAGCCACAGGACTGGGGAAACTTGCAGTCATTGAGACAATGATGAACTCTACTTTATATGAAAATATTCTTGAGATAAATATGAGGCGATTTGTCCAGCAGCTTAAGCTGGGCCAAAACTGGGTCATGCAATAGGACAATGATCCCAAGCACACAAGTAGATCGACATCTGAATGGCTAAAGAAGAAAAAAATGAAGGTGTCGGAATGGCCAAGTCAAAGTCCAGACCTCAACCCCATTGAGATGCTGTCGCACGATCTTAAGAGAGCTGTGCTTAAACAAATGCCCTCAAACATCAATGAACTGAAGGCCCGCCCCCCCCCCCCCCCCCCCCCCCGGTTTCTGAATATTGGTTTATTGCACATTTTTCTTTGTCCATTTTCCATATTGTAGTCTTTTTAATATTGTTCATATTCATAATGCACATATTAATCACTTGATCTGTGTGTGTGTGTGTATATATATATCTTGTGATTTTATCCTGTCTTTTGTTCTATTGTACATTTTTCATACTGTTCATATTTACAACTGCACATTTCCTTGGCACTGGGGTGGTAAGTTTATCATTTGCAAATTTAATATTTATCTTTTACCTGGAAATGTGGATATAGTGTATATTAAAAAAAAAAGATTTAATGCACAGAATTGCCTTTTAAAGTAAAGCTTTAAATGTGCATCACCTTACGTGCACTTTTCTAAGTAAAAGATACACACTAAAGGTACAGATGTATACTTGAGACTAGGACCTCAGATGAAGGTACAGTTAATATCCTTTTTTTTCTGACAGTGTACTGAACATACCCTGCGTTTCTAGTCATCTACTTACACTTCTGTTAAACTAGATCTTATTGTAGGAGTAGTGGTACTCTGTGTAATCCCAGTAAAGCTGAATCTAACCCTGTAACCCTTTACTGGGCCTAATGTCCACTGCAGCTCTACAGACTCAGCTCTAGAGCCTCAGCAGGTGCACCGTCACAACAACACAGCTTTCACATGAAGCCTGTCATCACATAACAAGGTTAGCGTCAATTGTTTACTTCATCACGTCAACCAAAAATTAATATTCAGTGGCGTCTGTGCTCTGAGCCACAGCATGATTCCTGATTACAACTTGAATGAAATATTTATTCTCTCCACAAATATAATGATGCTGCTTTTGCTAGCAAGCTAGTCGCATTTCACAGCAGGGAACAGCAAGAAAGACAGTCAGAGTGAAGCCAGTGAAATGCTGATAAAATGTAAATGAAGTGCCAGTCTGTGTTAATAGTACAGCAGTAAGCTGGCAGCTACAGAGGAGAATAGTAAATAACCTTATACATAGCTAGCTGGCTAACCTATTGGCTAGCTACACAGAAAGCAGCGGGCTAGGAAGTGAGATTAGCTTAGCATAGCCACTTTTGGTAATATTAGCTGTGTGAAGTCTTGGACTGTTCGTTTGAATTGACTGACACTGCACTTTAACTGTAGCTAGCTTTCTGGTGTCATTATTTATCTCAGCCATTTACATGGGGGCAAAAAAAAAGCTGAGCTGAGTTTGCTAGCTAATATTATCTTCCGGTTAGACCACCACTGACCGAATGAATCAGGTTAGCTGCTACAAAGCTAGCTAAGATGAAGGAGGAATGCTTCAGCAGTGTTTGCTAGCTGAGAATAAGGCCAGAGTATCCTGAAAACGCACCACTGAGCCCTTCAGCTGCACATCAAGCATCAGCTCGAAAGATTTACCCAACAACATTTACACCAACAGATCACGCTTTTTTAAAATGTCAGCCCGATTATCCACACTGACACGATTCATAACACATCCGCAATTCACAACATTCACAACGTTATTGCATTTAAAACACAGAATATGTAACGATCAGCTTCTACCTGTCAGTGTTGTGTCACCACCCGGTCCAAAACCGTGTCCGGTTAGTGACAAGCAGAGAGGTGTCGTTCGGGAAAGAGTCGACTCTTTGAATCGGTTCTTTTAGGTGAACCTGGAGAGCCGACTCGCATCCATGAGCCACCTGGGCCCTTTTTGTTTGTTTTTTTTGTTGTTTTTTTTTAAAACAGACGTAGACAATGCTGTTACACTAGCAGTGTAATCTGATCTAATGGCTTCCACAGACACCTCTTTTCACCATCTGAACTGTGGATCTGTTGCTTACTGTATGTATGTATGTATGTATGAATGTATGTACTGTATGCATGTATGCATGTATGTATATATGTATGCACTGTATGTATGCACTGTATGTATGTATGTACTGTATGTATATTTGTATGTATGCACTGTATGTATGTATGTATGCATGTATGTATGTATGCACTGTATGTATGTATATATGTATGCATGTATGTATGTATGCACTGTATGTATGTATATATGTATGCATGTATGTATGTATGCACTGTATGTATGTATGTATGTATGCACTGTATGTATGTATATATGTATGCATGTATGTATGTATGCACTGTATGTATGTATGTATGTATGCATGTATGTATGTATGTATGTATGCACTGTATGTATGCACTGTATGTATGTATATATGTATGCATGTATGTATGTATGCACTGTATGTATGTATGTATGTACTGTATGTATGTACTGTATGTATGTATGTATGTATGTATGCACTGTATGTATGTATATATGTATGCATGTATGTATGTATGTATGCATGTATGTATGTATGTACTGTATGTATGTATGTATGTATATATGTATGTATGCACTGTATGTATGTATGTATGTATGTATGCACTGTATGTATGTATGTATGTATGTATGCATGTATGTATGTATGTACTGTATGTATGTATGTATGTATATATGTATGTATGCACTGTATGTATGCATGTATGTATGTATGCACTGTATGTATGTATGTATGTATGTATGCATGTATGTATGTATGTACTGTATGTATGTATGTATGTATATATGTATGTATGCACTGTATGTATGTATGTATGCACTGTATGTATGTATGCATGTATGTATGTATGTATGCACTGTATGTATGCATGTATGTATGTATGCATGTATGTATGTATGTATGTATGCATGTATGTATGTATATATGTATGCATGTATATATGTATGCACTGTATGTATGTATGTATGTATGCACTGTATGTATGTATGTATGCACTGTATGTATGTATGTATGTATGCACTGTATGTATGTATGTATGCACTGTATGTATGTATGCACCGTATGTATGTATGTATATACTGTATGTATGTATGTATGTATGCACTGTATGTATGTATGTATGTATGTATGTATGTATGCACTGTATGTATGTATGTATGCACTGTATGTATGTATGCACTGTATGTATGTATGTATGTACTGTATGTATGTATGCACTGTATGTATGTATGTATGTACTGTATGTACTGTATATATGTATGTATGTATGTGTACATACTGTATACAGTATGTATGTATGCACTGTATGTATGTATGCACTGTATGTATGTATGTATGTACTGTATGTACTGTATATATGTATGTATGTGTACATACTGTATACAGTATGTATGTATGCACTGTATGTATGTATGTATGTATGTATGTATGCACTGTATGTATGTATGTATGTACTGTATGTACTGTATATATGTATGTATGTATGTATGTATGTATGCACTGTATGTATGTATGTATGTACTGTATGTACTGTATATATGTATGTATGTATGTATGTATGTATGCACTGTATGTATGTATGTATGTATGTATGCACTGTATGTATGTATGTATGTACTGTATGTACTGTATATATGTATGTATGTATGTATGTATGTATGCACTGTATGTATGTATGTATGTACTGTATGTACTGTATATATGTATGTATGTATGTGTACATACTGTATACAGTATGTATGTATGTACTGTATGCAGTTTAGTGTATTAGAGGAGCTGATTATCAACATAAATGGAAATTACTCTTCTTAATGAAGCACAGACACATTACAGTCTTGCACATTTAGAGTCTTGCTGATTTAACAATAATTTAAATAGCTCTTAAGCTACCAATGAAAAGGTAGTTTGTTAATGAGAAAGCAGAGTAAGATTTTATGAAAAATCCTAGGCAACGAAGAACATTCAGTGGTCAAAAGAAAATCGCAAATTTGTCCGGTTTAAAAAAAAAAAGCAATAAACCGCTTTGAGCCGAAAGAGTCGGCTCTCGTTTGTGAACTAAAAGATTCAGACTCAGTGAAAAGAGGATTTCCTGACACCAGTGGCTGGGGTATCTGACCAAATAAACCCCGCCCACTTTTTTTTTAAAATACCTCAAATGACGTCATTTCCGCCCACAGCAAGCTAGTATCTTAGCGTAGATTGTTGCGTGTGCTTGTAACTCGAGTCTTATAATAATAATAATAATAATAATAATAATAATAATAATAATAATAATAATAATTGATGAAAGCATCCATTGATCCTGTTTCCATTGTATACTAGATCATTCCTCTCTCGACAGGTTTCTCTGAAAACACCACGAGCATTCATCATATGCACATTAAACACAGGAGCAAGAACAACGAAAAGAAGTTAATACAGACATGAACCACAAGAAACAATGCATACATATTCTTGTGATTTGACAAAAATAATATGTATCATATTTTTTAAAATTAATTGACATTGATTTTTTTTTTATTATTATTATTGTTATTAATCAGTATTTTAAAAGTTTTGTGGATCCACTGGTAAAACATGATCCTTAGTCATGCCTGTATGACAGACCAGAAAAATAATATTATGCAAATAATCCATTAGCCCATTAGTTCGTTTAATTCCAAATGCACCTTACAACATCTTTGCTGTATCTTTGTTCAGCATAAATAGTGACCACAAAATAAACCGGCTACAGGTCATCATCTCACACATTGACTCCGTGAGCAATTTTTTAATATGGCCCCGCTGTGAGAAATTGACTGACAGGTGTCTCCGCCCCCATTTGCTGACTGACAGGTGTCCCCGCCCCCATGGGCTGACTGACAGGTGTCCTCATGGGGACACCTCAATTTTTTAATATGGCCTCGCTGTGAGAAATTGACTGACAGGTGTCTCCGCCCCCATGGGCTGACTGACAGGTGGCCCCTCCCCCATGGGCTGACTGACAGATGTCCCCGCCCCCATGAGCTGACTGACAGGTGTCCCCTCCCCCATTGGCTGACTGACAGGTGTCTCCGCCCCCGCTGGCTGACTGACAGGTGTCCCCTCCCCCATTGGCTGACTGACAGGTGTCCCCGCCCCCACTGGCTGACTGACAGGTGTCTCCGCCCCCGCTGGCTGACTGACAGGTGTCCCCGCCCCCACTGGCTGACTGACAGGTGTCCCCGCCCCCATGGGCTGACTGACAGGTGTCCCCTCCCCCATTGGCTGACTGACAGGTGTCTCCGCCCCCATGGGCTGACTGACAGGTGTCCCCGCCCCCATGGGCTGACTGACAGGTGTCCCCGCCCCCACTGGCTGACTGACAGGTGTCTCCGCCCCCATGGGCTGACTGACAGGTGTCCCCGCCCCCATTGGCTGAGTGACAGATGGCGGATGTGCCAATTAGCACAGTAGAAAGTATGTTTTGCAACAAGCGGATGTCTGTTTTGCCGTCTTTCCAGCGTGGTGTCTATAATAATGCATATTTTTCAAATGCTTTACTGAAGAGAGTACAAATACATAATAATGCAAATTATATTTAACATTTGGACATCATTACTGCACAATCACATAAAACATTCCTGCAATTCAGTAAAATTCGTTTAAATGTTTAAATTTACATTTTTTAAATTTAGCCTAATAAAGATCTTTAAAATAAAAAAGCCTCTGTTTCACAATGCTACATAACCAAATGAGAAAAAAAATATTATTACAGAATACAATACAAATACAGTATAATACAAATTTATAATATTATAACAATATAATAATCTTGTTCACTATTGCTGTGCTGTGTATTATTTATATATCAGGTAGTAATTTAATTAAATTATTTATTTAATATTGCCATTTTACATATGACATTTTCATTTCCAATTGTGGCTCCATTATACTTCCTCATACCTCCACCCCTCATGCAGCCTGTACAGCACTAGGTTGGGCAGCTGTTATCTGGTGATTAGGAGCTCACAGTTTTGAACAGACTCATGCAAAGCAGGAGCAAAGGAGCGCTCCGTCCCGCCCATTAATGTGATTGGCCGATCCCGAAGCCACACAATGGGCGGGTTCAGGAGAATTGTCCAGTCAGATACAGGATGCGCCGAAAACAGGAACGGCGAAAAACATGCGACTGTAAGCTCATAAACCGTCAGATGCGCGCTATCTTCTGTCATCAGACGTGTGTGGTGAAGTTTTTCTAGTATACTTGAAAGGTGTGTGTGTGTGTGTGGAGGGATTAAGATTAGCGTGTTAATAATACACCACTACAGGATCTGAGTTGAATTCTGTAACATTAGTAGCTTTTGTGGTATGTAATGTTATGTGCATGGGACTTGGTGCTCTTTTTCTCTTGCAGCCGCAATGAAGGGTTTGTACTTGGTGGAGCCGGTGGTGGCTGTGTACGCGTTTGCCGCTTTTATGGTGTTTCCTCTGGTGCAGCAGTATGTGTACCGGCGCCTGTGGCAGCAGATCACCAACACCTCCTACCCTTCAGTAGACGCTTCATCCCAGTGCGACACGAACAGCAGCAACCATTCCAGCCAACATGATGTGAGTCTGTAGTCACACAAGGAACAGTTTATTCCTTTGTCATAACGCAGGGTGTGTACACTGTAAAAAATTACTGTGGATTTTTCAGTAACTTACTGGCAACCTGGGTTGCCAATAAAGTATTGCAAATTTTACAGTAAACAACTGTAAAACATATTTACAGTAAAGTACTGTAATATCATACATAGTATAAAATAACACATAACCCAGTATGTTGATACAGGATACAGCTGAGCTGAAGGGTCTTGCTCAAGGATCCAGTCAAGGCAGTTTGGTAGTGCTGGGATTTGAACATATGACCTACTTATCTGCAACTTGAAGCCATAACCACTGAGCTACCATAACTAGCTTGCACTGATTCATTGCGATCTTTTATTGGCATTAATTCAGTGCTAGAAGTAGTTGAATCAATGCAAGGTAGTTGTGGTGGTGTTGTGGTGGCTCAGTGGTTAAGGCTTCTAGTCACAGCTCAGAAGGTTGTGTGTTTAAATCCCAGTACTGCCAAGCTGTCATGGCTGTGACCTTCAACTCAGGTGTATCCTTCATCAGCCAAATGAGCAAGGGTGCTGGGTTATGTGTCATTTTATACAACATTAAGATATTACAGTAATTTACTGTAAATATATTTTACAGTTGTTTACTGTAAATTTTTCAGTACAACCCAAATTGCCAGTAAATTAAGGTAAAATTTTCAGCTATTCGTTACAGTGTAGTTGTAAACCTTTATAATGGTTAACTCATTATACTTTAAGGAAAAGTCCTCCCTGAAACACATTAAATATGTTTAGATTGAAATATTTGTGATGTGCTTTGTGATTCTGGTGTTAATGTGTAAGTTGATTTGATATTCTTGTTATTCCTGTGAGAAGTTAGGTTGTGTGACGTGCTGACATCACAGGGAGACATTGCTGGTGCAGCTACAGTGGCGTTTAATGGGAGAAAATTTCCAGTGATTTCAAATATAAGGGTTAATAGGCAGGTGTCAGTGTTAGCTCCTAAAAACAAAATAGCAAGAGCTTCTTTTCTCACTGTTCCAGTGATGGTCAGTGTCACGTTAATGGGAAATCCAGTGTACAGGTTTCAGGACACAGAGTAGCTGAGTTATGGCAGAGACTGATTGTTTTGGTAGTTTTGTACTGCATCACTCTGTTTAGGTACTGATGAAATAAGGTCTCTGTTGCCGTTATCAGCAGACAGTCAAACAGCATTGTGTGTAATGTAGGAAACCATTAACCAAACTGAAAATAAACCAATTTGTCAAAAAAATTGATTAAACTAAAAAGTCAACTTTGAATTCCATTACAAAACAAATCTTGAACACTAGAGAAGATCACATGTTAATTATAAAGGTGTTCAGGGTGGATTTTCCTTTAAAAAGTCCTGTGTGCTAAGGTAGAGGCACATGGTGCAGGCTTTGCTAGACCTCTTCAAATCTCAGTACTTATGCCAAAATATTATTCATTCTTCTAACTTCTGCATTCTGCTTCCTCTTTTCACTTTTATTTTTTCATGCACTGTGAAGGACACCTTTGTGGTCGGCTTGCAGAAGCATTACTTTTTGCTAGGGATGGGCGATATTGCAAAAAAAAAAAAACTTGATTTTTAAAAAATTTATGAACGATTCTTGATTACGATTTCATTTTTTTGTTCTTACATAATGCAATTATAAATAATTTTTTCAAAGTTTTTTGAATTATTAGAATGGACTTTGGAAAATGTAGATGTGCTAAAATATTAATAGCACCATCTATAGCAAATAGTGCAAACTGTGTTTTTTTTTTAAAGAACCATTGTTCGCACTATTTGCTATAGATGGTGCTGTTACTATTTTTGCCCAACTTAGTGAACCATTAAACAGAGTAAATAGGAACCATGTCTTTCATGACATTAAATGCCACAGCAACTCAGAAGTCGGCTTGGGGTATTCTTCTCAAATCCGAGTTCCTTCCCCGGTTACGGAGTGACGTCAAATCAGCATGGTTGCTCACAGCATCAGAAATAGACAAAGTAAAATGTCTTACCTTTAAATGAGTTTACACTATATATACAAATATTAGCTTTAGTTTAATCAACATAAAGACATATTCTTTGTTAAACAGTGACTATACAGTTCGTGGTTTGAGAAAGAAAATATATATCACTCATCCGAATTAGGAGTGTAAACTGTCGAATGAGCCGAGGTCGAAATGGCAGAATTGAGACCAGCAAATTACAGCTTAGGATGTAATGCGACGTTATATTTTACATAAACGTGTTCATTTGACTGTTCAAACCTGTACTAACTCCATATCCATATTTGAACCCTTCTTTGCTTAGCTCAGTCTTCGGTGAAGTGCTGCCTGTTTATCTTGTTTTTTGTTTTTGAATCTAAACGCACAGAGTTTGTGAGTAGTGCAGGCTGTAGGAGGCATTTATCAGGTTAAGAAGGCATTTATGGATAAAAATAAATAGCATTTATGGATGTTTTAATAAAAAATTTAAATATGCACACACACACACACACATATACATATACATATATACAAACATACGTGTACAATCTCGATTATCCTGAAAATCCTGAAACTTTCTAACTCATGTATTTGCCACCTAGGCTGATTTGCACAGTTTCCTCTTTGTGATTATTTGTTTTTCAGTTGCTATACTTTTTGTATTTTCTCAGGAAGTGCAAAAAGCGGCCTCGCTGTTCTCCATGTACTCAGAACTTTTCTCCATGATCCCCAGTCTCCTGGTGACCCTTACCCTGGTGGCTTATAGCGACCAGCGTGGACGTAAAATCACCATCATTCTCCCTCTCATAGGATCTCTGGTCTACTGCTTGTGCTTCCTAGCAGTGTCCTTCTTTGAGCTTAACCTCTACCTGTTAATCGCAGCATCCATATTGAGCTCCTTCTTCGGTGGCATAGGCACTATCCTGGGTGGCTGCTTCTCCTACGTGGCTGACTTGTACGACGATGGAAAGGAGAAGATGCTGCGCATGGCTGGGCTGGACATGATGCTCGGGCTTCTCTCTGGCGTGGCCTTGATCTCCACTGGCTACTTTATACATGCCGCAGGATTTAACTGGCCCTTTTTCACTGCCGCCATGTTCCATCTGCTCAATCTGGTTTATGTGGTCTTTATTCTGGAGGAGAGCATGGTGATTGACAGCGTGGCCTTTGCTGAAACTAACACTCGTACGTTGCAGAAGCTTCCACTTAGGATCTACAGCCTCTTTGCTCAGGGAAGCAGGAGGAGGAACTGCCTGCTCATACTCTTGATTATCATCTTCTGCTCATTCAGCTTTGGGAACTTTGGAGGCCTGAGTTTGGTCACGCTTTACGAGCTGAATGAACCACTGTGCTGGAATGAGATCCTCATTGGCTATGGCTCGGCTCTCTCCACGGCTGTGTTTGCTGTCAGCTTCGTTGGTGTGTACGTGCTGTCACGCTGCCTCTCTGACACGACCATCATCTTCATTGGGATGCTGTCCGTTTTCATAGGCTTGGTGATGATGGCCTTCGTCAAGACCACACTTCTGATGTTTCTTGGTAAACTTTCCAATGACTTCATCACAGTATCTGCTTATGACTGCACACATTCAAACAGGGTGACATTAAAAAAACAACTTTTTGTGTAATTATTAATTTGGCAGACAAATTTATCCAAATAAGTAAGAATACAATCTGAATTGTATGCTGGGATATTGTATAAAAGCACACAGTAGTGGCCATTTCCCAGCTGCAAATGGCTTTATAACACAGTGCTTTTTAATGCTTGATTCTGATAGGTCAGAATTGTCTATAATAGCGACAGTAGCAAGGTTTATATCAATGTGCTTGTCCTAATATTTCTTAGTAATTTCTTCTTAATTTCTTTCTTCTTAGTAACAGGAATTTCTTCAGTAACAGCTTACACAAGGACTTCTATGGCAAACAGTCCACATTAATGGATTGAAAAACCGTGTGTAATCATTGATATAGCGATATGGTTTTCTGTGCGAAGACATTTACTTAGCATTTTTGGAAGGAGTCTCCAGTATCAGCATTTTGTATGAGTTAGAGGTAAAAAAAAAAAAAAAAAGGTAACTTTGTTTTTCAACACAGGAAGGTCTTCATGATAGAGGGCTTTGTGGTTTCTTGGTAACATGACAAGCTGCATTTCTGTCTTATTACCCTCAAGAGAGAGAAAAAAGAGAGCCTGGTGAGGGAACAGCAGTTTATAGCTGTTATAACATAAGACTTGTTTTGCAGATGCTCCACTACATTAAACATAAGTATAAATGAATAAATAGAGTGCTGCACCATTGTTTAATTCATATTAATTTGTAATTCTTGTCAAATTGCTGTGATATTAGAGGAATAAAACAACCACAGCAATAATAATAATAATAATAATAATAATAATAATAATAATAAAACTCTGGGTGGTAACAGTAAGTAATACTAAATCTTTGGGGTATAAAGGGTAAATAATAGTAACACTTTGGAGTGGAAGGGTAACTCTTCTTTGAGTCAGGCTTCATCACACCATCCCGTCATTTATTATTTTCCCATGTGTGTGGAGATGGCATGTTCTCCACATGCTTCAGGGGTTTCCTACCCAGTCCAAAGACATGTGTTGTAGGCTGATTGGCATTTCCAAATTGTCCATAGTTTGTGGCAACAGTTGGGGGAAGACCCACATATGAGTGTGATGGTCAGATGCCCACATACATTTGTGTAGTTGTAAGATTTTATCAAAAAACAAATATTTTTGCATTTCCGTCAGAATTGTGTTCTTATTTTCTATTGCATTTTGGTGACATTTTTTCAGCCCCCTATAACAACAGTTATACACCTGAGTGTCCGATTACTGTGCAGGCTTCCTTTCTTCAATTACTTTTCATCTCTCGATGCTTAGAGTACATTACTTTACATATGTTCTTCCATTACCACTGAAAGCATTTTTGATGATTGTCAAAATAACAAACAGCTCACAAAGACTATGTAACCAGAGACTATGGAACCAGCTGAGAATGTGCTTAAATGGACAATTAATGAATCAACGCAGTGAAAATTAAATAAGGGACTGTATAAAAAAGGCCAGTATTCTGGCCTCAAGGTTCACTCAAGGTTATCTCAAGAACATTCACTCATATTTCAAATTAAGCTTATTTTTATTATGGAAGTTTACATGTTCATACCAGTAGCAGATAATTGCATAATTACAAAAATAATTTGATATCTCAAGTTCTACACTTGAATCAATGGAATCCCAAGTGTTTTTCAGCTAAAACCCACCTAAACCTAGCAAAGTAAATGTTTCATATGTAACTTTCTCATAAACGCTTAACTCCAAAAGACTACATGTTATTTCTTTATGTGCTTTAATTGTGGTTAAGTGATCTCTGCAAATTTGTAGATTGCAAATTTGATATGTATCTTTATGATAAACTAAAGTGTGTCAATTTTGTTTTCTGTAGTGAGGATTCCCATGCTCCTGGCTATCATGCCGTTTCCAGTCATGCGCTCCATGCTGTCGAAGGCAGTCTCAAAGACCGAGCAGGGTATGTTTACACACCTAAACCACTGTTTCACAACTAAAAGCTCTTACTCAGCCAAGTTTCTGTGTCATAAGTGCTCTCATTGTCATTCCTGCTGTTTCATAGGAACGTACATTCACTCAGCTGTATATAGTCGTTAAATTCCCAATCTCAGTCCTTAAACCTCAGGACAAAAAAAATGACCATGCAGTTTTAAGTTTGCTGCTCCATTTTTGACACAAGAAATGAGTAAAAAAAAAAAAGATAGATAACGCACATATGGGACTGTATGTAGTTTTGTTAAGAGCTAATTAATACCATTTTGCAGAGGTTTCCAATCCCAGTCTCAGAGGCCGCATGTTCTCTAACTTAGCACACCTTATTAAACTTCTCAGTTGCTTATCACACATTTATAGCGAGTTGTGTTAGAGTGTGTGTTAGTATTCAGTATTCTCAGGATTGGATCCTGAATGAATCACTAGTATTAGTAATTATTTGTGCATTATCTCTTGAATAATATAAGCATTGAGAGCACTGAAGGGTTAATATTTCTTTTTCTCTGCTTGTTTAAGGTGCACTCTTTGCCTGTGTGTCTGGTATTGATAACCTAACAACTACTGCGGCAACTGCAGCATTCAACAGCATCTATGCCGCCACAGTGGCCTGGTTCCCCGGCTTTGCCTTTCTCCTGGCTGGTGGATTCTGCCTCATTCCCATGAGTCTGCTGGGGTAAGCATGTGGGCATCTGGTTTTCTATAGGGCACAGAGGCCCCTTTCACACCTGACATTAACATGCATCCTGGGTGATTGGATAAGTGGGTCAGCACTAAGTACAGGTGTGAATGGGGTCAAATGCGTATTGAAGACGCATTATGTTCTGATCACTCAAACCACATTTGGAGGTGGTCTGGGATGCATATAGCCACATCACATTTGTAGTGTAAACGTGAATGTGTCTCTATGAGTCCCAGACAGCAGCGAAGGACCAACTAATCGACTGCGTCATTGCTCTACCCGGAAATCATTGTGAGACTGTTTGGAAATCGTGCTTAACTGATGATAACTCTCTGCTGCACTTCTAGTGCTCAACCATACCATTCTGCAGGGTCGTGTAGCTAAAACAGCAGAAACAGAAGCTTTTCATGGTTTCTTTCATCATCGTTTTGTTAGCAGACCATGAGAGCAAAACGTTTGAAATGGCCCATACATGTATATAAAATACGTTTCTCGGGACCTTTCTGCTTGAAAACAAATGCAGTGTAAGGCTGCAAAATCTTTTACTTTCCTATTGCAGCTTGTCCTGGAATGTTTTATTCCTCTTATAACACAGCAATTTGTGAAAGATTAAAAATTTTAAGTTATTAATGAACATGCTTATAGTTTTATACATTTAATATGGAATGTCCATGACACAAGTTCCAATTCTCATTTATATTATAAAGTTTTTTTCTCGTCAGTCTCCCTTTTATTTTCTCTCTTGAAGATAATACGACAAAAATACTGTAGCTCTAGGACAGAGGACTTTGCACTTTCCAGTGTCATGTCATGTTACCAAGAAGCCAGAAAGTGCAGAGTCCTCTGTCCTGAAGATTCTCCCGTGGCAGAAAAAGTACTGACTGTTACAAAATACTGACACAGAAGACTCCTTCTGTGAGTTTTAAACAACTCCTTACGGAAAGCTATACTGTATGAAAGATTATATGTTTTTCTTTAAAAACAGGTTTTAAAAAAACCTGGTTATTAGCCTTAGATTATGTAGATCATCTGCCGTAGTCCCTGTGAATTATTTGTTACTATAGAAACTATAACGTATTATACTATCAAGCATGTATTCATATAAACATATAAGCTAAATTAAAGCTGGCTATTGTCAGAACCATTAATCAAGACCTTCAGACTAGTCAACTGAGAGAATTCAACAGCACTGTGGTATAAGCTACAATAAAGGCTTTCGTCTTCATTTTTTTTTGGAAAAGGCTTATTTTTTTAGAACTAGGGGTAGTTTTCTATTTATTGTTATCACGCTGAGTAAAAAAATTGACTGAGTCACAGTTAAACACCACTGTTTTGATCTTGCATGAGTTTGCTAGATAGATACTTCCTCATTTAAATAATGCTGAGTAATCATTTTCAAGAAAGGTTATTAGTTATGATCTTTTTCAAGTACACTGTGTGTAAAAGCATGTGTAATGCATCTGTCAAGTGCACCATATTCATACATTTGTAATCTCTTACATTCCAAATGTCCAAAAGTCCAAAAATAATGCTGGTTTGTATGAGCCTTGTTTGATCAGTAGTACTGTAGTAGTACTACCCTGATTTACGTTCACATTGACAGGATTTAGCAGCTACCCTTACTAGAGCTACGTACAGAAGATTTATGTTATCAGACTGATATATAACTGACATAACCATGTCATAACTGTCATTACAGATGCCATATACTGTCATGAATGGTTATGGACAGTTGTATTGCAGTTCAATCATGACATGTTATTGTTAGGTCTATGGCAGCATCATAAAAGGCTTGTCATAAATGTATATTCTTAGCACACCAGTTGTGATTTCTAGTATGCATAATGTCCAACAAAGTGTCCTAAAAACAATGATACAACGGTTGAGGTGAAGGGAGGAATGCAAACAGCCCAGAGGCTTTCTACTTGTTTCACTTCCTCATAACTGAAATAGCATGCCAAATTTCTATTTCCCCATACCCCCATTATAACATTACAAGAGCTGTTACCATGGTAACATGTCATGCATATGTCACTGTACTCATGACTGCATACGATCATGATACATTATGGTTATGTCAGTGTTACGATGCAAGTTTCTTGTTACCACCACAATGGAGACAAAAGTGACAAACGTGGGTATTTCCCCGTAATTTTACACAAGGCATTTCCATAAGTCAGTGGGTTCTGCTGGGAAATGAAGCATAGCCGTTAGCCACACAATCACCATGTGACAGATTATTATGATTACTTGTGAAACTAATAGCTGGAGAAGACCTTCAGTTCAGTTTTATTTGTATAGCACTTTTAACAATAGACATCGTCACTAAGCAGCTTTACAAATGTGGATTGCGGAAATAGAGATTTAGATTTTAGATCTGTAATAACTAAATCAAAGGCAATAGTGGCAAAGAAAATCTCCCTGAGACAACATGACGAAGAATCGTTGAGAGGAACCCGTCCTCTTCTGGATGACTCTTCTCAGCTGTATCCTGTAAAGTCAACAGTACTCAGTGTATTGAAAGCATGTTCAGTATGAGAATGTTGTGAATAGGAGTCTCGGGATAAGCACAGGACTGTTTTTATGATTACAGCAGCAGTTCGTAGGTACAAGAATATAATATGTTAGAGTAAGAATGCATCACTGCACATTAATAGAATTTTTTTGGCATTTTTTTTTTAACTTTCAACACTTTATCAGTTACCATTTTCATTTCTACACTGAAAAAAAAAAAGATTCATTGGTTCAGCATGAACAAAAACAAATCTGATTTTTACACAAAAAGGAAATTATTAGAATTACTTAAATGCATAAAGATCAGTACTAACTTTATGTAACTATATGGCTAAAACCCGAAAGGTATATTTTGGGTTAAATTGACTATTATTTGGCAAGTGCTCTCAAAACTAGAAAAAAAGAAGTCATGTTTACTTGAACTGATTGGACTCTCATGCATGGGCAAATCGACACATGCCGAGCAGAAGAGGACCTTGAGCTTGCTGCAGTGCTTGATGATTAAATTTTGAGTGTTATGGATTTCCTCTTTTTTGTTGGCTTTAAAGCCTAGGGCTATTGTATTATGAAATGTTTTGTGAAATTAGGTTTTAAGGAAAAGGTCACTAGGTTCACCCTCTTTGTGTTTCTCAGTTGGATAAGTAGACACGGTGGGTTTTCCAGTTCAGTCTTTAGGATGGCTGATGTAATGTTCCCATTGGAGGTCTACTTCTGGTTTGAGCATTTAAGATGTTCTTGGTCATTTAGCAGTAATAATGTTAAATGATTTGCAAAATCATCTGTTTTCAAATGGGAACGGGATGTTTAGATAGTGTGTACTGTTTTCAGTGTGTAGATTTATGTAGTTCATTTATGCTCACTTGCATGAAATAATTACGTAAAATTGACTTAAAAGAATGGAGCAAAAGTTTGATTTACATGTTTTATTTGTGCAATATTTAACCATTTAAACCAAGTAGGTTTTACTTGAAATTACATGTTAATTTTTAAAAAAGTAAATGCAAATCGTTACGAAATAAAAAAAAAAAATAATTAGTTGAATGCTACAGAAAATTAGTCAAACCTTTTTTGTATTATTAATTACTTACGTATGTAAGTTTCAGTAATGTTTCACTTCACCTTTATTTCAGCGTTCTTCGATTCTTTGGGCTAGAAAATACCAACGAAAGTGAGAGTCTCCTGCAAGAAGAGGAAACTCAAGAAACGGACAACACACCTGTTGCCTGAGAAAAGGGAAGATGCCTCTCACCACTCTGTCTGCAGCTGTGTGCCTTGAGGCAACTGTGTGTATTCGGAGTTGTGAGCAGTGTATTTTAAACCAGTTTTACTTTTGCACTTTATATATTACAAAAGCTGTGACTTTAGGAATGCAGTGATGATGTGTGAAAACACTTAGTAAGGGTATTTACAAAAAAATGTTGAGCATGGGTAGATATAAATATGCTTTGTAAGTGTACTCAAGTCATGGTATATTTACGTTTCTGAGGAAATGTATTTTCAGTTCTTTGCAAGCTATGTTTGCAGGAGAATTTTATCGACAGAACATATGTTGAGTATTTAAAAATGACTTCTATATGGGTTCTTTTTCCAAAGGTACAATAAGATTTTCTTTAAATTAATATTAAAAATATTATACAGCAGCAGCAATCTACAAGAGAATGAAATCAGATATAACATTAGCAATAATCTGATTATCATCAGATTGTTAGATTTTATAATAGTTTTCATGTCATGCCAGATATTATGAAGTGCCTTTATATGGTTTACATTTGCAATAAGGCAATATCAGAAGTAGATCATTCCAATACAGTATAAAGGGATGGGATGAAATTTCCTGGTATTGTCAAACCTTTCTACTTTTACTTCTGTCTGAAAGGAAGAAGCTTAAAACTGCATTTCTGATGGACAAGTTTTTCATCCTGTTTTGTGAGAAGTGACGTGTAAGCATTCTAAGTATAGTGAAGTATAAAGGAATTGGTAAAATAGATGCAGGATTTCTCATTCAGGCTCTGAGTTACAAGTCATGTCAGGAGTAATTGGTGGTATGATTTGATTTCAACCTGAGTGTTTCTGATCTTATTAGTTACATTCTGGCTCTAACTGTGTGTTGCTTTTTTTTTTCTTCTTTTTTTTCACAGATAGCTTGGCTGTGTTTCAGTAGGGCAAAAATAGACAATAGACAAACACATTTAGAATCAATATTCTATATTAAAATATAAAATATTCAGTATTCAATTCGGCTTGCTGACTAATTGAATTGAAAGACTTGAAAAAAGAGCTAGCCTCTGTTTTTCCACTAGGGGGCAAAAGAGCAATAAAGTCAGGACCATAAACACAGCTATGGATGAAATGTGGTAATAATATGCAATTCTGTATTAGTTAAAAAGCTATAAATTCGACATGGTAACCGTGCCTCTGAATACTTATGCAATTACAACTTTTATGTTTTTTTATTTGTAAATAATTTTGCTAGCTATATTGGTTTCTTGTATGTTGTAGATTCATGACATGAAATCCCAATTAAGTCCTTTTCAAGGAGGGTAAATACTTATGCAAGGAGCTGTATGTATATATGGTGAAATCATAATTAGTTTTTTTTTTTTGTAGGTGATATAGGCTATGTTCAATCCATTTGTGAAATTGGAATTATACTTTTCAGATAAATGCTGATAAGTGAACACATTTAAGAGAAGTTGTTGATGTGTTGATTTTTGTGGTCTGGCTCACTGGACCCCTACTGTCATGTGGTCTATTACTTAAAATGAGATTGACACCCCTGCATTAAGGAGTACTTAAGGCCATGCATCATTCCATCCAGCTCACAGAATGAGTTTCTAATGGTCTTCTGTTAATATTGAAATGACACTGGCCTTGTGGGTTTATGTTACCTGCATCTTACATATGGGCGGGCGATATGACAAAAATATCATATCACGATACCTGACGACATTTCTACAATACACAATATGTATCATGATATATAGGAAACCAACTGCAACTACAAAACAGTGTTAATTACTTTAAACTAAAAAGGGTAAAAATTCTAATAAATGTAAAACAAAAAATGTTTACTAATTTAAAGGTTCAGTATGAACATGTTTTAGCATCAAATCTTATGTTTCCAATCAGATTTTGTTATTGCTATTTTAAAGATGGAAAAAAGATAAAAGATTGTGATACCTGCGATATCAGAAAAGTGTAAAGTTATCATGATATTGATATTATATCGTCATATTTCCCAGCCCTAATTTTACACACTGCAGTATGTCTGGGTATCACCACTGTTATGTGATATGTGTTTACAGTTGGTTTTTTCACTATGAGAAAAGGTGGATAATGATTTTTTTTCATAAACGAATAAATAAATGTTTGCCACTGACTGTAAATTTTGCTTTATTCAAGACACTTTTCTTAATGGCCACTAGATGCCAGTGTGTGAGTAAACTAGCACATCATGAACCATGTGGCCTGGTAAAGCATTTTCACCACTGTTCACTAAAAGACATCTATAATCACTTGCTTTTATTAATGATTGTCTTTTTTCTTTTTTTTTTTCCACACACTTTTCTTTCAGTTCAGTCATTGCCAAATTTAAGACTGTTATCTGATTCAGTGTTTCTCAACTGGTAGATTGTGACCTGAAAAAAATTGACTTGTGGGTCATTCCCTTTAAAAAGTTGAACTTTTTTTTTTTTTATGTTTACAGAACTTAATTTTGAAAGTCATCTGGCTTTTACTGTTCACGACTTATGTTGTAGAGCTGTCATCCTTAGTCTAATAACAGATTTCCACCAATCCAGGATGATGAAGGGTAATATTTGCATCTCTGAGGTGTGAAGTCACTTTTTTGAACTTTTCCTTAGTCAAAAAAAAGACAAATTATAATAGTGAAATAAATAATAACAGTGACAGAAAGAGGCAAATAATAATAACATTATTAAAAATATATAATAAATGAGTAAAAATCGAATCACATTACAATAGTATAAAATAAAATAACATGCCAAAAGTAGGGCAAATAATAAAAGTTAATTACAAGCTAAAGTGAAAAAACATGCTTTAGCTGTTTAAAATCTCTGATAGATGGAGTGTGACGAATGTTATTGGTAATGTGTTCCAGATCTTTGGTGTATCAGAACAAAAGGCTGCTTCACCATCACCACCCTGTACTAATAATCTTTGCATAACTATGGCTTAAGACATTTAAATACTCTTGCTGAAACTGAAAAAACAACACACAAGATCTATGTCTGATGTAGTGTCCCTTAATGTTTACCAAAGTGGGGATAAGATCAGCTGTATTAAAATGATTTGGTATGATGCATGATTTCTACCTGAAACCAGGGCCCTCTATTGGCCCCCAGTCTCCCCTGGGCTTGATGAGAAAGTTCAGAAGCAGTAATGTATGAATGCATGGAGCCGTCTGAGTGTGTGGAGTATACAGGATCTAGACTCAGAGGATGGTGGGCTTCTTTGTTTTCCACCTCACAGCTGACTCGGCACCACAGCGCTGTGGGAGACTGCTTTGTTCTTGCATGCTCTCTCTTTCAAGTATACTCTCACTCTACCATTCTCATTTACTAGCTCGCTCACACACTCTCTGCTTGTGGTGTGCTCTCTCATCTGCCATATAAGTTTCACACCCACACACACCACCCCGGCGGCATTAATAGCAGGCAGGCACAGAACAGTGGGGCATGTCATTAAACAGGGCACAGCTGTTAGTGAGTGCCCACACACTACACTAATACTAGTTTGGGGGGGTGGGGTTGGTTGGTTGTACCATGTTTGATGCACACATTGGGGTTACACAGTTTTGAGTCACAAGAGATGATTCATTCATTAATTCCTCTTCAGTAACTGCTTTATCTTGTGAATGGTTGTGGTGTTGGTCAGGTTGTGGTGTTTCTCTCTCTCTCTCTCTCTCTCTCTCTCTCTCTCTCTCTCTCTTGTGGAGCTACACGTGTTACTCCTAAAATACCAGTGATCCTGACTCCTTCTGCTCTCCAGACCTGACGGTCCCACTTCTGCTTGGAGCCTTGCTCACCTGAAAAGCACTCTCTGCTGCTGAAGATGGTTCTGCATTGATAGCCTACAGATCACCATGGGTTCACTGTGGATGGTACCACACAGACACACTTAGGTTGGCTGTTGATGTCCTTTCAGCAATTGCTAAGAACATTTTACACTCAAGTCTCCATCATTAAACAGTTGATAACTTCTGTTTGATCCAAGAAACTGAAACTTCAAACTGATGTGTGTGAAAATTCCAGGAGCTCAGCAGTTTCTGAAATATTCAAATCAGCTCATCCGGTACCAACAACCATGCCATGGTCAAAGTCACTGAGATCAATTTTTTTTTCTCCATTCTGATGATTGATGTGAGCATTAACTGAAGCTCTTGACCTGTATCTGAATTATTTTTTAAAATTTCTTTTGCATTGCACTGCTGCCACATGATTGGCTGATTAGAGAATTGCATGAATGTGCGGGTGTACAGGTGTTCCTAATAAAGTGGACGGTGAGTGTATATACAGTCATTGGATGTCTCTCACTCGCTCAGTAGTATCCTCTGCCTGCCTGCAAAAGAGCAGCAACTTTATTATAGAAGAATCTCTGAAGAATTAATCATCAAAAGTCAGATTTTGAAGTATGAAAGTAATTTTCCCCATCTGGACAACATTTTTAATTATGTATTAATTTTGTATGCAAATTAAACCAAAATAGGATCTTTTTTTTTAGCTAGCTGACTAGTCTTTTTTGAGTAGCTTTTTTTGAGTTAGCATGATTAATAGTTGACACCGCTAAGCAGGTTAACTAGCATATCAGATTTCAAGAAGGTTGACAGTGTGGGATCAGTTGCAACAGTGTTAGCAATACAAGTACGTAAGATATTAAAAAAAAAAAAAAAAAACACAAAAGAGATTCTACTTACCTGAAAAATAGAAAATGGAAAACTTCTGGAAAACTGGAGCATATCAGCTGTTATTCACTGACTGTCATGCAGTGCCCAACATTTATGAGCCTAATTTAACAAACAGTTAGTAAAGACTATATACAGTTTTATATATATATATATATATATATATATATATATATATATATATATATATATATATATAACTATATAATAATTTATATAAAATTATTTTACTGCATGATAAAATAATTTTACCATTTCTACTGCTAATGTAAGCTAAAACACATGTGCTGCATCTGTTCCAGCAACAGCATGCATCTTGAACTGACAGAGAATAATACAGCACAGGCACTTTTGAAAAAGTTAAAAAGCAAATTAGTGTTGGTGTTGGCCTCTAGAGTGAAACCATGCAAAGATGGTCCATGAAAGGATCTTACTTCTCTTTCATTTAAATTTCAACCTCAATAGTAGTCAATCATCCTTTACCTTTTCTGTGAATGAGCTTATAGCTTTGCCTTGTATTTTTTCTTCTCCTAATTTCTTGCAGACGTGTTTGTATATAGGTGACGCAGGAGCAGAGCGAAAGCGCTTTGTGCCACAGTCGTAATTATAGAGTTGCCGTGGTCTGGCTACAGAAGGATAACATTTCTAAATGCATACTGGACTACTGAATACACCATTACCATGTACACACAGAGAGCGAGACGGCGAGAGGCATCTAAACAAAACAGCCTCACTTTAAAACACATTTCTATGTTGTATTCTTACACATGTAATTACCCAGTAAATAAGAGTTGTGCTACTTGACAGAATTTGTACAAAAAAAATCAACATTTGTATAGACAAAATGGGTAATCCATCATTCAGAAATTCTCTTACTGTGTTGCTATCACCATTCTTTTCCCTCAGTTCTTTTATAATGTGTCCATCAAACCTCTTTGCATTTACCATTTAGATGTCAGCATGCTCATAGACTGTAATCATAACATACTACTCTCTCTCTCTCTCGCTCTCTCTCTCAGCCTCCTTCCTCCTCAACCACATCTCCGTGGCAAATTGACAAGCTTTTTATTTTCAATCTCAAATATAGATCGGCGTGTGGAGTTTCAAACCACAGGCTCAGTCTAATTGAGATCTGTCGGACTCCACTACATCCAAGGCTCTGGAAGGCCAGAATGAGCGGAGCTCCCTGGGATTTCAGCTCTTGACGTGTCATCTTTTCTGACAAGGTGATATTGTGCTGCAGATCCTGCTTCTTATATTGAGGTGAGAAGACCACTTTTGCGAGGATAGAGGTTAGATTCGATTTCCATGGTCATTAGGAAAAGTTCATATGCACTGGGATTCACTTCCTCTGAAAACTGAATCAGAATTGATTAATACACTATAACTGTGATACTTTGATGACAATCAGAGTCTAAAAGGAGAGTAAATTGTTAGTAATTGTGCAGTATGTTCAAATTAGTATGAAAAAAAGCAAGGGACGTGAACTCCAACCTCTATTCATACACATAATAACACTGTTTACTGCTCATGCCTAATTTGATTCTGACCAGTGGCCTCTCTCTTTGAAGTGCTTCACGCTGAGTCCAATCCTAATTACAGGTTTCTAAGTCATGTTTAAATTGAACACCACGTCTTGTGAGACAGCAGTCATAGAAAGGTCAGTGAGTCAATCAATAAATATTTCACATCTGCCCCAGCTTTGGTTTGCATCAGTCACAAATTACACTATTTCACTCTTGCTGTATGTCATGCTGACTTACTGAGTCTTTCAAGTAAGAGCCTGTCTACTCAGAAGCCATGTTTGCAATGCTCCTAGGCAATTATTTTCAGTCAGGGTTGTATCTACTTGAATGGAAAGACACCCATAAAAAGCAGAAACAGATCAACACAATGACAGTTAAACACATATTTTAAATAGCTCTTAAAATCTGACAAATGATATAATACTGTGTAGTCTTTAACATGAAAAAAAAAAATCAGGTTTCCCAAGCTACTGCACATACACATTTCCTTCTAGCGAACAGAGAAAAGCGCCCCTATATCTGCACATGAACATAATACATCCACCATTTTGAGCTTTATGTGCTGCCCTATTCATATTTCAGCCAGTGGGTTGTCTGTACTCAAACCACCTCTGGTATGGCTTTTTTTTTTTCAGCTTTAGTACAGAGGCACACTTGCTCTTCCTATGACTGTTTTAAGAAGCCTCAGTGGTTTAACTTATAACATTACTAATCATATCTATTTAAGAGACTCTCCCTGCTTATATCCTTCCTCCTTTCCTTCAGGTCATGCAGTTCCTGCTAGAGAGGGAAGCGGATGTAGTGTACGTGTGGACTTATTCATCTGCTGGCTTGGTGAAAATCCTAGACATCCAGGTTATCTGAAAGCAGATAGACTTGGTTTTTTTCTTTCCCAAGAACTAAGAAATGAACTTCCTAAAAAGAGCCCTGTTTTGTGTTTTATGTACGTGACATGGATAATCTACTTTTGTAGTGTTACTTGGATCCAACAGATCCAACAGTGTGAACTGCATATGTCTGCTCACTCTGCTCAGTTTCTTTATTTACATCATTCATTCATTCCTTCATTCATTCCTTCATTCATTCATTCATTTGTGTTCTGTAAGTGCTTTATCCTGGTCAGGGTTGTGGTGTTCTGGAGACTATCAGAGGAACACTGGGCGTGAGGCAGGAATACATCCAGAATGGGATGCCAGTCCATCGCAGGGCACCATGCACATACCATGCATACAAACATTCACAAATTCATTCACACCTAGGTGCAATTTAGCATAGCCAATCCAATTACTGGCACATTGGCACATTTTCATGTAGAAAGAAGAAACTGGAGACCCTAGAGGAAACCCATGTGGACTCAGGGAGAACATATGAAACTCCACAGAGACAGTAACCCGAGGTCAGGATCAAACAGGGGACCCTGGAGCTGTGAGCTGTCAATGATTAATGATTATAAGGTTCTATCTTACCATGTCTTTATATATCTTGTGTAAGACAATGGATTAAAAGCACAGTTAGATTGTTACAGTCATTTTACTAATCATTAATTAGCCCGAATAGTATTTATTAAGGAGGTAACACCTACAATAAAGGTATCAATAAAAGGGCACTTAATAAAACACTAATAAGCTGATTACTTATACTTCTGTATAAGCTTTTGTAACTTTATTTCTTCAATTTACTTCAAAATATAGAATCAAAATCACTAAAACTAATGCCCTGAAATGTTTTTGGTGATCTTGACCCAAAATATGAACAGGACAAGCTCTGTCATTTTTCTATAAAGATTGGGCATGTGTTTTCCCTCTTTCCCACTGAAAATGATCTCAGATTAGCAACCTGTTTAAAATGAACACATTTTGTGTGGCCTTGAGATATAGCCAGACTCTTCTGTCTCATGGCCTCTCCCACTAGAGCTTGCGATGAAACGAGGCTATAATGTTTAGTACGGTGATGGCCAATTCATAAGAGCATAAGAGAGTGAGAGCAGGTGTCAGCAGTGAGAACATTACCAAATGGACATAATCTCTTCTGAAGTCAGATTCTGTTTCAGATCACATGTTTCCACCCGATACGCTATTTCAGGGGAGCCTTCGTGCCTTTTCGTGTGTGAGAGCAGTTAACCTCAGTGCAACATCTTAAGCAGCTGTCTGATTCTCTTCCTGCTCCAGAAGTGGGTCAAGGATGTGTCAGTAATAGTAAAGAAGATTGCAGGCAAATGCAAGTCACTTGCTTTAATGTTTGATAGTGCAGCAGAACAGTTTAGTTCCATTTCTAAAGCTATTCATATTGCCTTTTTAAACATGTAGCATGATCATCTACCATGATTCAATATAGTCATTATGTTATCTTGGTGTAGATGAAATGGATTGATTGGTGTATTGGTATGTTTTGCATTAATTAGTTTGGTTTATTATATGTCCTGTATATGGCAGACCAAATGTATCCAAAAGCGTACAATCTCACTGAGCAAAGGCAGGACTTTAGAGATATAGAAAGCAAGAAATTACTGAAATATAATCAAAGAGAGTGATGACACTGTTGTCTTGTCCAGCTATACTCCTGGGTTTAAAAACACTCCACTTTGCTGGCCTACTAACCATCAGCCTAACCAACCAATACCTGTGACTCAATAAGTTGCAGGTATATATTCTTCTTTGTAAAGTCACCAACACCCAACCATTATTCTCTGTTACACTCCTTCTGTAGTTATAGACATTTTGCATATGTTTACTTGGTGTTGCTGTTTGGATCCATGTTTCCCCCGCATATTAATGTGATTTCTCTCACTTTCTCTTTATACCAGATCAGTGAGCCAAATGTGTGCGTGGCTATGAGCAAAGCAGAGAACGGTGAGCAGGCAGGTAGCAGCTGCCAAGTTATTTGTTTTGAAAAGTTTTCTATTACTGACTACCATTCCACAGGCATGAGCCTGAATAAAGAGCTCACATGCAATCTTGTTGTGGGTCTGCTATGTTTCTGAACGGCCTACCGCCGACATTGTTACACTTGGCCATCCGAAAGGTCTGGAGTGACATGAAACAGTCCCACCCATTGAAAATCAAAATATGGTTGGTTAATTCTACTGTCACTTCCTAATTATGTTTAATTGGATGCTTACGGCCTTCTGTGGAGCTTTGGCAGTCACAACCAATCGGTGCGATAGACTGTCTGTACCAACTGAGATTCGGTATTTTAGGATTTTAGCCCTTTTATTTACAACAAAAATGAGGCTATTCCCACATTCAATACAAGCATGATGATTCACTGAAGAATTAACTAAAAATCAGAGGCATTATTGTTTAGTATTGAGAATTCCTTAAGGCCTTAAGTTTCCCTCTGGCACTTTTGTGGCATATTTATAGCACTGAACATTAGGCCTCTGAAAGTCCATGTCACTTAGTGACTTTACTTTGATTTTCAGTGCTTGTAGAACCTAGATCAACACAATAGAAAATTCACTGATTTGACGCTGACCACACAGGCATCTAATTACAGATAAACATAGTGTGGTTAGCATACGCACACACGTGTACATACTAACAAACAGTCACATCAGATTTGTATGTTCTCCTGATCTTTTCCAATGCTCTTTCATTAACTTTGATGTGTTTTCTTTGCCTGACAATTGGTCCACTGAAGATGATGACCTCAGCTGACAGGCAAACCAAACAATACACCCTGCTTAGAAATCCCCACACCGCAGCGGGCCAGGCTATTTCCATTCACGATTCTGTGCCCACACGATCTACTGCAGCTGCTCTGAGCATACAACCAAACACACTTAGCTCTATAGGAAGTCAGAGTGTTGTGGCCTTCCTCCCTTTCTGACCTGTGCTGCGTCCAGAGTGGAAAAATAGCCGACACACCCTCCTGTAACCCCAAAAGCACAGCAAGTCATCATGAGAACTACCCCAGAACCACCACAGTTCACTCACGCTGATAATAATAACCTCCATCCTCTTTTCATGGTGTGAGAGATGAGACACTGACACATTTCCTCTTCTCCAAGGCTGCAAATGCTCTCTCTGATCTCGTTGCTACATATCTTTCATGCCCTTTCCTTTTTAGTCTGTGGTTTCTTTCAGTAGTGTAATAATAAAAAGCTGATCTCAGTTCAGTACTTCCTCTGATCTCTTGTGTTGCTAATTCTGTGCTACTCAGCTACCAGCGAATGCAGTGCCAGGAAGATTGAACCCCATTCCCACATCTAGGATCACTCATGACTGGAACAATTAGTTTTTGAAAGATATATTGGACCTTGAGTGTATTTATAATGCAGACAAGCATTAAGCACTAAATCATGCAGTAAATGTCATGAAAGATTTCATGAAAAGAAGTTTTGCTATCACTTCTCTATTCTTCTTTTTCTCATGTTCATCAGAAGGCTCTCGGATGGAGCTGGAAATCCCGCCACACCCCTTCATACACCCACCTCTCTCAGACCTTCCTGTGTTTACCCAGCCGATCCTGAGGCAGCGTGTTCCACAAACAGACCCAGTCAAAGTGGTTTGTCTGATTGCTGCAATACTAACAATCGAGCATCAACAAAAGATTAATCTCCAAAGAGTTTTTCTTTGTTTTGCTTTGTTCTGCACAAAAAAACCCCAGCATTTCTGAAATGATTCACATGTCAAGACCTTTGAATCAATAGCAAAGCCATGTAATCTGCTGTTATTGTGCACATGCTGGCTCCTGATAGGGAGAAGTTGGAACAGTGCAGCACTAATCAGACTGTTTCTAATCTACCTTATTGATTTTCACTGCATCCATCTGCGATATGTCCAACCTTTCCTTCAGAACAATGGTGCAATGTGCTCCTGTTCTCTACCAGGCTATTACACCTCCATCATCTCCCCCTTCTTCTATCAACACTGCGCAAGAGCAATATGTGATGAGATGTTTATCAGTAGAGACATTTCATCTGAGAGCGCTGATAGCTTCCTGATGGACAACTGGCCTCAGCGAACATGGAGAATGTAAGAAGCTTTTAACAAGGCATGCAACAAAGAAATGCAATGTAAACCAATGGGCTCATGCCAAAGCATCAAACAGTGATGAGGAGTTTTTGAGGCAAAAAAGAACGAAGCCCAATCCTAAATAATGCCTTCCTAAACACAGCATCATGTCCACTTTCTGTGATTAAGTGCTTGGCAGTGAAAACACTCTGTGCGTAATTTATGTATAAATGTCTTTAGAGAAGTTATTCTAAACAGCTAAATCTCTTCAGAGAAATGTGTTTTGGTTGTTATAGTGGATATCAACCTGTCAAATATGGTAACATGCAAGAAGTGCAACATGGTTATTTTTCTCTTGCACACTTTCATAGGGCCGTATTCAGATTTGGAAAATTAAACCTAGCTCAATATTTGTGGGGAAAGTTGTGTGCACTCAGGGATGAGTTAAGCACCTGCTTAAGTCAATTTTCTGTGTGCGCCATTCTATGCAAATTAGCTGTGTGTAGTTCACACCTCTGAGGTTACCAGATTTTTCTATGAGTAGAAATGTCTGAGACAGGGTTTTCCAACAGAGCCGAGACCACTGCCTTTAAACACAACCACCTGCCTTTTCGCCTGAAATAAAACAGGGATAGATTTTGACTGAAGAATAAAATAGTGCTTTTTGTCTTTGCTGTTAAATGTAACACATTGTCACATAAAAACAAGAGACAACTTAGAAGTAAAAAATCAAATAAGACTAATAGAATGCTATATGAATGAGAAAGATTGAAATAAATATCTAATAGCTGTCTAGTATATTGCCAATGCTGTTAAAATGCTGTCTCCTCTGATGTCCTCTGTGTTTTCTTTAAAGGGACAGTACTATTAATACTAATTAATAGTTTTTTTTTTTTGTATTTAATATTGGCCTCAAATGGCATTCCATAGAGTGTATTTACAGCCCAAAAACATGAATTTCAGCTAAACATGCAGTACTGTGCAAAAGTCTTAGGCACCCTATTTTTTTTAGCGCAAACTTTGTTATAGATTTTTATTTTATGACTTCTACATTATTGATTCAGTACAAAAACATTTTAGAATTCCAAAAATTAGTTTTCCAGCACAAAATTAAATATTACAGAAAAATGTTTGTATGTCAGTAAAGAAAACAGCATATTACATAAGAGACCACTTTTCAGACAAAGAAACTCGTTCAATAAAAAGATTAATTTGCTTTGTGCTGTGATAATCTTAAATGTTCTCATATCAAAAAGGGTACTGTGTCATCAACATACAAGTTTCTATTAATGATAAATTCCATTTCCATGCTTCAGCGAACTATTCAGGTCCTATTCCCCAAGTCTTCAAGACAGGAGACCACCAAATTACTGCCAGACCCTTTTTTTTGGGAATACGTGGGGATTTGTCCTCAGTGGATTAAATGTACAGTACATGCTCAAAATTAGTGTTGCTTTATAATAGTTATTCAGTGTGTTACCCAGCCACTAGGACACAATTACTAAGATTCATTGAACTTTTGAAATTTAACAGAATAATTCAGGTTTGGTCTCACAATCTAGAAGCATAGATATGAAACAGACCTGGTGCTCATACGAACTGAGGAAGCATAAAAATGCCTATAGACAGAAAGAACCTTGACTAAAGAAAGACAAAACCCAAGACCTGTCAGCTCCATAAGTTGTGCTCCTTTTATTTAACAGCAAAATCCTTCACTTTGGATGCCATAAAGGGAAAACCATGACCTCAGTTCATTGCTTTCCCTTATTTGTAGTAAGCTTTCATGCAATTTCAGGCCTGTCACCATTTCACAAAACAAAACACAGCATGATAAAGACAAGATGCTGAAGGTTGGACAAAACCGCTGTGATAAACACAGAATGCAAGATTAGTAGTTTGGATAAAGAGCTATAACAAATCTTTTAAACAGAACAGGAGGTACAGGAGATAAACGACTGGGAATGACTGAATGAAGCCCTGTTCCCGTGTGACCTTTTCTGGATACAAAATGATACCAGAATTTGCAGCTTATACATTCTTCCAATATTAATGTCTTTAAGATGATATACTGTTTAATTACAAGTTACTCAGTATGGAAAGGAAAAGCGGTGAGCTAGTACATGAAACGACTCACATGCATGATATCTAATTTAATTGTAATAGAAACATCCAGCTGAATGACTACAAAGATGGACAATACATGATAATTGTATATTGTATAAATTAAAAGCGTTATACTTAATACCTTGTATTATTTTGTACGTAAATTTTATACTTAATAGGTATTATTTTGCCATATTTATACTTTACTTTAGTATTATTGAAATTGGATACTTAATTTCCAGGAAAAAAAAACTTTTTGCTTCTGACATTTCTATTTAGACTTTCAAAGTACTTATTACAAATCTTGAAGGCTTCTTCTTCTCTCATTCAGCCAGTGACTTTACACTATACATCAATCAAATGGGCTCAATTTATCATCCAGTCATTTACCATCCAATCAGGTTCATTAGTATGATAGACTATCAAGAATTGTGCCAATTCATCAGCTGACAGCTACAGCTTCAGTGTTTGAAGAGGATAATCCACCAGACTGCAGTGTGTAACTTGAGGATGAGCACCCCTGGCCTTACCTCTGTAAAATGTTTCAGTATGCTGATATATTCAAAGACTCGTATAAAATGAGTTATCTCCCAGAAGGCATGAACTCCATCTAATTTGGAAAAGCAGGTGTAAGTTTCTCTGAAACTTGCTAACATTAACTGGCTATATTTAACTAGGTTAGCCTGTTTTCTTAGCTAAATAGACTAGCATCAATTCCAGAAGCTAATTCTAATTCAAATTGTAGCTAATGGTAAATATTGCAAACTTACAGAGATTGAATGATGTTTTCAGGCAAAACAATGAGTTGCTTTAAAAATAAATTCTAAATTCTCACGGTTTTAGATAAGTAATAAATGTTACTTTTCACATGAAAGGATGACATTAACTTAATTTCATCAGTTAAAAATATTTACTTTTTAATACTTGAGTACATTTAAAAGTAGCAGTTTTTTACTTTTGATTTTGGCACTTATGTATAATTTCTCAGTACTTTGTCCACCCCTGAATGCAAAACAGCATCACTCGAAAACATGCAGTTCATGTAGAACATACTGACTTTTAGATGTCATATACTGTATTCTGTTTCATTTCAATAAGTGTTTCTGAGAGGGGAAAGTGTGAGAAATGGAAAAGCAGTGAGTCATACAGTATGTGAGACTGCCTCACTTCAATGTGTGAAGATTCATTTACTGCTGATAGATGTACCTTGGGCTAACATGTACAGAGTACAGTTGTAGAGAGTGTGAAAACCCTCATATTCCTTCAAACTTCCCACTATACACTTCTTCACATTTGTTCACCAAACCTCTGAGCCAAAACATAGGCAGGCATCAATCATACCTCTGTCTATAGTGCTTGCAGTTTGAAAGACAGATCAGGCCTGGACATTTTTTTTTTTTTTAGCATCATAAAGCATATAAAACATACTCCATCCAACCCATCAAAGATGTTCATCCCTGCAACAGGGCAAGTTCTTGGAAAAGGTTTTGGGTTAAATATTTGCAGTTCTGTCCATACCATAAGATTATTTGAAAATGGTGTAATCATTTGCTGCTGCTGTAAAAAGGGGTTTATTTTCAAGTCTGGTTCCTCTCAAGGTTTCTTCTTCATGTCATCTCAAGGAGTTTTTCCTTGCCATTGCCACCTCTGGCTTGCTCATTAGGGATCTAAATCCACATCCAGATTTCTGTAAATCTGCTTTTTGGCAGTGTCTTCTGTTAAATGCACCACACTAATAAAGTTACTTGAGTAAATCTCTGGTGCTAAAGCTGATTTTTATTTATTTTATTTTTTTTTTTAGCAATAGCCATCATTTGATTGACCTTTCTAAATATATATGGATTATATGTCTCTCAATATGATAGTGATCATAGGTTGCATAATAATCTTTGATACATTGATTATTAGATTATTATGTTCCAAGAGGAGCTCTTGCATTGATCTCTTGCATAAATGAAAGCCTTGAAAATAAGAGGAACCCACAGATTTGTATCAGTATATATTTCCATAAAGTCTGTTTTTTTATTTTTATTTTTTTTTAATTGTTAGAGCTGAGACCTGTCAGTTTCATAAGTTGTACTGTCATTATTTAACAACTATTCTGTAACTGTGGACATAGTAAAACCATCACCCCAGTTTATTGCTTTAATTTATATATGGTGAGCCTTTTTGTAATATCATACTGACAGTCTAGCAAAAAAATGTCTTGGCTTTGTAATGGCTTGGGATTTTTGGCCTTTTGGTGTATTTAATTATTTAATTTAAGCATTAAATTCCAAATCAGCTTAATATATTTGTCACCCAACATCCTGGGCTGTTCCTTGTATTCATTTGTTTTGTGAAAAAAAAAATCTGGATTTTTAAAGATGCCAATTACATGCAGTCATGGATTACGTAAATTTTGCTGTAATGCATTGGAAGGAGTTTGGGTTGTTAAATGTGGCTTGAAGAGATACATACATTTATACTTGCATAATGTGGCTAAAATGTACACAGACTTCCTTGTGGCTTGAGTCATCAAATTTAAGTTTGTTGAATGCATCTTGAATGTATACTTTAATATGAGTAATCCATATCTAGAAATGAGCCTCAAGATACATCAAGCAACCTAGTGTATACAGGGTCTAGGACTATAAGGTTAATGCAGAATTTCTAAATAATAATAATAATAATAATAATAATAATAATAATAGTTATTACTATTCCTTTTGTTTTCTCAGCTTTTGCTGGTAGCTTTATACTGGGAATCCACTGGTCTTCTTAGGTTTTTATTGTCCGATAGCAAGGATTTAGTCGAGAAGTGCCTAGTGCTCTGACCACGACTGGAATCATGTGAACCCTGGTGTTCCACATGTGTGAGATCTCAATCTCGAGGTCCTTGTATTTGGTTAGTTTTTCTACATCTTTCACTGAGACATTCGCATCATCACATGGGATGGCTACGTCAATGAGCAAAAGAGAATGATGTTGGTCGGCTTGCCCTGAAAGTACGATTAGTGTTGACAGCCATGTCCACCATGTTGTTATTATTATTATTATTATTATTATTATTATTTAAAAACTACTAAAGTGTCTGCACTTTAGCACTTCTGAAATACCAGTTTACCCTAAGTAAACTGGTCTAATTAAACTAATCAAATTAAAATTTGAGAACACTTGGTTTAACTGTGTGCTAGAAAAAAGTGCATCGTGATATAATGTAGAGCAAAGAACGTCAGAAATTGATAGAGCAGGAAGGAGTGGAGGGAAGGATAAGGAATGACTGTAAGGAGGCAAAACAGACTATGCAGCCACTAAACTAAAACCAACTGTGCTTCACTATAGTGGCACCGCTAACTGCACACACACACAACCTGGGATTGATTACCCACACTCCCCTCACCACACCCAGCCCTTTTAGTCCAATATTATTTGTATATCCAAAACAATTTTGAAATTAAGGATTTAAACCACAGACACTTTTTAGCAGTGCCAAAGAGATTACCCTGAAAATTTCTGGCTCCATTATAGAGGGTTTTTTTTTAGTCTTTCGAGCCCCTCCTCAGGCAGAATCGAATTCCCCCAATCTTACACACGAGGCCACACAGTCACGCTGACACGCCACGCAGAATCTGTTTTTCCATTTCTACCCTTTTACCCATATCTCCATCATATATACTGTTTAAATAGCTTCATAAAATCACAAGGTCATTCATCACTATGAATTTTATTTCACATATTAATACTAAGGCAGTTGGCATCAATATAGCATAGTGGAATGTAGTTGAAACACACTAATTTATATTAGGAGTGTAATCTATTCATTGTAGTTTGGATTTATGTAAAGAATTACACTGTGTTGTGTGTAAATGTATAACGTGTGGTTTTTGTGACATTGCTTGCCTTAATGCATCTTCAGCATCCTGTAGGAAACAACCCCCACCCCCACTCTTAGGTGGCTACAACTTCATCTTTGCATACTGTTGTTTCATCCTTCTATATCTTGGGGCCAGATCATGTCTCCATGAAAAATCCCTCCACTCCTTCCCTGAACCCACAGAATTTAATTACCCATAAAACAAAGAGCCCCACATTAAAGGCCACACAGCCCAGTATCAAACCTGTGCTGAGAAAAATTCACTATGATTTAGCAGTGCTTCAGATAAAGAGATCAAATGAGTTGCTCATAAAAATGCCAGGCTTCCTGGTCTCCATTGGGAAAGTGGGTTATTAGGACCTTGAATTTAGAAATTGTTTTTGTGAGTCACAACATTGTATGCAAATAATGCAGAATTATAAATTTACAATTCTAAATGTAAACTAGACATAATCTCTTTCAGGAAGAAATAGAGGACACATTCTAATACTAGCCAAATAATGATTAGGTCAAACATGTACAAGGACGTATTGCTTCTGCAACCAATCCACTAAAAAATTAGTATTAAAAAGTAATGCCTAAGGTAATTTCAAATGGCTACAAATATTTTTAACTCATATCATAAAAATGAAACTTTAACATTAATTTGGTCACAGCCACTGTACAACAAAATATAATCATTTCAAGAAGTGATAATGTGAAAGTGCTGATGATTTAAAAAAAAAGTTATTTTAATAATTTTATTAGAATTATTATTTTTTTTATTTTGACATTGGCTTTTTTATAAGCAGATCCAAGGAGGATTAAATGACTGAAAAAACAATTGAAAACAAAAACTAATGTTCAAGACAAAGAAACTGACAAGAACACACAAAGCAAATAAACACAAAGTGGAAATGTATAACTAGACATAGGTGATAAGGATAGCAGCTTATACATATGGAATCAGAGAAGAGGTGAAAAGGTGTTCCAGTTCGTCCCAAAGGTATTCAGTGGGGTTGAGGTCAGAGCAGGTTATTGCAGACCTGGGGTTGTTGAAAGTCTTTGGTGGCAAGCCAGATTCTCCCAGCGGATAGTGGGGGTCTCTCCTCTGTGCTGGTCAGCGTTCTCTTTACTGGGGTTGGCATTGGCATTGGGGTTGGAGGCTGGTACCCAAGCACACACTGAAATGGGATTAGCTGAGTGGCTGAGTGTTGCAGTGAGTTCTGGGTGTATTCTGCCCATGGCAGGAACTTGGTCCAATCCTCCTGGTGATCAGCACAGAATGTTTGCAGGAATTGGCTGATCTCCTGGTTCGCTCTCTCCACCTGCCTGTTAGCTTGTGGGTGATATCCTGAGGTCAGGCTTATGGTTACCCCCCAGCTTGACCATAAAGCTGGCCCATACTCGAGAGGTGAACTGAGGGCCTCTGTCACTAACGATGTCCTCTGGAATCCCAGAGTACCGGAACATATGACTGAAGAAGAGCTCAGCTGTGGCAAAGGATGTGGGCAGGCCGGGCAGTGGAATGAGGCATAGTGATTTTGAGAAGCGGTCAATGGTTATCAGGATGACGGTGTGATGCAGGATTCTGGCAAGTCAGTGATGAAATCAACTGCTATGTGGGACCAAGGCTGTTATGATGTGGGCAGAGGCAGGAGCTCGCCAGCTGGCAGAGTTCATGGAAACTTGGTTTGGGCACAATCTGTACAGGAGGTGATGGCACGTTGCATGTCCGCATGCATATTTGGCCACCAATGTTTGTTCTGTAGCAGATGGTATGTGCCTTGCGTACCTGGATGGCCCATGCCTACGGAGGTGTGTGCCCATGTGATGAGCTTGGCTCGCAGCTTAGCTGGTACAAACAGTTTGTTTAGGGGCATGAACAGGGTATTTGCTGCTGAGGGACGCGAGTGATGGTCTAGTTCCCAGTTGATGGCACCCATGAAGCAGGAGGGATGAAGGATGAGCTCCTCACTGCCCTCTTATGGACCGGTGGGATGCATGCGAGACAAAGCATCGGTCTTGGTATTCTTGGAAAGGGTGAACTGGAAATGGGCAAAGAACAGGGTCCAACAGGCTTGCTGGGGGTTCACACGCTTGGCAGTCTTAAGATACTCAAGGTTTTTGTATAGTCAACTAGGCAGTTGCCCAACTCCTCAAGGGCTAATTTTACGGCGAATAACTCTCAATTCCCGATATCATAATTCTGCTCAGCCAGAGATAAGTTCTTTGTGAAGAAAGCCATGGGAGGTAGTTTGAGCTTTTCCCCAAACTGCAGGGACAGGATGGCTCCAACCTCCATCTCTGAAGCATCCACCTCCATGACAAAGGGCCTTGAAGGATCAGGGTGTTTGAGGATAGGGGCTGTGGCCAACATGACTTTTAGCTGATTTAGGGCCCTCTCAGCTGCTGTGTACCAGGCCAGGCGCTTTGACCCCTTCTTGAGGAGCAAAGTCAGGGCATGTGCAATGGAGCTGAAGCCCCGGATGAAGCGCTAGGTGACTGCTGCCACCTTGGCCTGGTCCATAGTGACCCCGTCTGGGCTGATGATATAGCCCAGGAACGAGATTGTGCACTGGTGGAACTCCCACTTTTCACCTTTGACAGAGTTGATCAAGCAATGCAATAATTATGTGCTCCTAAAAAGGCAACTTTATTATATATTAAATATATAGAGAATGTTTAACTATATATACAAATGAATTAAATAATTTATTAGCTGCATAAATGTGAAAAAGTGAACTCAGACTTGGTAATTAGCTCAGATGGAGAGAATCCATACAGTTGCACAAGGTAAACATTCAGATTACGATATTGGCTCCATCGACTGCCACCATGAGCACACAAGAGTTTAATCAGATGTGTCTCAGGCACAAGCTATTCAAGATTGGAATGCTAACCAATAAGCTACCCTAACCAGTTAGTACTTATTCTTCTACAATAATGTTATTGTAGATGTAACATTAGAATATAGAATTTATAACTCTGTGCTGTTACACTGTAAAAGTTCAGATCTCTGGCCTGTTTCATTGTAATATTTTAGAATTTAGAATTCCACATTGTTACACTGTAATAGTTTAAAATTTAGAACTCTGCACAGTTACATCATAATAGTTTAGAATTTAGAACTCTATGCTGTTACACTGTAAAAGTTTAGAATTTATAATTCTGCACTGTTACACTGTAATATTTAGGAATTTAGAACTCTGCACTGTTACACTGTAATAGTTTAGAATTTAGAATTCTGCATGGTTACAATGTAACAGTTTACAGTTAAGAACTCTATGCTGCTCTTTTGTAATTGTTTAAAATTTAGAACTCTTCTCTGCTCCATTGTATTAGTTTAGAATTTAGAATGTAGTGAAGTTGAATAGCCATACATTAACCCTTAAGCCTTGTTTCTTAATAACACAGCAGCAGTTTTTTCATGTGGTTGTGGAAAATACTGTATTTATAAACATTGTGGAAAATCATGTGCCACTACACAATCCATGCATATGCTGTCCATATTCAATTACAAATGAGTGTAAATATATAGCCAAATAATCACACTGTTAACAAGGGCAGTCATGTTTCAAACAGTTCCTGCTTTTTGTTCTCAGAAAAGACATCAAGGTGCAGGTGAGTGCCTCTTTCTCAGCCCCCAGGCATGCCATGCCACATGAAAATAATTGCACCAAGCTGTGACAGCTCAAGGCTAACATTTGGTCACAGTCTCTTACACATTGTTTCAATGAATGAACCTCATATCAAAAGAAAAATCATTTTACAATGTGGTTTAATTTACATACATACTACTTGCAGCCACTGATCTTGGTCAAGTGGCTTTTTTAATGATGAATGCCCTTTGCATGCCCTTTCAAAACCATCACTGTCCCTGGCAACCTTCTCTGAAGAACTATTGACTTCTTTTCCAGTTATCAATCAGAGTTTTACACTGTAAATTGTAACAGACTTTCAGCTCTACATTTCCATGGATTTATGATCATCTACTTCCCCATAAGTAACTGAAACAAATTGCAAATAACTTGATACAAAAGAGTGCCTCACCTTATGGAACCTATTAGCAAACAGTAATGTGTTGAAAGCTGCTGGCTGCTAAAAAGCAACTGCAGGGGAGAGCTGGCACAATTGTAACATATTTGTATTCTCTGAAAGCACACATGAAACATATTTTTCAAATTTTATTTTTCCTTACATTCACAAACTGAAATCTATTCAGCTGTGTACATTTAGCTCTACTGTTAGCATTGCTTGTTTGTTCACGCTAGATAGCCTACTTGTTATCTAGACAAGAGGAAAGCATGGGTGCTACTTGTGGTACGATTGTAATACCTGTTATAATTGCCCAACATTTTTTTTCAGAAGTGTTTCAGACTGTTAAGAGTAGCAATCAGTGGCAGCACGGAGACAGAACAGACACACCCACTAATTTCCACCCTTGTAAGGATGAACGGCAAAAGATGGTAGGCTTTTTTATTCAATCACAGAATTACGGAAATTATAAAAATCACAAGAAATCACAAAAAGCGCAAAGTATCACTCAGAGTCTACTCTTGACATTACCAACCTTATTTTTAGTGCATGCTCTTTTCTTTAAATTTAAATTCTGTTCTTGCTTTCTGTTTTTTTTTTAAATTCTTTTTTGTCTATCTAAGTCTGTTTGCTGATCGAATGACCCTTTACCTGTTTTTGGATTTTGATTTTGATTGCCAAGTTGGATTTGTTTGCCTACCTTTTAATAGATTTATTATCTGCAACTGCATCCGTCTCTGATGCCTGACGGTTTGTATCATGGGATATTGAATGATTTTTAGTTGTGAGGTTTTCTTTAGACCTCTGAATTTCTGAAAGAAAAAAGTCTTAAGTCTGTCAAAAAGAAAAATGTAGAAAATGTTTTTTTTTTAAATAATATATTACACTTAAAGTAGTGTGAAAAATGAACATTTGTTCCAGAAACAGTTGCATTTTCCTGGTCATATTATGACAGTTCTTTTCATAACATTGTAATAACCATTGTTTAAATATAGCAACCATAATCTCATCAACCTCTAATTAGTTTTGCTTTCAAAAAATATTTCATGTATAGTTTGGTCTGCCACAGGACACATTCAATAACTATACCCTAATCAATCTCATTCAGTTCTTTTCTATTTCCTTTCTATTCACCAAAGTATTTTCAAACTCTGCTCTGCCCAAGAGTCACATTTAATCTTGATTGAGTTCATTCTGTTTGTTATTTTTTGCTAGCGACTTTCCAACTTTGCCATGGAAACAGTCCGGGCATCCTTTAGACTAATCTGTAGCTGAATATCACAGAAATAGCCCACTGCATGATAATTACAGAGCCCACAAAATCAGTAGCCCTGTGATGTGGACAGCTGGTCGACCTCTAAGTGCTCCAGCAGATCTCCCCAATATTACACCACCTTGATTTTCCATCCAAGAGCTATCTGTGTGGAGTAATGGGAAATGCATCGGCTGATCTCTGAGAGTGTGCACTTTCACCCGTGTCTTTTTTTTCCCCTCTGGTGGAGAGTGATGAATGACTGTTCTGTCTGATGCATGGAAAAGAGAGACAGCAGGATTCTGGAAGTGGGACAAACAGACCTATATACTCTGGTTGTGTCACAACAATTGCCACTGATTTTTGGGAGTATATTATTCCTGAAAATCTATCTCTCTATCTATCTATCTATCTATCTATCTATCTATCTATCTATCTATCTATTTTCTATCTGTCTGCCTGCCTGTCTGTCTGCCTGCCTGTCCTAATTGAGAAACATGGGTAATCTTTTTTTTTAAACTTGTGCTTTCACATGTGTGAAATATTCTCATGCTGTTCCACAATGAGAAATTAATTCCAGTCATTCTGAAAGGGAAATAACTGTTGAAAAGATCCAGACCCACATGTTAATGGTTTTGTTTTATTTTGCTCATATGGCCAAAGCATGGCTGCCGTGTATTTTATTATAAAATAGTCACTGACATGGAGGATGGTTTTCCCAGACCACTGGATATTATTATAACATTTCATAAAGACCTGTCGTTCTGGAAAATAGGCATGGACAGCAAAGATGGATTAAGACAGTTAGAGCTGCCTTCCTCTCAGATTTCAGCTCTCATGGATTATTTATCCCTTCATTTGTTTAAGCATATATTTAACACCGGGATTAGATCCATTTCTGCTGAAAATGTCTAGGAAGTAATAAGCATGCCCAAGTCATCGTTTTCACTATACATTTACACAGGCCTAGTGCAGCAGGTACTGTTGGTGCCTCGCAATTTTAGCGCTCAGGATTCGATACTGAGTTTAATTACTGTTCATGTGTTATCCTTGTGTCCATGGGGGTTTCCGTCAGTTACATCCCAAATTAGCTACTCTAATCTGCTCCTTGGTATGAATGTGTGTGAGTGAATGTGCAAATGCTTCTGATGGCGTGCAATAGTCTGGCATCAAATTCACATGTATTCCTGCTTTTGAGCCAGCGTTTCCAGGATAGGATCCGGCTCCACTGTGAACTTGACCATGATAAAATGCTTACTGATCATAAATGAACAAATGAATTTACATATGCTACAGAAAGAATACACTATACATTACTGCCTAGCACCCTAAATATTTCTTTCGTTTGTCCCTCTGGGGGAACGTTTATAGGTTCTGTGTATAGAACTCTACAATAAAGGTTTTCTCTTTCAGAGGAGGTTCCAAACAGAAATATCCTGGAAATTTAAAACTGTTCAACTTCCACGTAACCCTGGAATCACCTTTTTTTTTTTTTTTTTGCTAAGGCCATGAAGGTATAATTAATCTTACTGTGATTTTTTAAAACATCATTTTCCATATAACTTCTATATAGTTTCAGCAGTTTAGCTAAAATTCCAGCTTAACAGCATAATTGATTCTACATGATTCTATTCAGAGAGCTTCTTGGTACACCTGCAGGGCTGTGCTAAGGTCTTAAACTTTCACTTGGATTTGAGTTTTAAAAAAAAAATCCTCTGGTAGTGAGAACGGAAAAAGATTCCTGGCTTGGTTTCAAACCTTTCTCCAAATCAGATTTAACAAAAATATCACTACAAACTTGTGTCTATAAATCAAAACTGTTTCTGTAAATATTTGGTAACAATTATGTTGGAAGCTGTAAGAAGTAGAAGAACTTTAGAACTTATTAGCTTTAGAGAACTTGCTACTCTAATATGCACTCTATTTACATTCCTTATTGTAGATACAGTTCATTGTGTTACGATAGGCAATGTTTCTCCCCTCTAGAGTTTAGGCCCAACTGATAAGAACAAGGAAGTGTGTGTTCTGCACCGAGCTCATGAACTCTGGGTTAAACTCACAATTCAAACACTTATGGGTGGTGGTGGAAGTTCAGCAGCTTAAAAACTTTAGATTAAGTTCACTCCCAGGCATTAACACAATAACACAAGACATGTTTAAGCTGCACTGTTTAGGCTACAGTTCAGGTTGACCGGAACACAAATGAAAAATTCCAGTCTATCTGAAAGCAGGTCCAGTTTACAGACTTTACTCTCTACTATACTTAAGGAATAAACCATTAATTTGGCCTGAAGTGTTTTATTCCCCTTATACCACAGCAGTTTACCAACGATTAGAGTTTCATATTTCTTAATGAATGTACATACTTTTTAACTCTTTCTAGTTATATTTAATGTTGTGGAACATCTGCAAGACAAGTTCACTCCTGTTATTACTTACATTATAACAGCTGTAAGCATTTGTTCCCTCACCAGCCTGTCTCTTTCTTTCTCTTGATATTAAGAAGACAAAAAATAATATAGCTTGTCATGTTACAGAGAAACCAGAAAGTCCCCTTCCAGAAGACATTCCAGTGGTGGGAAACTTTATGACTGTCACAAAGCACTGACACTTTCCATAAATTTCTAAATAAATGACAAATTTCACAAAACCAACAATTAGACATATTTCTTTGTTAAATATTGTTAAATAGCCACATGTTTTTTTTTTTGTTTTTTTTTAAAAAATCTGTTCATTATTAACCTTAGAGTATGCAGCTAGTCTGCCATACAAGTCTCTGTGAATTAGGTCGTAGTACCCAAAAAATTTATTATAAAGAGCATATTAATATAAAGCTGTCATTTGAATTACACCCAGGACTACTGTCAGGGCTGTTGTTATAGAAAGCACCTTCTGACTAATCGGATTTGAGAATTCAACAGAGCTCTAATATAAACCATTTTAATACATGGCAAGTTGTTGCCCTTCTGATAAACACACATAAAGGACCGATTTAAGCTTTGGACCCTACAGCAATAAACTCAGCAGTAGAGTTTAAGGGTTCTCCAAGGTTTCATTTTGGTTCCATGAGGTTCTTTAGATGTTATCCCAGTTTTTTTACTGAAACTATATAAACTCAAGAATTCAAAGGCTTTATTCCAATTCGACAATTTGTCACATTTTTAAAACGCTGCACAAACATATCACATTGGGTTTTTTCCATTTAAATTTTTGTCAAAGGAGCATAAACTATCACAGGCTCAGAAAGAAATTTGAAACACACATAGAGTAAGGTTCAAAAGTTGACTCCACTAGCAAGCATATTGATCAATTATCCAATTACAGTTAAGATTATGTTTCCTAAATAAAAAGGCCTGTTAACATTGACTAAAAGCAGGGTTTATGATAGCCCTTAATCTACAGAAAAATACTGACTTTATATCAGGTGTTAGTGGTAACAGCAAAAACAGTACATGTTCTACCTTTTGAATAAAATACATAGTAGCACAACGGTTAAACATCTGGTGTTTACGTGATATTCCAATATATTTTTCAAATGGCACTGACCCCCAAGTGCCCTACTGTATATGAAAAATCCCTCACCATGTGCCAGAGGAGTGATCTGCCAGCTAGCAGAGTTATCGCTGCTCTAGAGTTGTTCTTGACCCAAATCCAGGACCAAACAAACCACAATATCTAGCTTTCTGATTCCAAGATAGAACAGATTTTTAAAGGCATGTTATTGTTTAAACAGAACAAACATTAAAGTTGATTATTCCCACAATATTTTAAATAGTAAAAATGAACATTTTTGGTACTGACTTTGTTACACACGTTTGTATAAAAACTGAGCCTAATGTTAGCCATTGCTGTTAAGCTAGCATACAAGCGTGGCTATAAAACAGCAAATACTCACAATGGTTTCCATCTCACTGCTGACAAGACATTTTTTCTACAAGATGCTTGAATGGCATAGCAGTTAGTGTTGCCACCTCACAGCTCCAGGGTCCCTAGTTCAGTCCTGAACTTAGGTTTCTGTCTGAGTAAAGTTTTGCATGTTCTCCCCATTTTGTGGGTTTGTTCCAGGTTCTCTGTTTTGCTCCTGGTATTCATGGTACCCTAAACTGATGACACATCCAGGGTGTATTCCCACCTTGCACCCAGTGTTCCTGGGATAGGCTCTGGATTCACTATGACCCTGACCAGGATGAATGAATGAATGAGTAAGTACTGCACATTTGAAGTGTCTTTCAAAAAGTATTTTATTTAAAAGCATTTTGTTTAACATTGATTATACCTGTAGACACCCTGTGTTTCTTGAACACCTTTGTCATTGCTCTGTTATACTGTTGCTTTGTGCAAATGAAACTTGGATCAGTATAGTAAGTTCAAATTAGTAGACATGCCCATATGCCAAACAATATGTAAGAAAAGATTTGCTGGAGAACAAATTGTCATTTAAAACAATACTTTACATTCAGAATTACACAGAAAACTGAAAGGTTATTTGTACTGCACATCTAAAAATGAGGGAGTGGAGAGAAATGCTTGCTTTCACAGAAAATCGTATCCATTTGACATCCTTCCTCAGGTTCAGAGGCAAGACTTTACTGGCGAATATGAACAAGGGGAATGATTACATCCCCTACGTGCACGGAA
This sequence comes from Pangasianodon hypophthalmus, assembly GCF_027358585.1. Classification (NCBI taxonomy): domain Eukaryota; kingdom Metazoa; phylum Chordata; class Actinopteri; order Siluriformes; family Pangasiidae; genus Pangasianodon; species Pangasianodon hypophthalmus. The sequence continues at coordinate 10,536,697 of NC_069726.1, forward strand.
GCCATTACAGGATGCTTGTTTCCATCCTGGAGTTCGATGGTCAAGCAACTTTGTCATGAGAGTACAACAGATTTTCGTAACAATAAACAGGAAGCAGCTGAGAGATCCATCTCTGCGCTTTTACAGGAGAGAGAGGGAAGTAACTGAATCTTTGTATGACCTTGTGCACTTGACCTTCGCATCTTCCTCTTTTTATCATTTTGGTGTATTGGACTTGCCAAGGGGAAGGTGGAAAGTCTCAGTGGAAGATGACACTTTTCTGACACTGACTTTGATTGCTTTCGCATAAGATGAAATTTTTTATTCAAATGCCAAAAGAGCAGAAATGTTCCCATAAAAGAAAGGAAATAAGGCTCCTTGTTGGCAACTCCATCCGTGTAACCTCATGATCTGGTTCTGAATTAGTTCTATTCCCCTTATGCCAGAAAAGCTCAGATCGGCACTGATAGGAAACACAATGCAGAAAGAAGGCTATGTTTCTTTAATCTGTCATCTCAGGAAAGCAAGGCAAATTTTTGCACACATATTCACACTTGTACAATGCAAAGAAATGCAGTACACACACACATACACACACACACTCACACACACTACGTAAAAGAATGGCAGAAAAGTCAAAGAAGCAAAAACCCAAAATAAGCAAATTACATCATTTTTCTACACACACAGTTAGACACTTGTCACACACACCCACACAAGCAGAAACAATATCATGTGCTATAACTGTTCTAGCTGTATTTGTTAGGGCTCAGGGGTTTGGTGGTGCTGAGTGACCGAGTACAATGCATCAAGGAATGGCCCAGTATAGTAATGCCTTTCTATCTTTCCCACGATGTCGTTCACATTCCGGCAGGGAAGGAAGCTGCTGGAAAGTTTTGTCGGTCACACAGGGGCGGCCATGTTGCCTTCCCAAAACACAGCACTGTATATGCAAAATACTGCCCAGGAAGTTCTCAGGATTTTACACTTCCTGTTTTCTGGAAGGCCATTTTGACAGACAATGCTGAGTAGAGAAGTGCATTCACCAGCTATGGAAATTGGGACTTTTCGAAAATAATAAATTTGAGTTAGCAAGTAAAAGCATTATATAGGCAAATATATCTATTTTTTTAATCTTCTGTGGGATTTGTGTGTTTAATGCTGGATACATTTTTGCATTGGCATTGTATTTTAGGTAAAATCCTGAGGAACAACATGCAAGTAAGAATTTCATAGTACTTTTGTGCAAATGATAATAAAGACCTTTGGCTAATTTTGCTTCTTTCTAGAAATAAATGTTTGAAATAAGCACCATCCGCCAAAAGAATTAAAAAAAATTCAAACTTGAAATTTATGTAAGATATTTTCCACTCACTGAGATTTCATTATTTGCAGTGTTGTAACAAGGAATTAAGAAACTTTGAAGTGAGCGAAGAAGTCATGCAATTTAGCTATATCAAAATCTTAAAATCTATAGGGTAATCTAGAACAAATGACCATTTTGATTTTTCCACCAAAGCATGCCTCATGATCATCCTTGCATTGTCTGAGTTCCTGTTCTTTTCCCAGCTGGACGATGGAAACCATCCAGCACAAGTTTTATGTAAGAACACCTCTGTAGACTTGGGATAGAGGGGAAATGATGTAAATGGTGTCCTCTCTTTTACAAGTAGAAGATATCCTCCTGAGAGAATGACGTATGTATTAGTTATTAAAAACAGTACAATCAGGAAAATCTGATATCAAAACCAGCTCTTTCAGCTTCCTAGAAAATCCTGAAACTTCTTCTCTCGTGTGTAAAAACCTCAGTCCTATAATCTGGGGCCTGCACCTCCAAACCCAAAGTTGCCATGAAATGGAAGTGGATAATTACAAGGAATGAGCAGTTAACTACTTATCCATCAACTCCTCACCAGGGGAAGAAGGAAAGGATGTGAATGAGGGGAACGGAGCACAGGAGGCAAAAGCTGAAAAAAAAAAAATGAACCGGACAAAGTGGAAAGTCATTTTCTGAGTTTCTCATTAAGAAGATGAACAAAGTTACATTTTTGATGTTGATACTGATTACATTCAGATGGACTATATAAAGTGGCACTGTATATGCTGCAAAAGAGCAAGAAAATTAGTGTTATATACTTATTCTGGTGCTTATGGGGTTACGTTGCTTTGACTGCTTCTACTGCTGGCCATATTAAGAATTCCAACTCTTATTAAACCATCATATCCTTAACATCCATTCATAACTTAATAACATAGAACCCACCTCCATTTAAATAACTTATTCTAGGCTAATAAGGCTAATACACATATGTGTATGTGTGTTGTCTGTCATCTACATGTGTATGTATGAGTTCCATTTACATTATATACCATTCTTTCCCACACAAAACCTGGAACTTGGAGCTAAGCCATTTCTCATACTCATTTTATTTTTATAGATAAATTTAAGAAGGAAATGTGTCAGTGCTGAATCATGAAGATGATGGCAGACACAACAAATGAGCTTTCCTGCCTCATAACCCTACTTCTGGAGATTCTGTGTAGTTAAATAGCATATGATATTGCAAAGGAATAATAAATATAACTTGAAAAAACCCTTTTAGTAATGATTAATGTGAAATGAGATGAAAGCCATAGGAATGCTAAATTTATATTTAAAAAAAAAGTTCTGAAAGTGCAAATTTAATACATTTAATCCTTTGGTGTATTATGTAAATCAGTTTTGGCCCAGTGGAGCTGTGAGCTGTGTGAATATAAAGTTTTTCTGGCTTTATATCTTTGAGGAGAGAAGAAAACTACTGAAACTCCACAAGTTGTGAGTCAATACTACCTTTTGTTTTAACACTGTCAGTCAACGTTGCCCAGTTTAGTCCACAATAAGGTTGACGTTATTGTCATCAGCAGGCAGCATAGCTGAGCATCTGCTCTTTCCTGTTCCTTCTTGTGTTCCCACAACTCTTTGTGTCATTACCTTTTGGCCAAGAATAGGATGAAGTTGCCTATGCGAAGACATCCCAATGGGTTATAAGAGGGGAAACGGGAAGTAAATATCATCAAGCAAGAGAAAGAGCGTTTTCAGAAGCTGAGCTATAGCTTTTCACGTCATTCTGTGATTCTCAGTAAGCTGTCTTAACTATTAGAACCTCAAAAATATGACGAGTTTGCCAAACCCTCTGCTGACATTCAAAGATTATGTATGAAACACCCAAAATAGTAAGGCCACAGCAAATTCATTTTTATTTTAATCAATTATTTATTGCTTTTTATTATACTTTCAAGCTAACAGGTTATCACTGGCACTGTCAGGAGATGTCACCACATTACAGGCAAACAAAATAACAGGCCTCACCTAAGTATATAAAATAGCGCATTTTGATTTTAAAATTAAATGTGACACAACAGTATTAATCTGTTCATCAAATCACCATTAGCTGACTGGCTGTAGCAGTTTGGGCTGTATTCAAGTCAGCAACCTAAGATAAAAATATGTCAATATATGTATAGGGAAAGTTATACCTGTATGTACTTCATACTTCTGAGGTTCCCACGCACACGCACCGGCCATTCACATGATGTAAAAGAAAATTGTGATTCATCAGACCAGGCCACCTTCTTCTATTGCTCCATGGTCCACTTCTGATGCTCACGTGCCCATTGTAGGTGCTTTCGGGGGTGGACAGGGGTCAGCATGGACACTCTGACTGGTCTGCGGCTACACAGCCCCATACTCAGCAAGCTGCAATGCACTGTGTGTTCTGACACCTTTCTATCATAGCCAGCGTTAACTTTTTCACCATTTTCTGCTACAGTAGCTCTTCTGGGAGATCGGACCAGACGGACTAGCCTTCGATCCCCATGCACATCAATGAGCCTTGGATGCCGATGACCCTGTAGCAGGTTCACCAGTTGTCCTTCCTTGGACCAATTTTGGTAGTTACTAACCACTGCACACTGGGAACACCCTACAGACCTGCTGTTTTGGAGATGCTCTGACCCAGTCATCTAGTCATTATAATTTGGCCCTTGTCAAAGTCACTCAGATCCTTGTAGTTGCTCATTTTTCCTGCTTCTAGAACTGACTGTTCACTTGCTGCCTAATATATCCCACTATCCCACCCCTTGACAGGTGCCATTGTAACCAGATAATCAATGTTATTCACTTCAGTTATATATATATATATATATATATATATATATATATATATATATATATACCATCAGCTTGTTTTCCAAAGTTGTTTGTGTGTATTTCCATTACAAGCTTCTTGCCAGAGTGGGAATCATGTAAGAAAAAAGCAATCATGTTACTTGTCAATTCAGAAAACTCCCACTCTCCTGCTCTGTCCATAGGTAATTTAGCACTCCTGCTCTGTCCATAGGTAATTTTGAGCTCTAAAGACAAACAGTGATTCACAGTAAACTGCCTACCTGCCAAACTGTAAGTGTTAATTAAACACTGAGAAATGAGCTATTTGCAGTCATTTGGGTCAGACATCATTGCATTGACCGACATCGGTAGAAGCAATATTACTTTATTTTAATCAAAGTGACACTTTAATCATAGTGACCACTGAGAGCTATTAGACCAATGGTAACATGTGAACTTCAGTTTTAGCCATGACTGACATCAACACAGCCCTTTAAACTCTCTCCTTGCCATGACCTGAGCACACAGCTTGACTTTTGGAAATCAACATACAAAGGTGATTTGTAAAGGCATTCATAATAACAATTCCTCAAAATTCCCAGTGTTTAATTAACACCCATTGTGTTCAAATAAGTCCATCTGGACACACCACTCTATAGGAGTTAATTCAACCTTTGGTAAATTCAACCTTTTTCACTGCTGCTTGGTCACTTTGGTCACTCAGCATTGCTGGCTGAGATTTGGAAATAGGCTGCCATGATGGTGAGATGGAAACTAACTCCCTTTCCCCCTTAACAGCATAGTGAGTGACCTCATTGCTGCCTGTGATTTGAAGGAAGTGTATATCAGATAAAAGGACGTGACTGGATGGAACCTAGCCAGCTGATGCACTGATAATGTAAGAAGAGCACTCTTTCTCACAAAATGGTTCTGTAATGATTTTTATATATATATATATATATACATATATATATATATATATATATATATATATATATATATATATATATGAGTCTGTATGTATGACTCATCTTTATACAAGCTTGTAAATGTCCATTAAAAATGTTAAACACACCTTATCTAAAAGGTTCTATAGAAAACCAGACAAGCACCATCATTAACTCCAACTGAAGCAGAACCAAGTGACTTCACAGTGACCAAGTCATTTACGACTGCTGATATATTTGGACCAGAAAGACAGACTGGACTGATATCTCTCCAATTCCTTGAAAATAGTCATGCCTTACATCAAAGCTTGCTAAAGACACTGAGACACTTTCTGAGACATAATGTGGGTCCCTGGATGTGAGTGGTTAAAACTGACACGAAAAGAATATGAACAGGAATCAAATGGGTTTTACACCTCCATGTCCATTTTGTGAATAAATGTGAAGAGATAGGATCTACCTAAATGTTAAAACTATAGTAACACAACTCTTTCCATCTGTCAGCAGTGCTCTTCTCCCACAACTATATGATACGTAAAGAACAAAACATGATGGAGTGGGCTGTTATAGGAAAATAATCAGTGATGGTGTGGTTTGATGTGTTGCCACCCCGAAGCTGAACACCACAAACATTTTTCTTCATATATTAAACAACAATATTTATCTTATATATATTTTTTAATCCATTTATAGTTACATTTAAAGTTGTGGAATGTCCATCTAAAAAATTCTGTTATCACTTTCATTATAGCAGCTATAAATAGTCACCAGCCTCTCTTTTTTCTCCTGTTGGCATCTTGTCATCTTACTAGAGAACCGCAAAGCCCTCCATCTTGAAGACTTTGCTGTGTTGGAAAAAAACAAAGTTACAGCTTTATCTTTGACTGTTACAAAGCGTGGACACTACAAACTCCTTCCAAAAATGCTAAATCAGCTTCTCCTCACAGAAAACTTCACCATATAAACAATTACACACATTTTCAACTGTTTATGTGCAGCATCTGCCTTACAAGTTCTTGTAAATGAGCTGTTATTATAGAAAGGATACTATATTAGAACAGGAGCATTAATATAAACCTATCATTTGAATTATTAGTACTGTCAGAACTGCCGTAATAGAAAAATAATCAACACCTTCTGACCCATTGTGGTATAAATTAAATATAAAATATACAAATATTACGAGCAATTCATGTCAAGCATTTTCTAAAATCTAGGACATTTTCAGGGTATATCTGTCACATTTGACTAGAAATCCACCTCTGCTGTCTGAATATAAATAGAAATTATACTGTCTTTCATCTTTTCCTTAAAGACTATTTCACAGCCCTTGCACACATGCTGTACACCCTCCCTCCCTACCTCCCTCCCTACCTCCCTCCCTCCCTACGTTCTGGCCCAGTGAAGGCAGAATAAAGCTGACCTAAAATCCAGATTGATTAATGACCTTGCTGTCCTGCTGATGTTCCTGGTGCTTCTTAATTTCACACCACCCGAGATTCATCTTAAACCACGAGGATGCTATGTACATTAAATAAAACCTTTATTTTATATTATTCCACAACTACTCTTGTAAAATGTTGTACACCATCATATATTAATGTAAAGTTTAGCATGGCAAAATCGCTTGTGTTGAACTGACTCCTGCAAGGTACATTCATACCATAATGTCTTATGGTCAGATGAACACTTTAATTCCACAGAGAGGATTTTGCAGTGTTTAGTGCTATTTATTTTAGGTCTAATACAAACTATAATTAACACATTGTTATGCTACATATGTTACAGTTGGATGAAAAAGTTTGCATTCCCTTAAGACAAAATGATTCAAGGAACAGAAATGAATTTAAACCAACAAGATTTAGGTTTCACCATCAGTCCAGCTTTCTTCAAGTAATGAAAGTGGGCAAATGGTGTATGTTAAGATAATAGTGGGAAAAAAATCTAAATTATCAGTCATAATCTAACTATCAGTTCAAAACTAAAAATTGCATTTCCCCTTCTGAATATGATATCTTTATGTAATAACTTGTATGATCACCCAACAGTGTTTCCTTGACTGAATCTTTCATACTCTCTGAGCAGCTTTTGGATCATTTCACTTGTAATATTCCCCCTTTCATTCCTGACATATCTGTTATCAGTCCTCAGGATGCTGCCCTTTTCTTTGTCTTTCTCTTTAGCCCAATTGAGCATTTTTTTCTACTTCCTGTTTTTGGTTCTTTTGATGTTTTGGATTGCTGTTTTGTCACAGGATACTGAACTGAATTTCAGTATCAACTGAATTTTTTTACCCAAACACAATAATAGATGGTAACCGTACATTATTATTATTATTATTATTATTATTATTATTATTATTATTAAGCCTTAGGCATGCGTTTGCAGTGCATTCAGCATCCTAGAGACATGCACTCCTAGACTAACGCCTTCTCGTCTGGCTCTTTGTCTTGAAAATCATTTCTTCGCGGCAGAGCATGGTGGCACCAAAGCTTAAGCAGAACAGCCTTTCTTTCTTTCTTTTTTTTTTTTTTTGTCTGCTTCTCCTAGAGCAGCTCTTTTCTTTCTCTCCGCTCTCCCCCTCTTTTGTGTGACTCCCCACGTGTCTAATACATTAGCGGCTCTAATCAGAGGGGGCGGAGCCTCGGCGCCGTGTCCGATTTCCCTGCGCGCTCGCGCTCCGCTGAATTAGACGCTCGTGCTGGACCGTTATACGGAGGCGCCTGTTCGTGTTCCCTTTGATGCGCGTGAAACAGGACGGGGCGTAGGACCCTGTGGCCTCTTTCTGTCCCGGGTGAAAAGACTCGGGGCTGTGCAGCCTGCGCGGCATTTACGCGCACCTGACGGACTGGAGATCCCATATCTGCGGCTGAAACGCAAGCGCGCTTTTGTGGAAACCTGGACTGGAAAACCGAAGAGACAGAGATCAGATTTGCTGTGGACATGGATTTTAGCCTGGATCTGTAAAAGCATTCGTTTTTCTTTTTTTTTTTCCCTTGTTGGGGACACATCAGCATCCGAGCAAGGTTTGTGGAGGAACAACGGGACCACCAGCACGAGCCTCGATCCCATGCATGTAAGCAGATGCTTCATTCAGTGTCTTTCTGCAGTCTAGGCTACGATGCGCAGAAATGTGCAGCGGTTTGCTTTGACAATGCATTAGAGGTCGCTTTATGCGCTTTACAGACAAGCAGATCTTGAGCTGCTGGTAGTGTCTTTCCCATTCATGCATTTCCAGCTCCATGCAGTCAAACCGTTTATCAGACTGGTAGGAGCGGCTTCATTCATCCCCAGCATCTCTGAGACCTGCTTCACTCAGTGCAATAGCTAAAGCCCTTTAACACGCACGCGGCAAGCATCCATGCAAGTCCAGATGGACAGTAATGAGCACTGTATGTGTTCATTCATCCTTGGGCATTTTGCTTGGATTAGCTATAGGACTGGAGGGGAGGAGTATTGTGTGATAATGATCAGGACAGCAGTAGTGATCTTTATAAAAGGATGTACAGTTTAATATGATCTCTTTGTTTGCAGTTTGAGTATGTAACTTTAGAAACACCATTCATTCACACTCTTGTATGATAAATCAGTAAAATCATGAGTCAGTTTTATATGCGCATATATTATGCAAAAAGACATTATAGACAGATAAATTATGCAAATAGCTTAACATGTTGATTTATTGCTTGTAGAGAATTACTGGTCCATTAATATGTTAGCTTACAAGGATTTATGATAAGATTGCACTTGAATTTAATGAAGGAAATTTGAATTTCGCATGGAAGTTTTACTCTGGTAGATTATTTTAATACATCTCACAGAGAGAGGGAGTCAGTCACGATATCCATCCCCAGGTAAACTTGGCCGTCCTCAGTGTAAGTGGTCAAGGAGTGATCCTTTTTCTTCTGAAGGGACTTGCCTGGAAAACTGACTCTCATCATAACGAGAAACATATGGTCATTTTCTGACCGCATTACCATTTTTATGCCTTAGCGTGGGTCGTAGCTACTGCTCGGCTATGCTGTGATGCCTCCTGAAGGGCCGGGGAAATCTTTCGTCTTGTGCACACACCTCACTGGGTTATTGATGACAGCTAACATTTAAGTTCCTTACTGAACTCAAGGGACACTGTTAAATCAACTGCAGCACTGTGCCTCAAAACTTCAGGTTCAGTGAAGAAAGAGCAACTCAAAACAACTCAAATGTAAACAAAATATGGAGTGCTAAAAGCTGTTTTAAAGTCTGGGGGATATGTGTGTATATATATATATATATATATATATATATATATATATATATATATATATATATATATATATATATATATACACACTGGATTACAGGACTCTATTCATACACACTTTCACACCTAGGGTAATTTAGAGTTGTCAGTCCACCTGCTGGCTTGTTTTTGGGAGGTTGGAGGAAACCAGAGAACCCAGAGAAAACTCCCGCAGACATGGCGAGAACATACATAGAAGCTGCACATAGACAGCAGCCCGAGGTCAGGATCAGACTGGGGAGCCTGGAGCTGTAAGATAGCCAACCCACTGGCTGCACCAACTGGTAGAAAATACTACCATGCATATTCATTCATTCATTCATCTTCAGTCACGTCTTAATCCTGGTCAGGGTCATGGATAGATCCGAGCCTATGCAGGGAACGCTAAGTTCGGGATTACACTCTGGACGGGAAGCCAGTCTGACGCACTAATATAAATACTGATATCAAATGTTTTGAGAGTAGAGCAAAAACAAAGACTATCTGAGTTTAAATAAAATGTGAATCTTCTGGAGGTCTCACGACTGGTCTAGGAGACATGATAATACAGCACACGTGAGGTCAGGAAGTATGGAGCACATGTGCATTCCCAGCGTGGGTTGCAGATCACAGAGCTATAAAATATAACAGTGACCAGTAAGGGGCAGTCTGTTAGTACTGCTACCCGTCATCACTTGGACGCCGATCACAGAGCTGCTCTTATTAAGGACTGAACTCTTTCAGTGTTACTGGGACACACATGCTAGCTTGAACCCCAGGACAGGGTGTGTTAGGATGGCAAGAGAACGACATTATCCCGCCATACACTTTGCATCACAAGCATCATGATTACTCTTGTATTGGGACATTTGATGATTTTTCCTCCATTAGTTTAGTAACTTGAAGTTTCCAGGAATAATCTGCTTCCGATGAAGAATGGAATTGGAAGTGAAGTAAAAATAGGCTTCTCCTGTTTTTATTTAACATTTTGCACTGGTTTGCATGTCAGTTCATATAAACAGGGCAAAAACAATATGAAAAAACCCCAAACTTTTCCTCATCAGTGGGCAAGGGGCTATAATGGAGATGGATGATTTTATTGCCACCATTGTACTGACCATCACTCACGTTTTGTCAATTATCTTTTGTCACACAAACTGCTCTCTCCGTCACCCCTAATTCTGACTAATCTCTGAAAGACTCAGTGTTAAATTTTAAATACCAACGTCAGGAAATGCAGCTACACACACACACACTGACACACACACACATTAGAATGAGTAACAGATGACAGGAGTGAGATCTACATCTGATATTCTGCCTTAAGTAGCTTGGGGGAAACATTTATACAAGAATTACACAAGAAACTCCAAACCCTCCCCACTTGCTTACGGCATCCGTGAGATGTTCTGTTTCTTCTTTTCTTGATCATCAGTGTCTTACCACATGAACCAAAACAATTCTGCAGTCTAACACTAAAAACCTTCATGTCTGCAAATCATTCCATTTTAATCCGTTTCTCTCTATAGTTAGACTACGCTGCCAGCTTGCTGGCACACTAGCTAAAGCAAAAGCTATTAGGTCTAACTGCTTCAGGATAATGTTGTTCTCCTGTAATCTCTTCATTCTGCTCATTAAACATTGTTAATATTAAACATAATAAGGTAATGGTAAATGGATAATAAGTTAATGGTGTATTCTTATTAAGTGTGATTTCAGTGACATTTGAAATTTGGCACGTTGAATTATGTTTTTGTTTGTCATCAGCTAAGATACTGTGCATAGTAGTCTGTAATTAAAGGATGTTGGGCTCATATGAATACAGTAGAAGAAAACTTTATTTCCACTGAGGTTTGGTTGAAATGCTGAAATCTGTTGATCTGTAAGTATCAGGAGGGAGAGGTACTTTGAATTATAGGCAATGTGCATTAAAAATCCAAATCAACTCGGGGAAAAATGAAAGTCACAGGAGCCAATACTGGTTCGTCTAATCAACTACTCCATTAGGTAATGGAGCAGACTTCAGTTTAGTTAAATAGCTTTGAGCTGAGTGACTGACCTCGAGAAGAAAGCTGAGTGACTGGCTCTGGTAGTGTTTTGCTCCGGTAATGGGCATTGAACTCAAGCCTAACTCCAGGCAAATGGTCTGGAAACAGAATGCTTGGAGATAAGGCCTGAGTTTGCTCAAGTCCTGTGAACCTCTGCTGAGGCATAGTTCCTATTAATTTCCTATAGAGTAATGAATGTAGACTGCCCTGTGTGGAAGTTTTATTATAATCTTGTTACCAAAGGGTCAATACGTTAAGGGGTATTCGAGTACAATTTGTAAAGTTTCAGCTACGTAAACTTCCTTGCTTACAGATGTCCGGATAAGCAGCTACCATGACCGGATAGCAACAACAGTTACATTTTAATGCTTGACCATTAGTAACTTTACGTTAATGCAAGTAACTGGCCAAGACAAGCTGCAGCAGATGATTTGCTACGGAAGCCACGATGGTTCATGTTTAAAACCTTGAGTTGCTTAACTATAGTCAATTTTTCACACATTGAACAGTTCTGCTACAATAATTTTTGAGCTTGCTCAGCTATGACCTTGACAAAACTGCTCTCTTAAATCAGTACAAAGAGCAGCTTTTTCCACCACTAGTTGTGAAGTTTAGTTTTGGAGGGTCTCTGGACATTTTTAGCTTTGGTATTAAAAAAAAAAAAAACTCTCAGCTCTAAAGTCAGGTCTAGACTGAGATTAATGAGACCCACCACCATATTATTCACATATTCCATTTTAATATCCTCCCATTACTCACATATACTCTGGTACAGTCAGACTTCATTTTGCAAATGTGTGAAAAAAGTACACGTGCTTATACTCTCCATTTGGACTCAGTAGGCAATTCAGTATATTATCTTAGATACAATATTATGAACAAACTGAACCAGTGAAAGCATGTATGTTTTTCCCATTATAGATGAAGACATATAGTAGCAAAATTCAAGTTTACTGAATGAACAACAAGGTAACTCTGAAACAAATGTGTTCACTTTTGAAATTTCGATCATTAAAAGTATCGCTGAGCGCCCAAAATTTCAGTCCAATTTCAACACATCAGGCAGGCCAGAAAATCGGATAAAGGTGTGTGCTGAAGCTACTACTGTGTACTGTATCTAGAGTAAAAACAACCCACTGAACATTAGTAAGACTGTTTCATCAAAGCTGTAAGATCACATAAATACATTGAAGTATATCATGTTAAGCCAGTTCCGCCATGGCCTGGGTTCGATTCCTGGCCAGGGAACCGACCCCAGCCACTGGTGTTGCACACAACAGTGCCGGTCCCAAGCCTGGATAAAAATTGGGGAGGGTTGTGTCAGGAAGGGCATCCGGCGTAAAAACTGTGCCAAATCAAATATGCGGAGCAGTGATCCGCTGTGGCGACCCCTAACGGGAGCAGCCGAAAGAAGAACAACATATCATGTTAAGCCAGTCATTTTTTTTTCTGTAATCCGAAATGCAATCTGATTGAAGCCTGTTTAATACCTCAGAGAAATTGGGTCTGATCCAGACATCACTGCATTATTTCTAATAGCTGGAATGTGAACAGGGGACACAAGAACCTGATATACCACAATTCCTGTGTTTAACATCTTGACATCTCCAATAACCAGGCAGTCCTTGCTTGTTAATAATTCAGTGACCTGTCTCTCTCGCTGTCTCTGTTTTCCTTTTACGTTTTAAGTTTTATTTCTCAAGAGAGCATGCATCGCACCACAAGTGTGCCGGAATGAATCCAGCCCTGATCACAACATGGAAACCACAGGTTGTTTTAGATTTGTCTCAGTCGCTCACTACTTATAGAGGCTCTCTCTCTCTCTCTGTCTCTCTCTCTCTCTCTCTCACACACACACACACACACACACACACACACACACACATACACACGTGGTGATACGTTTGCTTCCAACAGGCAGGACGAATGTCTGCTGTCGTAATGCAATTAGTCTATTCAATATATACTATTCAATAAATACTATACTAATACTATATTGAAGGGCAGAAAATAAAGCTAAACAACAACTATACATTCATTCATTACATAATACAGCTCTTTAAAAAAAACTATTAAATAATAAAAACTAATCTGCCCAATTTTTGGTTTATTGACCTGCTTTCACTCTACTAGATGTGTCTTAATAATTTCTTATGAAAGTTTGAATAGAAAAGTGGAGTGCAATATGTGACAATAAGTGTTAGGAAATGTTTGATATACTGTGGTAAGTTTCTTGGAGGCTAGTCAGAACTAAAACAAACATTATGTTTCACCCTTGGTTGATGCTTCACAGGTCTGTTGGATAAAAGATTGATGTCAACATTCCAACAGAGGAAGGACCTTCAGGATTGGTGAAATATATTTATTGGAGTAGGTGAATTAAAAGAAACTAAAAAGTAGGGAGTGTAGAGCATCCAACCCAGTGATAACATAGACAGTTCAGGTTTATAGTGAAAGCAAGTGGCCCACAGGAGCATGCGGTCTGGCATAAAATATGCATCACCTGGACTTGGTTGGGTCACTGCCTGAAACCCTTGCTTTGTTTCCTCTGGCCTTGCTTCCAAAAGTTGGAAGCCCTGGCATTTACAGCTCTGCGTTTCTGTGGTTACAACACTTTTTCAAGAAATTTCATATCCCATTAAACCTGCTTCACCAAGAGGCTGTAAAAAAGCAAACAAGTGAACGATGTGTGTGTGTGATGTGTAGAGAACTATCCGTAAAAGTGTTACACCACACTTTCGCTGCCGCTTTGCATCATTGGTATGTCTGTAAATTAAATTAAATCATGACATTGTTTGTTCACTTGGCCCTGACAGACTCTGTGGTTTTGTGTACGTATCAGTAGGTAGCGTTTTCCGCAGCCTGGTTGTATGTATGCCTTCTGTAAGTGGAGCTAGCCTGAGTCATGTTCTGGCACTTATAAAGCTCCACTGGCCCTCCTGCAGTAGCATTTTAGGCCCATATTGATGATTTACTGTTAGGAAGTGTTTGCTGAAGTGCACAGAGGGTATTTATCCACTGAAAATCGCAGCATGTAACAGTGCCCAGGAGCATAATCTCTCCAGCATTTCTTCATTGCAATAAAGAAATTCTAAGGGAAGCATTTTGTTCTTGCCATGTGTTCAGTAAATGGGTCTATGTTTACATGTTCTTATAGATAAGATACTGCTTTAAATCTGATATTTTACTACTGTGTGGAGATGTGAGGTTGACATGCTTTAGTGCTTGGCATACTCTTATTAAAAAGTCAGAAACAGGTCACACAAATACAAAAGCCTTCCAGCCTTCCAGAACCTTAATTTCAATATATTTCTGTTCTTACAGACATTATATGTGAATTCAGGCAGCCAGAAATGATGAAATATTGGGTTTTTCTGCTTATAACATACTTAGACACCTCTACTTTAAGACATATAAAACAATGTATGAGTGTTTTATTAATGGTCTAAACTTGTCTGGGCTTTCTGCACATATCACATCAGGTAAAGAAGGAGCCATTTAAACAAACAAGATTACAAAAAAGGTTGTAGGCTCTGAATAATGGTGGGTATAAAGATAGACAGTTTTATCCTGAAGATAGATAGTTTCATGGTCGTATTTATTTTTATATGTTATTTATTACAAGTAAAATTAAATACAGATTAAATCTATAAATAGTGTGTGTTTCCTCCCACCTCCCAGAAACATGCCAGTAGGTGGATTGGCTGAGGTGAACTGCCCCTAGTGTGTGAATGAATGTGTAAATGTGCATGCATCGTGCCCTGTGATGGACCGTTGTCCCATCCAGGGTGCATCCCTGTCTCACGCCCAGTGTTTCTGGGATAGTCTCTGGATCCACTGTGACCGCGAACACAGACAGTGTGTTGGTGTCTTTCAGTAGAACTGAATGAAATACAGTTTTCCATGTTTCACTTTTGGGGAGTAACCAGATTTTAAAATGGTATTAAAAGTTAAATAAAAGTTACCTGTGATTGAAATACGGTATATGAAAAACAAAAACATATTTCAGTCTTCAGAACTATATGTAGTAGGGATTGTCAAAATTTAACCATGAGGGTTTCACAGGCCACTACACATATTTCCTCCAATAATCTACACACTACGTATATACAAAATGTTAAGGCATGCTAAATGGACAGCATTTTTGTGTTCTTCAGCTCAGTTGGAGTGCTACAGCTGCTGTCCCTGCTCAGAGCACTGAGTTGGATGTAAAAGGATCAGTCTCCATCCGTAAAAGTTGTTGCTGGCCGGGACCCGTCTGCCACCTTTGCCCCAACACTAATTCTCTGATGACAGCTGGAAGGCTATATGCAGAAGCCTTAGGCTTTGTGCTTGTCCAGGTCTTAGACAGAGAATTGGGGTGCATTCCTTGCCCCGTCAGCTTTGGGATGTGAAAGTTACAATACACCATTACAATACACCAGCATTATGAAATGAGACCTCCTGGAAGACAGTATTTCAAGAGCAAACCATTATTTTTTATTTATTTATTGTTAAAATGTATCTCACATATCATGGATTTAAGACAAAGAGCACTTTTAATGAATCATGCTTACCGAACTATCTAGAGTGATAATTACATAGAGATAGATCAGCTATAGATGAATTTACTTGATTACCTGGATCAGGTTAGGGATCAGTGAAGTAGATGAAAATATCAAATATTAAACCAACTAACAAATTTGAAGGTGTAAGGAGATGAGTGTGAACAACTTAGCTTTTTTCTCAACTTCATCAGCTGTGTCACAACTGTGAAGGATTAATGTGTAAACATTTTACACTTGTATGGCCTTTATTGAACTGTATAGTGTCTATTATCCTGATCCTGGATTCTCGCTGATCCCTTTTTATAATTATAGCGCACAATAATTACAAAGTACACTCAATAAAGAATAAATAAGAATAAAAGGGAAATAAGAATAAAAGAAGATGCTAGAGGAAATATCACGTATCACAAAATTCTATATGTCTTCAAGACATACTACATACCACACAAATCCTGATCCCCAGCTGTTCTGAGATGGCAATTGAAGTGCTGAAGTGCTGCCATGTAGTTATGCAGTGAACAGAAAAGGCCCCCCACTGCTAGTTTTCCTCAGACGCCCCTGTCAATCAGTTAGTCTGGCCTGTTTACATTATGTGATCGAGGGGCAGTTGGGACCCTGACATGTTTTAATAAGCTGTTAAATATAAGAATATATAAGAAAGAATGTTGAGGTAGTGTGGTAATTCGTGACTCTGGAGCCTATTTAACTTGGCTTCTATTGGTCTCTGTGTTTCCTCTGTGTCTGTTACATGTGTTAGGCAGAAAACTGAGGCTGCTGCAGTCCTAACCAGAACCTGCAGGAGGTGTCATTCCCTCAACTGCAACTTAACCCTCAATATTCCAATATTCAACACAAAGCCTCATAATAGTTTCAAAGGGTATTTATTGTACCTAAATCTGTAGAATGGACAGTTACAGTGGGTAGATTATTCTTTCGACTGTGGGCCTACAGATAAGGCCTTTTAATGTAAGCAAGCTTGTGCATCCTCTTGCTTGACCCATTTACCTGTATAAGACCAATATGAAGACTGTGACAACATGTGAAATTGAAAATAAAATGTAAATAGTTTATAGTATGATCTTGTGATAGTCAATATGACAGACCCTCTGTATGTTGATGCCACACTGTGAATATACGTATACCCCTGACAGTAGTTTTGTTCATTATTTATCTTTCTTTACCTTTTTCTTACAATCCTTGTTTACCACTAGAGGGAGTGTAAAATGATTCAAAGCTGAAAGTTTGTGGTCTAGACTACTGGAGTTATAAAACAAAACTAAGAAAACAACAAATAGATTTAAACGCAGATTCAGATTTACTTCATTCCCTTTTTCATTTTTGTGGTTTGTATAGATGCACGTTCTAAAGGAGTATTGACAAGGACAAATTGTAGTCATAATCTGGGCACAAATGCAGTCTACAGTGCTAGTCCAAGGTTTTTACCAGTATGGTTTGGAGAAGCTCACTTCCACTGACAAGTTGCATGCCTCCCCAGCATAGTGCAGGCTGAACTCGGGGGTTTGGCCACAGTTCCAGCCAAAACTGTACAACTGTCTAATCTCTAATGTTTTTTTTAGTGCTAGATGAAATAGCATCTGTAAGTCTGGCCACCTTGGCTCTCAGTGGTCTGGATTCCCATATGTGACAGGAGTGCTCCAACACCCAATCTGGCCTTCTGTTTGTGCTCTCTCGC
Organism: Pangasianodon hypophthalmus; assembly: GCF_027358585.1. Lineage (NCBI taxonomy): Eukaryota > Metazoa > Chordata > Actinopteri > Siluriformes > Pangasiidae > Pangasianodon > Pangasianodon hypophthalmus. The sequence continues at coordinate 10,554,319 of NC_069726.1, forward strand.
TCTCTCTCTCTCTCATATTTTACCTTTACTTACATCTCCATTTTGGAGATGTTTACAGAACTAAAATCTTTTTGAAGCTATTGGATTTTTTTAGATTGCATTGCCCATATTCAGAGAACATTCCTGAATTAATGGTAGCATGGGGAATTAGGTGAGCAAGCTTTCCCCATCACCCTTTAAACTATTCCTGAAACATTCTGCAATGCATTCTGGATATAAAACCTATTAAAATGACTTTACATTTTAAAATCTATTCATAATTCTAAAAATATTTTAGTCTGTATGTATTGAACCATGGGTGTAGCTAAGGCGTGGCCAGGCATGGCTAGCATCCTGGTAAGACATTGTTATTCACTCACATACTTTCAGTTACTGCGTTATGCTTGTCAGGGTTGCGATGTATCCGGAGCCAATGCCAGTAACATTGGGTGCAAAGTGGAGAATTCATTCAGGGTGGGACGCCAGTCCATTACAGGGCAATATTCCCACACATATACACATATATAGTATTATTATTAGTAGTAGTATTACCAATGTAATGGTGCATGATAGACTAGTTTAAATAATAACAGAACACCCACTGCAACATGTCTGGGAAATTTGAAAGTTCATTTCATCATTGTCCAATGGCGGGAACAAGCAAGTTTAGCTAGCTAACAGAGAAGCGAAATATTCCCTGGCCCCACTGACCACAATGAACAAGAACACTGGATTTCTTCAGTTATTAGCTACCACTAGCTAATAATATTGACTTTGTAATGCTAGTGTACTTCATATGATACAGCTTAATGTTATGTTTCAGTAGCAATGACTTTTTTTGTAGCTTGCAAGATGACAAACAAATGTTGTTTAGGTGTGTGCCTTTCATGCCCTGCGAGGATTCTGCTCAGGCCATATAAAGAAAGGGTAGTCACATTTTATCATTTCCTGTGGATGCAGATTAGTATTTTGCCCCAACCTGGATTGCCACCCCAGTAAAGTCATTTGGTCTATCCTGGCCACCCCAGTGTAAAATGACTGGCTATGCAAAGCACACACAGGGCTCATCATTATATTAAAGATATATTCATTTATGTCAACTAGCAAAGAATGCATTTAAAGTATATCCCAGGAAGATATTGGATTTTTTTTATATTATAGGTAAAACTGTGAGCGTGTAAGAATTGTGTTATGTTTTTAGAAGAACACTGTGTAGCACATTGACAAGAGAGCTGCTCTCTAATACAAATGTACTCTACAGCAGTGATCCACACCAGACCTCTCATGCATTCCAGTGCCTTATAGACAACAGTGGTGGAATTTGACATGCGTCTGGTGTTTGAATGTGTTTTATTAGTGTGATTCCAGGCTGTGATCTGTTTTCTTTCTCTTCTCTTGCAGGTGTAAGAGAACTGTGCTGTGATGAAGTTATTCAGAGGCTCTGGGGACAATAGCTGGAGACTAAGGATGTTTCTACTTGTTTTTTTGACTGTGGGATTGTTAACAGTAATGGTCAATGCAGATGCAACTGCAAGCATCCTGGAGTTACAGTTGGATGAAGAGCAGCCTGCAGGGACAATAGTGGGTGACATCAGTGCTGGATTACCACCTGGAGAAACGGCCTCCCTCTACTTCATCTCTGATCATGAGGGCACTAGTGTGGGAACTGATCTCCATATTGATGAGACCACTGGCATTATCAAGACTGCTCGGCGTCTGGACCGGGAAGAGAGAGACCATTATAGCTTTATAGCAGTTACCATGACCGGCCTAACAGTGAAGGTATCCATCACTGTGAATGACATTAATGATCATGCGCCAATGTTCCCCAAGAATAAGGCCTATTTGAAGATTCCTGAGCAGACTGCAGTGGGGACAAGGTTTTCCCTGGAGCCAGCCACTGATGCAGACAAAGATCAGCTCACCACTCAGGGATATCTCATCAAAGATGGAAATGTGGGGCAGGTGTTCAGACTTGAAACCAAGAGGGCAGCAAATAAGGTTCTTTACTTGGACCTGGTGGTCAATGGTGTCCTTGACCGAGAAAAGAGAGCTTCTTACTCTTTGGTTTTGGAGGCCTTTGATGGGGGATCTCCTAAAAAAACAGGGCAAATGACTCTGGATGTGGCAGTGCAGGATATTAATGACCATGCTCCTGTTTTTAATCAGAGCAGGTATCATGCCATCATCTCTGAAAGTCTCCCTCAAGGTAGCAATATCCTACAAGTGTTTGCCTCAGATGCAGATGAAGGTGACAATGGCCTTGTGCTTTATGAGATTAACCGCAGGCAAAGTGACCCTGATCGATACTTTGTCATTGACCCTCGTTCTGGGATTATCACACTCAACAAGCCTTTGGACTATGAAGTCAGAAAGGTCCATGAGCTTGTTGTACAAGCCAAAGACAATGCCAGCCACCCAGAGATCACTAATGCCTTTGTCACTATCCATGTTCGTGACTACAATGATAATCAGCCCACTATGACCATCATCTTCCTCAGTGAGGATGGGTCACCTCGAATATCTGAGGGTGCCCAGCCTGGGCAATATGTTGCCCGTATTTCAGTCTCAGACCCTGATTATGGTGAATATTCAAATGTCAATGTCTCTCTGGAAGGCGGGGATGGTAAGTTTGCCCTCACTACTAAGGACAGCATCATCTACCTTATCTGTGTGGACCAGGTTCTGGATCGTGAAGAAAGAGACTCGTATGATCTCCGGGTTATGGCTACAGATTCTGGCACCCCACCACTCCGAGCTGAATCCTCTTTTACCATCCAAGTCACAGATATCAATGATAACCCTCCTCTGTTTGATCAGCAGGCATACAAACAGACTATTCCAGAAGTGGTTTACCCAGGTAGCTTTGTGCTACAAGTAACAGCACGAGACAAAGACCAAGGCCCAAATGGTGACGTCCGCTATAGCATCCTGCCCAACAAGGGGACACATTCTAATTGGTTCACCATTGATGCTGTGACAGGTATTATCACCACAGCTACTGAGCTGGATTATGAGACAGATCCAAAAGCAAGTGTCAAGGTAGTGGCTACAGATGGTGGAAAGCCCCCTTTATCTTCTACTGCTGTGGTGGAAATCAGCCTACAGGATATTAATGACAACAAGCCAGTCTTTGGGAGTAGCTTCTATAATGCTTCCATCAAGGAGAACACAGCTGCAGGGACCTGTTTCCTTGAGGTGGGAAAGTCCTATCCTTGTTGCTAATACTGAAAGTACTTATTGTTAAAAGTTATTTAGGTAATTGTGCTATGCTATGCATTGTAGCAAATCATTAGCATCCTATGTGGCATCCAGTGTAATGTATACACAGTACATCTATATGGTTTTGGCAGTTTTTGAGATTAAAATAGATCTGCTACATTTAGTCCAAATTTTTTTAGGAGACACATTAAGGAAATGCATTACTGAGAAGATTTATTTTTACTTTACAAGCTGTATTTAAATAAGCCAGGTCGCAAAACAGCTGAGCAATCTTGGGAACCCAATTTTAGAATTTAGTTCTGAATTTACATATAACCTGGTTGCATAAGTGTGCATGCCCTTAAAGTAATACTTTGTTGAAGCACCTTTAGATTTTACCATGGCATTTAATCTTTTTGGGTAAGAGTTAATCAGTTTGGCACATCTTGTCTTAGCAATATTTTGCCATTCTTCCTTGCAAAAGCATTCTTACTCTGTCAAATTGGCTGGGCATCTCCTGTGCACAGGCCACCTACCCCATAGTCCAGACATGTGAAGAATATGAGAGATTGTTGTCACATGCAGAGAGTAATCAGTACTTGTCAGATATTCAGCTCCTTGTCAGCTCCTTTAATGTTGCTGTTGGTCTCTTGGCAGCCTCCCTGGTAAGTTTTTGTCTTGTCCTTTTGTAAATTTTGGAGGGGTGTCCTGTTCTTGGTAATGTCACTGTGGTCCCTTATTTTCTCCACTTGTTGATGATGACCGTCACAGTGTTCCATGGTACATCTAATGTTTTGGAAATTATTTTAGACCCCTCTACTGATTGATACCTTTCAACATGTGAGATACCATGCATTGTAAGCTCTTTGCGGACCATGGCTTTAGCAGTAAGATGAAACCAAGAAGATGTCAGGAAAATTCTACAGAAACAGATGGTCTTTATTTGGGGTTAATCAGAATAATTTCATTGATGACAGCTGTGTGATAATTCTGTTGAACATGAGATTGAATGTGATTGGTTCATTCTGGACACAGCCACATCCCCAATTATAAAAGGTTGTGCACACACATGCAATCAGGTATTGTAACTTTTTTATTTTTCCTATTTTTCCCTAAAATGTTTCTGATTGTTTTTCATAAATTTTTATCCATTGTAATTTCACATTGAGGGTGGAAAAACTTCTGGCATGATTTATATTGGCTTCATTTTTTTCATCACAATAATCTGCCATTTTAACAGGGATGTGTAGACTTTTTATATCCATTGTAAAAAAGGTATTAGAAAAGTACAACTGTACAAGTGGCATTCCAAGAGTGTTGATATTTAGCATAACAGCACTGGTGCATTTCACTATTTGTAACACAGCTATTCTGTATTTGCTGCACAAAATTCCAATTCTAGCAACATTTCATTACATTCAAACTATTACTACACTTACTACGGGCTACCAATCAGTCTGTACTTTCCATGGCAACACGCAATGCTCTATCTAGCTGTGGATGGATCTCTGTTTTCTTTGACGGAGAAAAAATATTTGGACATATTGTGTCTGAAAAGTTACTTGATATTTACTTCTTGTTTATAGAACTGTGATGTTAGAACATTATCACACTCACAGTTGTGTTGTTGTACTGTATATCAGCATGGCTGTGATTACCTGCGGCCTTGTGCCTATGGCTGATATTCAGTACAACATCACTCTTGCTCATTCAGTATTGCATAACTGGTCAACGATAACATGTTTTCCATGTCAGAAATGATGATCCTCTAGCGATAGACCTGCAATTTAAACAAAATTATTAAGTTCTGCTGCATCATCAGCTGCAATCTGGACTTGTGCAGAAACATTCTTCAAAGTGAACTTGTGGTAATAAGGATTTATTTCTGTCCATTTGCATGTTTCAGTTATGTTTTGCTATTGCCAATACCGTATTTGTAACTGTCCCATGAGCTTCAAGTCATCCTATGTCATCCTCCTATTGGTGGCTTTTATATGAGCATCATATCAGAGCTCATGTGCTGAGCTTTTAATGAAAATTTCTAACACTGAACCAATGTCTTTGGTTGCCATGGCGCTAAATCAGCTGCCAGTGAGCACGTCATTATGTGTTCAAAGACCGCTGATCTTAACTAAGCAAAGAATTCTTGTTGGCGACAGGAAAATGAGGCTGAAAATTGTACAGAGTAAACCCAGAGGTACTCAGATCTACCTCGTCTTTACCTACTTAGACGGACAACATGTTAGACTGTTAACTGTTAACAATATTTGATTTTGCAATCCTTTCTAAAAAGAAATTATGCTGATTATGTTTTGGTCTGACTTAAGGCCAGTGTGATCAACTTAGCAACCATTCATCATTTGGATCCTTCATCTTCTCAAGCTAGTTTTGCCTCTGTGCAACTGAAAGGAAATTGTTTTCTGTTTTTCCTTCTTCTCTGCGTGCATGAACTTATTGGACTTCAAAGGCTCACAAGATTGTATGCTTTCAAAGAAGCATCTGTGCTAAAAACTGCCTCCAGAAAAAACAGTTAAGATAAATACTGGAATTCCACGTCGTTGCCGCTTCATTTAACTTTAATATTTGAAGATGGCAGTTGTCTGTGGTCAGAAAAATTGGAATGTGGGTTCCGTGTAAGAGGAAGGGTATTAAGTGAGGGAGGACAGCACCAGAGGAATATTTCAACACTGTGTAGAAGGGAACATGAGAGAATATATGGAGAAAAGAAAATAGAGGACAGAGAAAAGGAAAAAAAAAGAAAACTGTTAAAGAGTAGAGTGGCTTTGAGTGGTAAACTGCAAGAGTTTTTAAAAACCAACAGATCTATCAGTTTACAAAAGCAACTAGTCTAAACTATTCTGCTTTTTATATGTCAAAACAATTGGCTGTTATTCACTAATGATAAATGCTTTGGAGAAAATACAGTTTTTTTTTCTGTGTGAAACAATTTCTTGGCAGTTATTATTAGCAGACACCATCTTTAGATCTCATTTCATGCCACACAGCACCAGGGTTGGTTTTTCACTGTTTTAGAATGTCTTTTTATTTATTCCACTGCATTCCTCAAAGCCCCAAAGAACCAAACAGAATACTTGGACAATCCACAGGATGAAATTGTTTCAGCTGTAGAACCACTGCAATCCCCACACAGTTCCAGCCTCACCATACCGCACACATGGGCATGCATAGCGCCAAACCGGCTGTGGTTCCTGCTTCTGATCCACGCAGACATAGAAATTGGTCTTCGTGGTAGGTACCTCTCTCAGCAAGCCTGATCCAGATATGTGACATGGGCTTCTTTTCACTTACTCAGAGATTCGCTGTAGTTTTCTATTAATTTTTCTATTAATAGAATATGGAATGTTCTGGAAATGAGTACTTAATACTTAACATAGAAAAAATATGAGAATAATTGTTATGTTTTAAGCAACTTTTGGGGTTTGACTGGAAATATGTTAGAATAAACTGTAGGATTGACAACAGTACAATATACATTTTTTACAAGTACTGGCTCCCTCTTCTTGAACCATCCCATTCATTTTTATTGATGTATCATCTTTTGAAGGAGGCCTTATCTAGAGACTAGAGAGACTAAATTTAATAATATAGAATAGAAACAATGGACGCTTTTATTTTTTGGTTTCCCCTCTTGATCCAGGAGTGGTACCTCATAAAATCCATTGTCTGTTGTGATTAGTGCTAGTTCTTTGGTCACTGTAAGTTTAGCCAAACCGTATTCAGAAAACCCCTGTGTGTACATATGTTAGAGAATCCTCCACTCCCTGTGTGTACATATGTTAGTGAATCCTCCACCCCCTGTGTGTACATATGTTAGAGAATCCTCCACTCCCTGTGTGCTGAGTGTCCACTGATGGGAATTTCTTTGGTTTTGGTAGAGCTAAGCCCCTTGTGTTTCTCAGGACATATTTCAGTAAAACGTTCAAAATTTTTGGGGAAGATGTTCCAAGGTCAGGGTCAAGGTCAGACCCTTGGTCTGCTTTCTTCTGTTCTTATAAGGCTATGTCTCTTAGAGTTAACTGTGATGACTTTAAAGCCACTGCTTTTTGTTCAACACCATTCAAGCATATGTCCACTGCCTTTTCAATTTACACATTATTGTCTAGAAAATTTCACTTGGATTCTTCAAAGCATACTTTGATTACTATTACATTTGAGACAGGAGCTTTTGTGTTTATCAGATTTGCACTGATGTGAAGAGTAGCAGTTTCCTGTATGAATCATACATTCATGTTTTTTTTTTCTCTAACCTATGATCTACCCAGCTGTGCTTGAAAACATACCAATATAACATTGTGGAATTTTTACGTATGCTATACATTAGACACGGAGATGTTCAAGAGCACTCTGGGGCCATTTTATCTACAGTATTTCATCACTTCACAGCCTGTGTGTTGCTGGATGTTTGTTATGCCTGTGCAGTAGGTGCGTGCATGCAAGTGCAGGTGGGGTAAGAGTAAGTGCATTAAACTGCAGTAATTTTCTCCACCTGTCCCAGCAATCATGCACGCAATGGTGTTAAGTAATATTTTTTGCGGAATCCACTTGGAAAGACTAATCAGATTTAATAAATCCAAGTGTATGAACACATCTGGCCTGTTGCTAGTGGAGGAAGCTACCTAGGGACAGTTTCCTGTAACATAAGATCTGGCCCATGGAGGGGTCATGTTGAAATGTGCCCCACTGAAAATATGAGCCAGACTGTGGCTACCTATTCACACGTACTATAACATACAGGACTGGAGAGAACAAAGCTCTTTTTATATAAGATTAGTGTAAAAAGGGTTTAGTGTATGTAGAAACAAGCTGTATGTACAAATGCATGGGTTGGCTGCTGGACATGGTATAGAGTATTTCTAATTGTATGTGATCTGTTTGCTTCTCAGAATAATGTACACACAGCCACCAAATGGTGGTGCAGACTCAAAATATATTCCAATAAAGTCAGTTACAATTACATGATTCAGTTAAAAACATTTCAAAAGCAGCACCCATGGTGTTTAATTTGAATAATCACAATCCAGCAATTATAATATGTGCAGATAACTGGACTTTGTGGGTGATGCGATGTCTCATTCAGTCGATTGCTTGCTACCACATGGGAGAGTTTCTTTTCCCTTCATGTGTTCTCTTTTGTTTTTCAATTATTTTTTGCATTTACATTAACATTTGCAGTAGTTAGTGGGGAAAAAACCCTCATGCTTGTATACACTGTACAGGGTCTAAGATTACCAATAAGTTAAAGAGGACTTAAAAAAGTTAACTGAAGTTAGAGTGGAGTAACACACACAGTTCAAATTCTGAAATTTCTGCTTGGCATTTTATTCCACAAATACCCCATTAATATGAACTAATTAATGTATTATCTTAGAAAGAAAAAGGGTTCCTCCAGGTTCTTTGTATAGTTAATCATTCTTAGCCATCCCCAAATAGTCAAACGGAAAACCACTTTAGGGTTTTAAATATTCACTTTGTTCCTCTCTGGGAACTGAAGCTTCTATGGAAAACAATACAAGAGAGGGTTTTCTTTTCAGAGGCTCCAAGTAGAACCCATTTAGGAAGCTATGAACCCTTAACTTTCCAATAACCCTTCAAAGAACATTTTTTTTAAAACAAGAATGATGTTGGCCTTCTCAGCTGAGAGATTTGGAAATTTCTTTTTTCTTTTCTTCTGCCTGGTTTGATTTGGGTGGAACTGTGTTGGATATTTGTGATATCAGGTAACACTATGTATGAATCAGAAATGGGAATATGCTGCAGAAATTGAAGTAACTTCCTTCCTTCATGCAGCGTTTTTCATTGTCGGTCTTTTATTTTTTTTTATTTTATTGTCAATATAGCATTTTTTTAAAAATATTTTTGTAGTTTACATTTGATCACAGTGAGTTGATCTACCTCACTCTTGATTCAAAATTCACAAAAGGGGATTGGACTAAATCAGAATAATTCCAATATTTAGCACTTGTCCTAGATGTCTTTGCTATGTGTGGTGAAAGTGTATTTATTTATTTATTTATTTATTTATTTAATTTTATTTTCAGTGTGAGACTTAGCAAATTAACCACAAAGACTTTTTTATGTCCCTTTTTCCCATCTTTACCAATTCTGTAACAATTCTGCAGCTAACTGCATAAGATTATGGATTACCAAGAACAGAGAATCTGAGGTCCCAGAGGGGAGAAATTCCCACTTACTTCACGTATACAATGAATTTCCTATGTTGCTACAGTTCCATTTAGCTGGGCAGCAAAGCGTATGTTAGCTTTGGGAGAGAGAGCCTGTTTATTTACTTAACAAATTTGCAGTGTCTTCTTTTCTTCCCCGGATCATTGCTTTTGTTCCTGGTTCAGTTTCACCACTGTCTGAACTCTTGTTTTTGTTTTTAGTTTTAATGTGTTGAGGTGGATTTGTATGAATTTGCAAGAGTCTTTGGGCTCAGAGGAAGATGGTAGAGGCCTGGTAATATGGGCCAGCAGGTGGTCTCGGGGTGTGTCTTTAAGGCTGACAGGTTTCTGAAGCAATAACTTTCCCACAGTGTCAGATTTAGTCAGTGTGTTTTTAATTAAACAAAGATAACAGCATGAACAGCATGACACTCTGTTCTGACAGCAGGTGGCTCATTCTGATGCCATGTTTTAGCGATAGCTGTGACCTGAAAGACAGAAAGGAGGACAGCTCAGAAAATTCTGTCCATCAATGTCATTCATTGGAATTCCTTTCCATCGTGCCAACACAATGAGATTTAAAAAGCAATGTAACTACCAAATGCAAAGCTAACTAATACACTGAATACACTGTTCTCAGTCTAATTGTTACAATGGTATATATATACAGTTAACACTTCACATTACTTTTTACATCAGGATCTAACACCATGGGAGTTCTTCCTCATGCAAAAATCTGTATAAGCTCAATTTTCCATTGTTGTGTCTCAACCTAAATGTTTCTTCCAAGTTATTTATTTTCCAGAAGGTCAGCAGGAGTTCCCAGTATGCTGTTTGTACTTATTTTGCTTCTGAGACAGACTCAGTGACACTATGATATATTGTTTTCTTTCTTTTTTTTATTTTTATTTCTTCTGGCTAAATTCTCACATGCATTCTCACAATGAAAGTGGATCTGCAAAAAGATAGTCTAAGTTAACTCTTGAGGTGATTGATACCATTGTATTGGAGATATATTGGCCATAATCCTGTTTGTTATTCCAGCTGCTTGTCTCTCACTAGAAGAACTTCTAAATCACCAATTAGAGTGACCATGTGCCAAAACTGCACCCCTCCCCCCCGACACACACACACACACACACACACACACACACACACACACACACACACACTGTATTGCATATTCATATATTCATAGACATGCAACCATAGATTCTAATCAAGTAAGTTCATTTGACATTATATAAACAAGGATTAGACCTGCTTTTCTCTATTCCTGCTTTTCTCTATTCCTGCTTTTCTCTATCTTCTCACCAGCCACAATAAGACAGCCTCTGCTCTTGTTAGTAAAGCCTGTTTTGGACTGTACCCACATTCAGCTGTCATTGTGTAGGGCTGCTAAAGTTTTCTTTTAACCATTTGAGAAAGTGCAAGTATGGGGCAAGTGTGAATTCTCTTCAACAAACACTCTACCCTGCCCTTCCTCCAGGGTTGCCAACCTCTATAATCTAAATTCCCTGGCTAGAGAAATGAAGAATGACCAGAATGATAGGCTGAATGCTGAAAAACAGGCCAGCATCTGACAATAATCCAAAAGAGTATGAAATTAAAATCTAGTTGAGTTGCACATAAGGGCAAATCAGGACTGGAAAGTGGTTTAATCTGTCTCAGTTCTTACACTATTCTTACACACTTACACATTTCTCTCATTCTCTTTCTTCATACACTCTCTTAATCAAGGCCATTTCTGGCTATCCATCTTTTTCCTCCCACCCTACATGTATCACTTTTCCCTGTGTCTCATGTTTTCCCAGTCTTTGTTTCAGTCTTAAACAGAATGATAGTGATCTCTGTTATAGACTGTTCATCAAAACAGTTGAAGATTGGAGAAACATTTCCTGGTCTTCAACTGTCCAGTATTGGTGAGCCTCAGATTCCTGGTCTTGGCTGACAGGAGTTGAACCTGATGTGGTCTTCTGCTGTTGTAGCCCATCTGCATCAAGGTTCGGTGTGTTGTGTGTTCTGAGATGCTTTTCTGCTCAATATGGGTGTAAAGAGTGGTTATTCGAGTTACCGTAGCCTTCCTGTCAGTCTGGCCAGTCTCCTCTGACCTCTCTCATCAACTAGGCATTTCCGCCCGCAGAACTGCCGCTCACAGGATGTTTTTTTTTTATTTTTTATTTTTATTTGCAACATTCTCTGTAAACTTTAGAGACTGTTGTGTGTGATCCCAGTAGATCAGCAGTTTCTGAAATACTCAAACCAGCCCATCTGGAACCAACAATCATGCCATGGTTAAAGTCACATTTTCCCTGTTGTGATGTTTGATGTGGACATTAACTGAAGCTCTTAATCTGTATCTGCATGATTTTGTGCTGCTGCCACATGATTGGCTGATTTGATAATTGCACAGATGTGCAGGTGTACAGTTGTTTGTAACAGGCAGGTGAGTGTATAATTGATATATATTAAAATGGAAAGACCATCCATTCTTCAATCACTCAGTTTCTCACGTCTCTTACTTTAACGTGCAGTAAGCTTTTTTCCATCAAAGAGCTTAGTTAAGTGAAATTTAATTACAAGGCTACTGCTCACTGCAGATGTAGCCAGCAATAATAAGAACTATATTGATTTAATGAACAAGTTGAGACATATGCTTTAATAAGGAGTGCTTAGCCCTAAGCTTGGTTTGGATTACGCTTGCAGCTGCAATGTGGGCCTGCTAATTTCTGATGCTTTAATTTTTTTTCTACCGTATAGTCATAGACTTTTTTAATTATTAACTGAGTTGTACTTCCCTTATGTACACAAATGGGAAAAAAAATCACATATGCATGCATATTTTCTATACCCATTTCTTTTGAGCTACCCTTGTCTCTGCACTTTCTTTATCTTTCACATACTGACACACAAAGTTTTCCATAAACTGTGGTTGGCCTAACCAATCCGCCTTCTGTAGACTGTCAGGCACCCAGAGTATTCCTATCATGCCCTGTCCAGCACAGACAGTAATTCCAACATCTCTCTGGTGGTCTGTTCTCTGACTTTCATTCTTCCAACACACACACACACACACACACACACACACACACACACGCCCCCACACCCACCCACACACACACGTGTTCTGCCAACTCCCAGCCAACCTCACTGACGCCTTCTGCTCATCACCATATTACTGGTCCTCATTACACCACATATTCTCCCATTTTGCCACCAAATTCCCAATACTGATCTGAGGGGTTTGTTTTAAGTAAAAAGGACCTAATAGCTTGAATTCTCTTTGTTATGGGAAGACAAGCCTACTGCCTTTTTCCAAACCATATGCTCAGTTGACTCCTAGTTACTTGACCTGGTTGAGGTCAGCTTGTTTGTGTTGGCATCTCTGAGTGGCTCTTAGATATAAATGTGAGTACACACTTCACCTTATTGAACTCTGGTCATTTTGGTCTGAAACTCCAAGCAGGTTAATAGAGCAAACAGCAAGTGTATGAGTGCAGTGAAAAGGTCTGTTCCATCAAAGATCATTTCAGCTTTGATGCTTGATAGCTCAGTGCCTGTACCAAGTACAGATGAACAGGAAAGGGATCTATTGAGTTTAACATTGAGAAACAACTCTCTGTGATCTCTCTGTGATCAGAAGATTCTATGTAGAACCCTACAGCAGACAGTGTTTACCTATTAGAAATGGGTCCAAGCAAAACTCTTAAGGCTTACAGTGTACTATTAGACTTGTCATCTGATGACTGCTCACACTACACAACTCACTCTCTGTATGTGACAGTAAAAATCATATTGGAGATGTGCTCACACTGTACAATACTTCATGTCACAGGTGGACACTAGCCACCTCAGTCTGAAATGTTGGCAAGAAGGCAGTGCTCAGTGTGCAGATTTATTTACTGAAACTTCAAAACAAAAAGATAAACCAAAAAATGTAGACACGTATAGATACTTTTCAGCGCCGCTTTCATCACCTGGGATGCGTTTGTGCTTTTCTGACAACACATTTAGAATAAAATAGAATACAGTAGAATAAAATAGATTGACTTTTTGTTGTTGTACAAGAACAATGAAATTAGGTTAGTATCTCCTTCTGTTACAGGAATAGAGAATATTAAGGTAATGTAAACATTATAATACTGAATATAATAGAAATAATGTAGTTTGCTGTTGGATTAATGAAACAAGCTGGTCACTGTAGCCTCCAGCATGGGAATGTGGTTAACGAACAACTACACCACACTGATAGCAAAGTCACAGACAGACATTTACTGATGGCTTTAATTAGGCTACTAATATGTATATCGTGGGATCAGATTGTGACACTGCTCACACTACACAATGTCTAATTAAATTTTCTGACCTCAAAAATTTGTTGTGACCTCTGACAGGTTGATTAAATGAATTTTTCAGGCATCATTTACTCCCTCAAAAATTGTGATTTACTTGCGATTTACTTGCGATTTACCTTCGGATTTACATGTGATTTAGTCTCAATGCAAAAAAATTGTGAGCAACAGTAAAATTGTGTCTAAATTGTCTCAAAATTATACAGCGTAAGCCCAACTTTAATTATCCGCAGAACCCTTGAGGTACAATTTTATTAGAGTGTAGAGTACAAAAAAAAAAAGAACAAAACTTGGAAGATTTCTAAAAGTCTTTCTCAAAGTGATTTCCTATGTACCAGGGTCTTACAAGTTTTTTGGTATTGCCTTTTCACTAATACAGTGAAGTTTACAGAGGAATACAACACAGTAGGCTTTATATCCCTGTGTTGGCTTGGTCCTTTCTTTTCCCTCATATATTTCCAGAAACTGGAAAAGGGGATTGTTGACCTCATGTCTCCTCAGGCTGATCAAATGAGTGAGTGATGCTGAAAAGCATTAGAAACAGGAGAAGAAAAAGTTCCAGTAGCTGGATTTGGACCTCATGTATTTGGCTCAATGTCTGACACTGCTTTCTGCCAACCTGGAAAGAAAGGGAAGTTTAATACATGCTCATTATTCCCTTTAAGGTGAAATTGTTTGCCTCTGATTTTAGTGGCAGCTCTTTAGATTGCATGACATGCCTGGCAGTTCCAAACCTTTGGGTGTTCAAGCTGTAGTCTACCTCCTATGAGTTATGTATATACTCAATGGTCCACTGTTTAACATTGTTCCATTCAGCTCCACTATTCCTCCCTTATAGCTATCTGGCCAGAGTCTGTAAGGATTAATGATTTAAGAATCATTTGGCTCTTGAACATTTAAGGATTATAACCAGAATGCACAGTGGAAATTATGACCTGTTCTTCATAAAAGCAACCTCTGCTCTATCATTTTGTCCAGGTGCTTAGTAACACTCACTCACTTTCAGTAACCACTTTTTCCTCGTCAGCGTTATGGTGGATTATTTGCCAATAATTGCATTTTAAAAATTACTTTATCTTTCTATAGTTACATAGGCCTAGTTAATGTTGTGGAACATTTGCAAATTAGTTTCTTTTATCACTTACAAACAGCTATAAACAGTTGTCCCTTCACCAGCCTCTAAAGCTAAGTAATTTTACCAAGAAACCACAAAGTGCAAGGTCCTCTGTCCAGAAGTTTTTCCCCATTCCCTGACCATTACACCTGAAACTCCTTACATAAACATTTCCTTACAGAAAGCTCCATCATATCAATTAATATATGTTTTTCTTTGTTAAATAACAACACTGTTTATTATTAGCCTTAGATTTTGTAGATCATCTGCCATACAAGTCCCTGTAAATGAGTTGTTATTACAGAAACAATAATGTATTAGAATGAGCACATAAATATAAACCTGTGATCTGAATTACAGCTGGCACTATTGTCAGGGCTGCTGTTATAGAGAATTAAACAACACGTTCTGATCAGTCAGATCTGAAAATTCACCGGTGCTGTGGTATAAGAGTCCATAAACCACAGTCCTGTCTGAGTCCAGGTTGAATCCAAAGTAGGATGCTTGGCCTCAAGTTCCATGCTTACCTAGTCATATGTCTTCAGTAAAGCACTTTGCCTTCACAGTAATTATTCATATGCTGGACTCGTCCACTTGCAAGTTTCAGTAAATCATCCAGCAGTTTCCTCTGGTTTCGTTATGGGTCTGCTCAGAAATATCTACTGCCTTGTGGCAAAATTCTTGCTCTGGAAAACTGGGCTTGTTGTATCCATTTGAATGGAGCAGATGTGTAGGTACTCTATCCAGCCATCCAGGAGCAAACCTTCCTGCTACTGGATTGAACTTCTACACACCTGATGAGCTGGAAATGATTTCCTCCTTACTAATAAACCTTATCTGCAAACAGTCTTCAAACACTGTACAGATGTGCTCACGCTGATCAAACAAAGCACGCATCTGATTAGATGTCTGGCCTTTTGGCTGATGCTAAGTACTCTGCAGTGTGATGGTAGTTGGAATGCTCACATAAGAGTCTAATACCAAGCCTGTTGAGTAATGCACGAAGAATCCATTCACACACTGCTGAAATTCAACTACTAGGTGTGTGGCATATTCAGATTTCAGATTCTGTGGATTACTAATGTTATAAATGCCATATGTCTTCATTAGAGCCGTAGAAGCATGTGTGCAATGCCTACTGCTGGAGAACTAGCTGTTTATGAGCTGAGTGCTGCGGTTCTTATGAATCAACATGGATACATTTGTTATGGAAGTGATGACTCTTTTGTTCTACTTGCTGCTATTGTCCAAACCTTGCAACTTTCCATGAGTTTGTGGTACACATGGCCTTCACATAAAATGGTTGTATGCATTTACAGTACATGTGTTACAGTGACATGTGAGACAGGAGGGGAGACAGTGAGAGTGGTATGAGTCAAGTGAGATATGTAGGGAGTGTCACAGCGAGATAGAGACATCTGCATGCAGTGTGGGGTATCAGCAATGAATTGTGCTTGTTACTATGGTTACTGTGGAAGTGCTAGGGAGAAAAGAGTGAAAGGGGGTGTAAGGAACGGTATGTGTCCTTGTTGGCATGTCTGACTTCGTGTTGTGTCTTATTTAAGGTCTTGTTAAGGAGACAGCAGTTTGTTGTCTACTCATTGCCTGCCTGGAGGAGCACACTTTACAGTCACTACAGTATTCTCTCTCTCTCTCCCCCCTCTCTCTCTCTCTCTGTCTCTCTCTCTCTCTGTGTGTGTGTGTGTCTGCTTTGTGTCTAACAACTCTGCTTAAGATTAGTGGGCAAATGAGCAACAAGGTCACATCAAACATGGGCATCTTAGAAGAATGAGACTCCTCGACTCTTCCAGCTGCCTCAGCAATCAGCTTTAGACTCAAACACACAAAAACAAGAACTTCTCCCTCATACATCCTTCCTATAAACCCTGAAAACACATGTGCACTTATCAGGCCAGAACAGAATGTATGTGGCATGTGTGATTCTCTTTGTGATTTCCCCACATACACATACATACACACACTTACACATTATTCCCTACAGGAGTAGGGGGAAGCAGACGTCTTACTGAAAAAACCCTCTGCTTCTTTCACCATCGTACTACAGTGAGAGATGAGCTCTGTTGCGTCTTACATCAGTATGTGTATGTGCTTTGGGGAGTAAGGCCTATACATGCGAATGTGCATGAATTCATGAAGCACTCTTGACATTTTTCAATAGAAAGTACATTTTGTCCAAAATGCTTACTTGGTTAATGAGAAAACCTTTAGTCCATCAGCACAGTGTGAGCTAATTTGTATTATGTTATTTGTAAGCTGATAGCCTTCACTAACTATTTGATTTTAAATATTATTTCAAACAGTTAAGTTTTATTGTACATTTGTAAATCAATCTCCTCTAGTTACATCCATGATTACTGTTCCAGTCATCTCTTAGTTGCCCAGAGAAATGCTATTAGCAATGAGGTCAATGTTTAATATACCAGGATGCTGATATGAGTTTTGGTCTCTGAAATCCTAATAAATGTTTCCTGAACCAAGAGTAGCTGATTTTAAGTTTTCAGTTAAGATTACAGCACAATGACATTAACAAGCTTGATACACTATCAGCTATGAGCACACACTAAAGTGCTTTTGGTTCTCCCATTTGGATTCTGGCTTTCATTTGCATTCAGGTTAGGTTAGAATGGAATCAGGCCAGAAAAAAGGTCAGAAATAAAGACACACCCAAGTCTCAGTGTAATTGCAACAGCTAGTGCTTTTTTCCACACAGTATTGATTTCAGAGAGGGATGTCCACACAGCAGAGCTTGTAATATATCCCATGGCAACAAAACATGAGTATTGTTCTTGATTATTGAGGATTGAGGATATTCTGGTGCTGAGTGCTAATTGATGGTAAGAGTAGTGAATAGACTATTGTGGCTATTGCCATATTAATATATGTGAAGGAAATTGGCAAAAATATAAAAATCCTGTTCTTCCCTCATAGACAGTGGCTTTGGCTTACAGTAGACTTCCTTCCTCTCTCAGACCATTCATCATCAACCCAGCCAACCAAACCCACACACCTACACACACAACTATATACACACACCTATACACACACACACACACACACACACACACACACTACCCTCATTCAAGAAATTAATGTATTCTGTCCTTTTTCGAGGTCAAATGAAAAGGCAGTGGGAAGGTTTGTGTTCCTCCGGCTCAGGGAAGTAGAGAAACAGTCGGTTTCTTCTTTGAGTTTCACATGATGGACTGCGTTGTTACTAATGGAACTAGCTAATGGAGCACTTTTCCTGCTTCTGCTTGGAAAATCATTTTTAAAGCCTAGTCCAATGGGATGTAATAATCTATAAAAATTAAGATGAAATAACAAGACTGACTTCAAAGTCTTCATTTTTATTGGAAACGAACAGACTGTAAATTTTTTAACGATTTGGTTGTTTTAGGAAGAATACTTTTTTAAAATGTTACAATAAAAAAAAAAAAAAACGCATATTAAAATGCATGGGTAATACTGTTATGGTTTTTATTACAATTTCAAACTAAACCAGAAACAACCGGCTTCGTTAACACTATGCTTTTTTCATAAAGACATAAACCCTATAACCTTACTACTCTCTCCTTTCTTTTACTCGCTTCTTCTCCCTCTCTTGTTCTCTCTCTTTAGCTCATTAACACTAGATTTGAGATGACAATTTTGTGTGTTTGCAGTGTGTCTGAGCACTGGAGCGTAGTGTCTGGGATAGTATGTCTACCATCCCCCAACCTGATAATAACAGGGCTTTTAGCTAGGTTCGGAAATCAGGTGACCATGGTAACCGGTCCCCTGGGTGATGGCTTTAGAGGTACAAGATGCAGGAATAGGACAAAGGCTGTAAGGGAATGAGGCCAGTCTATATTTCTGCTATTTTTAGATCATCATACCTTCACCTCTTATTGTCACTGCTGGAGAACTGGCGAAATTAAACCTGCGGCTTTAAATCTGTTCTGCTTTTTGGTCTTTTTGGACAGTGAAACAGTCTTGAAACAAGTTACACATACTGCTGTATAGGTTATATAGTCTGAGCAGGTGTGTAAAACTGGAAATGTTCTACTGTATGAAAAATTTTATCAACAGCCTTGGTGTGTCTTGGTGTGATTCCCAGCACAGTGCTTTTAATCACCAGCAAACAGCGTTCCAGTCTGGCATTCTACTCGTGGATTAATCCAAACAGGTCTAAATACAGCTTTTCCGTCCAACTAAAGGAACCCACAAAGTCATTTTTTTCACCTCAAAGGAAATTGGGGGTAATACTCAGCAGCTACATTTTTCCCTTTGTATGAGCTGAGCGTGCCTACTTCCTCACAAATGCTAACTATTATGTACAGTAGAAACAAAAAACTAATAAGTAATAGCTAGTAAATGAGAAAAGATTCTTGGCATGCAGACACGCAAGAGAATGTCACAGAAACGCTCCCAGCTATGAGACTTGGAGTGTGTGCGCCAGGTCTTACTGAATTTATTTTCTGTAATCAGCAAAATTGAGTTGCCAGTCGTTCTCTGAGCCAAACTACACAGTCCTTTCAAATCCCACACCCTTGTCAGAACACTAATGTGCTTTTATGCAAACCTTTTTGTCTGCAGCGATAATGATCAAATAGGTCTAACCAAAGTGGAGAAGTTGAACCTGTTTTTATTTTCATGTCAAACCTATTTTGAGTGCATTAGCTATGTGTTCTGGATCAGGCAGAAATGCCTCATGACTGATTGCATTCAATACCTTATGTTCAGCTGTCTTTTCTTCGGTATCAGTACCAAGACTAAAACAAAAACTCTAAATGGAAATATATGGTAATATTTTATGAGGCACGATGTGAAGCAGACCTACATTAGCACGTCCTGAAGTGTTTTATTCCTCTTATATCAATGTGTTTATGTGGTACATCTGCCATTCAAGACCTTATGTAAGTTGTTACTACTGAAATGATAACATATTAGAAAGAACGCATAAATATAAGCATTAGAGCTGGAGGTACTGTCAGAGCAGTACTGTTATGGAAAATTAATCAACACATCCTGACCAATTGGAATCAAGCACTGAACAACTTAATGGTATAAATCACTATTATAATAGCACTGTCATATCTGCAGTTGTATAATTATTAGAGTATCTCTCTGGTTCTTCTTGTACACTATGCACTAAGCTGTATGCATATAGCAGGCCTTTATAAGCATAAGTCTTAATTAAGACTTAATTAATTAAAGGTTTGCCACTCTTATTAGACATCAGAATTTTCCAGGAGACATCTTAGTGTTCCTGTCACGTAGGCATCAAGCTTTCTGGCGGCCTTCATTAAACTGACCTACTTTGCATGTAAATGAATCTGGCTGCTGTATATATTGAGCCCTAATGGGTTCGCAATCATTTGGATTATGGATGAAACAAAGCGAGCTGGTGCAAAGACACAAAGGTCACGGAGAGAGGCCTGCAAGATTAGCTAACATGAAGGTTAGCATTGCTGCTATAGCTAGATTATTATGAACAAATGATTAAGTTGTCTAAAATTCTGTATGTCCTGTTTCGCATACATGAGCTCAAAGGAAGCCACTATTGGTTAGTCAGTAATGCCATCCCTCCCACACACAGGGCCAGTTTTACTCCTGTGATGCCACCAGTATTTGAACTTACAATCTCTCGATGATAAGCTGAATACTTTTCTGTTGCTCCACTCAGGAACCAAGGACCATTATTTACCTTTATTAGCTTTTATAGTAATACTTTAAAGGTACGCTATATCCCCCTTTTCTGAAAAAAAGACCGATTAAAGGTGCACACTATAAAACATGTACCCTTGAGGGAACCACCCCAGTGAAAAGGAAAGGTGTTGTTTAATACTCTTTTTTTCTGAGAGCAAAGAAAGTGCTCGGAACAGGCCATGAGGGCAGATTATAAACTGTCTCGTGATCTCCACTGCTTGTAGGATCACATGGTGACCTATGGGTTCATGATTTGAAGGTAGACTACATCATCAGTTAAGAAATGACTTCCCCTTGTTAGAGATCGCAGGGCAGGAAGCTAACACTTCTTACTGATTAGATAAAGGCAGAGTGAGCTGTACAGCTTGGCTGAGATTCATATCTGTGATTAAAAATAGAGAATTCCTGTCCTCACACATTGTCCATCAGCCAATGCAATTATAAAACTTGGGAGAGGACAGAAAAAGGAGACAATGGACTCTGCATCTGGAGTATGTTGGAAGGGAAATGCTTTCATAACTGCTTGAAATTTTAGAGTTGATTTTTTTAATTCTTCTCTGATGCAGAAATCTGGATTTGATTATATTTTAACTTTGATTATATTGATTTGATATCATCATTATTCTATGATGATAGAGAATGTGTAAATGGCAAACTGAGAGCAAAGTGATCAAATCAACTTTAGTCAATAATATCTAATATTATTTGGGCAAAATGTCATATTTTCCACCATTTTCTTGCACTTTTTTCTTGTGACTTTTCAAAATGGTGACTGTCATTCACTCAGATATCTACAGTATGGAATAGGGATTATATTTGTAGGCCAACAGCTCATGTGTGAAAACTCGGGAGCAGCCTTTGGAGATGACAGACGGGGGTTTTCGGGCTGCTTAAGTTTGGAGTTTGAGTTTAGAAAGAGCAAAGCCAGTCTGCCGAGAGGATGGACAAAGCTTTCAGGTAGCAGGCATGTAGAGGACCTGCTGCAGGGGTGAAAACCTGCTTCTGTCTACAATGAATGTCAAGTCTGAATGAAATGCCGGTGTGAATCATTGATCTTCCTCACTTCCACAATATAAACATAATAAGGTTGAATGAAGTAACCATGTTTAAACCAAGTACTAATGCCCACATTTTTCTCTTCCTTTTCCTCTCTCTCTCTCTCTCTCTCTCTCTCACACACACACACACACACAATTACTTCCTGCTGTAAACTTTCATTATGTCTGTCATTAGGTTGCATGGTGTCATTTGCACAATTCAGTTCATATGGAGTTGCACTTTTTCTCATGACATCATTAATATGAAATCAAACAACCTTGCCCTCAGTCACTTCTGCTCATTTGAATTTATTTTTTTTTTTTGTATTTTCCATGAGATCAGATTTATTTTAGGCAAAAGATAGATGACTGCCAAGGGAAATTGTTGTGTTTTCCCAGTGAAAAAGGTAGCTGCTTGAGTAACCTCTTGGTGTGTCGAAGTTAATTACAGACTTTCTACACAAATAATACCACCACAAACAGACTAGCTATATCTGGCACTTTAAACTTTCACAATAAATTACATCTAATTATGCTGATTACACTATTCTGGAAATGCTATGAAAAATCCTGGTTAAAACTGCATCATGGAAACTGTTATTGTATCTTTTGTGGATTTATATTTTCTTTTGTTTTTCATTGTTTATATTTTTTCAAATGTTAATGTTAGCTAGTTCTGTGGACGCTTAAGCATCAACTGAAAAAGGACATACTATTTCTTTAGTATGGGACCAGTAGTTTCCCTCAGGCCTTGGACCAGTTGTTTTGCTCTGCA
This sequence comes from Pangasianodon hypophthalmus, assembly GCF_027358585.1. Taxonomy (NCBI): domain Eukaryota; kingdom Metazoa; phylum Chordata; class Actinopteri; order Siluriformes; family Pangasiidae; genus Pangasianodon; species Pangasianodon hypophthalmus. The sequence continues at coordinate 10,576,668 of NC_069726.1, forward strand.
CCTGAGTGTAATTGCTGTGTTCACTTGCCTAAATCAATGATGCCAAGTGTGTAAACACACCAGGGATCTGTTTGTCCTGATACTGTGTTATATATTTTTTACTGTCCCAGATTGATTCCTTAATTTTTGGACTTCCTACAGTTCAAAAATTCCGGTTGTCAGTGAGTTTTGGTTCCTGATAACTAATGTTAACTTGATTTTGGCATTCCCAAGCCCAGCGAATATACTAGGCTAAATTTACTTTGGCAAACCTGGAAAAATTAGCTTTGGCCAAACTGTATTAAAATTCTTTAACATTGGCCAACTCTACCTAATAAGCAGCATATGCAGCTGCTTAAGTCCCCACTATGACCGTTGTTGTCATTAAAACTTTTAAAAACATAGTTCTAGTGTAAAAATAGAATGCGATTGTTTGGGTATGTGCTTCATAATGGCTATGTCCTGAGTCCATACTCCATACCACTAAATGTCCAAATATCCTGTGTTGTTCCATTATCAGTACTTTTAAATCGCATACTGTTTAGACATTTTTTACCTTCAACTGTTTATTTGTCTGTGGATTTAAATAAATAGCGTGAAAGACATTTTTGTCTAATTGCTTTACTGAGAGACTTTACACTGTTTGACTTTTCACTTAGTTCATGGGGAATACATCATTAAAGGCATTATTTCTGCCATGCCATCTACATGCCGCTACATCATCATAATACTAGAAAGAGAATTCATCCATGTCTACCCCAAACTTATTAGATATGCGCCTGACCTTGCTTCCCCCACATTACACATAAGGCTCAGCTGATCCATTTGTAAAGGCACGCAAACTATCTCCAGCTGCTAGACTCCCTCATCCCTACCCTGCTCTCCTTTCTTTTGGTGTTCCTTTAGCAGTGCAGCATAACTAGTTCTTAGGGAGGCAAAAGGAACACACACGTACCACATCTGGACATGGGCACACACACACACACACACACACACACATAGTAGTTAACCCTGCTTAGCTGCAATGTGCACTTTTCATCACTTAGTTTCTGTAACCATAATTTCATAAAGGTCACCTTGAGGAATTGAACCCAGGCAGCTCTTCTTGTCTTGCCTGTTAGGAAGATTCCAGCTTGCAGACTATTATGAAGCTGTTGTCTTACCGACTTTGCACATCTTCACTGAAAGTTGACAATCTTCCATCAAGCTATTTGCAAGCCACCGAAAGCCATATCCTTTGCTAAAATGTGTCTTGAAAATGTGAAAGAAGTAAAGTTGCCTTGATGGAGAGGGGAGGACGTGGCTGTAAAGTGGAAACATGCCATATGACCTTTTGTCCAGGGTAATTAGGCTTTAATTTATTTTCTTGCCAGACAAGCAGGTCCTTGGCATATTTCCTATTTTTCACAATTGGGGTCCCATTTGTTTCAGCCGGACAGGGACTTCAACACATTAAGCACCAACGATTCTATGGCAGTGCTTAGTCTTCAATTGTCCTTAGTCCTATTTTGAGGCAGTGAAAACAGACAGCCTAAACGCCGGCCTTTGTCTGGAACCAAAATTTGTTTCACGTGTAAATGTAAAAAGAAATGTCCGGTGGTGAAAAGAGAACGTGGCTACATTTAGCTCATTAATGAAATGAATGATGATAATGTATTAATGCTGGTGGTGGCAGCAGTGGTTTCCTGCATGTTACACAGAGCTCATACACTGTTATAAAGTGGCTTCAATCAAACTTTTGCAAAAGATAAACTTTTTTGATGTATTCAGTGTCTGCAAATTTGTTCATCTTCTCTTTGTTTATTTTCTCTTATTTATGAGTCTTTGTTTGCTGAGTCCAACCAGAGTAACTGATAATTTTTTTTTTTTTTTTTTTATTAAAAAGAAAATAAATGGTTGTTGGAAATGTGGGATGGTGGGGGGGCTGATAGCATACTGATAACAATCCAGTGTACAATTCACACAAAAAAATCACCTGTTCACATGGAACACAGCGCTGGTGATATATATCTATACATATATCTATATCTATATCTATCTATCTATATATATACACACACCATTTAAAGTGCTGCACATGTTTGATTCACAACCTGCATTTCGGTTGAACCAGGACTGAGTTACTAGCTGCTTTCTCACTTCAGTTGAACTGCACTAGAGCAGGCATGGAAACCTATGACACTGCCAGTTATTTTGCTCTATGCCACACTGTGGTTTCTGTGTTCATTTGCCTAAATCAATGGCGCTGAGAGGGTAAACACACCAGGGATCAAGTCAGACAGAGTACATGCTGCATATGTAGAGGCATGTATACTAAATTTGTACAATTCTTCAGCAATACTCATCTCGAATTCCTACAAACTTGGTGTGGTATTACCAGTCCCACATCTGCCCATTGCAAATAGCAGAGTGAGCTACAGCTATGCATGGCCCGGCATGCCAAAGGAGATTTCGGGATGTTCTGATTCTCAGGGAGGAAATGAGCAGAGTTTAAATAAAGCCATTTTGAATTATTTCCACAAAGAAAGCTTCAGCCTTATAACCCATCAAAGCTTTGATTAACAGTACAGAGACAGATAGATGCTTTATGTTGGACTTGAGACACAAGGCTTCTCCAGGTTGTGTGAATCACCTTAACCTTGTTTCAGGTTCTATCCAGCAAATCCACGAGGGAGCATATGTGTATGTATATATATATATATATGTTTGTGTGTGTGTTTCACCATATGTCTGGTGATTGTACAAGACATTGTACAAGACTTACACTGTATATCTGGCAATTTGGATTTATTCCTTGTGGCACATTGCAAATTATTTGATTTTGTTGGAATATGGTTTTGAAACATTTGACTTGCTGGTTTACAACAGTCATTCAAAGCAATGCAATCAGACTCAAAGAATTCTGTGCTTGGATCAATAAGTGGTTAATTTGGCTGTCTGCTGTGCTAAAAAATTATTATGTATATTTGGGAGAATGACGTTAGGTATAGAGATTTAGCAGATGTTTATTTGGTGAGTCACACCAGCACATAGGCTGTCATGCTTGTTTCTGGACCAGATACCCTCCTTTTGCTTCAGAGTGCATTTTGAGAGATATTTATAGAAAAGGGGAAAATTTAACAGAGTACAGTTCAGTTCATTTGGAATGAGGCCTTCTAAATCCTCCTCATCCTTTACCTAGATAATCTATGTTCTTGGATTGTTTTTTGCATGTACTAATACCAGTAGGCAGGATTCTATTTAAAATGCAAGCTGTGAAGTCAGAGGTTGGATCTGTGTCTTTTGGTATGAGATGTGAAATTTAAATTTAGGTCCAAATATTATGAGAAAAGTAATTATATTGACACTGAAATATAACAAGTGATTCACAGGTTGAAAGGCATGTAAGGATTAGTGGGATCTCCCTGGTGCTTGTTTTCATTGTAGGAATGTAGGTTCTGTCCAAGTAGTTTCTGGAAGTTAATAATGCAAGTGTTCCCTTCTCAGTTTCTAATGTAGTGTAGACTTTGTGTCTTTAGGCAGAAGCATTTTTGGTATTAGAGTCTATCTTGCTTTCCAAGCACAGAGCTTTCTGGGCAAAGAGTGTTTTTGTTTAATCTGGTTCTGAACACTCATGTTGTAAAAGAAAGAGAGGGAGAGATCTAGGTAAGACCTCATCACCATCAGACTTCATTATATACCCAATAAATCCCTTATTCACTGTCTTTACCTTTTGAGGTGCCTCTAAAACCAGACTCTCACATTTATATTACTAATAGAAATGTGTTCTCCAGTACCATTACTTCATGCATGAAAGTAGGAAATAGAAAGTGGTTCTTTTCCACCGGGTGGAGTTGTTGAAATCAGTCAACCATTTTGTCATTGTCAATTTATAATCAGGGGACTAGCCATAGTCAGACTGGCTATGGCCATGTGCCCATGCACTGGGCGGTGTTTTCCACACTGCAGGAAAACCGATCTGAACAAAGGAACATTTAACAGGCACACCTGCTCCATAACTCTACCTGACAGCCTTATCCTCTGGGCATCGTGCCCTCTTCTTTCTGTCCTTCACTCTCTGTCACACTTTCTCCCTCCTCATGCCCACTCTCCATCTGGGTGAGGGTTTCCCTGGCACGAATTTGCTCCTGGCTCTGCCATCCTTCTAGTCCCCCCTCCCTCCATCCTCCTGTCTCCCCTACTACTAAACCACTCTGTCTGGAATGGATGGGTGTAGGAGAACTGGGAGCTTTTAACAAAGGTGAGAACTGAAAACTGCTTTCTCGTTTTATCTCCTCTCGAGGCATATTCTTGAGCCAGAGCCTTTGGCGGCAACATTTTAGTAAGAGCCTCTCATTTTCTCTGCTCTAATTCTTTTCCGAAGCAGAACGCAGAAGAAGAAACAGCAGCTGTCTCAGTGTCTTTTCTGTATTAACCTCTCCAATTTCTTTTTCAGTTTACTAGTTTATTCATGTAATATATGATATTTACTCTGCAAGGTCAAAGTTCGCTCTGCTTCAGACAACCTGCCCTGGTCATCTTGTTATACAGCTATAATCTTGGGATAGTTCAAGCAACCAAACACACCAGTGGCCCAGTATGAGTGAGGGAGCACCTTTTATGGAGAAGTTAGCATGCTCTGCAATTCTTCCTCAGTTTCCTGTAATTCCTGTAATTTGTAATTGATTTCAGCTTGATTTATTGTTACCTAATTCACAGCAGGCACTCTGATAACCAGAGTCCCAGCCTCACCACAGGAATTTAATCAGTGTTCCACTTCACTGAAAATGTCACAATGTGTCCACTATGAGAAGGTTTGAGGCATTTCATACAGATGTGCAACAAAGGAAAAACCAACATAAAGTGTCTTAGTAAATTGTTGGGCCACCACAAGCCACTATAACAGCTTTAGTGCACCTTGGAACAGATTCTACATGTTTCTGAAACTGTACTGAAGAATAAACACCATTCTTCCACAAGATATTCTCTCAACTGAGAGGGCTTACTCTCAACACGTGAGTCCAACATCAACACATAGGAGTTCAGTTGGACTGAGGACTAGTGATTGTGAAGGTCATAGCATATGATTTACATCATTTTCATACCGTTCAGTGCCCTCATGCCTCATGCATGGGGACATTATCATCCCGGATGAGACCACTCAATCAGGATAGAAATGTTTCAGCATAGGATAATGGTGATCAGTTTAACTTTGTATTGATTTGCAGTGACCCTTCCCTCTAAAGGGACAAGTGGATCCAAACCAATCTAGCAAAATGCCCTCCTCAGCATTCTGCTACCATGTTTTCATGTAATTTGTCACCTGTTTAATATAAATATTGTTTATTTGAGTAGACCTGTCCAGTTTGTGTAATCACAGGGATGGATAACAGTTTTTTGCTTTGAGTTGTGTAATGATTGCTCTATAAAGCTGAGTGATCCTTATACAATACAGTTCAAGAACATTTGTAGGATATTGGATGTTTATTTCATATGTATAACCAAATTGTCTGAACAAAATACTTTCATATACTAAATACTAGTTCCCACAGTATGAGTTAGTAAGCTTATATGACTCAGCTAGCACAGCCAGTATTCTGATCCTTGCTGGATATATGTAGTAAGATTAAACTGTACATTTATTTGCCATACACTCTCATCTTAGGTTCATACTAGCAAGCAACAATGTGACAGTTGACCATTTATCCTCTACATATGTGTGACACAGAGCCATGATTTCAGTAAAAAAAGGAAAAAAAAAAGCAGTGACAGGCGCAAAAATGGAAGAAAACCCTATAACTGTGATTTTATCTTGTCATATACAGACAGGCCCATAAATAATAGAGATCATTGATGCCTCTAGTGAGTATGAGTGTCTGTAGCATGTACAAGTAGCTTGCTTTGTTAATCTAGCATGTAATATGTAAATCAAACAACTAGTTTTCATAATGAATAGTGAAGTATTTAAGTTGTGTTTAACCCAGTTAGCTGAAGGCTATATATATTGGCTAGTACCATTTCCTACTGGAACAAAAAATAAATTGCTGGACAGTGCACCCCCACAGGCAACAACAGAAATGGTCATTTGACTTGTCACTTGCTAGTATGAACCTAGGGTTAGGAACGCATCTATCTTCTTCAGTTCTTCTAAGCTAGCTTCTTCTAAGCACCATCTCAGGTGCATCTAGCATCTTCAGTTCTTCACTTCTTCAGTTTGCTCTGTGGGAGATCTTAAAGTTTCTACATAGGCCATACAACAGAATCTTTCCTTTTCAGAAAAGGAAGTAAAACTAGAGATCTAGGCAAAGAAGTATTGAAGAGTGCTTTTTTACATATTAGCATCGTGATCTAACTAAGTTACATTAAATGGATGTCAAAAGAATGCAGTTGTATTGGTGTTTTAATGGTAAATAGGATCACAAAGTAAATTAGGAGAATGATGATGCCACAAAATTTTTTTCTCGTTTTTATTCGACTGTTTTTACTAAATATCTACTAAGAAGAAATGGTACTTTTTTACACCATAAAGTCTTTATACCTCAGGGAGCACCCTTAAAGGTTCCACATTAATTCCTACAACAGAATGTTTCACTTTAATAACGGTTCCAAGTAGCTAATTATCAAAAGCACCCTTGAGAAACCCCTATTTTTAAGAGTGTATGAGTAGAAGGAAGCATTAATCCTGAGGATGTTACATTGAGAACATCTACAAATGAATGAAATCCAGTAACCCTATGGTCATTGGAGTTAAGACAGATATTGCAAGACTTTGTTTGTTAATTACAGTTTGAATTTTTATTACAGAATTGTCAGAATGAAGTTAGACCCAGTCTCACAATGGGCTCATGGGTGTGCATAGCAGCAGCAGGAGATTATGAGGCATTCTTGCTCTCATCGTCTTCCCACCTCTTATTTCCACGACTGTTACCTTCCTGCCTCACATGTTATATTACCCCTTCAAACCACTTCACCTATCTGGCAGTTGGACCTATTCTTATCCCCAATTGCACTGGACCACATGAAGGTAGGATGTGAAGAATAAGGTCTGTTTTAGGCCACTTGTTAGGAGATGCTCTCTGCACTGCTTGTAGAGTAAACCATAATAAACACAGGCTCTACAGTTTTTTTTTTTTTTTTTGGTTCCCATAGTTTAATGTGAAAGCTAAAGCTGCTTGGTGTGGTTGCAGCACTATGTATTTAGCTGCAAAGCCGTTTGTCTTTACGTCAACATCCCTGGAAAATGCTAGCTTTTGAAGCTAAATTGATTTTACCACTGGGAATTTTGTAAACACGCAATGATGTAAAACATCTGATTATGTCTCTGACACCCTCTAAAAGGTTCTTGAATAGAAGTACTCATTGTATAAATTGTTGCACATTAAAGCACACAAAAAGTCACCCAATCAATTACAGCAAAAAAAAAGTTTTTCTTAGTAAATTAGTTAAGTATAGTTAATACCTGTAATACACATTTATAACTTTGATGCTATTATGTGTTAGTTAGGGGTGAGTTAAAATCAAGCAACATTTAGAGTTTACAACATACTTTATTCACAATCCTACCTTTCAGCATATTTGTGCTGTTTATTTTGTCACGTTTTCCACTTGCTCCCAAGCCATTCTTTTGTTTCTAATGGGAACATGTGAATTATTAACAACAATGATCTCACTCCACTGAGCTCTGTATTCATCTGGTGATTTGTTTAATTCTTTCCCTTTGGGCTTATTTTCAAAAATTGTTTTAATTGCAACTCTTAAACTCCATCCACTAGAGAGAAAATAAAGAGAAAGGGCTTGAGAAGGGCCCATGGACCAAGAGACCATAGTGTAACAGGGATTCAGGAGTTTTGCACTGGGTCCTCTCCTGTGCCTCCAGAGAGACTGTCTTTTGCGTAAATACCTTTCCTTGTCTCTTTTATCAGTCTGCCAGATCCGATGCCCAGCTACTAATGCAAGGTGCTGATTTGAGCCAGCTGTATAGTCTGGAGTTTAACTGCTTCATTCCACACACACGGCTACACACATTTGTATCACATTGAATGGCAAGATACTGTAAAATGCTAAGCAAATATCAGGTCCCTGACCAAGTAGCATACAGAGTATTCAGGAAAAGCTGAGAAAGGAATTTACAGAAATATGACACTGCAATACTGGAAACTAGTTTGGAGGATAAACAATGAAACTACAGGGCACTAGAGTTTCCCTTGTTTTATATACAGTAAATGATGTATTACTCATAGCAAGGAGAATTAGAATTGGGTAAATGATTAGGATTGGCTTGGCTTTGCCCCCTAGGTGTGAATGAATGTGAGAATGGGGCTCTGTAATGGACTGGTGTCGTATGCAGGGTGCTTTCCCGTCTCATGCCCAGTGTTCCCAGAATAGGCTCCAGAACCACCATGACCCTGACCGGTATAAAGTGGTTACTGAAAGTGAGCGATTGAGGCGAAGGGGCCTAGAGATTATGTGTCCGACCTTTCAGGAGGTTAAGAAAGTGTTGACAGACAGCACAAGACTCAGGGTGTCTATGGTGTGATCACATTACATTAGCAGCCTGGGGTCAGAGGTCACACATTAGTTTGCATGACTCTTGGCAGAAGTCAGCCTAAAATGCTGATGACTGAAGTGTGCCATACTTTATCCCAGCCCTAACCTTAATTACTAAAGAGAAGCAGAGAGTCTAGTCTTGAATCCTCCCTGTATGAGTCTAGACCTTACTGGGAAAAGACAAATGGTTACATAATGATTTTTAGATCAGATAATGCCGTTCCTAATTGTCCCTCTATTTTTAACATAGCCTTTAGGCTGACTGCTCCTCACATTCACCCCTTTGTCAGTATCCTGTCCTGCAATTAGGTCGAGACACTCCATATTGGTGGAAATGAGAAAGCCAAAAACCTTTTACTGTGCTAGAGTTATTCTCACATCACTCCATATTTCACTGACTGAGCAGCAGAGTTATAGCTGGTAACATAATGACTGTGTTAGTGTTAGCTCTGTGCAGCTGCACATGAACGTCTGGAAACAATTGGCTTGAAGTTTTTACTGTCGCCTTACGCTTTTTCCCCTTATTCGTGTCGTACCACTGAATACTGTGCTTGTGGAAGCAGATTAATCTACAGTCTATATTCAGATGACTTTTGCTGGTTTTGTTGTCCAACCTCATCTGCATCTTGTTCGTCTTCTGTTAGTGCAAATGTGGAAATGTGGACAATTTGAGGATCACTGGAAACTGGCAGCACATCCAGAATGATGGCTCAACTTACTTACATCAGGGTTAAAGCATGTGGCTTATGTATGTCTTGTCTTATTTATTTTTTGTACACGGCTCATCTCACACTCACGGCTTCTCTCTGTTGAGTGTCTTTAATGTCACCTCACTGAAGTTCAGTGAAATTGCTTGGCAACAGTGGCAAAGGTTTCTGGACTCTGCACATGTGGTACCCAGATCTTACTTTTTTTGGCTCTGTTGCCAAACTAACAGTCTGACCAGTGTAAACTGGAATTCAGAGAATGAACCAAAACCCAAAAAGCGTGACAGAAGAAAGCAAAGCTGACAGTTTTTGCGTGAGAGTGAGTGATGACACCATAGTTGAGATGAAATCATTAAATTAATGTTGATTCTCATGAACCATCCTGGTGATTCTAAACCCTTTTCACACATGCAATGTTATTTAACAACAGTTAACCAGGAAGAGGTAAAGTGTGAATGTAAACAACTGCAAATATGAATTTAAGTTATTGAAATGCATTGAATTTAGTTAGACAACTAGTCAGCATCTACTCTGTGAACACATTTCAATATCTAAAACCCCTATCTTGGGAAGATTTAACATGGCAATCTATCAGGACAAGCTCTAGTACAATTACTGGAAAATTGTACAGATTGTATGATCAAAAGTCTGGAAGATTGAACAGATTGTATGAACAGAAGTCGATAAACTACCAGTAAAGATGTGCTGACCCATTTTGAGACGGGTGATTAAAAACCTTAACCTTAAGTGAAGCTATAACATGAGTAAAAACCTAAAGTCAATGAAAAAGAAGAACAGGAGAAATGCCTGAAGATTAGAGTCAATCAGAAATGATGAAGCTGTATCCCAGGCAAAATTCTTCCTTATTAGTATGGTACAGCCCAAAGAACATGGACATACAGTAAATACATAGAGAATGCTGGTGTTAAACAAACTCAAGTACTGGAAATGTAAATTTCACCAAAACTATTGATCTGTCTTACATCACATCCTATGTAACAGGACTTTCATTGCAAATGGGAATGCTTGCCATTAAATACTGTTTAAAGGTTGCAGATGTGATTGAGCCAAGCCTGAACATTACTAGTAATTGGACACTGCTAATAAAATGGTTTTTGAGTGTGATAATGGCTCTAGAGTGCTTTTCTGAGAATGTTACTACTTTTAGTTGTACCTCTATTTCTGCTTGGAGCTGCTGTAGAGAGTGTCACATGACTACTCTAGATTTGCCCTTCCCCCAAACAGCCCAAGACTCACTCTTTCTTCAGTGGATAGTCTCACCTGGATACTATAAATTTGCTGCTGTAATCAAAAACACTGTCCTGTGCTCATCCCAGTACGCATATTCACAATATACTCATAGTGAACATCCTTTCAGCATACTTAGTACTGTTTGATTTTATAGTATGCAGTTGTACATGAGTAATGAGTCATAATTCCTGGTGTCATCCAGAAGAGACTGGGTTTCCTTTTGAATCTGGTTGCCATCAAAATCTCTTCTGCATGTTGTTTCTGGGATTTTTCCCTTACCACTCTTGTCTCTGGCTTGCTCTTTAGGGATCTAAATCTATATCCGGATTTCTGTGCAGCTGCTTTTTGACAATGTTTATTCTCAATGTTTACAATGTTACAGATACAATTGAATGAGTTGAGTCGAATTGTTGCTTTTCATGGAGGCGCAGAATGTACACGTTTCAGTAAGAAGGAGAAAATCTCCTCTTTTTTTCTGCACAGTATGCTGAATGTGAAATTACTGAGTATATGCATGTCCATAAATGCAGATCAAAGCTTCAATGGATGAATGTTATTTCAAGTGGTGGTGACTGAACCGTGATATATGCCTGGTGCACCAGTGCGTTGGTATCACTCACTGTGAGAGATTCCATCTGCTGAAAGCTCACACTTTTGTTGTAAATGGTCTGAAAGCTGAGAGGGAACTTAAAGTTGGTGAAATGCAGTTTCTCTCCAGCCTGACAGCTTGTACTCTCTGCAAGGTTTCTGTGCTCTTTAAATACAGTCTACCAGCACTCGCTTTTCTGGCCACCTAAGCAGAGTCAGATCTCATCAGCAGTAAGAATAGCTGTCAGTAGAAGAACTGATTTAACACTTACATACATTGCTTTTTCATGGATTTTAGAGCCTTGAACACACAAATTAACTTACTATTGAGGGCAAATATTTGCAACTCCCATGGTTTTTGAATGAATAAAAAAAATAGAATGTGCAACTATCTTTCAACAAATTAAAAGCAGTTAAAAAAAAGTTTAAAGAGAAATCATTTGATCATGACCCACCCAGTCTCCTGATGTAATGTGAAGGCAATGTATAATAGAGTTATAACAGATATCATATGTTTTCATATGTCAGGAGGCTAACTCTTACAACGGACAAGATCCAAAATCTACTCAGAAGGAACGCAAAGAGGTTGGAATGCAAGTTATTAGAGAAACAAATGTCATATTCAGAAACAAATGCCAACTTTTGATATTATTTTGCTTTTTTTACTATTAATGTTATAATATATGTTATTTGACCATTTTTGTTACTTGCGATAATGAAGGAACATCTGTGAAATTGAATACACTAAGATTCTGATTTTGTAAGATCCTAAATAATGTACATGTGCAATAAATTCTGTGGGTGTGCTATGAAAGATTTACAAAGTAAGCTCAAGTATATCTAAACCTCGAGTATAATTGCAATTAAAGGCAGTGGCATGCATCAATGTGTGAGTAAAACAAAAGCATGTACAGGTAAATGTGAACGAAAAACATTTTTAAAGGCTCTGTTTAAAAGGTGTCGGCATTGTGGGTGGGACAAACATTCAGTGAATATCTAATATAGAACCAATAATAAGTCATTTTGTGAAATATTCTAAATGTTTTCAGACAATAAGGCATGATTATGAAATACTTAATTTTGTCTTCAATGGGCAGAAAAAAGGTTGGACAAATTTAATACCTCATCTTTGGTTGTATTAACCTTTCCCAAAGTGACGTTCAGGCTTAGTAAATTTTGGATACAGAATTATAGAATTTGCATAAACACGCTTCCTGTATTTTGCACCTTTTTGTAGAAACGGTTCAAATCCCATATTATGTTGATGTGAAAGGTGCAATCCTCCAAAAACCCACTCTAACTTGAAGTTAAATTAGGTAAATTAGGAAAGTTTAGACATGTAACAATATGTGTGTATGTAAATGCTATCTGTAAAAGCCAATAAGCCGTAATGCATATGAGGTTAGTATGTACTATGAAAAAACCTTGTTCTGCAACAGATCACAAAAATTGAAAGTGACACAATATGACTCTTTCGCCTTCTACTACTGACCCCGTCACTGCATGAATGTGAAATTCATTACATCTCAGGTGACATGTCTTTAAAAATAGCTCTCATTTGGAGCTCTTGGTATTTGTTGAGCCCTACTCCAACCACCACCAACCCCCCCAGCGTCCTGTAAGAATGCTGCCACATGTGTGTGAGTTTGCAAGACACAGTCATGCCCTAACATGTCCATTACCTTCAGATTAAATGACTAGCTGTGTTCTTCCTCTTGTTGGTGCCACAGCTCTGTTTGTGAACTCCAGATGGTGGAGTTTTGGCATTAACATCAGTAGCAGCGGCACAGAGCTGGTGACCCTGCAATGTGCATTAAACTCAATCCCCTGAGGAACAGGGCCTCAGCTTTCTTTAGGCACGTGAAGGTAATTTGCTCAGCCTCAGGTCACTGGGTAAGGGGGTCTGGCCTCGAGAGCAGCGCTGTGTAAACACACACTAGTCTGCAGACTCTGTGGAAGCAGGAGAAGCTAAACAAAAAAAGTGCTTCTGTACAAAACTGATCACAATGTACTGGTTAGAGGCACCAGTTTTACTAGTGAGTGAGTGTGTGTGTGTGTTTACAAACATTGATTAACTGGTGTGTATGAGTTTTGTCCAGCCACGACATACTGGAGGATATTAAAATCTCTTCAGTTGTGTATAAATTAAACCAACAGCTTTGCTCTGGATACGTCATAGTGTAAACTGTTTTGAAAAGAGCTTAGATAGTTTAAGATGAGAATGTGACTTTTTGTTTACCATGCATCCGCTCCATATCAGTTCTGTCAGCCGGCATCATCTTACTGATAGGACGGGTAATGCTGCTTGCTTGCATCCTTTGTGCTACTACCACTTCCACTGTTTCACTCCAGTGCTTAAACACTTATTACACCTCAAAACTGACTGGAGTTGATTTTTTTTTTATAATGGCACGGCTCTAATAATACTGCCAGCTGTAATTCAAATCTCATGTTTATATTAATGTGCTCATTCGAATATGTTATTATTTCTAACAGCTATTTCAGATGGACTTGGATGGTGGACATGGCACATAATCTATGATTAATAATAAATTGATTAAAAAAGTGTCGTTTTTCAAGAAAGAAAAAAAACATACAGTGTAATCATAAATGAGATGACATATTCTGTAAGGAAATTTATTTAAGATTTGAGGAAGAAGTCTCCAGTGTCAGTGCTTTGTAATGGTCAGTAAGTTTTCTGCCACAGGAAGGTCTTCAGGACAGAGGGCTTTGTGTGTTCCTGTTTGTTTGGAGCATGACAAGATGTTTTTTTGTCTTAGTAACTTCAAGAAAGAGAAGAATGAGGCTGGTGAGGGACTGACTGTTTATAGCTGTTATAACATAAGTGATAACAGGAACTAACTTGTCTCATGAAGGTTCCACAGCATTAAATGTGGTTAAAAATATGACATGTCATTTATTAATGAATGCAGATTGTAATAGTTGGCAAATTGTTGCAGTATAAGAGGAATAAAACACTTCAGGACTGTATCACACCATTCCATCATTGATTATTTTCTTGTAACAGCACACCTAGTCATGTTTTATTCCTTACATAACTGTGAGGCAGAATTATTTTTAGTCCATTAAAGCTATACTTAAATAATAATTAAATATAAGTAAAACGAAGAAAATAAGTGTTATGTAACATCATCTTAAACTCAATTTGAGTAAAATGCTATGAAGGTTAGGGTTGGGGTTACTTTTTTGTATGATAATGAGTGATCTCCAACCAAATTGCCCTTGGTTTGAATTCATGTAAGATGGTTGGTTTTGTGAGATTCTTGCTGCGTCTAACCTTTTCACTCCTTCTGTGTATGTTTGCATTTGCCTGCTTGCTCTGAAAAATTACCTCCTTCTTTGATCCAAACACTATCTGCTGTCCCATTTTTCACTTCAGTCATGTGTTTTCATTGGTGTCCACTCCATACTTGATGTAGTAAATCCTCTGATAAGTGTCCATTATTTCCATTATGTACGTATCCACTGCCAGAACACGCAAACCTCCCTCTGTCCTCGCTTGATCCTAAACTGGAAATGCAGTATAAATGTTTTTTAGTGCGGGTCAGTAAATGGTAGGGTAGATAACTAAGTAAGGGTATCTGTCTTCTCCCACAAGACATGTTTGAGTTCAAAAGCATATGCACTGGTGATGAGCAGGAGTGTTTTTGGGAAGGGTGAAGAGGTCAAGAGGTCAAAGGGAAGATGCAGGTGATATGGCTACAGAGAAGCGGTAGATTTCTTTCCCCACTGTAGATGAATCCAATACTGCTGACTCGCAGCTAACCAGTATCGTGATTGATTGAGGTGCATCACACTGAGCAAAATGAGCTCCTTCTGTAACGGTGATCTGGCATTCTATCTTACTGCAGAACAAGCAGCAAGCAGGCGGCACAGTGCTGAGTGAGATGTAATTAGAAAAGTGCTCGGTTGCAGGAATACAGTTGTGCTGTTTTTTTTTTTTTGCACTGGCTTACCTTTGGTGAAATCCAATCCTTGTTCAGCGCTTGAGATGTAGAATTTTGTTTTGTCTCCTCAGCTGAAGTAAAAGACGATCTTCAGCAATTTGACTACCCTCCCTTTATTCTATGTGTGATGAATATGAACACACTCCTCCATACACTCAAGCAGACAAGGCCTATAGAAGGGCTGAAAATTGGCTTAAAGTTAAATGTCAGTTTTAAGTCATAAATAAGCTAATTGGGTAGCTGCTCTAGAAATTGCAGTACTCCACCACATTCCTCTGACCTTAACCCTCACTCTGGAAGCCATTACCTGAAATTACCTCTGAGTTAAAGCCTTTTAGGTCATGACTTTTTTTTGTTACACCAGTTTATAAGTGAGCTTTAGACACCAATGCCCAAATGACAGCGGAGATATAATGGAGGTATAGTGCTGAAAGAATGTATCCTGTTTATAATACAGAGAAAACATTTCAGACTTAATTGAAATTAAATATTCTGACTCTGATCCCTGATCCTCTGATGAAATTGGTGAGCATTAGTTCCAAAGACAACTTTTCAGCAGTTTTAACCTTAGAAAGTAGATTAGAAAACACTGTTATTTGATACACTCAAAAATTGGAGCACAGAACAAATAGTGGTGAATTGCAATTGCTCATTCAAGTATTTGTACTTCAGCAGTTGCAGTATTTCTGTATGTCAGTATAGCACTCTGAATTGCTGTTGGAAATGCTCCAAAAAAAAAAAAAAATGGAATTCCAGGTTGATTCTATTTTTAAAATGATGCAATGCGTCAGAATAACTTTTTCTGAGTAATGTTCATTTAGAATTATAGTGCAGTTTTTTTTTTTCGTCATGCAATAACACAGCATGTTTGCCTTAAAACGTACTCCTTGTAGTAAATTTGTAGTAATGACAACTGAAGTACAAAGTAAAGTTTTCCTTGTTTCTTAGAAATTCATTTTTGCATGAAAGGGAAACATCGAACAAAACTGAAGCCTTTAGAGAAGGTGCTGAATGTACTAAATCAGGGGTACTCAATAGGCAGACTCCGGTCTGGGTTCAGACCAGAAGGACAGTCCAGTCTGGACTGAGATCTAAGTCTTTGTGCATGTTATCTGACACCTGGCTAAGTGATTGTGTAAGCATACGTGTATAAAAGTTTGGTGTGAAAGGCCCTTGAAAAGCTAGTGTGTTAAATGGCTGCAACAGAATCCTATGAACAGGCAAAAGATAGCCAGCACTTTAGTACTCTCACACCCCTTCTGTTCTTAACTGTAGACAATAACGTCCAAAGTGTAACGGTATCACTATAACAACACTGTATTTCCACACTCTCCGGCACTAACATAACAATGTTTCAATGTTTGACGTTTGTCAGGTAGCTAATTTGTTTTGGTGAGTGACATTAGCAAATTAGTCAATGTTGTGAAGAGCTCTGAAAACGGCCTGTTCCAGATTGTCAGATCAGAAGAAAAGGAAGGTTGACACAGTGAAAACTGTGTGTTTAAAGATGACTGGACAGACAAGTATGCATTTATTCTCCCTAAAGGAAGCACCAAACCTGTGCATTTAATTTGCAAAGAGACACTGGTGATTGTTATGATTGGTAACGTTAAGTGCCACTATGAAACAAAGCACATGTATTTTGAGCAACATAGTTGCCCACAGAACATGGAGGTGAGAACCAAAAAACTTAACCAGATTAGAGAATTCAAACACTTTGGAGTTTTTATTCTTTACATACATGTAGTTCTGTACTTGATTAGACATACACTTGCTCAATCGACCTACTGTGTGGACCTTCAGCTCAGTGGAAAATTGGTAAGTGGATCACAAAGATTTAGATTTCAGTACCCCTGTACTAAACTAACAGAAATGTACTAAATCAGTTTGAATGTCTAGTTTGCTGCTTTATAATGCACAGTTGAGTTTGTTAATGATGATGTTTAGTTCACTGATAGAAGTGACAAGTAAAACGGTCACATATATAAAATTAAACATCACAGACAGATAAGGCAACAGGGCATTGTCATAGCATCAGAATGTGACAAATTGCATTATAAACATCAAAGCTTTCCTTCCTGTTATATAAAATGAAATGTAAGGAAATCGTTGTGGGTGGAAACAAGCTTAATTTCCTCTAGGGAGGTGTAGTGTGAAATTGTCTTCTTGTTTCTATGGTTACAGTTTGTCACCCTGCTTGTATGATGAAGTGATATATGGCACTCAGCATGTGTAAGAGGAGTGTGAAGATAGGATCAGCGTTTGGGACGAAAGTGCACATGGAATGAAGAGGATATAAAGTTGTACTTGGTCCTGCACTCTTATGCTGAATGAACAGGAATTTAATACAAAGTTTTAGCTATACTTGACAAGTATTTCCCAGATTTGGTCATGTTAATGTTTTTGTGATGGTTCCAACGCACATCAGCTGGTTAACAAAGCCTTTATTAATTTAAATGTGGGTTATTTTCATTCATTCATCTTCTGTACCCTGTTTAGCCTCATCAGGGTCACAGTGGGTCCAGAGCCTATCTTGGTATTACTGGGTGCAAGGTGTGAGAATTTATTCCAGATGGGAAGGCAGTCCATCACAGGGCACCATGCACACACATTCATACACTCATTCACACCCAGAAGCAATTTAGTGTAGATAAATCGCCTATTCCTGCATGTTTTTGGACAGTGAGAGGAAACCAGAGAACCCAGAGGAAACCCATGCGACCATGGGGGAACAGGCAAAACTCCACACATGGGGGCTATTTAGCTCAGAAAAATGGTAAAATGTACAGGTATTCCAGGACCAGGATTAGGAAATGGTGTAGGGTCAGGTTGAACTTTGTTTATCATTTATGTGGTGACCAGAAAAAAAGCCTTTGGGCGTGTCTGTGGCTGAATTCTGGAAAAAAAATAAAAAATTCAAAAACTACATAAAAATCCAGTTTTGACCAAAATTTTTATTTATTTTTTTTAGTTATTTTTTAGTTATTTTTTTGGCCAAAGTATACACTGACATCTCTCACCACATAGAAATGATTTTATTTAGGTTATGTTTTAGCCTTGCCCTGACTGTCTGCCTGCAGAGATCACACTGAGTTAGGATCCAGTTTGCCAGATGTCTGCGTAAAGATGTGTAAAATCTTAGTGTGAACAAATATCTGGGGAGCGAAGAGATGATGATGATGATGATGAGGTGTTTAAATGAAGCAAGTGATTTTTATCTCAGGTGACGAGCCAGAAACTGATGTAGGTAATACTGATAATCAAATTCCACTTATTCCACTGTAAATTTTCTTTTAAATTTGGCAGTAATATTGTTTTTCCATATGTTGATTAGGTTAGAAATGTAGACATCTTTCACAGGAGTCGGAATGGACTCGTTAAATGTGTTTTCCCCCCTTTTGTAAGCAGACTTTAAAATGCTATGATTAAGTTCTGGTTGAGATACGTACAAAAAAGAAACATATTTCAGTTCAGGAAAGCCTGTAGTTTTCAGAACTATACAGTGCAAAATGTTAAAATTTAACCATGCGAAGTTTTCCAGGTTGCCAAACATTTACGCCTGAGGTTGTGTTGGGAAAGTTGATTCCTGACCAATCCTGAGAGACATCATGGCCTCAGAATACCTCAGTTTTTGGTTAAACTTCTGAGAAAAGAAACACTACAGTATTCAGTTACACTTCTTTTACACACATTGAACCACTTTTCCACTCCTTCAGCTGATATCTTTGTAAAATAATGTTAATATTTACCATGAAGTCATAATTTGGAATTATGAGGAGCACTTGCGTAAGTCTGTTATTTTTTTAAGTTTTATTACAAATGTTTTCACTTGGCATGCGCTATTAACAGTTGGTTACTCAAGTAACAGTGCATTGTTACTGTTGTTTATTGTCTTGTTAACTCACGCACTCAGTGTTTCCACATTGTTAAATCGATTATCATACTGAGCCAAAAGAAACGGCGAAATTTACAACATTGCTATAGCATCACTTTCATCATGAAATCTATGATCTTCTGAGCAATGTGCCAGCTGCTCCACACTTCCATTTAAATAGGAAACATATTGCACTATGAGATGGAATTAACCATGTTATTCAAAAATAAATCCTGGGAAATACGTGTACTATAATGTCTTCTTAGGATGTTTCAAGCGGCCTTGAAGGAAAAGATTTCTTAACTTTGGGTCCAGACACAGACTATATCAGCGTGAACCGAGCTTCCTTTCTCCTGGCCCTGACAATAGACATCGCTTCCTGCTTTATCGCATGACTTCCTGCAAAAGGGCGTGGTACATTGTCTCATCTATTGTGAGTTAAATGAAAAGTAGGCATTTACAAGTTAATGAGCTGTCTAAAATTACACAGAGTGCAGTTTTGCAAATGAAGCAGTATGAACTCTATAAGAGTTATATATGTATTTATTAAAGGAATCCATCCTAAAGGAGTATGTTAGTGTTTATAATTAATATGTGACATTCAGTGGCATCAAGGCAGATGCAACCTTTTAGCTATATTTTTACATTTTTAAACAAGATATTGGTGCAACCTTATATTACATACATTGTACATATTCATTCATAAACGTAAACACTTTATCCTAGTCGTTCACACACAGGTCAATTTAGTATACCCAGTGCAGCTTTCATCACCTGCATCTTTCATCACCTAAGTTTGTTTCAGAAATATTTCTTTTGGACATTTTCTTAACTTACAACCTCGTTTGCCGTCAGATTTAAACAAGCGTGAAACAATATAGTCACTCACCCCGTGCTGATGACAGTAAAGTCTCAGCCTAGTTAATGATGGCATTACAAATAGTTTTCCATGGAAAGTTAACAACAATAGGCTTATACAAGGCTTCTGATAAGCGTATCAAATCGGGACACTGCTCACACTATGCATTGTCCAATAATGTCTCCTGACAGAAATTCTTCATGACATCTGACAGGCACATTTATTTGGTGTCTTTTATCTTTGCACAGTGTGTGACAAACAACATCCCATTTGTATATGATTTTGCTACAATGAAGACAAAATTTTGAAAAAAAAATCGGACAATGTAAGCCTTAGAGCTGGACTGCAGAATTCAGGGAGTGATACATAGCTAAGAGTAAAGTCATATCCATGTCTTAGACAAGCACCTTGCACTTCTATCTATACATCACAATACAAAAAGCTTTGAAAAATTTGGATTTTAGGCTGAATAGGTTTATTCACCATGTACCCTATAAATATGTGTGTGTGTGTGTGTGTGTGTGTGTGTGTGCAGTTGGCAGGAGAGGAGAGAGATACTATAGGGATAGTTGTTGGAAGACACATAAACATGTAGACAGCTAAAGTAGAAAAAGCGGCTTGTTGTCTGAAATCACTGCATTCCTCCCAAACTCTTACAGTCTCCCTGTAAAAGTCCTGCTGTAGTACATGAGAGCAAAGTGCAGTGTGGAAACTGTGAGCATAAATCACAACATCTGCACACAACAGACACTGGATTGGCCTATTTTTGTATGTGATCAACTGAGTTTTAAATGACTTCTTACACAGTTCCATACTGGCCTCCACTTATCCATTATCTTTTCCATTTCTTTCTGATAAGAAGAGCTTAACTAAGCACTTCTTATGCCTTATCCAGAAAATAAACTCAGTTAATGGCACTGGGTGCCCACCAGAAGCCTGAAAACGAGCCAGCATCCTCATGAAGATTCCATTTTTATTGTAACACTACCCTTTAAGAACTGGAGTGCATGCAAGTGTGTGTTAAAATACAAACAACAGGAAGGACGTTAGTAGTGTGGATTCCATCGTGGTCATGCGATACTTGGAGCTTAGCCTTGTTTATTGTACTCTTTGAGAATGATGAATAACTGTTAAGGCTAACTCTCTGACTGCGTCTGTGATAAGCTGAGGTCACAGAGCGGCTTGGTTAAAGCCGTACATAAGCAAAAGAAAAAAACAGAAACAAAGTCAGTCCACTTAAAAATGGACAGTTTGCATGAAAACAAACAAAGAATGAGGAAAATTGCATTCTACTGTCAAAGACACTTGTCACATCCTTGTTTTCATATATTTTCTTTGCATGTTACTTAATCTGAATGCATACATTCAGTAAATGTTACTAGGTTTACTACGAAGAATCAGAGTTGAAAGTGCACTTAGAAAATAATAACATGTACTCTTGATTACAGGAGAGAACCCAAACCATCTTTTTCTTGCAAAGCTTTAAAACATTTTGCCACTGGTGAGTAATATGTGTGGTGTGTGTATGTGTGTGTGTCAGGTGTGGGTCTATAAACTGCCTAAGATTTCAGTCCATTTCCTTTTATAGTAAAATGCCTCACATTCGTGTAATTAACTGCACATGTTAAATTGGATGCATATTTATAATAAGCTGATTTGCTGAGTTGTGGATGAGTTGCAGTGGCTGTGATTGTGGTTTCCATGCCTCATTTTGTCAGCAGTGACTTCATATTGAAGTTCCAGAGGACATTAGTGAGCTGGTAAGAGCTTGAAATGATGTGTGAACGTGCCCAGTGCAAAGCAGGACATTTAATTCTGCTTGTGTTCATATGGCTGTCTGTGTGTGTATATGTGGGTATGTTTGGCACAATGATGAGAACTTCTGTGGGAACCCAGATATGTGTGTTTGTGCAATATAATATCTTACACATGTACACACTCTCCACTTTGGATACTGCAACAGGTGTCTAAAGAAAGGAAAGATAGACATCTGTAATAAGTGCAGTTTTTTTTTCAGCATGTGCTTCTGGCCAACAATGATGTCACACATTCGTACTTGTATCGTTATCATTTAAAAATAGTTTATCTCTTCTGTAAGGAGTTACGGCATTATTGCCTACCTTTCCCTACATTTTTTAACCTTGTATTTGGATATAGTTATGTATATCCAAATGTTATGTATATAGGCCTACAAGAAAATTACATCACAGTTTTAATCACATTTGTAATCCTTTTGGGATCTTTTTCTCGGTTTGACAGAGGGCTGTGAGGGCTCCGTTGGAATGTCCTCTTATTAGTCTTCAAAGGGATGCTGGTGTCTTAACCCTTTTTCTCACTCTCATGGCAAGGACATAAGTCAGACTCATATTCCCATCAGTGCTCTGTTCCCAGAGGTCAGCAGGTCAAGTCGTCGTAACAGGCTGGCACAAAACTATTCAATCGCTGTATTCAAGATTCAAGAGGTTTATTGTCATATGCACAGTGAAAATACAACGATTTCAGTCATAAAGCTGTGGGTTGAAGTCTTGCTGCCTGAACCACACTTTAATTCAAGCACCTGTCCAGTTGGATTTTTTGTCTTCAAATATTAGATGTGTACTTGATGTTTATCTTGGAGACTAAACACTTGCAACTGGACCTTTAGGTTTCTAGTCTGGATATTTCTGAGCAAATGGGTTGTCTACATACATGGTTTTGATCGGCTGGATAAGATAATACAACACTCCCTTACAACTCATGTAAAGAGAAACAGTCCTGCTTGTCATTCATCTTAGCCTTACATTGAGTGCTTACAGGGGCCGCAAAAAACTCTTGGTGTTTTCATGTGCATGTTCATCATCACTGATAATGGAAGATAATGTCACATCCAGGCTGATTCAGTAATCTTTGATCCAATAGACCCAGCATCCCCCTCCATTTTTATGCTTCATTTTCCTTATATGGTCACAGCTTCCTGTTCTCAATAATTCTGTTGATTAGTTGCACCTGTTCCTTGTTTCCCAGCTGCCACCTTCATGGCGTCCTATTCTTGTTAACTTTCTCTTTCTCTCTGTCATTCAGTGGAGTATTTTGTCATCCACCTCTTTGTCAAATTATTTTAATAGCATTGATTTCTTTGTGGTTTTAATTCTAAGCATTGATTTCCTTGTGGTTTTGCCTAGTTTTCTAGTTTCTGGTTTCTCTTAGTCTTGTGTTTTTCTGGTTTTGACCCTTGCCAGCTTCCTGATTTCATTAATATAGACTATCTTGCGGTTCTTTTACTGAAGCTGGTTAGACCATTGCCATGGTGTGTTTTGAGTTCATACTTATATCCAGCAACCTCACACTTGTGCCTGCATATTATGACAAGCTTAGAACTAAAGCTAAAGTCTATAAAACCTCAGAACCAGACTAACACTAAAGACTAAATGGAAAAGCTTATCCTTGTCTATTAACTGTAAGTCGCTGGATAAGGGTGTCTGCCAAATGCCATAAATGTAAATGTGAATGTCTATGTCTGTCCTCTTTTGCTGTATGTCCCATATTATCTTCAAATTTTACAGGGTCCTCACACCCATTTTCTATTTTTTCACAGCAAGTGCTGAGCTGAGCTAAATATGACACGGCAGAGGACTGCTAGCTAAGCTTGAATGCAGGGTCTCTCTTTTTGCAGATACAGAGAGAACATAGAAGATAGGAATCCTTTCGTAGTAATGTCATTTAGAGGTCAGGAAACATCGGCAGGCAAAAGAGGAATGTCTGGTTTAGCCATTATGGAGCCACGGGGAAAAGATGCTCTCAGAAAGCAGTGGACCATCTTGAACCTTGTCTGCAGGAGGTTGGGGACTTTAGAGGTCATTGAGAGGCCATCCTGAGACAGAGAAGAAACAATCTCTGTTGTTGCCTATACTTTGTTCCTTTCTTCATTAATTATGGAACAATCAAATAGCAAAACTCATTGTGAGGTGTGTGATAATCAACACAGACACACAGAGATGCAGATTAATTATGTTTCCCTAACTGGAAATACATGGAGCTTGCATGTCGCAGAAGGGGGCTGATGGAGCATATGAGTTCATCTGCATTTCTAGGGCAGGAATAGAAGCGAGGAATGCTTACATTTCTTTGCAGGGCTGCTGCATATACACAATTTTAAAACATATTCCTATCTACTGTATGTACAGATATAACTACTGCATGTTCCATTAAACCTCATTATGTAAAATTGTGCCACTTTTTTTGCTTTTATTACCTAGACATTGTGATCAGACAGAAAGATGATGGACATTAGGTTTGTTCAACTGACATCATGTATCTCCAACCACGCAGTCACTATTTCAAGCTGAGTGTATACAGGCGACCTCTTAATACTCACTTTTGTAGGTCTTATAGTCATCAGAAGATTGGGCTGGCTTGAGCAGAGCCCACACTTAAATCCACTTTAGTGAGCTTTGATCAAGTAATAGTTCACCACGCAGCTCAACACATCATGTGCCGACTGGAGCTCTTATCCCTGAGAAGGAGTTTTAGTTTTAATATGTTTTGCATGGCTGTACCAAGGGGCCCACCGATGTAGTGATTCCAGTGTAATGTCAAGTTTATTAGAGCTATATCGCAAATGTAACAATTCAGCTTTGTTCATGAAGATAATCAGAGAACTTGTAATACTGAAACACGGAAGATGCAGCAGGTATGAAGGACAGGGATCAAGCCTCGTCTGGTTTAATCCCTGTCTCTCTGGTATGTGTGTTGTTTTGTCTGTAGGATGAACGTGAGTATTAATGCAGTGCTCCATGGATTGGTGTTTACGCAGCTGTAATGACTGATAATGATTCTGATAAAGCTTTAATGAAGAGTGAAGATTAATGTCAGGATATTATGTATTAGTTATTGTATCCTTAATATTAACCCTGTCTCTTTAGGAAGACAGTTTGTGTCACACGTGAATCTTGTGGAATTTTGCGTAGGAGCACAACTGATTTTGACAAAGTACAGGATTTATTCATAAACAGGTTACGACAGATGTGAGATATCAGAAATGACAGTGAGTCGTCTCTCATGTGACAGATTCTAGATGTCTTCTGATATATTGCTGGCCATCTGAGAATAAAGTCAGAAGAGTCAGTACCATGTACTGTAGAAGAAATTATGTTTCTATGCTGTACATGTGGTTCTTTCGTCAAGTTCTGGGGAAGCTGGCTTTCCTGCTGTCCTTGTACAAATCCTCCATGAACTCAATGACTCCAGCAGCAAATCAGAAGGAAAGCCACAGGGAGCACTGACAGTGAAAAAGAGAGATCCTGCACTATACGGTGAAAAGTGTCACAGAGGAAAATTTGATTGAGGTGACCTCTATCAATCCGGAGCACAGCTGGTTTAATGCTTTGTATGTGGCAAAGATATTCTGAGGTAATATCTTTTGAATTAAAATGTCACAGTCAGAGAGGAATTCTTCTCACAGTGTGAAAGGAATGGTATCTTTCCTTTCCGGTTGTAACTCATCCACTTTTACATGATAATTTTCCATTCTGCTCATTTTGTCAATTGCATCAATCAATTCCTTAAATTCTTAACTTGCTCCTGTTTACTGCAGTATTGCTGAAGATTAGAAATGACCGTACAGTAAGATGTAAAAAGTCACAGCAAGAATATTCTTTGCAGAAGGGTGTTTGTCGCAATACTTTTCTTTTTTTCACTCTCATATGAAATGTGGCATGCGATGTTGGAATCCAAGGCATCTTTATAAGAATCTCTATAAACCGTTGAGCACTTAAACCAGTTTTTCCCTAAGGAGATACTGTTAATTAGCCTAACAGCACACATTATTCAGAAAACAGTGACCCTGCTACTCTTATTCCTTATCAACTATTAAAATTGGGACTGCAAAATTAGCAAGTTGTTTAGCTTTAAATGCCACAGTGTTGTTACTGTACATCTTGGCAGACTGATGTGTGTGACAAATATACAGCCTGTATCATATATTCTACTCTATGGTACTGTCCTTTACTTTTACCATTTGGGGCAGCAGAAGGAGTATTCCCAAGTGTGTGTGTTTGTGTGCGTGTTATCTGATAACACTCACAGTTCTTTTTCTCTCAGCTGGAGCTGTGGAGCCCTCTAACCCCTGTGCTATCTTGCGCCTGGCCATTTTGTTTTTTTTGGCCATTCCTGAAGCCTTAGGTAGCCAAGAGCAGAGAAAATAGATTGTGAGTAGGAGTGCACTGGGGTGTCCTGTCTGGTGCACATGTCTGTGTGTACATGCATGTGAGAACCCATATGTGTGTCTTTTAGCATGCTTTAGTACTCCTACGAACCTCTAGTCAGTATCTCAAGCACAATTTATTACCACTCTTGTTCAGGGAGTGAGTTCATTATCTAGTGAGGGTATGGCACGCAGCAGTCCTCTTTGATCCAACCCAAGCTTAGGTTTAAACTAGTTTTAGCATATCTTGGGTTAGTGCATTTGCTCTCCCTCCCCCCGTGTAGGCCACACAGTGAATCTCAGCAAGGCTCCTGCCACTCACACGGCAGAGCATGAAGGGTTACATCCACACATCCGGCCTGTGGCCATCCACTGACAGCTTTATTTTAAAGTGCAGGTCCCTGCTGAGCTTCTCGGAAGTCTGCCCTTCAAGAGCAACAGTGCCCTTTAGGAGGGGACAAGGAAATCAGTGCTTGTGGATGTGTACTGCTTTGGATGCAACAGGTGCTTTATGAATTGTAATGCTCCCCTCATTTCCCAAGTTGCTAGGACCTGCATGTGTGTCACTGGCACGGAATTGCGTTCAGTTTTTGCAGAATGTGTCTGTGTATTTAAAGAGAGAGATGGTGGAAGAGGCCTTCCTGGAATGTGGTCTGATTTTTTTTGGATCTGGAATTCTCTTTCAACAACTCTCTTCACATCCCAAAGCTCTTTCCATAACTCAAATTCTGAGTGAGAGGATTTCTGTAAATAATAACTTGTCCTCAACATTTTCTTTGTTCTTAAGCCTCAGTTTTGTTATGGATTTCTATACACTGTACTATTAATTTTCCTATAGTGAAAAAATGCTGACGTAAGATATAAAGTATGTTATTATGCTGCATTAAAATCATGAACATTCGGATTTTAAAAGGCAAAAACGGATCAGGATCCATACTATGAAGAGAACATACTAGAAGTGTAACTCACACACTGTCAGTCTTCATCCCTCCTTCTACCTAACTGATTGTGTTTCACCCATCAGGCCTCATGCTGATCATTGATTTATATTCACAGTGCTATAACAGGTCATGACCCTGACTCACTTGACTGTGTTTTGGGATTTTCACCCTTTAACCATCTGGTGAAAACGTGTGGCCTGGCAACATATTGATTTTTGAGCACTGGAAAAGAAAAGCCATGCCACAGCTAAGCAAACATCACTGTTCTAACACACTAAATAAGATTAGTTTAAATGCATTGTGGCCTTACAAAATACAAAATATAGTTAATGTCGCAGAGGGAGCATGTTGCCTTGATTTAGGCAGCTGAGGTGGTTGTTAGCTATCAATTGCCAGGCATTTATTGTGATTTGTTTCTTCACACAAGGCATTCGCGTCACAATTTGCAGGCTATGATGTGCTTTCACGCTGGCCTAATCCAATATGGCTTCCATTAGAGGCATTGGGGAGGCTATGCTGAGGCATTTTTCAAGGTCTTAAAACTAAACTGGTCTCAAAGGATTTACCTCTCTCTCTCCCTCTCTCTCTCTATCTAACCTGCCCTTTCTGCCATTTTTTTTTCTTTATGAATTTATGTCTTTTATTCCTCTTGCACAGCATTCGTTCCTGTCTGAGTTGCCAAAAGCTGCATGCCCTTTCTCTCACCCTTATTGCAGTATACAGTACATTCCCTATGCAGATCCTTAAGTTGTAGCAGGATTATTGGGGAACTGTTCTTCCCTCTCTCTGTTCCAAGAGTTGATGTCTCTTTGATGTGTGTGCCCCCTTTGACCTGCTCTGTTATTTAGCTGCCTTTACTCACCCTAATGCATGCAGTCAGAGCAATCCAAAACAGTCCAGCAACTTTATATTCTGTGTTATATTTCTCTGCTGGTTATTCTTCATCATTAGCACTGTCTCTGGCTTAGGTCGGTGCATCGTTAGCCCACATCAAACGGCACACCAGGGAAGGATGAAGTTGTGATCGTGAAAGAGATTGGCTAGTCTGATGCACCTGGGATGTTGGATCTGTACTTGTCTGCCAAAAGAAAGTGTCTTTTACAGAGTATGAATTGAGGAGTCAACTACTGGAGTGGACCTTTCAAGCCGCAGAGCAATAAAGCTAAACCTGTCAAAGAGAATGTTAAAAAAGCACAAAGAATTATGCATTAAACATTGTTGAAAACCAAATTCAGGGCTGCCAACATCTTAGAACTTTTTATTAAAAGCTGATATAGTTGTGACAGGACAGGTAGAGTGTGCTAGTGACTGTAATTAATGCTGATTTTATATGAATATTGCATAGTGTTCCTTTAACTCGATATACACTCACCGGTCACTTTAACAGTAACATTGGCATGGATATTGCTAACAGATGGGCTGGTTTGAGTGTTTCAGAAACTGCTGATCTCCAGGGATTTTCGCTGACAACAGTCTCTAGCGTTTACACAGAATGGTGCGAAACAGAGAAAACATCCTGTAAGCCGAGGGTCTGCAGGCTGAAGCACCTTGCTGATGAGAGAGATCAGAGGAGAGTGACCAGACTGGTCTGAGCAGAAAAGTACCTCAGGAAACACAACACATCGAACCTTGAGGTGGATGGGCTACAACAGTTAAGGACTGGAAAAAAGACCAAGTGATTTTTTTTTTCTAATCTTCAACAGTCCAGTTTTGATGAGTCTGTGCCCACGATAGACTCAGATTCTTGTTCTTGACTGACAGGAGTGGAACCCAATGTGGTCTTCTGCTGTTGTAGCTCATCCACCTTAAGGTTCTATGTATTGTGAATGCTGAAATGCTTTTCTGCTCACCACGGTTGTAAAGAGTGATTATATGAGTTACTGTATCCTTTCTGGCAGCTCGAACCAATCCAGCAAATCCAAGGTGTTTCCACTCACAGAGCTGTCACTCACTCAGTGTTTTTTGTTTTCTGCTCCATTCTGTGTGAGACTGTTGTGTGTGAAATTCCCAGGAGATCAGCAGTTAATGAATTACTCAAACGAGCCCTTCTGGTACCAACAACCATGCCACAATCAAAGTCACAGAGATCTTCTTTCTGATGTTTGATGTGAACATTAACTGAATCTCTTGACCTGTATTTGCATGTTTTTATGCGTTGTTCTGCTGCCACATGATTGGCTGATTAAATAACTGCATGAATGTGCAGTTGTACAGGTGTTCCTAATAAAGTGGATGGTGAGTGTACATCAGCACTATTATCAAGGATAAGATATGTCCTTTCTTATTTACATTTTATATTATATTATTTTATATTATACTACATTATATTATATTATACTGTATAATATTATTATTAGAACGAATAATTGCTGTCTTATGGTTTAATAATATAAAACATAAATCTGTTACAACATAAAAAAACTGTTCACTAAGTTAGTGTAGGTGTAGTTAATGATAGGTTGCAAAGTCATGATAAATTTACAGTAAGAGCAATCTATTACTCTAGTTAATAGGCTCCCCAAAATAGCATGTGCAAAGAAAAAAATATATATATATTTATTACATGTTAAATTAATTCACTGTATTTGTCAGTGTATTGGTGTGTCTCAATAGAATCTTTGAATGCAATGTTCTCCTTTTTCACTTTTGGTAGATAACCAGATTTTTTAAATTCTATATAATTATTTGCACATGGTATATGTGCAAAAGAGAAACACATTTCAGGTCAAGAATGCCCAATGTTTCCGGAACAATATATACGAGAAAATATAAAAATTGCACCAGGCGATGGGTTTTTCCAGATCACCACATATAAGACATGATGTGGAGTTAAACTGCTTGCTGTTGTCTTTGGATTATCGTTTCAAGATATACACATTTGTTTTTCCTTATTTAAAGTTAATATTTGAGTCCTAAACAAGGTGATTATATATATATATATATATATATATATATATATATATATATATATATATATATATATATATATATATATATATATAAAATCACCTTGTTTAGGATTATATATTAAATGTGCATCACTGGAACTACTGATTGTGATAGATGTGTAGTAGGTCATCACTGTGTAGTTGTATTTATGAAGGCACTTTTTCCCATGGGATCAGCTCTCAGTCTCAGCAGAGAGGTTTATGGTTACTTTTATTGCTTAACAGGTCAGCCAGTAAAGTCAATGTTTGTTGGTTAGTTGATGTATCATGTAATAGTTTGGGACAGGTAACATTTGGTGCACTGTTTTTTTTTTAATTACAGTAGAAATAATTTGAGGATTTTTGCATCTAAGACACATCTATCTATCTCGTAATTAGATTGGGTTCTGTGAAACCCAGTGTCTCCATGAATATGGTGATTGACATCACTGCTTAAAGTAACCCCTGACTAATTGAACATATTAGGTCCTTATTGTCCCTTTCTTGCATTTGTGTGTCTGTTATAACAGCTGTTTCCTCATTTTAATAATAATGGATGGATCGCTCATTTCTGAGACACAGAGAAGGCATGTCAGCACCAAAGAAAGCAAAGGGCCATAGGTTAAGATAGAATACGCAGTGGTGACTTGCCGACCTTTGACCCTGACCTTATCATGCACCTCAGGTCCATCACCAGAGCCAGACTCGGACTGAGCAGGGAGAATCAGTGCAGGGACCATGATTTTAAAATGCACGACAGATGTTTTTTAGTAAAACAGACCACTAGAGAATAAATCTGAAAATACTGTGCCACAGCAGGTGGCATTGCCACCTCAAAGTTCCAGGTTCCCCTGTTTAATCCAGAGCTTGGGCGCTTCGCATGTTCTTTCAGTGTCCACATGGGTTTTCTCCTGCTGATAGAGGGATAGTGTTAGAATTATTTGCATTAGCATTAATTTGACATTAATGTCAGGCATTGCTGAGCTAATCTAGTTTACACTGTGCAGACGGTAAAGAGAAGTTTTTGCAAAATACATCTAATTCAGCTAAATCATTCTTTCATTCATTCATTCATATAAAGATATATGGATAAAATGGAAACAAATTTAAGATATGATATGTTTTAATATATTTTTGAATATATCAGCTAGCAAATAGATGAACCGGATAAACCATGCCACAGTCATCGAGATCACAGTCCCCCCCCCCTTCTGATATTTGATGTTCTGATGATAACTGAAGATCTTCACCTGTGCGTACATAATTTTAAGCACTGAGCAGCTGCCTCATGATTGACTGATTGGATAATTACATGAATGTGCAGGGGTATGGGTGTTCCTTTTAAAGTGGCCGGTGTGTGTGTGTGTGTGTGTGTGTGCTGACTAAAGCAGTGCTGTAAACAGGGTAACAGATTGTGTTGCTGGTTTCTGGAGCAGCATCAAGTCTATTTGCTTGCGTTTATGGAGCTCTGACAGTATACCCTTATGGACATTACTCTTCCACGCTTGAGTGGTCCTTCATCCCAGTCCCCTTCTCACCAATCCCCCTCCTCTGCCTCTTTCTTTCCGCATCCTTTGTTTCATCCCCCTCTGCACCACCACTGACTCCAGTAAAGGAAGAGATGTCAAGCATTTGCACAGCCTCTTTTCTGCCATATGATTGAGCTGCTTATGCTGCAGCAGTGATTAGTCTCCAATTTGGAATGTATAATGTGGCTGGGTCAGTGTAAACATGTATAAATGCTGTTTGGGTTTTGGGCAGCCATATAATTGAGCTGAGAGACGAGGAGGAATGTCTGTTGAATGACAACAGTGCTTTAAAGGGCTTATATTTCTCCTCCCTAACAGTGCTGTTTCTCGTAGTCTCTCATGCTTTTGGAGCCTCTGTCTTATTCCATTTCTCTCTCTCCCCTCCTCCCTTCATCTCGCTTATTCTGAAGCCTTGGGTCAGTAAAAGCACTGAGATGAGAAGTCTGCGCCATCTGAGGTCAGGGCATTGCATGCTACTCCAGCTCCTGGTCTGCTCTTTTTCACAAGTCTTGTGATAATCACACTATATCCTTCACCTGATGCTAATATTATCCAGTGGAAATTGTGTGGAACATCCAACATTTTAGGTTTGCCATAGGCTTAAACATGGACAAGAAAAGCATTTATTTGCGTAGGCTAAAGGTAATTATCGTGAATAAGCGTAAGTGTTTGTTGGCTGCACTGGGTGACTGTCAACATGATGTATGACTCACCAAATCTATTGATTTCTCCCGTCCAGACTCTTAAGACCCAGGAATGAAGGAATCAATACTTAATGATCAGAATAATTTTGGTGTTGAATAGCATGTGAAGTATTCACACTATGGGGACAAAGAGGAACACAAATTACAACTAGTAAGGTAAAGTTACATTTTCCAGATTTTAACCAAGATTTGTATTTGTATTTACATGGCGAAATTAATAAGCTTGCCTACACTTAAATAGTAAAGAATGAACCATGATGGGATGTGGTGAAAATAATCAAAGAATGATCTGAAGAGTTTTATTCCTTTCTTACTACAGCAATTTGGCAACACTAACAGTTTTGATTTAATAAAGTAGAACATGCATGTTTCATCCATTTATAGTTATGTATAATATTGTAGAATGTCTGCAAAACAAGTTAATTCTTTTTTTTTTGTAATATAATAATGATTTATATTACAACGGCTGTCATTTCCTCTCCAGCCTCTCCATTTTTCTCTCTCTGGGCTGTAATAATAATACAAAAAAAAAATAAAAAATGCAGCTTGTTACGGTACAGATCAGCTCCATTCTGTAGACTTTTCTGTGTCTGAAGACTTTACCTCTGACTGTTACAAAGCACTGGTATTAGAGACTCCTTCCAAAAATCCAAATAAATATCTCACAGAAAACTTCACTACATCAACATGTTTTTAAATCATGTGCAACTACTGGAACTTCTACCCACAACACTGAATATTGAATTGAATTGTGTAAGTTGAAGTCCCTTTAATCAACACCCTCTGTCCAATCAGAATCAAGAATTCCACAGGGATGTATTATAATGGATGTTAATCACATTAAGCATTATGACAGTGCTTGTACTGTATATATTGTGGATGGACGAGATAATGTGCAGCAAGGGGATGTTTACATGCCATTTCTGTGCATTGGTGAGTCTGTACAGGGTTGTGTTGAACCTGCCTAAAGAGGACATTAGTTAGCATGCAATTAATTGGATTGGCCCCAAGCCTCCTTCGCAACAATCAAATGACACCATTGCTTGCCTCTAGGAAGAAATGAGCAATACTGAAAATACACAGATGCTTAAATGGGACAAAAGACTCACTCTTATTTTGCCAGACAAGTTGCACTAAGTGACATTTTAGCAGTGACATGTAATCTGCCAGTACTGTTATCTATAGATAACAAACATGCAACCATTAGCAGTTGCTTAGCACAGTTAGCATAAACCACACATGTAAACATTTAAACCTCAACTGTTGATGGTTCAGACAAAGTTCAGACAAATCTTTAATGCACAAGTTATCTATAATGCATTCTGCATACATGATGTTTTCTCCTTCAACTTGGTAGCAAGAAGCAACACTGTAGCTCTTGACTCCATTTCAGAGAAGAACACAAAATGTGGCACTGATTTTTTTTTTTTTTTTTTTTGGACAGAAGCAACAAATCCCACAAGTCCATAAAATAAAAAGAGTCCTATGGCATTTTTACAAAAGCTCTGGGAAAAAGAAACATCCTCTCTGTACATTTACTTTATAGAAAAACCACTAAAGGGCACCTCCTAATAGTGTACACACAATGTAGTCTGTAAATCTTCTTTAAGGTTCAATTTCCTACATAACAAATAATTCAGTCTTGCTACAAACTGCACTTTTTACCAGTGGATACATTGCCTTTGCTGGGACAAATGCCAGTTGAAGTCTGTTTCTTCTAATTGGTTTGCATTAAATGTCTCTATTCCATCACTCTCCCTTTTAGTTATTGTTTTCTCTCTGAGGCAAAGGAAATTGATTGCCAATAACTTTTACTCTGCATGTAATGAATCACCTTTTAGCCTGCTTGAGTGTCTTGAGTGAAGAATGTCTAAAATCTCTCTGTCAATCTTGTGATGCCATGACCTCTTGCTTACCATATACTGTTGCCATTATAATTAAAATAAGGCATTATAAAAACAATTTGGCTATATAAGGTTTGTTATTGTATGCAAACACATTGCCATGTGTTGCTTATTGCCACTGCTTACCTTTGATGATTATAATCTGTTTGAAAGTTACTTTCCATAATAATTTCCATAAGACCGCTCTCTCTCTTTTTTTTTTAATTTATTACAGTAAATTTGCTATACTTGAAGGATGAAGTATCACAAAGAAGTAAATTCTATAATACTGCTTATATACTGTGCCATATGTTATACAAGTTTTTTTTTCTTTACAAATTACTTACTCTACAAATCATAATGCAAATTGTCGTTTCTATTGTACTGCATTAGTCTAACTGTAGTAGGGCCATTTGTTAGTAGTTTTTTTTTTTTTATAGGCATGCTGCTTCAGCATTTGTGAGTTTGCTGCTGACACATGACATAATATAATGTACTTAAAATGATTATTAAAACACAGGATTCAATGCAAGCAAAAATGACTAAAATATAGCCAAAATGCATATAAATGTCTGAGTAGTAACTGAAGGAACAGAGGATATTCCATAGAATTCTTTACTGAAAAAATAACTGCAAAATGGTTCCTTCCAAATCTCTTCATGGCTGTATGTGTTCAGCACAAAAAATAAAATACACAATTGCAGTGATTGGACAAACAAAAGCTTATAAATGTATAAAATGAACTACAAGAGTTCAGCATTAACTTTTGCTATGTAACAACCATACAGATGCACTTACAGACTTACAGTATATTATCCTGGGGCGATGATTGGTTTTAGGGGAATCTAACCACCTCAGCCGCACCACTCTGCAAAGCACACCTCTATATTTTATGACAGACATATAAGTGAATGCTGTCCTGGGAGAATGTCACACAAAGTGCTTTTTTAGGATTCTGGCCACCATCTCCCTTTTCATGCACAATGTACACATAGTGCATGCTTTGCATTAATTATAGTGCACCATTGGGGGCTAGACCCAACTATTAGTTGATTGTATCCTAATTCCTCTGTCCAGATCAATATTGAAGATCTCAGAGTGTTCAGTTAATACAGTTCTTGATTCTCTCCTGTTTGGTGCTTGTTTGCTCAGGAAATGCAATTATGAAAATTTTACCACTGACATGACTGAGATCAATAGTCTGTACTTACATACTGGAGCTTATGCTACTATGGACTATTGTCAAAGTGAATGCTGTTTTTCATTTATCACTCATCACAGTATTGATAATCTGTCTTTTTACTACACAAAACCAAGTCTGAGACTTTACCAGAGAGATATAAGATGAGGTCACTTTAATGTTTCATGACTTGGAGACGAATGAATGAAAAGTTACATAGCAGTTTTAACCCAGCTCACTAAAGACTGAACATTAGAAGGAAAAATCTTAAATGTTAAGTCAGGCTTTTTTGGTGTTTAGTGCGTAGGTGGTTTAGTATCCATAATCCTCTGTTACCTGCACCATTCGCACAAATGTGCACTTAAGGGGTTTAAGTGGCTGTAAGTGCCATTGGAATTTGTTAAAATAGACAAGTCCATCTTGACTTAATCCACTCGTAGTCCCTTACTTCTGAAGTGTGCTGCCATTGTTGTAAAGGACATCATTGTTATAAGTAATCCTCTTAAGTCCTCTTAATTCTTTTAGGTCATTTTCACACTAGCAATTTTTTTTCAGACTCGGGGCCATTTGTCCTGAGAGTTTTGGACACTATTTTGAAGCTCGAGAGCTGTCCAGAGCTTTGAACGTGGTATGGTCTGTATCAGGTGTGGACGCTAACCGCTCTCGGTTCTGCATGCATTCAAGTTTCATGATGGCGGGGAAAAGGTTGTTATGGTCACCGGAGGAAACAGAAGGCCTTATTGATGTATAAAAGCAGATTTTCATAGGACTGGAGCACTGTAATTTGCTGACCTTTGTGGTGCTTGCACTGACAGCATCACAAAAAAATGCACAGGCACAGTTCAGAAGTAAATCTTCTATGTAAAAGCAAACCTAAAAGCAAACCTATGATTATGAGCATCTCCAAAAAACAACTCCAACAAACAACACCACAACTGGTCAGGTCAAGTGTGAAAACGCCTACAGATCCCGACATTAAAACATAGAGTAATTCTGATCTTTGTATTATAAGGTTCTATCTCCTATTCATTTTTAAAACTGATATAACCTTACAATAATAAGGTCATGTAATATTCACTTTGAACTGAAATAAGATTTTGCCTCGATTAATGCGTACTACCTATGCAGAGTGATTCAGGTTGCTGTTGTGTACACATTTGCTTATCCACCTGAGAGAATTTGTTTGTACATTTGTACTGCAGCTAATGGACAAACATAGTGTGTGTGCTCTGCATCTGAAACCAATACCCCAATGTTTAACCAGAGAAAAGCCTCTTATTGAAAGTAAGACACATTTTAACTTCAGCTTCTTGACATTAGATGCTATCAGGTGATAAACCCAAGGATTAATCATTTAGACCACATGTTATGCACTACAAGCAATGTAATAACAAACCATTTACAACACTTACAAATGACAGAAACCCGGGGAGGCTTCTGGCCATTTCACTGATTTTGTGACTGTAAAACTTTCACAGGAGTGCTTATAAGGTCTTGTCAGCTAAATGACTGTTATGGAATTTAGGAAGACACACTGGTAGTTAAACACATTCAGTTCAAGAGACAAAGGCATAAAATGACTCACTTGCAAACATGAGCTATCATTTTTAGATTGTGCTGCATTTCAACCCCCCAACCCCCGACTTACTATTTAGTCATTAATATTAAAATATTATTCAGTAACTAATTCTGAATAACTACACTGAAACTTCTAGGATTTCTGAGAGTGTGGAGTGGAAGTCTGGACCTGTAAGTCAGCTCTTACCAGATCATACAATAGTAATCAGTGTGATGTGAATAATAAAAGCAGAGGCTGGGTCGTTACTCGTACCACAGTGTTTAATATGTATGGGCCCTGCTCAACATCTCATGAGAGGCATATGGCCTAAGAAAGAGTTGAGTTATGGGATACAGTGGTATGTGTGCTTTCCTGGGAGCGATTGTAGAGAGTGTGACCTCAGAAATAAATGGGTCTCACTGGTAGGAGTATGCCTTCATCCAGACAGAATTACTGCTCTACTTTCAAACCAGTGTTTCAAACTACCTTATCTGTAACACTGTAATATAAGGCTAAGCAGACTTTCAGATTTCTTACCTCAGTCACTGGGTTGGGCCATTTTAGTGGATTATTTCCTATTATGTTAAAGTATGGATTACGGCTGCTTAATGGCTGGGTTGGCATTACAGTCCAGATTTTTGTTTCTACTTCCGTTACTTCTATTGGAGCATGAGAACAACCCGTCATTTGGGCAGTTAGCTATAGCCAGCAAAATGCAAAGACATTTATAATTTTAGCAATTAAAATAATGGAATTAAACCACAAGCTCACTTAATGGACACACACAAGCTCACTGCTAACACTCCTGAGGGGTCAGAGATGATTATAATGTTTATAGCTAATGTTAGCTATCAAATGCTTCCTCAGGTCAGGACGCATCTGTCTACCTACAGCTAAGAGACTAGGGATACTTCTTTAGTACAGCTACAGTATGTACACATTCTGGAAAGGCTCCATCAAAGTCAAAGTGAAAAATAACTGAATTGATGTCACCTACCTACAAAGCTATCCTGCCATGTTTAACCTGGTGGTTTCACTCTGATTCACATCTCTGGACCCTGGTGTCATGTCAGTCTCATGGTACCATAAATGGTGTGCTTTTTCCCAACAGGTAGAGGTAAGGAAGCACATCATCAGTGGCAAAACGTCTTCATGACTAAATAGCAAATTCAGTCAGACTCTCTACAGACTCTCTCCTGAGAGAAATGTATTGCCTTGTTCTTTACTTAGTAGTTTGTGTATTTCGTCATTTTCATTGGTTTTAAATGTTTTGTGGTGTTTAGGTGATACATAGAAATTTATTTATTTGTTTTTAAGTGTTACATTTTAATTGTGTGCAATAAGGGTACAAATGATCTGTGGCCAGGTCATAAGGAGACAGTTTTTGGGTAGGTAAAGCAACTCAGCACATTGGGTTCTACACTTAACTTAGCAGCGTCTGGTCAAATTAATCCAAAGTGTGTTCTGTTATTGACCAAGCACTGGCTTACAGAAGTGACTCTAGAAATGGGGTTACATTTGACTCAGCATTTTTAGAGTATAACAAAATGACCTTAAGAGAATGTGATCTGTTCTGGACATGATGCTACAGATGCTTTAGCAGTGCTGGAAGTGAATAACACTCCACAATGGTGATTTTAAATTTGCAGACACAGGGATGAGTGGACACAGGGAGTGTGTGACACATTACTCCTGGAGTCAGTCTTGTTCTTTCTCCAATCAAGTAAGCATGTTTCACCAGTGATTGAATGATGAATGAGAAATTGAAGGCGCATAACTGAGAGAAGCTCGGTCTCATCACTATTGCAATTAATTGAGGCTGGGGCTAGACTGTTGAGCCATGACTGTTTCATTTCTATCAGAGAGCACTCATGATAAAATGCATGCTGTCTGTGACTGAATTTAAGTTTGCAAAATTCTTCAGCCCTTCTAGGTCTTTTTTTTTTTTTGAGCCAGCATCTGTTTATCATACCACATCCTTACATTGCCTTTCATTGTATCACTCTTAGAGGTTTCAAAGCTTTGCCTATGTGGGATTTTCTTTCTTTCTTTCTTTCTTTTTCTTTTTTTTACAACAGCATGTATGTTTGTGTTTATCCCAGGATTTTGTGTGTGTGTTTCCATCTATGAACTCATAGAGTGCATGGAGAATCAATCCCAGTCAGACTCAGGCCAGTGTCTTTGCAGCTGGGGATGTCTGCATGGTTCCACCAAAGGGTCCCAGCTCAGCACTGACACCCAATAATTCTTTTCAGCATTTGCATCCCAAGGGGCTCTCAGTTATGACTCAAATCCACCACTGACTGTAACCCAAGCTTTCCCAGCTTTGGCTGTCATGCCCCATTACCCCTACACCTGACCAAATTATAACCACTTCAGTCCCCCAGTCCAGTCTTAGAGAAAAGGGCTCCATCTAGCACCTTAAACATTTACAGGCTGCCCCATAAGGCCACAACAGCACAGGGATCTAGGATGCTAGGGTGGAATTAAAAAAAAAACATCCAGTGAAGCCTTGAGTGTATTTCTTAATCTTATTAACTCTCTTCTTGATTCATTCATTTTTAAATATTTTTCTCATATATATTTTTACTCTTTCATTAATTTCCTCTTTCTTCTCAAGTGGTGCTGATACTGTATCAGTTATGATCTCACCCATCTCTAGGATAATATCCAGATATTCTGGTGTGTATAGAAATAATTCTGAGCTCATCCTCTGAAAAGTTGGATCTCACTGGGCTTTCCTGTGTGGACAACTGACTCTCAGGCCTGGTCAGTGCAGTGTCCCAAATTAATATCACAGATGCCTGAACTTCCCAAATTACGTAAATATTCCAGGAACACTGACAGCTAAAAGATAACAGATCCATCCAAAAGATGTTACACTTAAAGTGATCTTTTCAGGAAATAAGGCAAAGTGGTAATGGTGAAGATATCTGCAGCTGGGATAACAATCACTGATGGTAGTCTTGTTTATGTTAAGAGAGAGGGTTTTCAATGGTCTATGGTTGTTGAAAGCTGACTGGTTTTAATGAATTGTGCTCTTAAACATTTACCACCTGGATAGCATGGAGAAGCCATCAACCCTTAGCACCTTCTTTTCTTTCCATTCAGAATGTGTTGAAGGTTTCACAGTTTTACTTAAACACACACCGCATTTATCCTCATCTGTATTCAAATGAACCATACAAATTTGTAACGTTGATTCTGTATGTAACAGGTATGAAGTTGGTGCACTGGAAAAGAGAGCTGCTGTTTCTGCTCTATAATGCTCAGACCTCATGACCAACACTTGAACCACTTACTGACCAGTCAGTCTCTTGACTGTTCGAGAGAGTTTAATCCAGATAAATATTGGAATGGATGAGGAAATCCACAGCAGTGTCATGAGAATGAACTGCCTCACCTCTGCGCTGGCTCAGAAACAAATCACTCTGTCTTTTTTGGCCAGATTTCAAAGTCTCAATATCTTATAGAAAAGTCTATTTTACTGCTGGAGTAAATGACATGAAGCAAAATTATAGGGCTGCTTTTTAAAGCCAAACATATAAAAATTTGTTGAGAAACAGACCTTGCAGCGTCAGAAGTCTTTTCCTCCTAATGTTTGGAATTGTTTTGGGTTATAGGCATTTGAGGCTACATGCATGTATAAAAATGATGAATGAGGGCTTTCTTGGACCACCAGTGTAATTCTGTTTACTGAGCGCATCAGTAACAGAGGCCAGAAAGAAAAGCTAAGAGGTCATGACTTTTCCATTAGAGAACCTTCTGGATAGCACCTGATGTCTGGTGCCTTGCCACGTTTTGGTGATGTATAGCTGTTAGGCAATGTGCAACACAACTACTTGGAATAGATTCGGTCAATTTTTCCCCTTGTTCAACAGCTGATTTTTTAGCTTGTTGATCTGAGACCAGCTAAACCCAATCTACAAAAATTTGTCATCTTGCAATTTGGCTGACCTTAATTTGCCAAGCATGGACCTAGAATAAGCTTACACTGAGAGATGTCTGAAGAGAAACAAATCTCCTTTGCAGAGTTTGGTGTTATAAGGAAACTTCTGGAAGGCAGATGCGTTTGACCTGACCTGAGCTGTAAACTCAGGCTTCCTTTCTCCCAGCTGGTGGACAGATAAAAGCCATTCCATGGCAAAACAATGTTCCCTGTTTTAAAAATCCTACTGTGCCTTCTGTAAGGCAAAAAATTCAAGACACCTGTCCTTTCTTTTTTACAGATCGCATAATGGCCCTGATTGGTCCTTGCCAAGCTGTCGTCTGTGTTTTTTTTCACTTGTATTTCATATTTTAAGTGGTTTATATCATAAAGGCATGATTGAGACGCTGTCTGAGTGCCAGTACTGAGAGGAGGCGAGGTTGCTAGAAAAGCAAATACCTTTCTGATTTGTGTAACATCAGTACATGTGGCTTATGTGTCCACACGTACAAGCTAAATCTCTCTCTCTCTCTCTCTCTCTATTTTATATACATATATATATACACACACACTCACACACAGTAACAATAAAGCCAGAAAAGAACCTTGGTTCACCATTTTGTGAGTCAGTTTAATTAAAAGCAAGGGTTACTCATCTAAGAGTAATACCAGACTGTAGTACTAATAAAATATCTGTTTGTGTTTGTTTTCTATAGGTGACGGCAGTCGACGCTGATGGTGGTTCATTTGGTGCAATAACCTATTCTATAGGATCAGGACCCTCCAGTTCTCCTCCAGCGGTGTTCAGCATTAATAAAGAGACGGGGCATATCTGCACTAGCGCAGTCCTTGACCGAGACGAGGGATCTGAGAGCTATCACTTCACAGTCACTGCTACTGATGGGGTGAGTGAGAGATTTAGAATGCATATTCATCATACAAATTCATTATATAGATCCAAAATGTTAATTTAATTTTCTGTTTGGACTATTGCAGATTTTTCTAATGGGTCCTTGCTAATTCTAATGGGCCAGTGACATGTTTCTTTGGGTTGTGCAATTAATAGCAGGGTTTATTTTATCTCTTTTTTGGGGACATATAGGCTCAGTGCTTTGATACAAATGTGTATTTGTGCTGTCAGATCATATTCATTCTCCCAGACTAGCTATCAGATTCAATGCTCAGTACAGTCCCCTTTTTGCTGCCAGGAACAACAGCCATGAGCTCTTCAAATAAAACGCCAGTAAAATGCAACTTCCCTTGGGTGCATTCATATACAGTAACACACATTCAACAACTCTCACTGTTCTTTCTTTCTTTGTTTCTCTCTTTCTTTCTTGCTCATTTCAACTCTCTCTCTCTCTCTCACACATACACACACATACACACGTACACACACACATTTCTATGAAGGCAATAAGTAACAGTTCCCATTTCCATTATTTAAGCAGTCATAAAACAGAGCTGGTGAAGGAAATGTAATCACAAGCCCAGTAACTATCCTCAAATATTTCATCAGTGGAGAGTAACATATCTCCCAATTTTCTCCCACTTTTCTTTCCCTCAGGGTGGTCTGAGCTCATCTGCCTTTGTGAATGTGGCATTGCTGGACATTAATGATAACAGGCCCATGTTTTACCCTGTAAGCTATGCAGTCAGTTTGAGCTCTCAGAGTGCTCCAGGAACCTCCGTCATCAGAGTATCAGCCCACGACCCTGACGCAGGAGAGAATGGCAAAGTGACATACCGCACAGTGCCTGGTGGAGGCTCCAACTTCTTTACGCTTAACAAGGACACAGGTGTGTGTGTTTGATTGGTAGAGATTATAAATAACTTGTTACTTGTTAAAAATGTATTAGCAATGTATAATTCATAATTTATATGAATCAGTTTAATTGTTAACTAATTCGTTGATAATTATTGATAAAACTAATGGATGGTCTTGGATTCCACTCATTCATGCCATGTTCCATGTTCACTTACTGTCTTGGATTACATTCTTCCATGTCACTGGTCTCATGTTTACTCATATATCATGCCATTTGCACTGTTTGACACTTTGCATTTTATTGCCATCCTACCTCATTTGTCTCCTTCTTGCACTAAATCACTATGTGCTACTTTGCTATTTGCAGTTCTTGGTACTCTGTACAGTGACAGTAAAGTTGATTCTGATCTAATCTAATCTA
Source organism: Pangasianodon hypophthalmus (assembly GCF_027358585.1). Taxonomy (NCBI): domain Eukaryota; kingdom Metazoa; phylum Chordata; class Actinopteri; order Siluriformes; family Pangasiidae; genus Pangasianodon; species Pangasianodon hypophthalmus. The sequence continues at coordinate 10,619,440 of NC_069726.1, forward strand.
ATCTAATCTAATCTAATCTAATCTAATGAGTTGTATGCAAATTTAGTACATTTACATTTAGTTTACTCAATCATTATGAATAATTGCTTACTGATAGTCTACATTATAAATGATGAAGCAGTTACTTAATCATACTTATAACCTGCTCATGATGTGCAAATTAATATTTCATTTAGAAAAAGCATTATTCAGTAGTTATTCAAGTATTTGTACAGCAACAGGTAGATGTTTCATAATTCAAGTATATCCATTAATGACTCTGGTTATTATTATTATTATTATTATTATTATTATTATTTCAGCTATGTGATCAGTGAATAACATGAGTGACCTCTGCGTGGTGTGCTTTTTCTTTGTGGCATTTGTCTCTGCAGGGGTGATCTCTCTTTCCCGCTCCTTGCATGGAAAGGCCAACTCTGTCATTACAATGGTGATCACAGCACTGGACGGAGGTGGGCTCACAGTGCCCATTAATGCCAGAGTGAACGTCAGTGTTGTGGCTGGCTCTGTAGCTCCCCCCGTCTTTGAGCAGGCGCAGTACTTCTTCACTGTGCCTGAGGACGTGCTGAGGGGCACAGAAGTCGGTGTGGTGTTTGCTAACGGCAGGAATGGTGAGTGTTTGATATTTCTTCAGTCTTAATGCATAACACATGGGTAGTTACTTGATGTTAATACCACTGTATGTATGTATAATTCTGCATGTCTGTCTGACTGTATGTCTCTTCCCCATTCCTCTTCCAGGAGCCACTAAGGACATCTCCTACACCATCTCCTCTGGCGATCCAGAAGGCTACTTCACTGTGGACACAGAGACAGGAGCTCTGCGCACCAGCCTGCCTTTGGATCATGAAGCTTGGCCCTCGTTGGAGTTAGAGGTCCAGGCTCGCAGTGGCTCCCCTCCAGTGTTTGCCCAAACACTGGTCCGCATCACCATCACTGATGTAAATGATAATGCACCCACCTTCCTGCCTTCATCATCAGAGTCTCTGCTGCTGCCTGAGGCTACCAAGATGGGAACTATAGTGTACCGGGTAAAGGCTGAGGACCGCGATTCAGGAGCCAATGGGCAGTTGAGCTTTGATCTTCTTTCATCTGAAAGCCAGCGCACATTCAGTGTGGACAGAAGCAGCGGTGAAATCCGCCTGATAGGAAGCCTTTCCTATGAGAGTGCTCCTCGTTATGACTTGCTGGTGCTGGCCAAGGACAATGGCGCCCCTCAACTCAGCGCCACCTTCACTCTTGTAGTGCACGTACAGGCTGAGAATGACCAGGGGCCAGTGTTTGACACAATGACCTATCGTGTGGAGCTGAAGGAAAACACACCACTGAACACCCGTTTCCTGCAGGTACGTGCCCTGAGTAGGGATCATGGTGGAAATGGAGCCTCCTCCTCAAGCTCTGCTCCACTCTCTTACCATCTCCGGCCTGATGGAGATGCGGCAGGGTTTGGAATTGTCTCGGACAGTGGCTGGCTGTTTGTGAAGAGTGCGCTGGACAGGGAGGCCAAAGACATCTACCTGCTCACAGTACTGGCCAGCTCAGGCAGGGGACAGCTGAAGAAAACTGGTAGCGCCACTGTGCGGGTCTCTGTGACAGATGAAAATGATAACTCACCACGGTTTTCTCAGGAGAGGGTCTTCCTAGCAGTAAGGGAAAACCTTCCTGCAGGAACAGGATTTGGGAGAGTTTCAGCCACGGACCGTGATGCTGGACTCAACAGCCGGCTTACTTACAAACTACTACATACTGATCGCAACTTCCAGATCAACTCTCAAACTGGTGAGAAGAAAACTGCTTAAAACTCCTAAATTCATTCATTATCAGTAAGCACCTGGTCGCCATGTTGGTGGATCAGGAGCCTGCCCCCTGAGGATAGAGTACACTCTGGATTGGATGCTAGTCCACCACAGGGCACCATGCACACACACTCCCACCTAGAGTAACGAATCCACCTACTGCCATGTTCACGCAGGCAGTGACCCAAGCTCAGGATCAATAAAACTCCTTAATGTTCCTGCATTAAAATAAATATGTTAATAGTAAGAAGGGGTTAACAAAGGTCTCAATCCAACTCTGTGAGACACAATTAATATATGTCAAAACATTACCCCATCCACCAGCTACTTATTATTTGGTCTGAATGTTTTCACTTGCGAGTGAATGTAAAATTCAAAGTACACACTCCCACTTTGTATACTTTCTTGTAAACTATAATTAAATCATGATATACAGTGTTATGTGCTCCATGTAGTATGATAAGGCATATAGTAATGATAGCCTTTACACCAACATGGGGAACCAAAATTAGGATGAATATGCTGTTTTAAGTGAACTCTTTTGAAACTTTGACTGTCCTCACTCCCCAATATTCTATTAACACTTTTGTATATATGGGTATTACTTTTGGATAAAGACAAAGAATACTTTTACTCTTTTCCTGCACTTAGTGTTTTAGGGTATACAGCCATGTAGCGGTTGGACAGAATGTATAGCTTATGTGTCATGTTTGGTGTGAATTTTAGGTTAGATTCACTACTCAATACAACTTATTTTACTGCAACATTTAAACATTTATAGGCTCTGCAAATGAAAAGGCACTAAAACATAATGTTCCTGGGGTTCTCTCTCTCTTTCTCTCTCTCTTGCTCTGTCTAGGTGAGATCAGCACCAGGGCAGCTCTGGATCGTGAGCACCAGTCCAGCTATCAGCTGGTGGTGGTGGTACAGGACGGAGGCACTCCTCCTCGGAGTGCTACAGGCACCGCCCATGTCACTGTGCTGGATGAGAACGACAACGCCCCACTCTTCAGTCACGTGTTGCCTGGCAGGGAGCTGATTATCCAAGTGAGAGCCTTAGGGCTTAGAATTAGTATAGAATTTATGAAGGATAATTATACAGGGTGTCTGTAACAAAATGGCTGTTGAATGTCATATGAATGTTGAGTAAGGAGGAGTAATTCTATTATGGTTTGGGTTGCTCTGAATAGAGAGTGGCACATTTGCAGATACAGGAGCATACATATTTGGTGGAGTCCTGAGTTTAATTACCATTGGGTGTATGGTGTTTGTGGTGTTTCAGGTGCAGGAGGGTCTGCCTGCTGGCTCACTCCTGGGAACACTGCAGGCTAAAGACCCAGATGAAGGAGAGAATGGCACGATCTTCTACTCATTATCTGGTAAACAAGCAATGCTTCTTCAGTATGAGCTCTGTGTTTCTGGAATGAAAAGCTTTCCAGATGTAACTGATTAACCACTTTTGCAAATTAGTGGAAAGTATATCACTACATCAGTGGAAAGTATAAAGCTATAAAAATATAATACAGTGCCTTGCATAAGTATTCACCCCTTGAACATTTCCAATTTGGAGCATTATAACATGGGCTGAAATGGATTTAATTGGAATTTTATGTTCATAATGCTGAAGTGGGAGGGAAAAAAAATCAATATAGTTTGCAAAATTATTTTCAAATTAATTATAAATAAAAAATTAAAAAGTAGTGATTGCATAAGTATGCAATGATGGAAGCATAATGCTGAGAGTTACTCTTGGGCTCTTGGTCGCTTCTCTGTCACTGACTTTTAGTGGACATCCTCCTCTAGACAGAGTGACGGTTGTGCCATATTCTTTTAATGCTTTAATAATAGATTTAATGGTGCTTCACTGTATTTTCAAAGTTTTTTCAAAGTTTTTTTTTTTGTAACCAAACACTTTTACAGATCTTTGTCCCAAACATGTTTTGATAGCTCTTTCATGATGCCATTTGTTTTATTTTCAGTATTACGGGATATTTTGTGTAGATTCATGACATATAATCTCAGTTAAGTCCATTTCAGTTCCAGGCTGAAACACTGCAAAGTGTATAACATGTATTACATCCCTGTGTAATACATGTTGGAAGTCTGTTTTCCAGGAAAACCTTTTGCAGTCATTTCTTCTTTTGTATTTCAGGCTCCAGAGCAGAACGATTCTCTTTAAATCCTAACACAGGAGAGCTGCGTTCTGCCTCCACATTGAGGAGAGCTGAAAAGGCTGAGTATAGTTTAACTGTAACTGTCTCGGATCGTGGTGCACCACCTCAGAGCATCTCCAGCGTCCTGCGCATACAGGTCAGACCTCTGTGTGACAAAGTGGGATTAAAACTTGTGCTCACTCAAATATCGTAATGTGAAAGTCTAACACACTACACAATGGACTAATCAAACTGCTATTGGAAAAATTGTTGAAAACTGCTTACCAGCATTTTCTTATTGACTTATATTAGTGCAAGTACACTAAAAATATAAAAAATCTTCCATATACGTACTCCTTCTGTAAGGAAAGGATGAGAAAATGTCTGAAATTGTAGTATCATGGTTGTGGGAGGAATTGGGTGAAGCAGCGAGCTTCAAAAACAAAACTGTCAACATTACTTCCCCTTTCAGCACCAGATCCTGTAATTCAAACTCAAATGAGAGAGCACAGTCAACCACAGAGGCTGGTGTGAATTGCACATGTGCGTCATTTGATATTCCATAAAGCACCCTATTTTTGTTCTTATATCTGCTCAGAAGTGTATCGCAGATCGCAGAGAATATGCTGAGCAGAAGTGTTTCTGGCAGGCAGTGGGAGTACATGAACCATAGTGCTTTTCTCATATCTAATTCCTAAAAGGGAATAGGATGCTAATTGTGGAGTGAGTGCTTGCCTGCAATATCTTTTCCCCCAAAGAATGAGAGAAAGGGAGAGGAAAAAAAGGAACCTTTAAATCAAGTGTTCCCAGATGGCCTGTGATGGGGCCCAGCTGTGGCCTGCTCTGATCAGACACAAAGAGCCGCTAACCTCCAGCCCTCTCACACGGTAGCGCTCATGGACACACTCACACTAGATAAGGTTTCACCACAATAACATCAACATAATATTCCACATAAGAGTCGAGTAATAACAGGCGTATTGGGTCGTTCCAGTACATTGCATTTTAGAGAATGTTAAGTAATGCCGTTATAGACATTCCACAACTCCTCTGTTGCTCAGCAGTCAGAGAAGTCTGTTTGCTTTTCGTGAGGATTTAAGTATAAAAGCTTTCACCTGTTATCATTAGAAAGCATTTAAGTACGTTTCCAGGCTTGCTCAAAGGCGACAGGAAATGAGCACATGAGTGCTTTTATGTGGCAGATGGATTCATTACACCTTAATTGCAGTCTAATGTCGACAGTAAATGGAACATAGTGTTTTGAAATAAAAGTATGGCGAATAATTTGGTGACTAGTGTCATTTATTTTGTAAAGTTGTAATCTATGACATTACAAGATGCAGAGTCCTCGTGAACTATGGGTAATTTGATAAATACAGTAAACTCCTTAGAAAACGGAGTTTTCCTTTCTTGTGTTGGTACACAGTAATAAGAAGAATAAGAATAATGTCTCTCCCATAGGAGGTCATAAACCAGATTTGAGTCACTTGTGAATTGAGGACAAAAATGTAATTAAATCAGAATGCGCTTTTATGTTTCTAGTTGAGAAGCTTGTGCTTAGGATTTGACGAAAGCATGAACACTGAGTGTTAGAACCCATTTTTCTGTAATCCTTGAATTTTTGAGGATACTGATCCATTAAAGATTTGGCTTAGGGAGAAATTTGTTTTTCTAGATCAGTGATGCAAGATACCAAGTTCAAATCCCAATTATTTTATCTAGAAAAACTATATAAATCTAACTCAACTCAACCAATTCAACTACAATTTTTAAAGGTCTAGTCACATAAATTTTGTTGCTTACAAGAAATTGCTGCTTTTTTGAAGTAGTGCTTCACATTACCCATTTTGACTAGTGGCACACAGATGAGACATGTTTTGAATTTATTGTAGGGAGAATAAACACATTCTTTTCTGGCAATGAGAAGGTATTCTGTCTTCATTGTCAACTTTTTTAACAAGTCATGACATCAGCAGTGTTGGACTTGTCAAGCTACAAGCTACTCATGGTTTGAAATAGCTAAGCTCCAGCCAAACTACACCTTTGACAAAGTAGCTAGCTACACTACAAGCTACTAATAAAAAGTATGTAAATACACTGAAGCTGTGTTGAGTGATGCTAGCTATTAGGCTAAATACTTGAGGTCAGCTGTCATGTTTAATTGAAACAGTGATAATTCACTGCTTCTTTGCATTTAATTAACAGAAAATACTCAGCACCTAATGCTAACACTCTTACCTAGCTAGCTAATGAACAACAATAATATAAACAGATAGTGAGCAATGATTATGTGTGTCCTTAATTGGTGCTTACAGGATTGAACAGTATTTTCATTTCCAGTTTGGTTACAAACAAGCTTGTATCTGTTGCCAGCTAGTCAGACCAGAGAGGGTAAATAAAATGAAAAATATATGAAACTCTGTGAAAACTCTCTCTTTTCTTACATAATGTTTCTACCAGCCTGTAGCTACTGTAAATACTCGTTAGTCCACTGAGCTGGCTTCAGCTAAATAATTTATGTAAACACATGTGATTGGAGAAGCCGCAACAGTGGATCTGCTACAGAAGCTGAGCTAGTTCATGTTTAGAAAATGGGAGTCACTGAACTACAGCCATTTATTTCATATGTTCATTGGCTCAAATACAGTATTTTGATCTACTGAAATACTTTGCTGGATCTGCAAACAGACCACAATCCTCCAGTTGATGACCCAACGTCTAGGGGAACCCTCAAAGGTTCAGTGCAGTACCCTACAACATAATGTTTCTCTTTCAGAAAATGTTTCAACTAGAACTCTTATTGATCAAAGAACCCTTGAGGTTTTATTTATTGTTTATTATTATTTATTCCAGTAAAAATTTGTAGCATGAAGATCCTGTGTAAGAGTGGGACTTACTATCAGTGACAGTGTATAACTCCCAATTGTCTTTGTTTCAATCCACAGGTTGCTGGCTCAGTGAGAGCTCCACCCAAACCAAACACCCTATCAATGACACTTAACACAATAGAGGGCACCAAACCAGGCTCTGTCATAGGTTCAGTACACCTACATGACCAACGTGATGTGTTGCTTGATGGACAGGTGACTTACCTTGTAGTAGGTGGCACTGATCAAGATGGCAATTTTATGGTGGAACGTCTCACTGGGGATGTGTACTTGGCCAGAGAATTGGACTATGAAATGGGAGCTCACTACACCTTGCAGATTGAGGTGAATGACTTCTCAAAGGCCTCCCCTAGCAGTCATGTGATCCAGCTGGATATTAATGTGCAAGACAGTAATGATCATGCACCACAGTTCCCTGAAGATCCTGTGACCATTGTTGTTCCTGAGAACATGCAGCTAGGCTCCTCCATTTACGCATTCCAGGCCTCTGATAAGGACGGCAGTGGCCCCAACAGTGAAGTACGCTACTCTATCCAGCATCATTGGCCTGATCGATCAGATCTTCTGTCCCTTGATCCCATCACTGGTGTGCTCACCCTGGGTCAAGAGCTGGACCACGAGCAGACCTCAAGCCTTTTTCTGGTGGTCCGAGCAACTGACTCAGCTACAGATCCCAGTCAAAGGCGCTGGAGCTCAGTCACAGCCCGCATCTTTGTGACTGATGAAAATGATAATGCTCCGGTATTCAGCTCCCCTACAGCAGTCAGTGTAATGGAGGATAAGCCAATGGGCTTTGTGTTGCTCTACGTCATTGCCCGTGATGCAGACCAAGGAGAAAATGGCAGAGTGTCTTACCGCATTCAGGCAGGCAACACAGCAGGACGATTCAGCCTCAATCCCAACACTGGTGAGCCTCTTGATCCATTTCACTAACATCTCCCACCAAGCAAATTTAAGACCATTATATTTCAACACAGTTGGCAGGAAGGATTTTTTTCTTGAAATGTTTATTCATCATACTGCAGATACTATCATTGATAATAGTTATGCTAGCTAGATTTGATCTTGGTAATTAATGATTTGGCTAGCCAGGTGGCCATCAATGTATCTTTTAAATATTGTTAGCAATGTTAAAAAGGAAAGACACATCGGTTAACACACTTTTTGGCATAGCGTGTGCTAAATCCACTGTTTGATCCTAAGCTTCAGTGACTGCCTGTGTAGAGTTCTGGATGTTCTTCCTGTGTCTGTGTGTTTTCATGCCCATTGCTGGCTGGTGTCATAAAGTCATTATTATAGCGTGTGTCAAAACTGAAGCAATTACAGTATAGTGAGAGATGTTTTCATTACAGTAGTGGAGCTTATACATGTGAAAGAGGTATGCAGCTTGTATAGACAGACAAAAGACAAACACTGAAAGGATACACCTTAGGAATAAGAATGCACAAATTAATTTTAATGACTGGTCAGATCAAGTCAGTGTGTGAGCTTGAGTATTAGCAGGAAAAAAATAGTGATGTTACACTAAATTCATTCATATAAATTAATATGAATTGTTATTTCATTTCTGTTTCAAGTTGGGCATGACTTATATACTGTATAGTAGTAGCAGTACATACCCAAATGGGTTCATTCTGAGGAGTGATAAACTGATATTGACCAGACACTTGGGATTAAGGCTTAACAAAGTTTTGACTAGATGAGAAGGAGGAGGAGGAGGTCTGGTGGTGGACTTGAGCTGACGTTAAGCACAAAAACAGAGCTTTTTAACATGAGAGGGAAAACTTGCTTCAATATTCACAGATGTTAATAGGTATGAAGAGTGTTTGGTGAATTGTAAATACAGGAGTGGCCTCACACAGACTTCACGCACTTTAAACGGCCAGTAAAATATGGCAGACAGGCAGACAGTCTAGTCACCATATATACCCCTGAGTGTTATTATCCCGTGAGACCCCCAACTGTCCTTTTGATGAGAGTAAAATGTAGGTATCAGTTTCTGATATTGTCACAACACATGCCAGCATAAAACACTTTCTTGACATTATGGCTCCATTATCAAGGAGTACAACATAAAGGGAGAAAATAGGACAATATGACTCTATTCTGTTCTTGTGAAAGGAGGATTCTACACTCTTAGGTAAAAATATGGGCCAAGCCCAAAAGGGCAAAATATTAAGCTTTTACTGGTCTTAACAACAAATCATTGATCAAGATTTCTTGAAATGTTTAAGCCTTGTGGCCTTTTCCCCAAACAGTTTACTGCAGCAAATGAGCAAATGGTGGCACAGGAGGTCTCAGGAGTTTATTTGTTTAATTCTTGCTAATTTTCTGACTAATGATTTGTTGTTAAGACCATTAAAAGCTTAACATTTGCCATTTTGGGCTTGGCCCATTTATTTTTTTTGCCCAGGAGAATACACTGTTCCCACTTTCAAATACAGCAGTATACTAATTCTGGTTTTAGCTTCTTTTTTAAAATAAGTATTAATCTATGGCTGAATTATTATTTTTATTAATAGTGATAATGTATATTTGTTTAAATATTTTCTTCTGTAATTTCCACATTTCTTTGTTCTCCTTGCCTTGTCAGGCTCTCTTTCCATTCTCAAAGCTCTGGACCGTGAGGAGCAGGACAGCTACAACCTCACTATTGTTGCAGAGGATCACGGGACACCCCAGCACTCCACCACTCAGGTCCTGTCTGTCCAGGTTATTGATGTGAACGATGAGGCTCCCTGGTTTGAGTTGAGTGAGTATGAGGTGCAAATCCGAGAGAATCAGCCACCCGGAACCACCATACTCACTGTCTCTGCTACTGACAGAGACCAAGGTGAGAAGATTCTTAGCAGCTTTTCTTTACTTTTACATTAAATGCAGTCTATGTTTAAAGCACTACATGATAGCAGGTCTGATTTACTCTCTTTTTAAATGTATTGCCTCTTTATTTGAATCATCCAGGTTAATGGTATCTTAGTAAGGATAGAGGAATTCAGTGGTCTGGTTTATTGCTAAACTTCTTACGTACATGGTGGAGCTTGTGCTGGTTGTTCTTATTGACATAGACTGAGTATAAAGGCATAAACCAGGGTTGCTGTAAAAGGCCATTGCTTGAGTAAACAGGTGCTGGCACCAAATGATCTCTCTCTGCACGCAAGCTTGTACCTTGTTGCCAGTAACATGCCACAGTGGAGAAAAAATACCAAGGTGTAATGAGATCACAGTTTGCAAGGCATTTTTACAGATGCATTTCAGTTTATTGCAGAATGCTGGTTTAAGCTCAATCGCTGGCTTTCTTTTCTATGACTGTTTCAGGTGCAAATGGACATGTATCCTATGGAGGAGTGACAGTGGAAGGCTTCGTCATTTCACCAGAAACTGGTGTCATTTCACTTACCAAAGTCCTTGACAGGGAACAACAGCATCATTACAGCATAACCGGTAATCTGCTGGTTCCTCTTGCTTTAGCATTAAGACATCCTCATGAAGTTATCATTGGACTGCTGACTTTGCCAGCCATGTTCATGTTTCTTGGTACATTTCTTCTGTGTGATGTAGTGTATGCCAAAGATGGAGGGATGCCACCTAACTTTGCAAAGGCCAAGGTGCATATTACAGTAATGGATGAGAACGATAATGCTCCAGCTTTTGGGAGGCTGCAATACAGTCTGGAGCTGCCAGAGAACCTTGATCCAGTAGAGATTTTTATAATTAAAGCTACTGACCATGACAGTGGGGATAGTGGCCGAGTGGACTACAGGATAACTGGTAAGTATCACCTTTGAGGTTGATGATACAGTATATCCCACATTTGGAAAATACACTATATGGCCAAAAGTATGTGGACACTTGACCATCACATCCATATATGTGGTTCTTCCCCAAACTGTTGCCACAAAGCACGCAATTGTCTAGAATGTCTTTTATGTTCTGTAGCATTAAGATTTTCCTTCACCTGAACTAAAGGGCCCCACTTTATTTCATCATAACAATGCCCCTGTGCACAAAGCGATCTACAAGACATGGTTTGCCAAGGTTGATGTGGAAGAACTTGAGTGGCCTCAGCCCTCACCTCTACCCTTTTGAACAGCTTTGGGATGAATTGGAACACCGACTGTGTGCCAGTCCTTCTCACTTGACAACAGTGTCCAATCTCACTAAAACTCTTGTGGCTTAATGGGCAAATCCCCACAGCCACACTCCAAATTCTAGTGAAAAGCTTTCCCAGAAGAGTGGAGGATGTTATAACAGCAAGGGGGAAGGGGGGCGCAACTCCATGTTAATGCCCGTGGTTTTGGAATGGGGACATATGGGTGTGGTGGTCAGGTGTCCACATACTTTTGGCCATATAATGCATTGGGAGTAAGCATTTTTTTTAATTGATGGAGTGGATAAATATCAAGTACCTTATCAAGTAAAGGGCCTTTAAGATTCCAATTTTATTAATCTTAGCTGGAGACCCAGATGGTGACTTCCAGCTGGACAGCAGTTCCGGGGCCTTGTCTACCTCTCGACCCCTGGACAGAGAGAGAAAAGACAGGTATACACTGGAAGTCATTGCTCAGGATCATGGAAGCCCCTCTCTTACTAGCACAGCTACTGTGGAAGTCACTGTCCTGGACATCAATGACAATAGTCCCACATTTAGCAGTAGCAGCTATGCTATAGACATTTCAGAGGGTGCTGCTATTGGGTCACTAGTTGTGGAAGTAACAGCCAATGATGCTGATGAGGGCAAGAATGGTCAGATTCTATACTTCCTGAGCAAAGAAGCAAGAGGTGCATTCACTGTAGACCCTGATACAGGTCGGATCCTCACAACTGCCTTACTGGACAGAGAGAAAATAGCTTTCTACAGCTTCCAAGTGTGTGCAGTCGACTTGTCCCCTGCTGCACCCCACAACACCACGGCCCAGGTCACAGTTACCATCTTGGACATGAATGACAATGCACCCTTTTTCATCCAAGATCCTCTCATAATCAATGTATCTAGCAGGAGGGTATCCTCTAACCACGTAGTTGCCACTATGAGGGCAGAAGATAAGGACTTTGGTGCCAATGGTTCAGTATTCTATCGTTTTGCCAAACCAGTGCAAGGCTTCTCTATAAACTCTCTGACTGGAGAGATCCAAACTACTGAGGCATTGAACAGCCTAACCCAGAGCCAGTACATCCTCATTGTGGAGGCCATGGACCAGGGCAGCCCACCTCAGTCCTCCCTGGGGGTGGTGATCATCTATGTGAAGGAACAGAACTATGATGGTATCCGCTTCTCCCGTACCACCAGAGACATCAGCATCCAGGAGAATGCAGCCAAAGGTTAGTCACAGTGTGGAATAGACAAACAAATTTTCATGTTATAAGTTTGGTTATTCTTCTGTAATCAGTTTTTCTGTTTTCTGAATTGATAAAAAAAATTATTTGCTAATGTACTTAAAATATAAACTGAACTCTCCAAAACTTTGATTGTCCAGCATCTTTGCACACGTTTTTTTTTTTAAACACTGCATTGAAATTCAGTCAGCTTGACCGTCACTCTGTTTTGATCCTCAGGTACTGCAGTGGCACAGGCACAGGCTCAGTATCCGGATGGCACCCGTGGGGGCATCACATACAGTATCTTTAGTGGGAACAAACAGCAGATCTTCAGCATCAGCTCCAGCACAGGTCAGTTTGGGGTAGAATGCAACATTGCAGCCCAGATAATTTCGTACTACTTCTTAATAGCGGTTAGTATAGATTAGTCAACTAATACAGTGGAAAAAACAGTGAGGCAGACCGAATGAGATTCAGGCTAAATATACTTTGTTAGTTTGAAAATATTTCAGACTAGATCAAGGTAATCCTACAGTAAACTGCACAAGACTATGATGGATAAAGTATTTTTTTAAAAATTTTCTTTTGCTTTAATGGCCTGTTACCAGTTTGATATTACTTTGCATGAAGTGGAGAGATATGTGCTACCCGAGGAATTCTTCACGCAGTTATTTTTGTTGTCCTTTAAAGCTGAGGCTGAAACATGGCAAAAAAAAAAAAAACACATTAGACGCTTCTGTAGAAATTGCATCCTCCATCCATCATTAAGCGATAAGGAGCTTTCGTACTGCATGCTCTCAGTTTCACAATCAACGTTTTCGGCTGAGCCACTAGCTTGTCCACACAAATGCATTTAGGGATTGGCACATCATTAATCTTTTGTGTAATATGAGGCACAGATTTAATATTATGCGCACTTATTATACTGGTATATGTACTTTTGCTGTTAACAGTGTATCCTTAAAAAAGCACGAAGCTGAAATTTAATTTGTAGCCTGTTTATGGCTGTTAATTGAAGCATGATTTGACATGTTCTTTGCTGCACAATAAAAAAGCCTAAAAATAATGCTGTCCTGAAAACAATTTTTGCTTTAACTATGGAACATGGAAAAGTTGACTCCATTATTTTATTACTTGTCGACTAGTAAGAGTTAGTAGTTGTGCAACCCTTACTTCTTACATAAGCTTGTGTAATAGTAACATCCAGTAGG